>NC_091472.1:181765932-182433432 GCF_036971445.1 Narcine bancroftii
ATCGCTGCGTAAGACTACCCCAAGACTGGCACTTACCGCTGATCAGTGCAGTGATGCGTGCTGGGCACATTTAATATATCAATTCACAATATTTTAAAAGCAAATTTCCCAATAAAGGTTTAAATTTTATTTGCATATCTAAAATAAATCACCGTTGGCTCTTTTAACAGGCCGTTTAAAGCAGATTGTCCCTGCGGGGGAGCACAGAGACTTCGCTGTCAAGGTTCGGATTGTATACTTTGCCGTGGGGGAGTGTTGAGGCTTCGCTGTCAAAGTTCCGATTGCATACTTGGCATATAAGATATCCCCTGGCTTTGGGCTGACATTTTTAACATTCAAGGATTATTTTATATGCTGGCATCCATGGTGTATTTCCCAAAAATTAGGTGAATGATCAAAGTTGTGTTCATGCACCAGTTTACACCAGTGAGCAAAGCCCATCCATCATGTTTTTCCTTTAGCATTATGCTACTTCAACTGAAGTTTTGTAATCCTATGATGAATGTTTGATTATTTCACAATTATTATTTCTCTATGGACCCAATTGCTATTTGTTCTTTGACCAACGATGACTCACGTCCCTCCATTATCTTAAATGTAAAGTTTACATCTGTGCATTTTGATCTCTGCCTATCGGTAACTACTTCCATCCCTGAGGTTCTCTAACTCTGTCTGTTTGGAAGTCTCTTGCTCTCCATTGCACATTGTTGGCAGCCTACGTGCTTAGTCCAATACTTGGAACTCTGAGCCACATCCCAGTTCCAGTTCACCAATCCCAGCGATAAACCATCTGCCCTTCCAGCTCGATCTTTATCTTAGAATTTACCATTTCAACAAAAATTTTCACCTTCCCACTTAATATCTTCTCTTTGTATGTGCACTAATTATTACCATTTTAGCTTCTAGTTACATAACTTGGGATGTTTCTGCAGATTATGCGTGCATTATAAATGTATCTGCTACTGTCAATTAGCAGCATCGGGAAAATAAACTCCAAGAGCATATGTTTAAAAAATATATCCTCTTTCCTCAATAATAAATTACTTAAATCCTTAGATTAAAAAACAAATAGAAAACATAGGGAATATATAAGATGCTATGTGTAAACATAAAATGCACTTGCTTTGAAAAGCTTGATCTGATTTACTGAAGGATGGTCACATGTCAGGTAACAGCTGTCACTTTTGCCCTATAATAGACATCAGCTGTCAATGGTCTTCAGTGAGTGATGTAAGCAGGCAGTAGAGTAGAAACTATTGCCTGCCGACATTACAAACCACACGCCTGTAACAGATGACAGTAGTTCTTTTTAAAACCTTTTTGCTCGAGGGTATAATAAAACAAATATTGACTGCTGTTTGGATGCTATGGTTGGCAAACTATTGCCCAGTGTTACAGAAAATGATAGTCAATGTCCAATCATGACCAAAAGGTACTAAAGGAACAGCCCCAACTCATATTTGGTGACTTCTGTATCCCTCCGGGTAGTAACTTTATATTTACGCAGGCAAGGAGAAAAGGAAAAACACCACTAAACTGCAAAATAAGAAAATCAACAGCGTGCATTCTAAACAGGTTAAGTCACAGATGGCTGTTTCGCTAAAATGTAATGCAAATGAAAAAGCCCGGAAATAGTCTCAAATGAGCACATTTCCTATTTAATGGCAGGATCTCATTGTCTGTAAATTTCAGTAGTTTGTGTTTGAAAATGAAATGTTCGACCCATTTCATTTTGCCAGCGTTGAGCGTAGAATTTCCCAGGGGTTATAGTGATAATTTTAAGTCATCTGTAATGTACAGTTCCCAGACAAAAAAAAATCAATTTCTTCTCATATGACATGATAAATAATTATAAGATATTAATTTTAAATTACACGTCTAATACCTTTCACGATTTTTCCAGTATTCATATAAATTTAATTTGATTAATTTGAACTCGTCTAGTAACGGAAGGTGCTGACTTGGGAATGTGAGAGTGCAAGTCTTCACAATGCTTTGTCACCTTTTCAAACAATATCCAGATACATGCCGACTGAAATTCTCTGGGGACATTGTTATTCTCAAATTAAAGAAAAAAAATTGCTTTGTGGTGTGTTTTCAGGCATGAGGCACAGGTTCAAAATGCAAATGTGTATTTTAAAGTTATTTTTGACAAGGCCCATCCCTGGGTTCTGAAGATTATCACTCCATCTTAATTGTCAAGAAATTAAAAAGAAATCATGATATGTGAAGATTTTCCAGGCAAAATGACTGTATAACAGGGCTATATAATTGATTTAAGGCTTCACTATCCTTTTTCATATGGACCACTTGTCATTCTCATTAATTCGATATCAAGCCACCAGCAATCTCGATGTAGTCAAACTACTTAAGAAGCCAGAACCTCAGTACATAGAATTACTGAAATTCATTTCAAATTATTGTTAAATAAAAGATTATTAGGTAAAGGTTGCATAAATGATAACCATATTATAACTAAGCTCATAAAAAAAACTGAAGACATGGTACTGTACTTTTACATATTCCGAGTTCTTGTTGGATATTTATATGGTACATATTCAACCAACTTTAACACTCATGCAGGACTGCGTCAATTACAGCATTTCAGAAAACAACCCAGCCTGAAGAATGACAGGGACAACATCCCAAATCAATAGGCACTCTGAATGTATCTCAATTACGAGCAGCATCTTCAATGAGGACATAAATGATTTGGAGGTTCATTCCTGAAAGCCAAGGAAAACATCTTTTTGTTTCTTTTTATCTTGCTCAGGCTTTTTAAACCATTCTGCAAAGAATCTCTTTCACCATTGTTGTTTCCTACTGTTTTCCCCTACTTGAGAATCCCATCTGTGGATCCCAGATACAAACCTGGGACAATCCAACCCCGTGTTACAGCCCAACCTAATCGAAGGCTGATGGTAACAGGATTTCATTTTATTTTATTAGATAACAACAGCATTCTAGTTATACACCACCTTTTACCATAATAAAACAAAACAAACAATTTCTAAAACAAATTTTTGCCCTGAGACAGTAAATCAGAAGTAAAATATAAAGAGTGGAGTGGAGGGAGAGATGGGGTGGTGGAAAGGTTTCGGAAGCCATCCCTGGGCAAAGATCTTATTAGCTAAAGGCAGTTAAATTTTTAAGTAGGGATAAACAGTGGGCCAGGAATGAATGAGCTCAAGTGTCTTAGAACCCACAGGGGCTATGGCTGATTACTAAGATAAAAAGGGATGAAATGATTAAAAAACAGGAGTGAGAATTTTAAGCAAACAGTGAGAAAGGGCCTTGACCTACAATGTTGATTGGCCATTTCTCTCATGGATGCTGCCTGGCTTGTTGAGTCCCTTCTGCTTCACTTTGTTTGCTCAAGATTACACTGTTTACTGCTACTTGTGTCTCCAGTGAGATTTTTAAAATCCAAGAATCCAGACAAGGATCCAATGCAAATCAACAAGCACCTGGGTAAAACCAGAAAATTGAAACAATATTGGACACTCTGCCCCTCAGATCTTCCTTGATCTGTTATATTATAATGGCTGTTCTGCCCTAAGCCTCCTCTCTTTTCTGCTAGTTCCTTGTAACCCTCAGTTCCCTGAGCTCTCTTTATAGTTCACCGATTGATTTTAATTTAAATGTATTTTTTTTGCATTTAGACAGTAGCAGGCCCTTCTGGCCCACAAGCCCAATTGACCTGTATGTTTTGAAAGGTGGGAGGTAACCTGAGCACCGGAGAAAACCCACGCAGGCACAGGCAAAATGTACAAACTCCTTACAGACAGCACCAGTTTCAATCCCCAGTCACTGGTGTTAGAAATTAAAGTACCTTTAAAGAAATTGCTCGAGACAAAAATTGAGAACAAAGAACATTTATTACTACAACAATGCAAAGTTGGGTGCTTCCCCTTACCCTGGGAATACACACATACACTGGGGCTCACCCAACTTTTATACAGTCAATTTCAGTATCAGAGTGCCCTCCTCCTTACATTCTTCTGCCCCCTGGATGGGTTTGGCATAGGCAATCCTTCCTGCCTACGTGCAGTTTCAGTACACTTGGAGGACCAGGGGGTATCCTGTGGGTGCCCCATCATGTCATTGTCCTTATTCACACCTTCCTGATTCTCTGGGCTACAGTCTCTTGATATGCAGAGTTGACTCATTCTATCTAGGGTTGGCTAATTTCATATGTATAAATCTGTGTAATTAGAAATGTATGACTTGGTACTTCTGTCCAGGGCTAGGAGACCCTTATCTGATCCAGACTACCTCAACTTCCTACATTCTATTGTACCTTACCATTCCTTATCTTAGTCCTATGGTCTTGTCACAAAGACTAGAAGATTCTTATGTTAATCGTGCTGACTCTGCTTTCCTGCATCCTAAGCCCCAAGCTTATCCTGTTTGAACTGGTTACAGCCATTTTACTGATGAACTTTAGTTTCTTCCATGTTCATAATTTTAGATCAATTTTCCCATCTCTCATGTGCTAACAGTACTGCCCCAGACCCGCAACTGATTGAGACCCCGCAACCCTTCACAAGAGGGAGATGGAGTTCCGCAACGTTTCAAGAGATGGAGTTGTAGAGGGATGCAGCATGAAAAAAGGCTCTTCAGCCCATCAAGTTAGTCCTCTCCACGCACTAGATTAATCTACATTAATCCCACATTCTCAATTTCCCCCTATGAACCACACACCAAAATTCTACCCTTCTAAACACTGGGAGCAAGTTACAGACATCAATGTTTTGGAAGATCTGATGTTTACAGAGGGTGGGCAATGGATGGAAGCCACCAAAGCTTGCAAATTGTTAAATTTCATGTCAACACACACACACACACACACACACACACACACACACACACACACACACTCTCTCTCTCTCTCTCTCACTTCCCTTTGTCTCCTTTCACAGAGCCAAAATCAATTCTCACCTCCCCTCTTGTCATATCCAATTCACATCTTTTGTTGGTCTGGACTCCTTCCCCTGCCAGACTTCATTCTTTATTCTGGCACCTTCCTGTTTTTTTAGCTTATACCTTGAAGAAGGGCTCAGGCCTGAATCGTCGGTAATATAACTTTAATGGCTTCTACGAGACCTGCTGAGTTCCTCCAGCATTCTGTGTGCGTTTTTTTAAATTAATATCATGCAAGGAGCCAAGTATTCAGACCATCCAGTTCATCCGTAGACTGTGGGCAATGAGAGCCTTGTCCTGCAGTTATGCACCACAGATCATGGGCCTCCCACGTTAACTAAATTGTCTGGGTTTTTTTTGTTTTTTTGCCTGGATTATGAGGAGTTACCAGTCTTCTCTCTGGAACAATCAGCTGAGAACAGAGGTCTGAGTGAATCAATGCTCTCTTCTGAAGGTTGGTAATATTAGGCCCTTTCATATCAGGCCTCCACCTGAAGGCCAGCTACAAGCGTGAAGGGAAAACATAAACTTACCTTTCATGGAGCAGTCCTAAAAGGCTGCTCCTGGGCTGCACTCACATTGAACGGCACCTTGTAGCACCCTCAGGATCCAATGGAGGCGGGGTGACTGGTGTTGTGGCACCACCCATCATAAATACACAGCAGAGCAATGGCCATCTGCCCTACCCATAATTCCACATGCAGCTGGAACCGCTCTGTGTTTCCCAGAACAGTTCCAGCAGCAAGGGCGATTATGGGTAGGGAAGATGGCCATTGCTCTGCCATGTTTTGAGCCACAGAGAGTGGCCCCAAAGGCTGAAGCAGCCCAGTGAGACTGTCACAGCCAGCACTGGCTGTCTCCTGATGGCCTCTGCTGGCCACCCCTACCCTGATAGCTTCCACTGGCCCTCAATGCCTGACAACCCCCACCGGCTGTCCCTGCCCCAATTGCCCCCACTGACTGCCCCTGACCTGATGGCCCCCACTGTCTGACAGCCCCCACCAGCCGACCCTGCCCCGATGGCCCTCCTGACTGGCTGGGCCCCGCTGCCTGACAGCTCCTGCCGACTGCCCCTGTCTTGAGGGGGTCATGGAGGGAGAGGAGTGAGTGGGGAGATGGGTTGTGGGTTGACAGTGTCATCAGCCTGCCCTAATATAATGTAAAGTATCTGAAATGGGATATGGCAGTTATGTAATAGGGTACAAGGACTGCCTAAAGAAATCTCTTGGTGCCTGCCACATTGACCACCGCCAGTGGGCTGATAACGCCTCAAACCGTGCATCTTGGCGCCTCACAGTTTGGCGGGCAGCAGCCTCCTTTGAAGAAGACCGCAGAGCCCACCTCACTGACAAAAGGCAAAGGAGGAAAAACCCAACACCCAACCCCAACCAACCAATTTTCCCTTGCAACCGCTGCAATCGTGTCTGCCTGTCCCGCATCGGACTGGTCAGCCACAAACGAGCCTGCAGCTGACGTGGACTTTTTACCCCCTCCATAAATCTTCGTCCGCGAAGCCAAGCCAAAGAAGAAAAAAAGAATAGGGTTATGAGCTGTTGAGTGGAGTATAATGTTTGAAAAATGTGAACTAATGCAGTTTAACAGGAAGAATGGAAAATAGATGTTTTTTAAATAGTAAGAAAGCAATAAATATTAGGATACTGAGTTATCTTGGTGTGCTGGTACATGAAATGCATAAGTTGACAGAGAGGTTGTCAAGTTTTGGATATAATATTAATATGTTAAAAGATTACAAAATTATGTTTGGAGTATTGTTGAGGTATTCAGTGCATTAAAATTGGTGACATGGTCAGTGTAGCAGTTAGCACAAAGCTGTTACAGCGCCAGTGACCGAGTTCAAATCTAGTCCTGTGTGTAAGGAGTGTGTACAATCTCCCTGTGATCTGCATGGGTTTTCTCTGGGGGCTCAGGTTTCCTCCCACCCTTCAAAAACGTATGGGGATTGTAAGTTAATGGGGTGTAATTGGGCGGCACAGGTTCTCAATGTCAAAATATTGTGAAATGGAAAAAAAATAATTAAAGGAAAGAAAGTACAGATGGATGTTGGTTATTTAAATACCTCAATGGATGGTTTTATCACAAGCTCTGAGAGCAAGACAGTGTGCTGCTGGTATCTGGGAAATAAACAAAACACATCAGTAGACAAGGAAACAGGACACTCTTGTGTCATCATCTTTAGACAAATAATAAAATTGGTGCAGCAAGGTGTGCTTAAAAGGATCAGTTGTCCAGTCAAAAACACGCTTAGGGTCAGAGATGCACAGAGCACAGAAAATGGGTCTTTGGACCAACTTATTCATGTTGATCAAGGTGTCTTCCTGGGCTGGTCCAATCTGCTGGCATTTCCCCATTTCCCTCGGAACAGTTCCTATCCATGTAACCATCCAAATTCCTTTTAAATGCTTTAATTGTACCTGCCTCTTCCATTTCATCTCACAGCTCATTCCATTAACCCCCCTCAGATCCCCTTTAAATACTTCCCATCTCAATACCATCCAGTTTTAGACCCCCTTACCCTAGGGAAAAGACTGGGTCTATCCATCTTATATATACTCTTCTATAAACACATATATAATAAAATGTGATATAATATAAAATCTGTCACACATACCTCTATAAGGTCACTCCTCAACCTCCTTTGCTCCATGGAAAACAATCCCAACTTGCCCAGTATTTCTTTGCAACTCAAACAGATCCGTGCTAATCTTTTCTTCATCCTCTTTAGCCTAATCACATCCTTCCTATAGTGTATTGACCAGAACTCCACACAATATTTACAAATTGCAGTTAAATAAGACAGTCTGTTGGGGTCGAGTGCAACACACAAACTGGCTGGAGAAACTTAGCAAACCACGCAGTATCCACTGGAAGTCCAGAGTAGCCAGCAAGATATTCCTGATGAAGGGAACAGGCCCAAAACTTGGGTGACCTTTTACTTCCTATCGATGTTGCATGACCTGCTGAGTTTCTCCAGCACGTTTGTGTATTGCACATATTTCAGATGCTGACTCAATTGCACAGCTGTAATTTGAGGTTTCAATCTTGTACTCAATCGTAAACATCCTTCACCATCTTGTCCACCTGAGCTGCCACTTTCAGGGATTAATGGACTTATACCTCCGGTCTCTCTGTTCTACAACACTTCCCGGGGCCCTGTCATTCATTGTGAATATCCTGCCTTTGTTGAACTTCCCAAAGAGCATCATGTTACATCTGTCAGAGTTCCATTCTGCCTGGCCATTCCCAGATGGTGTAGGTCCTGTTTCAGCCTTCGACAACCTTCTACTCAATCTAAGAAGCCACTAATTTTAGGGTCATCCACAAATAGAAAATTATATTGAGCGGGATAGGATAAATAGAGGCATGAGACTAAATAGGTGAGACTAGGACTAGGAGACACAGAGCTTCACAATTTAGGAGGAGAATATTTAGGATGGAAATCAGGGGCAATTGTTTTCCCCATAGGGTAGTGAGTCAGTTGCATTCTCTGCCCAAGGAAGCAGGAGAGGCTGTCTTTGCCTCATTAATATGTATTTAAGGTGTAGTTGGATAGACATTTGCATTGTAGGGAATTAAGGATTGTAGTGAAAAGACTGGTCCGTGGAGTTGAGTCCACGGTCAGTTCAGTCACGTTCTTATTAAGTGCCGGAGAAGCTTGACGCCCAGATGGCCTGCTCCTGCTCCGATCCCTTCTTTATTTATGTACCTCCTCTTTCATAACGTTGATATGTGTCAGGCCATCACTGTTCCCTTCCCTAAATTCCAAAGCTTTGCTGATCTTCTCCACAGTAAATGCAGGTGAGAAGCCTTCATCCCCTGAGGCTCCACAAATAAATAATGATGTTGATCATTAAGGGAACATATCCTCTTCTGAGTTATATTTTTGATCTTTATGTATTTCTGGAATCTTATAGGATTCACCTCCACTTTATCAGCTAAGGATATCTCATGTCCCCTTCTTCCTTCTCCATGTGCTCCCTTGATCCTTATACCAAAGGAATTTGCTTAATCCCAGCAGCCTCGACCTTACACGTGCCTCGGTTCTTCCTGGCCAGTCCCTCAATGTTCTTCATCAACAAAGCCAGAAGTGGGGAAGAACACAGCTTCATTACCTAATCGAGGAGGGATTTGGTTGAACTACCCACTTGTGATTGGTTCATTTGTGGACTGAGCTAGTCGGGTTAGTGATGGGCAGAAAGCCCATTGAAAGGCATTTAAGATAACATGCAAAAATAAAAAAAATTGGACAATTAAATGGGAATTCCTGAAGGTTGGCACCTTCATCCTAACCCGGGACAACTAATTGGAAAAGAAGAAGACAAGGAAGAAGCAGAACCATGAGAAAAAGCCTGTCAGTGCCCATGGCCAGGGCTATGACATCTCAATATTTACTGCTTGACTGGCCAACAGCTTGGGGAATTGTTACATCTGTTACAGCTCATATGTCTGTTTTGTATTATTGTGTATGATAATCACAGCCATTGCCATTTTTTTGCAATAAGACTACTCCGTCATTTGCCCCTTTGAGTAAACTATGACCATTAAAAATAAGACAAAATCTTATAAGTACAACAATTAGAATGATACATGAAATGTTGGTTGTTTTCTAGGGTATCATCAACAATTTTAGTCTACATACAGAAGGACATTTTTCTAACACAAATGCTGGGCATGCAGTCCCTCAGCTCAGGGCACTTGTACTCAGCCCCTGACCTCAGTGATGGGCCCAGTCTACGGATGCATAGTATCTGCCCTCCAGCCTCATTCCTGACTTCTGTGTCACAATGCCCTTGCATTGCTTTTCTTCACAATACTATTGGCTAAAGATCCACCCTGTTGGATTGAAAAGACTTGGTGCTGTCCTGAGCTGTGAAAAGCTCTCTTGTTCCTACTGAGCCCTAGGATATAACCGCAGGGGTGGCTTTGTTTGGAGTCCTTGGCCTAAATTCCTTCCGCTGCTTTCCCTCCTTTGTCATGTCACAAGAGGAACGTTTAATCAGTAACTTTCATTCTCAACTTCTAAAATTGTCATCTGCACAACCAACATCATTTACACCATTTAAGTACCTGGCAGAATCCGCAAGCATCGAATCCACGCTGCTGAAGACCCAACTGCGCTGGGTGGGACACGTCTCCAGAATGGAGGACCATCGCCTTCCCAAGATTGTGTTATATGGTGAGCTCTCCACTGGCCACCGAGACAGAGGTCCACCAAAGAAGAGGTACAAGGACTGCTTAAAGAAATCTCTTGGTGCCTGCCACATTGACCACCACCAGTGGGCTGATATTGCCTCCAACCGTGCATCTTGGTGCCTCACAGTTCAGCGGGCGGCAACGTCCTTTGAAGAAGACCGCAGAACCCACCTCACTGACAAAAGACAAAGGAGGAAAAACCCAACACCCAACCCCAACCAACCAATTTTCCCTTGCAATCGCTGCAACCGTGCCTGCCTGTCCCGCATTGGACTTGTCAGTCACCAACGAGCCTGCAGCAGACGTGGACATACCCCTCCATAAATCTTCGTCCGTGAGGCCAAGCCAAAGAATGGTTAGCTTCAAAATGAGTTGAGCACTCCAATTGCCATACTATTCCTGATTGTACACCATTAACATCCAGGCCTTAATTAATCAAAAATTTAAATGGACAAAACACAAAAGAAAAAAACTCGGAAGCGAGGTATTCAAAGACCGGCTAAGACTAAATCCATTCCAGCCAGCGTTCCCTAGCATCTTTCTCGCAAATGTTCAGTCTTTGACGAACAAGCTGGATGAATTAAGGATTTGGGCCATCACACAAAGAAGGCTTATGGATTGCAATGGAGATGTGGCTAAACAGATGTGGCTAAACAGAGATAAGAAGAGGGGGTGGTTTATACATCTATGTGAATTGATCGTGATGCACTGACTCTACCATTCCTGATACGTATTGCTCTGTGGATCTAGAATACCTAATTATTAAGTGTGGCCCTTTTTTATCAACCACGAGAGCTTACATGTATCATTGCTGTTGCAGTCTATGTACCAGCAGATGCTAATGCTAAAGTAGCTATGAAAGACCTCAGTGCTGCTATCAGCAAACTGCAGACGTTGCACCCAGACGGAGCCTTTATTGTGGCTGGGGAGTTTATTCATTGCAATTACTGTATTTCCAAGATTTTACTAAAATACAGTACAACTCTGAAACTGGTTTCTCCGAAATCCTCATTTATCAATTAAAAGAAAATTGGATAAACGAGGATATCCAAAACAAATCAGAAATCCTCATTTATCTGAAATTTTTTCGGACCTGAACTGACCTCACAGGTTGAAAAAAAAATTCACTCGACGTGAAATTAGAACGATAATTGTCCTCATTTTAGGTAACTCCTTCCCTTCTCTCATTCCATTTCTTCTCAACCTTCCCCTATTGACTTTTCTCTCCAACTTTCCCTCTCAAACTGTCTCCCAGCCACCAGCGGTCAGAAAAATCCCTTGTCCTGACATCATTAAGGAGTGCGGCCTCTAGGCAGGAACCCGACCTCGGGCTCAGTGGCGTTACCTCACCTCCCCTTTCCTCCTATCCCCTTCCCTTCCTCTATCCTCAGCACACCGAAGCTCCTGATACCGACTCAGAACCTTCCCCTTGGCCTACTACCGCACATACACACCAGACCCCCTCCAGTGTGTATGTGCGGTAGGGCTAGGGGAGGATTCGGAGTTGGGACTTGGGCGTTGGGAGCTCCGGTGACCTGGGAGACAGAAGCCCGCCAACTCACCAGTGAGTGTTCCACCAGCCCAGGAAGCTCTCCCAGGATCTGTAGCAGTGGTGGGGACGTGTCGGGGATCGGCAACACCAGTGTGGACATCTCGGTGATCGGCTGCACCTTGACGGTCAGCATTTTTTTGGTGAGTATTAATCATTGTTTTAATACTTAAAAAGCCATCTCTTGTTGTTTGTTGTTGTTTAAAATTGATGCAAATGATTTGCTGTTGCTTTTGGGCTGTTTTTTAAAAAATGACCAGTTCTCCCAAAACAAGAAGGTTTATAGGCCTCGTCCTGACCATTTTGGATAATTGGAGTTGTACTGTTTATAATGTACCATGAGGGGAAATAAAACTTTAGATCAGGTTTATACAAATGTAGCTAATGCTTACAAAACCCTCTCCAGGGACAGTCTGACCATCTTTCCCTGTTTCTGTTTCCAAAATATAGTCCAGTCATTAAATGTATAAAACCTACAATGAAGATTATTAAGATCTGAGCAATCTAACCTACCAATAGTTATTTTTCTTGATGCAGAGAAGGCCTTTGATAGAGTAGAATGGAGTTTTTTATTTAAAGTTTTGGAGAAATTTAACTTTCGCCCTTTTTTTTATTGGTTGGATTAAGGCCTACTGCTAGAGTTGTGATAAATGGACAGTTATGTTCACCTTTTATGTTGACTAGATCGACTAGGCAAGGCTGCCCTTTGTCACCAGCTCTATTTTCATTGGTTATTGAACCTTTGGCTCAGATGATTAGACAAGATAGTAATATTGAAGGTATTAAGGTGAAATCTGATGAATTTAAAATAAACTTGTTTTGATATATTTAACACAACCTTTGAAATCCTTGAGGAATTTGCATGATAGACTGGAGCAGAATGGTGAAATATCGGGTTATAAAATTAATTGGGCTAAATGCCTTTAGCCAAAATGGATTATTCTTTGTGTAGGCATATTGTGAAATTTAAATGGTCAGATCAGATTAAGTATTTAGGTGTTAATTATAATTATTTATACGAATTGAATTATCTTCCCTTATTGTCTAAAATTAAATATGATTTGAATTGGTGAAAAGATTTACCTATTACCTATAGCATGCATTAATTGTATTCAAATGAATATTTTTCCTTGAATTTAATATCCCTTTAAGTCTATCCTTTGTAAAATTCCTAAAAAAAAATGTAAAGACTTAAATGCTTCGGTGAGGAAGTTTTTATGGAAAGATAAAGTGGTAAGGGTATCATTACAGAAATTAACTTGGAAATATGAATTAGTAGGCTTGCAACTCCCTAACTTTCAAAATTATTATGAATCAGAATAGTAGAAATTTATTACTACAGGTACATGATCCTTTATCCGGACATCTAAAATCTGGAAAGCTCCAGAATCTGGTAAGTGGGGAGAGAGGTGGCCGGGAGGCCGGCGCTTGGGGGAGGCGACTGCGGGACTGGCACCTGGGGGAGGCAGCCGGCGCTTGGGGGAGGTGGCTGAGGGACTGGCGCTCGGGGGAGACAGCCGGGCGGCCGAGGGACTGGCAGTCGGGGAGACGACCCGATGACTGGATGGGGGTGGGGGTGGATACGTCAGCAGAATTCAGGTTGGCTTTCCGAAATCCAGAAAAATCTGAAATTCGGAACATACTGTCGCCCAAGGGTTTCGGATAAAGGATCGTGTGCCTGTAGGATGTTTGAAGTGGTAAACCTTTGAAATATTGAGTTATCTTAGATAGGTGAGAGGAAGATGGACCAGTTTATTTATAGATGGAATCCTCAGTTATTGAGTAATTATAATTTACCCTTGTTGAAACACAATGGATTTATGGTATTTTTTAAAAATGAAGTTATAAGTACTCAAGGTAAAATTTTGGGCTAAAAGTTTGTATCAAAATAAGCTTTTTCCTTTTACACTTAATAATCAACTTTTGAAGTTGTGGGATCAAAAGAGTATTAAATTGGTAGAAGATTGTTATGAAGCAGGATATTATATTTCTTTTCAAAGAATGAAAGAGAAATATGATATATCTTCGAATACTCTTTTATTATTATCAAATTCAAGCTTTATTGTTGGATAAATTTGGGTGTACTTTACAGTTACCTAGATGGTCTAAATTTGAAATTTTACCTACTGAAGGTGGCAAGAAGGATTCATATTTGAGATGTATACTTTATTACAGAATAAAATGCCTAAGCCGGATGTTCATATATCTAGATTAAAATGGAAGAAAGATTTGGCTGTATCTATTTCTCAGGATGATTGGATGAAGTTATGTGAGGACAGTATGACTAAAATTGTAAATGTAAGTCATTGAATTATTAAATCCCCTTTCTGCACATTAGTGGTGTTGTTCCAAACCATAGCAACTAATTGATGAGTTTTATGCTGTGTGATCTCTTTCTTTCTTTCTTTCTTTCTTTCTTTCTTCTTTTTCTCTTTTTTTTGGAGGGTAGTTTAGAGGGGGGGTAGGGGGGGTTGTGAGGTTTTTCAGTTGGTTGTTTTTCCAGACTCTTTTGTGTAGTCTTCCAAAGGCGCTATTTGCCTTGGCGAGTCTGTTGTCTATCTCATTGTTGATCCTTGCATCTGATGAAATGGTGCAGCCGAGATAGGTAAACTGGTTGACCGTTTTGAGTTTTGTGTGCCCGATGGAGATGTGGGGGGCTGGTAGTCATGGTGGGGAGCTGGCTGATGGAGGACCTCAGTTTTCTTCAGGCTGACTTCCAGGCCAAACATTTTGGCAGTTTCCGCAAAGCAGGACGTCAAGCGCTGAAGAGCTGGCTCTGAATGGGCAACTAAAGCGGCATCATCTGCAAAGAGTAGTTCACGGACAAGTTTCTCTTGTGTCTTGGTGTGAGCTTGCAGGCGCCTCAGATTGAAGAGACTGCCATCCGTGCGGTACCGGATGTAAACAGCGTCTTCATGGTTGGGGTCTTTCATGGCTTGGTTCAGCATCATGCTGAAGAAGATTGAAAAGAGGGTTGGTGCAAGAACACAGCCTTGCTTCACGCCATTGTTAATGGAGAAGGGTTCAGAGAGCTCATTGCTGTATCTGACCCGACCTTGTTGGTTTTCGTGCAGTTGGATAATCATGTTGAGGAACTTTGGGGGACATCCGATGCGCTCTAGTATTTGCCAAAGCCCTTTCCTGCTCACGGTGTCGAAGGCTTTGGTGAGGTCAACAAAGGTGATGTAGAGTCCTTTGTTTTGTTCTCTGCACTTTTCTTGGAGCTGTCTGAGGGCAAAGACCATGTCAGTAGTTCCTCTGTTTGCGCGAAAGCCGCACTGTGATTCTGGGAGAATATTCTCGGCGACACTAGGTATTATTCTATTTAGTAGAATCCTAGCGAAGATTTTGCCTGCAATGGAGAGCAGCGTGATTCCCCTGTAGTTTGAGCAGTCTGATTTCTCGCCTTTGTTTTTGTACAGGGTGATGATGGTGGCATCACGAAGATCCTGAGGCAGTTTTCCTTGGTCCCAACAAAGCTTGAAAAACTCATGCAGTTTGGCATGCAGAGTTTTGCCGCCAGCCTTCCAGACCTCTGGGGGGATTCCATCCATACCTGCTGCTTTGCCACTTTTCAGTTGTTCGATTGCCTTATATGTCTCATCCAGGGTGAGGACCTCATCCAGCTCTAGCCTTAGGGGCTGTTGAGGGAGCTGGAGCAGGGCGGAATCTTGGACTGAGCGGTTGGCACTGAAAAGAGATTGGAAGTGTTCTGACCATCGGTTGAGGATGGAGATCTTGTCGCTGAGGAGGACTTTGCCATCTGGGCTGCGCAGCTGCATGCGCGACGGAAGGCTGGAAAAACAACCAACTGAAAAACCTCACAAAGATAAGCGTATACAGAGCCGTTGTCATACCCACACTCCTGTTCGGCTCCGAATCATGGGTCCTCTACCGGCATCACCTACGGCTCCTAGAACGCTTCCACCAGCGTTGTCTCCGCTCCATCCTCAACATCCATTGGAGCGCTTTCATCCCTAATGTCGAAGTACTCGAGATGGCAGAGGTCGACAGCATCGAGTCCATGCTGCTGAAGATCCAGCTGCGCTGGGTGGGTCACGTCTCCAGAATGGAAGACCATCGCCTTCCCAAGATCGTGTTATATGGCGAGCTCTCCACTGGCCACCGTTTCAGAGGTGCACCAAAGAAAAGATACAAGGACTGCCTAAAGAAATCTCTTGGTGCCTGCCACATTGACCACCGCCAGTGGGCTGATATCGCCTCAAACCGTGCATCTTGGCGCCTCACAGTTTGGCGGGCAGCAACCTCCTTTGAAGAAGACCGCAGAGCCCACCTCACTGACAAAAGGCAAAGGAGGAAAAACCCAACACCCAACCCCAACCAACCAATTTTCCCCTGCAGCCGCTGCAACCGTGTCTGCCTGTCCCGCATCGAACTTGTCAGCCACAAACGAGCCTGCAGCTGACGTGGACTTTTACCCCCTCCATAAATCTTCGTCCGCGAAGCCAAGAAGAAGAAAGAGGGTGGGTTGTAGAGGTTATTATTTACATAAAATATCTTGTATGTATTTTTTAAGCTGTATTTTTTCATTGTATGTTTTATCATGATCAATAAACAAAATTTCAAAAAAAACACTATTAAGATCTGACTTGAGGGAGCTGACTTTGTTCTTCAGCAACATTTCCAACACACAGATTGGAGTGTGTTTGCTGCCCATCCTATTATAGACTCTCAGACTGATATTGATTAATATACCAACTCTGTCCTCGAGTTCATCAACAAGTGTGTGGATGGAGAGACATCACAAAAACAAATAGAAATATTTGCTCATCAAAAAAATCATGGATGAACAATAAGGTTCGCCATCTGCTCAAAGCGAAAGATTTTGCCTTTAGATCTGGAGACTGGGAGACTTATGGCTCAGCCAAGGCCAACTTAAGGAGGGGAATCTCTCAGGTTAGACAACAAAAGATCGAAGGGCATTTCAACTGCTCTGACCCCCAGTGCACATAGCATGGCCTACAGATCATTACAGACTATAAACCACCTTGTTCTGTGTCCCCTTCCAGTTGTGCCTCCCTCTCTGAGGAGCTTTGATCGAGAGAATGAGGAGGTCACCTTCAAAGCTGTCATCATGGGAGACTTTAATTTGCATATAGATTGGACTAGTCAAATTGGTAAAAATACTGAGGAGGAGGAATTCCTTGAATGTTTACGGGACGGTTATCTAGACCAATATGTCGAGGAACCAACTCGGGAGCAGGCCATTTTAGATTGGGTATTATGCAATGATAAGGGGCTAATCAGCAATCTTGTTGTGCGAGGCCCTTTGGGTAGGAGCGATCACAATGTGATCGAATTCTCACTCGACATGGAGAGTGATGAAATTAAAACCGAGACTAAGGTCCTGAATTTAAATAAAGGGAATTATGATGGTATGAGACGGGAGTTGAGTAAGATTGATTGGGTGGTGTTTATGTGGGGGGGGGGGGGGGGTGACGGTGGATAGACAATGGAAAGCATTCACAGATCTAATGGAGAAATTGCAAAAATCGTTTATACCGGTTTGGCATAAAAATAAACCAAAAAAGGTGATTCAACCGTGGATAACAAGGGAAATTAGAGACAGCATTGGGTTCAAAGAGAGAGCATATCAATTGGCCAAAAAAAGTACCGCAACCGAAGACTGGGAGCAGTTCAAGATGCAGCAAAGGAGGACAAAGGGATTAATCAAGAGAGCAAAAATAAATTACGAAAGTAAGCTTGCGGCAAATATAAAAACCGACTGCAAAAGCTTTTATAAATATGTCAAGAGGAAAACATTGGTGAAATCCAGAGTAAGTCCTTTGCAGTCAGAATCAGGGGAATATATAATGGGGAATAAGGAAATGGCAGACCAATTAAATTCTTACTTTAGTTCTGTTTTTACAAGAGAGGATACAAATAACCTCCCAAGGATGTTGGGAAACATAGAGACTAATGCAAGGAAGGAACTGAAAGAAATCAGTATCTCTAAGGACATGGTCTTGGGGAAATTGATGGGATTGAAGGCAGATAAACCCCAAGGGCCTGATAATCTACATCCTAGGGTACTCAAGGAAGTGGCCATTCAGATAGCAGATGCTTTAAGAATTATTTTCCAGAACTCGATAGACTCAGGATCAGTACCCATGGATTGGAGGGTAGCTAATGTTACCCCACTATTTAAAAAGGGGGGTAGAGAAAAAGCGGGGAATTATCGGCCGGTGAGCCTTACATCAGTAGTGGGAAAAATGATGGAATCCATTATTAAGGATGTAATAGCGGAGTATATGTCTAGCAGAGAAGGGATCGGACGGAGTCAACATGGATTTACAAAAGGTAAATCGTGCTTGACAAATCTATTGGAATTCTTTGAGATGGTGACAGGTAAAATAGATGGGGGAGAGCCAGTGGATGTGGTGTACCTGGACTTCCAAAAGGCCTTCGATAAGGTCCCGCATAAATGACTGGCTTCCAAAATCAAGGCTCATGGGATTGGGGGAAAAGTATTGATGTGGATTGAGAACTGGCTGGCAGGTAGAAGACAGAGAGTTGGGATAAATGGCTCGTTTTCTGAGTGGCAGGTGGCGACCAGTGGGGTGCCACAGGGATCTGTACTGGGACCCCAGCTGTTCACAATTTACATTAATGATCTGGATGAGGGGATTGGATGTAATATCTCCAAATTTGCAGATGACACTAAGCTAGGAGGGGTTGTGTGCACGGAAGAGGGGGTCAGGAAGATCCAGTGTGATTTGGATAAATTGAGGGACTGGGCAGATACATGGCAAATGCACTACAATGTGGATAAATGTGAGGTTATCCACTTTGGTAATACAGACCGGAGGGCAGATTACTATTTGAATGGCAATAGATTAAGAGGTGGGGAAGTGCAGAGAGACCTAGGGGTACTTGTACATCAGTCTCTGAAGGCGAGCATGCAGGTACAGCAGGCGGTTAAAAAGGCAAATGGTATGTTGGCCTTCATATCAAGAGGGTTTGAGTATAGGAACAAGGATACCTTACTGCAGCTGTACAGGGCCTTGGTGAGACTACACCTGGAGTATTGTGTGCAGTTTTGGTCACCTTATCTAAGGAAGGATGTTCTTGCAATGGAGGGAGTGCAGAGGCGATTCACCAGGCTGATACCTGGAATGGCAGGAATGACTTATGAGGAAAGATTGCGCAAATTGGGATTGTATTCGCTGGAGTTTAGAAGATTGAGAGGGGATCTCATAGAGACATATAAAATTCTGGCAGGACTGGACAGAGTGGATGCAGATGGGATGTTTCCAATGATGGGAAAATCCAGAACCCGGGGCCATGGGTTGAGGATAATAGGCAAACCATTTAGGACCGAGATGAGGAGGAATTTCTTTACCCAGAGGGTGGTGAATCTGTGGAATTCATTGCCACAGAGGGCAGTAGAGGCAGGTTCATTAAATCTATTTAAGAGGGAATTAGATCTATTTCTTCAGTATCAGGGTATTAAAGGTTATGGAGAGAAGGTGGGGACGGGGTACTGAACTTTAAGATCAGCCATGATCTCGTTGAATGGCAGAGCAGGCTCGAAGGGTCGAATGACCTACTCCTGCTCCTATCTTCTATGTTTCTATGTGGATCTTTCACCTGATAAATTGCCTCCCTCATTTCTATCTCTGATGTTTGGGCCACCCTAAGTAGGGTGAATGTACGGAAGACAACTGGTCCAGATGGTACACCTGGCCATGTGCATCGAGTCTGTAAGGAACAGTTGGCCAGGATCTTCATGAACATTTTCAATCTGTCCCTGACCCAGGCAGTTGTCCCATGAGCTTCAAGATTGCCACCGTTGTGTCAGTGCCGAAGTGTCCCACTGCCACGAGTCTGAACAACTTCCAGCCAGTTGCACTCACCCCTGTCATTGCAAAGTGCTTGAGAGACTGGTTTTATCACATTTGAAATCCTGTTTGCCCATCACCCTGGACCCTCATCAATTTGCCTATCGTATCAACAGATCGACTGAAGATGTCACTTCTTCTCTCTTGACCCACTCGAACCACTCTGATTCTTGTGTCAGAATGCTGTTCATTGATTTTAGTTCAGCATTCAATACGCCAAAATTGTCAGCTGGGTATCAGCTCATCCCTCTGTAATTGGGCCTTGGACTTTCTGACTAATAGACCCCAATCTGTTAAGATAGGCAATCTCTTTTGAACACCTTGAACACCGGCGTTCCCTAGGGCTGTGTGCTAAGCCCATTCCTGTATTCCCTTTTTATCTATGACTTTGTTCTTGTATATGGTTCTATTTCCATAATCAAGTTTGCAGATAAGCCCATGGTGGTTGGCTTGATTAGATGAGATGATGAAACAGCCTATAGGGACGAGGTCCAGCACCTGGTCGTGTGGTGTGCTGACAACAACTTGGCACTTAACACTCAGAAGACTAAGGAGATTATTGTAGACTTCAGGCATGTTGGAAGCCAACTCACATCCCTACTTACATCAATGGAGTTGTGGTAAAATGTGTATCAAGTTTTAAATTCCACATTTCCAATTATCTCATCTGGTAAATTATATTTTCAAAGAATGAAAGAGAAATATGATATATCTTCGAATACTCTTTTATTATTATCAAATTCAAGCTTTATTGTTGGATAATTTTGGGTGTACTTTACAGTTACCTAGATGGTCTAAATTTGAAATTTTACCTACTGAAGGTGGCAAGAAGGATTCATATTTGAGATGTATACTTTATTACAGAATAAAATGCCTAAGCCGGATGTTCATATATCTAGATTAAAATGGAAGAAAGATTTGGCTGTATCTATTTCTCAGGATGATTGGATGAAGTTATGTGAGGACAGTATGACTAAAATTGTAAATGTAAGTCATTGAATTATTAAATCCCCTTTCTGCACATTAGTGGTGTTGTTCCAAACCATAGCAACTAATTGATGAGTTTTATGCTGTGTGATCTCTTTCTTTCTTTCTTTCTTTCTTTCTTTCTTTCTTTCTTTCTTTCTTTCTTTCTTTCTTTCTTTCTTTCTTTCTTTCTTTCTTTCTTTCTTTCTTTCTTTCTTTCTTCTTTTTCTCTTTTTTTTGGAGGGTAGTTTAGAGGGGGGTAGGGGGGGTTGTAGAGGTTATTATTTACATAAAATATCTTGTATGTATTTTTTAAGCTGTATTTTTTCATTGTATGTTTTATTATGATCAATAAACAAAATTTCCCTGAACTCCTCCATTCCGATCAAAAAGGTGCAACAGTGCCTTTATTTTCTGTGGAGAATAAAGAATTTAAACTTTTGTTCCAGGATATTGATGGATGTTACATTGAGAGCATACTCACCTATGACATCCCAGTGTGGTATGGCAATTGTCTCGCATCGGGCTGTAAAGCACATTAGGAGGTGGAGAAAAACTGCCCAGTGGATTATCCACCATTGCCCACCATTGAGAACATCTATCTGGGCAGGGTGAAGGGCATCATTAAGGATGCATCACACCTAAATTATGGATTTTTACTCTTCTCCCATCTGGTGGGTGCTATAGGAGCCTTCACTCTTGAACCAGCAGGCTCAAGGAGAGCTTTCCTCCTCCCCCCCACCCCCAAGGCTATGACCCTACTGAACATTTAATCACAATGCTGAGTGGCACTGCACTCACATTGTACTGTCAGTACTTTTATAATTGTTTGCTTGCTGAATGTGCTTGTTTTTATTTGCATGTAGTTATTAGTATATAGCACTTTTTTTTAGCTTCTGGTTGGATGCTAATTGCATTTCATTGACTTGGTATTTTACTTGGCTCAATGACAATAAAGTAGAATCTTATCTAATCTAATGCTGCAACAAGTCATTCACTTTTCACTAACTACAACTCAGGAGAATTACAGAAGGCACTGCAGTTGTTTGGAAGAGGGAGGCTCCAACAACACTTAGTTCATCAAAGACAAAGCAGCCTTCATTGGCAAGCATTTATTCTGTCCAGCAGTGGAGCAGTTTGGCTGGAGTGTGACGACCTTATTCCTAGTTTAGTTTACTTATATAGCACATTTAAAACAACTCGTGTTGACCAAAGTGCTGTACAGATCATAAATTACATCTTAACTTAAGCAGCTATTTAAAGCGCAGTATAAAATGGGTACCCAAGGTTTAGAATTGTACATACAACATGGTAACGATCACTTCCAACTTCAGCCTGGATTTAAAAGAGTTAATGGAAAGGGTTGATTTGATGGAGGGAGGAATATGGTTCCACAGTTTGGGGGCTGCTATCACGAAGGCATGATCTCCCCTGAGTTTGCGATTTGAGTGTGGAACAATCAAACATCCTATATTGGTCGATTTGAGGTGTCTTGAAGTGGAGTAGGGCATTAGGAGATCAATGATGTAGGAGGGAGCTACTCAATTAATTGAACAAATTGGAGAACTTTAAAATCTATCCTGAGCTGTATTGGCAACCAGTGAAGGGAGGTGAGAATAGGGGTGATATGGTTCCTTTTCTTGCCTCCCTTAACGAGCCTTGCTCCCAGATACTGAACCAGTTGCAGGCGGGATAATGATGACTGACTAATTCCCACGTAAAGAGAGTTAGAGTAGTCTAAACAGGAGAAAATGAGGGCGTGGATAACATTCTCTCGGTCTTACAGAGACAGGAACAATTTGACTTTGGCAATAGTGCAGAGCTGGATAAAGCTAGCTTTTACTACTGCATTGACTTGTTTGTCAAACTTGAAAGTGGAATCAAAAATCACACCAAGGGATTTAATGTGTGGTGTAATGTGGGTGGATAAGTTGCCAAAGGTATTGGAGATACCTTTGGTGGAGTTGGGGGGGTGCCAAATAGGATGATCTCAGATTTGCCTTCGTTTAGCTGCAGGAAGTCATCCAGAACTTTATGTCCTCCAGACAGTCAATCAGGCTGGTTATCTTTGCTTGATTGTTGGGCTTCAGGGGGAGATAGAGCTGGGTGTTATCTGCATAGCAGTGGAAGGTGATGCCATGTTTTTGGATGATATGGCCAAGGGGAAGCATGTATAAGGAGCAGAGAATGGGACCCAGAATAGACCCTTGTGGGACCCCACAGGAAAGGGTAGCTGGCAAGGATGAAAGTTTGCCCATGTTGACTGAGAAAGTCCCATCACTGAGATAAAATTTAAACCAGTGGTTCTCAACCTTTTTCTTTCTACTCACACACCACTTTAAGTATTCCCTATGCCATAGGTGTTCTGTGATTAGTAAGGGATTGCTTAAGGGGGTATGTGCGTGGAAAGAAAAAGTTTGAAAACCACTATTTTAATCATACCTAATTGACTCGTTATGTGCAAAGTTTCATAACTCCAAAGGAAATGGGCCAATGACAATTTTTCTCAAGCAAAATATTTTAGTAACAACTGGGTCTAGAGCAGTGATTCTCATCCTTTCCTTCCCACCTACGCAATCCCTTAGTAATCATAGAGCACCGATGGCATAGGGATTACTTGAAGTGGTATGTGAGTGGAAAGAAAATAGTTGAGAACCACTGATTTAAACCAATTCAGGGCCATGCTGTCGACACTGACCCTCTGCCAAAGGCGACTAATTAAAATAGCATGATCCACTATATCAAACGCTGAACTAAAGTCAAGGAGAATAAGAATGGCGGAGCTTCCTGAGTCAGTGGCGAGGAGGTCTTTGTATACTCTCAGTAAGGCCGACTCTGTGCTATGGTGGGCCTTATAACCTGACTGGAATTTTTTCAGATATGTTGTTTTGATGTAGGTAGGGCAACAATTAGCAAGAAAAAACAACCTTTTTGAGGACCTTTGACAAGACGTTTTGTCATATGGCACTAAGATGCCTTTTGAAAACTAAAGTACCTGGGTCACCCTCCTGGGACCCAGGTCTAATTACTGGGCAAAGGTGCTGGAAGCACCTTTTAAACTGGAGGGGGATCAGCCCATTAAATTGCCAACCCAGCAATTTAAGGGAGATCCCGTCCCCACAATGACGCATCACATACTCACAGGAAGTACCGCTGGATTGTTTGGCTGCTGTCTGCCTGGTGATGCACACAAGCGCTGACATCACTGAATAAGCGGGTTGGGCATTTTCATTTGCAAATCGCCCGTGGACGCGACCTAGGTAAGTTTAACTGGGTTCCCTGACTACCTCTGAGGTAGGTCAGGGACCTGGTTGGGTTCTGACGGTGATGGCCAGGTCGGACCCTTTCAAACTGCTGCATAACCGGGACACTAACCGGGCAAATTGCCTGGTTAACCCCATTTTGCTCAGCAGTTTGAAAGGGCCCTAATGTAAAACTTAGTTTGTATGCTATCGAGGCCCTGTTGTCATTCTCGTTTAAGATTCACTATGACAATGGTCAAACAGGTTTTCCAGTATTTTAACATAGCAGGCAAATCAGATTCATTCACAGCATACCAATAGTTGCTCATTTAGTGGCAGGTGGATAGGGATCTGGTACAAGATGCACTGTGGCAATTCATCAATTTGCATCCTCCACCAGCTATTAAGATAAGGGTCTCCAGGCACATGAGAGTATTACCATGGGCAAGCTTTCCATATTTCACACATTTGGAAACATATCACCATTTTTTTCACTGTCACCTCATGTTAATACAGATTTGGGACTCACTCCCTGCCCAATAGTGCTCTGGAAGTAACCACCAGATCGATTTCACCAGTTCAAGAAGGTAGCTTTTCACCATCTTCTCAAGTTAGAGTGATTGGGCAAAAAAAACACAGTCCTTGCTAGGACCACCAACACCTGTGGGCCAATTAAAGTATCATCTTTTTTTCTTACTTTACAGGTAATTCTTAACTAATTCATTCGAAAAATTTTTGTTATTTTTTTTTGCCAGGCATTCACGTATCCAATTGCAGACCTTTTCTTGCCTTCCTCTTGTTAATCCTCTAACTTACTGGTTTCCTTTCAATAATTACAACTGACTTTGGCCTGAACTAGATTATTCCCAAAGCAATATATTGCTATAGTTACTTACTCAGTCATTTCATTATCACATAGTCACTAGTATTAATCATACCATGTCTTTAACCTCAAATTAACCCCCAATTACCAAGACACTATAGAGCATATTCTAATATCATTAAAACAATACAAAGGACATTTTCTAATGCATTGCAGGATGCATAATGAGAGATCAACAACTTATGAAAATAGGGGTGAATTAATACTTATTGTTGAAATAGTACTCCAAAATTTGAGCTCTTTCAAGTTCCTATTGCTCGCAAGAACAGAGCCTTTAATTTGTGGTGTTCATTCAGAAGTTCGTATATCTGATTCTTGGTTATTTTAAGCCATGCATTTGTTGTGTCGGGTCAGATACAGCAATGAGCTCTCTGAACCCTTCTCCATTAACAATGGCATGAAGCAAGGCTGTGTTCTCGCACCAACCCTCTTTTCAATCTTCTTCAGCATGATGCTGAACCAAGCCATGAAAGACCTCAACAATGATTACATCCAGTACCGCATGGATGGCAGTCTCTTCAATCTGAGGCTCCTGCAAGCTCACACCAAGACACAAGAGCAACTTGTCCGTGAACTACTCTTTGCAGACAATGCCGCTTTAGTTGCCCATTCAGAGCCAGCTCTCCAGCGCGTGACGTCCTGTTTGCGGAAACTGCCAAAATGTTTGGCCTGGAAGTCAGCCTGAAGAAAACTGAGGTCCTCCATCAGCCAGCTCCCCACCATGACTACCAGCCCCCCCACATCTCCATCAGGCACACAGAACTAAAAACGGTCAACCAGTTTACCTACCTCAGCTGCACCATTTAATCTGATGCAAGGATTGTCAAAAAGATAGACAACAGACTCGCCAAGGCAAATAGCGCCTTTGCAAGGCTACACAAAAGAGTCTGGAAAAACAAACACCTGAAGAAACACACAAAGATCAGCGTGTACAGAGCCGTTGTCATACCCACGGTCCTGTTCGGCTCCGAATCATGGCATCACCTACGGCTCCTAGAACACTTCCATCAGCGCTGTCTCCACTCCATCCTCAACATTCATTGGAATGACTTCATCTCTAACATCGAAGTACTCGAGCTGGCAGAATCCGCAAGCATCGAATCCATGCTGCTGAAGACCCAACTGCGCTGGGTGGGTCACGTCTCCAGAATGGAGGACCATCGCCTTCCTAAGATCGTGTTCTATGGCGAGCTCTCCAGTGGCCACCGAGACAGAGGTGCACCAAAGAAGAGGTACAAGGACTGCTTAAAGAAATCTCTTGGTGCCTGCCACGTTGACCACCGCCAGTGGGCTGATCTCGCCTCCAACCGTGCATCTTGGTGCCTCACAGTTCAGGGGGAAGCAACCTCCTTTGAAGAAGACTGCAGGACCCACCTCACTGACAAAAGACAAAGGAGGAAAAACCCAACACCCAACCCCAACCAACCAATTTTCCCTTGCAACCGCTGCAACCGTGCCTGCCTGTCCCACATCGGACTTGTCAGTCACCAACGAGCCTGCAGCAGACGTGGACATACCCCTCCATAAATCTTCGTCCCCGAAGCCAAGCCAAAGAAGAATTTATAAGCCAATGTGAAATGCGGGTTCCATTTGAAATTTTTAAAACTCACGTTAAATTACTACAAAGGCACATTTTGCAATGGTTGCCTTGAATGAAGTACTATTCATCAAAGATCATCTAAATAGTCAATAAATCTTTTTAAAATTAGAATGAATGCAGGAGCCGAAACAGCGGTCAGATTGGGTAAAATGTAAAGAAAACTCCTGGATTGATCAGTAGCAGTCAATGAATCATGCCTCCAGAAAATATTCATCACTTGGACAGTCTTCCACAACTGAATCCATAAATATTTTATTAAACAAGGCATCAAAATGTACAGATCAAAGTTTAGTCAATGAACTTTGACTGAATGGAATGGCAGAATAGGCCTGATGGGTTGAATGGCCTGCTGATGTTCTAATGTGCATCAGATTTCACACCAACTGACCAGCTGTTTCCTGAGACAAGACTCTAAAGGATGAGATTAATTCACATTTGATACATCATTCTGAATTCATAAAACAAAGAAATCAATTTAGTGAGATAGGATAACTATTCTCTCCAGTGCACTCCAGACTATTATATGCAATTTAGTTTTGCCAAAGCTGTTGAATGGGTCTGAATGGAAATGAAATATTCTGCTTTTATTTAATGTAATGTTGAAGTACCGTATATAGCAAGTATTATGCCAAATATTTTCCTTTATGTATTAAATCTTGGAAGAAATTGCATCTTGTTTCTATGATTCACTATTCCAAATGTAATAAAATATATTGAAGGTGTAAGTATTTTTTAAAAAAAACACCGATTCACTGTATCTAAAAGGTGAAATGAAAATCACATTTTGTTCTGTGAATCCACTCTCCTTTCTAAACGTGCATTAAATAGCACATCAAAGTGAAAGGAGAAATCAAGAATTGCAGAAATACACACCCTTTTGTTCCCAGAGAAATAGAGATTGAAGGACACCCAGAACGCTGAAAGAGTGAGAGTTGTAACTTGCAAATCCATTGTGACTGCATTAAGTCTGTGCTTTTTCAAACAACTCTCCATGCTTTCGACTGCTTGACAAACCTCTAATTCAACGTTTTCATCTGCTAATTACCAGACAAAAGCAGCTGCCACTTGCCTTCAATAGAAGGAGCTGCATGAGGCTATTCAGTCCTGCTGAATTGAGTGGCATACGACAGAGAAAAAAATAATGAAAGGACATTTGGGGAAAGGTGTGTGGCTAGAGTCTGCCCAAATCTGCCTGACTGGCAGCATTGGCTTTTGTTGCATGGAGTGAAATTAACATCTGCTTGATTGCAGGCCTCGACAGATGCACGTGCCATCTTGAAGGGACCGGGAATCTCCAGAGCACAAGCACACAGCAGCACACCTGCCCCACATTCAGCTGGCACAGCCAGTCAACCGGTTCCACCATGCTGGGCAGCTGGCAACGTGCCCATGGAATCCTCCAACCTCTTGAGTCTGGCTGTGTTTTTCAATGGGACAAATCTGGGCCTGCACAGTGAAGAAATGCTCGAGCATTCAGCGCGGGGTGCCTCTTGTTAAACTGGCACAGCTTAAATCAAGATTTGTTGGCAATCTTTCAGCAAATGTCCAACGTGGCAGAGATGACATCACAACACGCTGAATGATCGACACTGCTCCAGCTTTTATCTCATGACTCATCAGAAATTCTGTAGTTACAGACAGATCTCTGTGTCTGATAATGCCTCAGGTGGATTTTAGTGTTTGAGCCCACTTAAATTTACGCACTTCAATCCCTGCAGACTAAAGCTGTTTTATTTTCTGTTCCTTATTTAGCGAGATTGCAAAATACTCACACTGCGCACATCTTTCCGTCCACTGTAAACAGCAGTCTTGCATTTGTTTTTATTCTTCCGTACCTCCCTGAAGTTAATGAGATCCATGGGTATCATTCTACTAGCACAGCATGGTCCCTGGTAACTTTGCACTCGCAAATTTCTCACTAAATACTGGCAGCTTGTTTTAAACTGGATGGCATCGAAACCATGCCCATACCTGTCCTTGTCCAACATCCAGACACTTAATGAGTCACAGGTGGCCATTGGTGGTTGGTTGATTAACCTGTTAATTCAAGGTCCCTCCGCACCCCCACAACTTCACCAGCCAAGGGCAACAATGCCGATTTTTCAGGATGATATACCACAGAAACTGACCCTTCAGCACACCATGTCCATATCAACCATTCACTCATCCCATTTACCAGCGTGTGACCTGCGACGGTCTAAACCAAATGCTCGTCTAGATACTGATCAAATGTTGTGAAAGTACCATTCCCTCCTACAACTCAGGCAGTGCCTCCAGATTCCATTCAGCCTCAGAATGAAAGTGTTCCTCATCTGATCTCTAAACTCCTTCCTCCTTAACCTAGACCTATATCCTCTAGTTTTGACAACTGTGTGGGAAAAAGTTTTCTGCAGTGTGCACACATTGAACAAAATTTAAAATTGGACCAAGCACGAAGTCCCCCAAATTTGCTATTTTTTGGTCTCCAAGGTGCTCAAGAAAACCTTGCTCTCTCAAATAACATAAGTGGAATTTGACTTTGTTTGCTTGACAAATCAGCCAACCATAAATCCAGGTGAATTTAATAAATTGGATAATTTGTGTTCCAATATCAGACAAACGAGGTGTGAAAGCTGCCATTTGTCATAAAAACCCAAACAGTTTTCTAAATTCCTTCAGGTAAAGGAATTTGCCTTGTCTGATCTACACCAGTTTGTATGTGCTCCACCCTAAGTGGTTTTGAAGTGGCCGAGTAGATCTATCTCAGTGGTTTTCAAACATTTTTTTCCCCCATTCACATACCACCTTAAGTAATCTCTATGCCATAGGTGCTCCGTGATTAGTCAGGGATTGCTTAAGGTGGTATGTGGGTGGAAAGGTTTGAAAACCACTGTTTTAATCGTCCCTCATTGACTCATTATGTGCACGGTTTCATAACTCCGATGGAAATGGGCCAATGACAATTTTTCTCAAACAAAATATTTCAGTAACAATTGGGTCTAGAGCAGTGGTTCTCAACCTTTTTTTTTCCCCACTCACAGTTTAAGTGATCCCTTACTAATCACAGAGTACCGATGGCATAGGGATTACTTAAAGTGGGATGGTGAGGGGAAAGAAAGTGGTTGAGAACCTCTGAATTCTATCTGTTGTAGTTTAAAGGTAAGCCCATAGTAAAAGGTGTTGACTATGACCTTGTGTGTGTGTGCACCATGAAATAGGCTTTAAACAGTTACAGGATTAATCTGTATTAGGAACAGTCTTACAATCATACACATTTCCAAATACAAGCAGATTACTACATTTACCACACCACTTAACCTAGTTCTCACCACCAATAAAACGTATCAAGAGAAACCAAATTGGCACATGTTACAAAATGTGTATTTTGTATGGTGAGACTAATTGTTGCAATTCATAATGTCTGTTTATCCATATGAATTAAAATTGAGAGAATTTGATCTATTAATGTCTGTGTGGTACATTTAATGTATGTGATCTGACAAATCCCTTAAGAAATTTCAACATGTCTGTATTAACAAAGCCGACTATTAAAATGCACTGCTTTGGCTTTTAATCCGGAACATCAAGCAATGTGTAGAACAATGTAACAATTTCATCTGGTATATTTAAAAGAACAATCCATGGGCATAATTTGCAGTGAGATCCCATGTTGGATTCAGGGTGGTTGATTTAAAGATACATTGCTTGATTAATTGCTTGCTGGGGCAGTGAAGAATAAGAGACTGATATACTTCCTAGCAATGGGAAGGAAAAAAGCAGCTGCTGTTCCAATGAAGATTAGCCGGAGCAAAGTTGAATATTTGTCCACATATGTCATTCTAAAAATTCACAGGCACTTAACCTGCAAAAATCAGAATTACTCTTTACATGTATTTATCTTGCTGCCTTGTTTGTTGCTTCTTTCTGAGGATTTACTCAGATTTCAGATTCCAGATTTATTGACAGAGTACATACATGATATTCGCATACACCCCTGAGATTCCTTTCTCCTGCGGATGCAGAATTGGTAGTGCAGAAAATAAAATGTACACAGCGTAAATAAGTAAACAATCAGAACAACTGTAAACAGATAATGAATGTAAACAAACTCTGCAATACAGGGAGAGCAAAGAAATTCAATAAAGTGCACAAGAGTCCTTAAATGAGTCCCTGATTGAGTTTGTTGTTGAGGAGCCTGAAGGTGGAGGGGGAGCATCTGTTCCTGAACCTGGTGGTGTGAGACTTGTGGCACCTATACCTCTTTCCCGTTGGTAGCAGCAAGCACAGAGCGTGTGCTGGGTGATGAGGGTTTCTGATAATTTCTTTTGCCCTCTGTCGGCAGCATTCCCTGCAGATGTACTCAATAATAGGGAGCGTTTTGCCTGCAATGTCCTGGGCTGTGTCCACTACCTTTTGGAGGGCTTTACATTCAGGGTTATTAGTGTTCCCATACCAGACCATGATGCAGCCAGCCAGCACACTTTCCACCATACCTCTGTCGAAGTTTGTCAAGGTTTCTGGTGTCATACCAAACCTCCGAAAACTCCTGAGAAAGTAGAGGCGCTGACGTGCTTTTTTAACGATGCCATTGGTGTGTTAGGTCCAGGAAAGATCCTCCAAGATAGTGACTCCCAAGAACTTAAATTTGCTCACCCTCCCACCTCTGATCCCCCCCAATGATCACTGGATCATACACCTCTGGGTTTCCTTTCCTGAAGTCAACAATCAGCTCCTTAGTTTTGGTGACACTGAGTGCAAGGTTGTTGCTGGTGCACCATTCAGCCAAGTTTTCTAATCTCTATCCTGTTCTAATCTAGACCTGCTCTTCCCATCCATCACTGCTACTCCTTTTGTACATCTTTATTCCCTTGCCTCATAATGCCTCACCAGTCACTGCACCCATTAGTTGAACACCAACAATATAGTTACACTCGTTCTTTTCCACCTCCATTTGCAGAAGAGGGAAATGGAGAAAATCAGAGGGAGGGTGATCCTCCACAGACACTCCAATGAGAATGGTGGTGGAGGCACGGGAGATTTGTGATGGTCAGACTGGGACTTTATGTCCACCAATAGCAAGATTAAGTACAGTAGAAGATCTCAAGTCTGAATATCCATCGTTATAACATCTTAAATCTGAATGGTTTGAAGATTCATGTACAGTTCATGAGTTAGACCAAGCATTTTTTTGCCCTGCAGTTTTGAATTTGAGGCATTTATGTCCATGTTTTATGCATATGTGTGCAGCATGGTACACTGGTTTGAAGAAAAAGCATGTTACAATTATGTGGAATGTTGAAATAAGGGCATATCAGTGTGCAACCTAAGGGAATAATTTTGTTGGCAACGCAACTGCACATGATATCAAAAAAGTCAAGGAGGTGCGAGCGATGGATAGCAAGCAGGCCTCCTGCCAGTCTGCAGGGGGTCGAGACCAGAGCTGAGGCAGTGCAGTGGAGAGCAGGTAGCTGGATGTAGGGGCTCAAGCCATCCACAGCCCCATGCAGGAACAAGTCGCGTAAGAGGTGACTTGCTATGGTAGTTACGGGGACAGCAGGCAAGATGGCCTCACTGTAGGAGGAAATGCGATCCTCAACCACTTGCTGTATCCAAAGAGGCTCTCATTCTCCCTGGAGAATAGCACCAGAGCCTGTCAACTCTTTGCCAGCCTGTCAACAATCTGAAAAAGAAAGGTTTTCTCCGCAACCCAGTATACTTGACAATTAAATAACTGTAAATAAATAAATCTAATTTGAAAACCTCTGTTAAGAATAATTCATATATGAGCTTTGCCAAGAATTATACCAGACACAAGGCTGAATATCTGACCTCTCTACCCTTGTTTATGAGTGTCTAAGAACTTTGCAATGAACGTGTAGTAGTTTCTAGAGTCAAACAGCATCTTTGGTAGGTACAAAGTATTGACCCTTCATGATTTTACATAGGAGAGCAGCGCACAGAGCAGGCTCCAGAGGAGTATAGTGATTCATTTGTAGAATAATGGGGAGGTGGAGACCATCAGCAGATTTATAGTGGGTCGGGGACAGGAGACTTCCACAGCACATTCCAAAGAATGCACAAGCTGCAAGAGATGAACAGGCATTGTCATGCAGGAAAGAAACTAAGGACAGAACAAGTATTTTTATGTGTGCAAATGCAGCACATGGTTGTGGACAAGTGTGTTCACTCTTGTGCAGAGAATGAACAGAAAGTTTTGTCCTTGCTTTACATAAGTATTAAAAAAGGCTCCATCACTTAGGAGCTAACCCAAGTGGTTTGAAAATCACTTTCTTATAGAACAGAAATAGTGCCTCGAGGTACTAATGCCGACTGGAGGATTGAAGAAATTGCCTCCTCCTGCATAATTGTCTGTACACCTGAACACAACATTGGCCAGAAGAAGTTTCCCCACTCGCCCTCTCAGTTGACTTAGATGATGGAGCGGAGAAGCAACAGATGTGTCAAACAATTGCTTTATGTAAGATTTCATGGAAGAAGACAACAAAGAACTGCCAGAAATACCAAGGATCTAACAAGAAAGAAGAAGTGAAGGAACTACGTTAAGTATTGTTTAAAAAAAAAGGTAGCACTGGAGAAGTGAGAGTAAAAACTAAAAAATCCAGTGACCTACTGAACTACATGGTAAGAGTTTTGAAAGAGGTGGCTGCAGAGGGTACAGATGTCACTAGATGTCATATTTCAAAATTCTATAGCCTCTAGGGTTGTTCCTGTGGATTGGACGGTAGAAAATATGACCTGACTGTTTAAGAAATGAGAGAAAACTGGGAACTATTGACTTGTTAGCTGAATATCAATGGTCAAAAAAATGCTGGAATCTACAATAAATTTCTAATAATAGAATGATTTGTTAAACAAAGTCAGCATGGATATATGGAAGGATAATTATGTTTGACATCCACTTTGCTGCAAATTATATTCTTTTGAGGGGTATTTCCAGTAGTAAGGTAGGAAATATTGAAACCAGTTTGCACACTGCTATAATGGCCAGATAATCAGTTTATTAAGGAAGTTGATTGTAAGATAAATGCTGGCCAGGATGCCAAGGAAAATCTCATCAGAAGGGTGTTATCTCTGCCTGTAAAAACAAGGCTATGGTGAAATATGTCATACAAAAGATAGTGCAACATCATTTCACTGGATTTTCAGACTTGAGATTACTGCTTGGAACTCTGCAGGAAGACTTGACTCAGATGTATTTCTGCTATCATTTAGGTTTACAATTGATTTCTAGCTGAAATTCCCATTGTAATACAAATTATAAAAAGGTTGCTATATAAATCACAACATAACACATGACAGTGGGTGATATATTGTGTTCATCATATATGGGCAATATGAGAGCTTGCAAAATTATATTTTCTGTAATGAGCTTAATTTGGAGTGCAAGTTCAAATCCCAATTGGCCATAAAATTTTAGAATGTATGGTTTCTTCTGATCTAGTGCCAAGTCAAGTTTGTTGTCACCTGATTGCACAAGTACAACCCAATAAAACAGCATTCTCTGGTCCTTGGTACAAAACAAACAGACACACAACCAGGTAAAACACACAATACATAACCAGGACAAGTATTCATAGATACAAATAAATATTGCTTCGTGAACATGAGAGCCTTGGATGGTTAGTGTAAGCAGTTCCTTTGATCGTTCAGCATTTTTACTGCCTTTGGGAAAAAGCTGTCCTCATCCTGGGTTGATACACCTGAATATCTTTGCCGAATGGAGCAGCTGAAAGATGTTGTATGCTGGATGGAAGGGGTCAGGAGCAGCTGCTCTACCACTCTGCTGGTCCTGTGGATTGACCTCCACACCATTTCTCTGCAGCAACCATTCCACACTGTGATGTTACCAGCCAAGAGACTCTTGATAGAGCTCCTGTAGATGGTTAACATGATGGTGGGCGGTAGCCTTGCCCGCTTCATTCTTCTCAGGAAATGTAGTCGCTGTTGCACCTTCCAGACAAATGAGATGTTGTGTGTCCATGGTAGGCCACCAGTTAAGTAACCTCCAAGAACTTGGTGCTCCCCATGCACTCCACTACACTCTCTTGAAAATTTGTGAGATACACCAAGATGGGCATATTCTTTTCTAGAAGAAAATGGAATCTAAATCAACTAGCCTTGCATATTTCCTCATACTCAATTCAATCCAAACCCTTAAATGAACGATGTTTCAGGGAAGGAAGCAAAATCATAGAATCTTAGAGGATAGGAGGCAGCTCAATGTACCTATACTTGGCCCTATCCCCTGAAACTCTTCCCAAAGTCATACTAATATTTCCTTTTCACATATGTTTCCAGATCTCTTTTGAAAATTACCATTAAATTTTCTTCTCCCACCTTTTCAGATCACACTTTCTAATTTATATAATTGCAGGAAAAAGGCAGACACCTTTTCATTTATACAAGCAAGTAACGGAGAAATGTTGGGAATAATGTACAGGTGCAAGAAACATATGGTGAGACGGTCTGGTAAGGATTCTGACCTTACACTGTGGACATTATCTGAAAAGGTACTGAAGACCTTAGACCAGGATCTAGAATGTAGAATCAGCCATTCTCAACCTTTGATTTTGGCTACGGGCGTCCTAATGGGCCCCTTCCCTGTAAAGCAGTCAAATTTAGTTGGTTTATTCCGTACTTCCCTCTTTCTGACTACATAAATAACATTTTAAAAATTATGATTTCAGTCTGTGTTCCCCTAAATTGAGCTGTGACCCCTGAGGCAATGCCCCCAACCCCACCCTTGAGAGCTAAATTTTGGGCAACTCAAGTTTACTGGTCTCCTTTTGCATTAAAAAGACTTTGAGATGATGAGATATGCAATGACTGCATTCCCCTTTTTAACTGGCATTGCAGCATCAAGTTCAGTGTTAACTATCACACTGGCCAAGGTACAGTGAGAAAGCTTGTTTTGCATGCATACCAGTGAGACAACCCATTCACAGCACAGCAATATTCATTGATCAATGCTAGTGTGAATATTTAAGAGTCAAAGACTAAATCAAACCAGTTCTTTACTATCGAAATCTTTAATTCTATTAGCTACAACAAGAAGGAAAAAACTGAGAAAAAAAATCACTCAATAAGCCTCATCTTCGTCTGTAACATCAGATTTATGATGATATTGTGATGTGGCTGCAAGATGCAAACCATGGCACAGGCATTATGCTTTGGATTTTGGTCTGTTCCTTTACACTTCCACACTTTACTCTTGCCATCACTCTGATGTACATTAATCTTGTACTCATCTATCCACAAGATCTTTTCTCCAGAATTCTGCAGGCTCTTTTAAATACTTCTGGGCAAACTGTAATCTGGCCATCCTGTTTCTGTGGCTAACTCGTGGTTTGCATCTTGCAGTGTAGCCTCTGTATTTCTGCAGCGAGTAGTCATTGACGCATCCACACCTGCCTTCAGAAGAGTGCTTCTGAAGCCATTCCAAAGGTACCTTGACCACATTTACTTTGTTCTCCTGTAAAGGTTTCTGATCTGTCGGACAGATGTTTGGGGATTTTTCTTCATTTGTCATCAGCAGGGGAGGTCTTCCTTGGCCTACCAGTGCCTTGGCAATTACTGAACTCACCAGTACGATCTTTCTTCCTAATGATGCTCCAAACTGTTGAGTTTGTTCATCCTAATGTTTGGGTGATGTCTCTTACTGTTTTATTCTTGTTTTTCAGCTTCATAATGGCTTCTTTGACTTTTATTGGCACAACTCTGCTCCTCATGTTGCAAAATGGCAACTACAGACTCCAAAGGTGATCTAAAGCTTAGAATCAACCCCAACTCTCTTTTACCTGCACCAATGAAGCATTTAAACATAGCTGAGTACTCACAAGCACTTGTGAAGCCAAATGTCCCAAACATTATGGTGCCCAGAAATGAGGGGTGTATGTATAAAAAGTGCTGAAATTTCTACATGGTCATGTATACAAATAACCTTGAATAAAATATGGAATATGCACTTTAATTACATGTGAATTGTTTGATTAGAATTTAAAACTGTGGAGCACAGGGACAAATAAAGGGAAAAAAAATTGTCTTTGTCCCAAACAATATGGAGGGCACTGTAGATCGGAGACGAGGGGCTGTACTTGATTGAAAAGGACTTTAATTTAAAAAGGCTAGGAATAGTTGAAAAAACACACAAGTGCTGGAGAAACTCAGCGGGTCAAACAGTGCCTTTATGTAGCAAATGTAAAGATACATCACCAACGTTTCGGATCTGAGCCCTTCATCAAGGTGTGGGGGATGAAGGGCGTTGATGAAGGGCTTAGGCCTGAAACATTGGTGATGTATCTTTACATTTGCTGCATATTGTTTTACCCCTTGGGAACAATTGAATGTTCTCGCAATATCCTTCAGTGGGAGGAGGTTGGGAAAAGCAAATGTTTAAACCATTCAGGGCATTAATATTTACTGAACAAGTGAAAATCTAACATGAGTATTTTTAAAGCCAGTTGTGTCTGCTGTAATATAAATGTGCTAAATCCCATTGAACATTCCAGATAGTGTGTGTGTGTGTGTGTGTGTGTGTGTGTGTGTGTGTGTGTGTGTGTGTGTGTGTGTGTGCGCGTGTGTGTGTGTGTGTGTGCGTGTGTGTGTGTGCGTGTGTGTGTGTGCGTGTGTGTGTGTGTGTGTGCGTGCGTGTGTGTGTATTTTGACTGTTATTGTTTTGCTACTTATAATTAACTGCTAGTTGGAAGAGAGAAATCACAAGGTCCCACATACAAATAAAGGTGTGAGGTGGATTAGAATTATTCATTTCAAATATTAGTTAATAAGGGATTGGTAATTTAATGCAAAATGACATTCATTGTTGAATCAAGAACTTGGATAGCAGTGTGATGTGTGATGAGACCTGGCCTGCCAGCCATTCCAAAGGTACCTTGACCACATTTACTTTGTTCTCCTGTAAAGGTTTCTCAGGGCAACAATCAGAGGACAATCCTGAAAACACTCACAGTCGAAAGACTGGCCAGCTCTGTATTGCACCAGCCCTTAGCAGCAAAAGTACTCTGTCAAGAAGGTCCCAGATGCGAGCAGCAGCAGGGTTATTCATGTACAGACCGCAGTATTGCCAGCTCAATATGACGGCACATGGACCATTCACGCAGATCAGAGCAGAAAGTCTTCTGTGCAGAAGTTCAGCTTCTCTGCACTATTATCCTGACCGGGGAGCTTATTTACCGTTAGTAAAATCAGATGTTGTGATAATACAGCGCCCACCAATTTATCACAAACTGCAAAGATTGAATTTAGCTATTTTCTTGAAAAGAATGTTGTGCACTTAATATATATTTATAACTTCATATTCAAACAAATCAGTGGAGCACATAATTGCTCTTTAACGTTTTAGTCATTGCTTTGATGACCTATCTTCTAAAGCTTCTCTATTGGGAGGGAAAGGAGTCTCTTTCAACTTAAGATACATTAATCTTTTGTCACATTTATTATGAGCTACTTTCTTCTTTCCTGGAATTTGCTCCTAAATTACTGTCTAATTAACATTGCAACCAAGCTGTGTTTCAGTGTTGTTTGCTGGCAATATCATGGGTTTTTCCCAGTTAGGGTATTTGTTTTCTTCAGCAAAATGGTCAGTACCTTTCATGAGAAAGTGACAGCTCCCGGATACCATATGCTGAATTAAATTCAAAATTGATGAAATCACAGGAAAGGATGTTTTGACAAGACTATTGACTGTGGTTGTGCTGTGTGTTGAGTTAGTGTTTCAACTAGACCTCCTTATAATGACAAGATTCATGGCCTTACATCCGGACGAATGATAGCAAAGATTGGGATTGAACTTTCCACTAAGTTCTCTTAATTTATCTTGCATGTAGTCCTTCTCTTTTGTTTTAACTCCTCTATCCAACTTGTTTTATAAACAGCATACCATATAAATGAATTTTTGTGGTGCTACACACACACACACACACACACACACACACACACACACACACACACACACACACACACACACACACACACACACACACACACACACACACACACACACACACACAGAGGAAAGGCTGGCCGCCTGACACATTAACTTTCCAATTCTCTTTCCTGGGAGGTTTGCTCACCTGTTAAGTGCTCCCAGTATTTCTGCTTATATTGTGAATTCCAATAAGCCCGTAATTTGTGCTGTGGTTGTGTGTATACAGGGAGTGTGCGAACAAAGCCAAATAAGAATTAAATAGTCAAGTGGTTGAGTTGTCTTGTTTCGAGTCACCTTAACACATGAAACAAATCTGAACCAAGATGGCAGTATTGTGCCTCAGTACAAAATATATGGCACAATCCTGAAAGACTGGATGTCAGGCAAGCCATGACTTGCAGCCTGCACTCAATGGGCATCGAAATATATCTTCCAGCATGATAACTGATGTACAATCAATTACACAAAGACTGCGCTTTTATTAGCAAGAGATGAACAGCATCCCTTGTGTTACTGGCTCTCCCTGACCCGGACTCGAACTGGGGTCAGGTTTGTGGCATGAGACCCTTTATGGCAGATAAAGGGGAGGAGTCACAAGCCAGCCAGTAAGAGCAGGGTCAAACATAAAAGTCATATCATTTACATATACAATAGTGGTTTCACCACAGTCACCCCCCTCTTTTAAATGAAGTCCTGGGGGGGCATGTTGCAGTCTGGTGACCTCAAAAGTTCAACCTGTCCGGCGGACTCCTTTGGCATTGTGACCCCTTCCGGGAGTCTGTGCTGGTGTCCGTCGACTGTGGCAACTCCATCTTGGTTGGCCCAGCTGGGGTGCTTGGTTGAGCTGGGAGGGTGGGAGCGTGTGTGTCGGCTGCCGGGTTGGTTGAGGTCGTGGGCATAGGGGACTGAGACCCTGGAGAGCTAGGGGGGGGGCGTACCTATCAGCTGGTTGAAGGAGGGAGTCCAAATGCTCCTGTATGTGCCAAGATACTGTCTTCGCGTCCATCTGGGAACGCCATGTAGGCGTACTGTGGGTTAACATGGAGCTGCTGGACCCACTCAACCAGAGGGTTGGACTTGTGCCCTCCTGTACTTGAGAAGTAGAATGGGCCCAGGGAACATCAGCCAGATGGGGAAGGTAGTTCCTATGCTGATCTCCTGGGGAATGTAAAGATTCTCTCGTGAGGTGTCTCATTGGTGGCCGTATACAGGAGGGACTGGATAGTGTGGAGGGCTGCTGGAAGGACTTCTTGCCAGTGAGGATGGGGAGGCCCTTGGACTTTAAGGCCAGTAGTACTGCCTTCCAGACCGTGCCATTCTTCTGCTCCACCTGGCCGTTCCCTTTGGGGTTATAGCTGGTAGGCTGGCTAGAGGCAATGCCCTTGGACAGCAAATATTGAAGCAGCTCGTTACTCATGAAGGATGAACCCTGTGGACATAGCAGGGGTTTCTGAAAATGGTGAACAGGTTGTTCAGAGCCTTTATGATGGTAGCTGAAGTCATGTCTAGGCATGAGATGGCAAAGGGGAACTGAGAGTATTCATTGATGATGTTGGTGAAATACACATGGCGGTTCATGGAGGGTAGGGGGGTCCTTTGAAGTCCATGCTCATTCGTTCAAAGGGAAGGATGGCCTTGATCAGGTGCGACCCGTCGGGCTGTGCTCCGCACAGACTCAGCAATTTTTGGTCAGCGTCCTGATGTCCTAAATGGAGTAGGAGAGTTTATGAGCCTTGATGAAGTGAAAGAAAAGGGTGATCCCAGGGTGGCAGAGGCTGTCATGCTGTGCCTCCAATGGGTCCGTTGCGCACTGACACATTTCCCCTGAGACAGGGTGTCCAGGGGCTCGTTGAGATTTCCAGGCCAGTACAGTATGTCATAGTTGTAGGTGGACAGTTCAATTCTCCACATCAGGATTTTGTCGTTTTTGATTTTTCCCCACTGCTGGTTGTTAAACATGAAGGTGACTGCCCGTTGGTCAGTCAACAGGGTAAAATGCTTACCGGCGAGGTAATGCCTCCAGTGCCGTACTGCTTCGTCAATAGCCTGGGCCTCTTTCTTGATGGAGGAGTGCTAGATCTCAGAGTCTTTGAGGGTGTACGAAAGAAACACCACGGCCCTGCCCGTCTAGTTTAGTGTGGTGACCAGAGGAAAGTCCAATGTGTCGCTCTCCATCTGGACTCATCTACTACATGCATTGTGGCCTTTGCAATGTTGGCTTTGATACGGTCGAATTCCTCATCAGCTTCTGCTGTCAGGGGAAAAGCGGTGGCCCTGATGCGGAGTCGGGTCTTCTCTGCATAGCTGGGGACCCACTGAGCGTAATAAGAGAAAATCCCCAGACACCTTTTCAGGGCATTGAGGCAGTGAGGGAGTGGAAGTTCTAACGGGGTGCATGTGGTCGTGGTTGGAGCTGATGACTCTATTCTCTACAACGCAGCCTAGTATAGCCAGGCAATCTGTGCTGAAGATGGACTTGCCTGTGTTATACGTCAGGTTGAGGCATTTTGCGGTGTGGAGGAATTTTTGGAGATTCTCGTCATGGTCCTGCTGGTCATGGCCTCAGATAGTGACGTTATCAAATTCGGGAAAGTGGCTCACAGCCCATGCTTGTCCACCATCAGGACTATCTCCCTTTGAAAAATAGACACCTCATTTGTGACCCCAAAAAAGACTATCAGAAAGTGGTACAGTTGACCATCGGCCTCAAAAGCAGTGTGCTGCCAGTCCTCGGGGCAAATGGGGAACTGGTGATAGGTAGACTTAGGTCTATGGTTGAAAACACCCTGTATTGGGCGATCTGATTCACCATGTCAGAAATACAGGTTAGGGGTTATGCGTCAAGCCGGGTGAACCTGTTGATGGTCTGGAAATAGTCTATGACCATCCAGTGTTTCTCCCCACTCTTCACTACAACGACTTGGGCTCGTACTCTGCTTTATCACCCCCTTGGCGAGGAGGCATCTCATCTCAGGCTTAACAAATGCCCTGACTTTGGCACTATGTCACCAACTTTTAGTGGTGATGGGCTTACAGTCTGGGGTGAGGTTAGCGAATGAGGGGGGGTGAATATGGAGCATGGAGAGGCCGCATATCGGATGAGGTGATTTGATTTGGGGCTGTTGGTCGTCCATGTGGGGTGGGCGGCCCATAAACTGTTTGTTACAGACCGTGAGGGGAGGGTGGGGCCCATTGTACTCCATGGTGATGCTCTTTAAGTTGCACTAGAAGTCCAACCCCTGTGGCCGCCCGCAATTGCGGAGATCGGGCCGGCACATCGCGCAGCAGCAGATGTGGGCTGAGATCACTAAAGCAACTCCCAGGACAACGAACCAGTGGGGGTAGAAGCTGAGCAGCATCAGACCAACAGCCCTAAAATGGCGTTGGTCAAGCTGCCCAGCTAACTCAGCAGAAACAGGCTGAGGAAGAAGGGCATTCATATGCATGGATGTTCCTGCCCGCTATTGACTCAGTCAATCAGCAAAAATGGCGGGAACTTAACAGTATAAAAGCAGTCTTTCCAGCCCTAATAAAGGAGTGAGCTTAACTTGCCACACTGTGTGTGTGTGTGTGTGTGTGTGTGTGTGTGTGTGTGTGTGTGTGTGTGTGTGTGTGTGTGTGTGTGTGTGTGTGTGTGTGTGTGTGTGTGTGTGTGTGTGAGCGATCAGCTACAGTTGGTGACCCCGATCCTTTAGAAGGAATCTAAACCTAGCGATGGAGAACAAATCAGCAGTCAGCGCGGTCGGCCTGAAACTCCCGACCTTCTGGACAATTCGATCTAGCACGTGGTTCGACCAGGCGGAGGCTCAGTTCCAGATTCGGAGCATCACTGCAGAGACCATGTGGTCAGTGACCTGGATCCGCAAACTGCAGACAGAGTGGCAAACTTTATTCACAGGCCACCATCGGAAGGCATTAACACTGCCTTTAAAAAGCTATTAACCAAAACATTTGGACTCTCGTGGCGAGAGCAAGGAGCAAGTTTGCTCCACCTGGATGGGCTTGGAGACAGATCCCGTCGGCACTCATCAACGAGATGCTGGCCCTCCTGGGAGATGAGCAGCCCGGCATTATGTTCAAGCAGGCGTTCCTGGAACAGATGCCTGAAGATATTCAACTGCTCCTGGCAGATGCAGATTTCTCTGACGCCCGGAAATTCGCAACACTGGCAGACATACTGTGAAAATAGAAACAGAAATGCTTGGCTTCCGAGGGGCTTGTAAAGAAGTCCCGCAATCAGACCAGAATAGTCCCAAGCAAGGAACAGCAGACGAGAGGCAGGAGTGAGTCCAGCGACAGATGGTGCTTCTACCACTGGAGATGGGGCACCAAAGCTTGCTGATGCCAGTCCCCCTGCAAGTTCCAGGGAAACGACAAGGCCAGCCGTTGCTGATGGCTATGAAGGCTGGGCATCAAGAGAGCCTCCTGTATGTCTGGGACTGCCTGTCCAGCAGACGCTTCCTAGTGGATACAGGAGTAGAGGTCAGTGTGATACCCCCGACGGGGTTGGACACTAGGCTCAGGCTAGCGGGACCCACATTGAGGGCTGCCAACAACAGCAGTATACGGACCTATGGCACTCATAGAGCTGAGCTGCAGTTCGGGGGCAATCACTTCTCATGGGAGTTCATGCTGGCCGCAGTGGAACAACCACTCCCGGAGCGAATTTCCTGCAAGCCCACAGCCTCCGAGTGGACCTTAAAGGTAAGCGACATATCCACACCAAGACCTACCAGACCATCTCACTGAGCTTGCTAGGTTTCCAGCAATGCACCTGGACTCCGTCCACAGCTCAGAAGATGAGTTCTCCAAGGTGCTAGTGGGATTCCCGGCAATCCTTTCCCCTCAGCTCACAGCGGAGATGCCTTGGCACGGCTTCAGACATCACATCCTGACCAAGGGCCCACCTCTCCAGGCATGGGTGAGACAACTTCGCCTGGAGAAGCTCCGACTGGCCAAGGAGGAGTTCCGCAAGCTTGGGTGTTGTTTGATGGTCAGACAGTCCATGGGCCTCACCCCTGCATATGGTGTCTAAAGCAACTGGGGACTGGAGATCATGTGGTGACTATTGCTCATTCAATGAGGCCACCACCCTGGACCATTACCCTGAACCACATATCCAGGACTTTGCAGCAATCCTGCATGGGGCAACAATATTCTCAAAAGTTGACCTCGTGCGAGGATATCACCAGATCGCGGTGCATCCTGATGACATCCCTAAGATGGCCATCATCACTCCATTTGGGTTGTTCAAGTTCCTGAGGATGCCATTCGGGCTCAAAAGTGCAACACAGGCATTCCAGCGACTGATGGACGCAGTGGCTGAGACCTGGACGGCACTTTTGTGTACTTCGACAATATCCTCGTGGCAAGTAGAACCTGACAGGAACACCTTCAGCACCTCCGAAATCTCTGTAGTCATCTGCAGGAATTCGTCCTCACTATCAACATCAACCTGGCCAAATGCGGTTTGGCCTGAACACTATCAACTTGCTAGGCCACAGGATTACAAAGGATGGGGCCACACCTCTGGCCGACAAGGTAGAGGCCATCCGTAGCTTTCCGAAGCCCAGTACAACTAAAGGTCTGCAGGAGTTCGTGGGGATGATAAACTTTTATCGCAGGTTTATCCCAGCAGCTGCACGAGTGATGTGCCCTCTGTTCATCCTGATGTCTGGCAAACAGAAGGACCTGACCTGGGACGACAAATCTGCATGTGCGTTTGTGGAAACCAAAGAAGCCCTGGCCAAAGCTGCACTCCTGACCCAACTCCTGACCAGATGCACTCATTGACCTCACAGTCGATGCCTCAGGAACAGTGATTGGTGGAGTCCTGGAGCAGCAGATAGAAGGAAGTTTGTACCCACTAGCTTTCTTCAGAAAACATCTGTGGCCCCCTGAACTAAAATACAGTGCTTTCGAAAGATAGCTGCTGGCACTGTACTTAGCCATCCACCACTTCCGGTACTTTCTTGAGGGAAGGGCTTTCATGGCTTTCATGGACCACAAACCACTGGCTTTGCCCTGGCTAAAATCTCTGATACCTGGTCAGCCCGCCAACAGAGACACTTGTCTTACATCTTGGAGTACACCACAGACGGCCAGCACATCTCGGGCCAAGACAACGTGGTTGCGGACACCTTGTCAAGACACAGCATCCACTCCCTGGTCAACGGTCTGGACTTCACAGCACTGGCAGAGGCCCAGCAGCAGGATGACGAGATCCCACAGTACAGGAATGCTGTCACAGGCCTTCGGCTTCAGGACATCCCAGTCGGCACAGGTACTACCACCCTCCTGTGCGTCGTGGCCACTGGACAGGTTTGACCTATTGTCCCAATGGCATGGAGGCGACGAGTTTTTGACTCCATCCATGGGCTGGCTCACCCATCCATCAGGACTACGGTCCAGCTGGTGGCCAGCAAGTATGTGTGGCATGGATTGCAGAAACCAGTCCAGGTGTTTGCCAAGGCATGTACGCAGTGCCAAACAGCCAAAGTGCAGTGACACATCAAGGTCCCCCTCACAGCCTTTTGAGCCAACAGAATGCAGGTTTGACCACATTCACGTGGACATAGTGGGACCCTTGCCAGTCTCTCAGGGTTTCTGCTACCAGTTCACAGTGGTCAACCGCTTCACCTGGTGGCCAGAAGCAATTCCCCTGGCCGACACATCCACCAGGTCCTGTGGCAAAGCACTCCTCTCGTCCTGGATTGCAAGATTCAGACTGCCACAGCACTTCTGACCGAGGTGCACAGTTCACCTCCAGTTTGTTGACCGACATTGCCAACCTGTGGGGCGCTCAGGTACATCATATGACGGAAAACCACCCACAAGCCAACAACATGGTGGAGCGTTTCCTCAGGCACCTCAAGACTGCCCTCATGACCAGACTCAAGGGCCCCAACTGGGTGGACAAGCTATCATGGGCACTACTGGGCATCTGAACAGCGCCAATAGAAGACCTTCACGCATCCTCTGCTGAACTCGTCATGGAGCCCCACTCACATTCCCAGGGATTTTGTTCCACAGGCCAGAGGACAGCAGGAGGAGACAACCACTTTCCTGGACAGGCTGCGAGAAATGGTCAGTAACCTGGCTCCGATCCCACCCTCCAGACACAGACAAGCCAATTCCAAAATCCTCAAAGAACTCAAGGACTGTGAGTACATGTTTGTACGCAGAGGACCCCAATGTTTGCCACTGCAGAAGCCATACAAGATATCCGGAACAACGGAGCCACCTTCGAGTGGTAATCCAAAGGTCTTCACTACAGATAGACTCAAGCCTGCTCACACAGATCCAGCAGAACCCATGGAGACACCAACACCTCGATGCAGAGGCAGACCACAAAAGACTTTTGGGACTACACCTACGGACACTATAGACTGTAATGCCGGTTCGGTGGGGGGGTTGTCCTGGGTAAACTTGTACCTCTCACTTTGTTCATTTTAGATTGGTCACAGTGTTTGAGCTACCGAAAGAAAATAGACACACACGCCAAGAGCACTTCAGTTTATACAAATGTTTATTACAAATTCTAAAGCTGATATCAAACTACAATATGCAAGCCTTTTCCAATTATACTTATCAATGCCTGGACTGGTCCCACTGCTGAGGCAACGACTGCACACTTGTAGTAGGTTGTCGGGGCGCCGGTAGCAGCTTCTCCACCTCCCTCGACCGGGACGTTAGCTGGAGTCTAGAAGTTCTTCTTGCTGAGAGATGTTGCCACCTCTCAGAGAGTCTCAAACTTCAGCAGCGGGACTATGGCTTATATTACCCAAAAACTGCTTACCCAAGCACCTATCCCAGCACAGAAAGAAAGATAAGCGAGCAAGCTAGCATGCCTAGGCTTCTATCGAATAACGTAATTTTCAGCTTATCACTTTGAATACAATGATTTATTTTGCATCAAGGCTAGGCCTCTGACAGTCTGTGACCAAAACAAGCAGGAAGATTAAATGTTCTTGGTACACAGATGTCCTTTCTTCAGATAACTGCATCTCTGGCCCCTCGGTGGAATTTAGCTTATGTCTGCTGATCCTTAAAAACAAGCAGGTTCTCAGCCTTGCAGAAGCAAAGACTGCAAAAGTAAAAAACACATAGTTTAAATCTTCCATTACAGGGGGAGGGGGGGTTTCATGTGGTGGCTTGCAATTGCGGAGATCGGGCCGGCACATCACACGGCAGCAGTCGTGGACAGAGATCGCTAAAGCAACTCCCAGGACAACGAACTGGCGGGGGTAGAAGCTTGGGCAGCATCAGACCAACAGCCCTAAAATGGTGTTGGTCAAGCTGCCCAGCTAACTCAATCAGCAAAAACGGCAGGAATTTGAACAGTATAAAAGCAGCCTTTCCTTAATAAAGGAGTGAGCTTAACCTTCCACATTGTGTGTGTGTATGTTTCTTTGTAGTAGTCAGCTACACCCCAATAAGACAGGTGTGCAGAGCTGTGGCAGTACTAGGAGTTTGACGTCACTGTATACCATGCCTTGGATAGTCAGTGTCACAGTACAACTGCCACGAACTTTGGCCGATTTGGATTGTAAGGTGAGGGAGATTCTTTGCCTCTTGGACTGCACCCCGAGGGAGTAGTGCTGGACAGTGTTCGGGTGAATGAAGCTCACCGTGCTCCCATTGTTGAATAGGCATGCAGTGTGGCAGCCGTTTACCTGGATGTCCATCAAGGGTCTGGAAAGTTGGTGTGGTCTATGTTGATCCAGGGTTACCAATGCCAACGTCAGCTTGTCATCTGAGGAGTTCCGTTGATTGCTGGCGGTCTGATAAGATGGCGGTCCCCATGGGGTGCTGGAAGGGAAAGGGGAAGACGGAAGTGATGTCACCATGATCAGTGATTTCCACAGTACGCACACACGGGCGTTCCAGGTCCCTGGAAGTGGTGGTGGAAGTGACTGCATTAAAGATGGCAGCCCCTGTTCACATTGGGGCTGCTGGGCTTGGGGGGTTACTTAGACTTACAGACTTTCACGCAGTATCCCTTCTTCCCGCAGTTAGAGCAGACGGTGTCCTTGACGGCGCAGCGTTTCCTTGGGTGCTTGCCCTGCCCACAGAAGTCGCGCTTCAGATGGTCACTAACTGCAGCGGGGGAGGGGGTGTTTGTGATGCCGTTTCCAAAGATGGCGGTGCCCGTGTCCCCCACAAAGTGGCCGTGTGTTCGCTGGAGAACGATTCCGCGTTGTGCATGGCCACTTCCAGAGTGTTTTCCAGTTTGGTTGTTTGAGGTAGGCTCAATCTTTTCTGCTCGAGTAGCCTCTGCCTCACGTAATCGGACCGGACACATGCTACACAGGCGTCTCTGATCAGCAGCTGAGTGTGCTGTTCTGCACTCACAGCCTGGCAGTTGCAGTCCCTCACAAGCTCCTGCAGGGCCCTGACAATGTCATTGAATGTTTCCCCAAGTCACTGCCTGCGCGAGTGGAGTATGTGCCATGAATAGACTTCATTCACCTGTACCTTGTACTGGTCTTTCAGAATGTTCATGGCGTCTCTGTATGTCTGGCAGTCCCGGACCATCTGGTAGACTCGGTGCCCGATGTACAAAAATAGCAGGTGGTGCTTGTCGTCATCGTCCCGGATCACAGCTTCAGGGGCCATGAGGATTCTTTTGAAACAGTGGCACCAGAAACCAAATTTGTCGGCTTCTTCGGGTTCTCCCAGATCGATTTCGAGGCGATCCAACTTAAGGTACTTGTCCAAGTTCCAAAGAAACAAAGTCTTGCTAATAAAATTGATGCACAATCATTTAACCAAAAGATTGAAGTTAATGGAACTGAAGGCTTTTATTAGCTAGGGATGGACAGCATCTCTTGAGTTGTTGGCTCACACTGACCCGGGCTCGAACTGGGGGCAGGGTGGTGGCATGACAGCCTTTTTGGGGGATAAAGGAGAGGAGTCACGAGCCAGCCAGTGAGAGCAGGGTCAGCCAGGAAAGGTCAAATCATTTACATACACAATAGTGGTTTCACCACAATAACGCTATATATTTGGCCATCATGACTTTATCATTGTACTCAACTATGAAATATTGTAATAAGATTCTATTTAACTGCCATTTCTTTTATCTTGTGACTTCAAGCAAATAAATTAGCGCCATTTGTGGTTATGAAGATCAGTTCTCCTTCATTTCTTGATATAATTATCCTCCTTTTTTTTCCTTTTATTCCTTCTGAGAGGTTGTTGCTGGGATGGGATAATAACCCTGCACAATCAGTCTTGTAACAGCATGTTCCTGTCCTAGTTGCACTCATTTATGCATTTGACTATGTGTCACTTGTATAACTGCAGTGTAATCTCCAAATCATGAACAGGAGGAAACAATGTCAAGATATACCACCCACTTACGCCATCAAGTGCCCCCAGATTTTATCCTTCATTCAAACATGAGGGGGACATGATTTACTGTGACCATTTAATCCATTGACCCACACATGGGAAGAAAGCAGAATGGGCAGAAAGCAAACCACACACACACACACACACACACACACACACACACACACACACACACACACTCACACAAACACACACCAACCAACCCACACACACACACACCCACAACCACACACACACTCACACCCACACACACACCAACACACACACACTCACACACTCACACACACACACCCCCACACACCCACACACACGCACACTCACACACCCACACACCCACACACACACTCACACACACACACCCCCAAGCACCCACACACTCACACACACACCCCCTCACACTCACACACACACTCTCTCACACACACACACACACACACACACACACACACACACAATTTTGAGATTGATCCTGGGTCTCTAGAGCTGTGAGGCAGTGGTTCTACCCACTGTGCTACATAGTCCTTAACTGTAAATTCAGAGACCCACATATTTGATCTAGAACTTTACCCTTTAGTCAAATATCACCACAGCCATTTGGGAATTAAATGAGTGGAGAAAAAAAACATTGAAGCTAGAAATCAGAAGTAAAAACAGAAAATCCTGGAAGCACTCAGCAAGTCAGGCATCATCACACAGAGTGGTGAAGAAGGCTTGTCTTCATTGGTCAGTGCATTGAGTACAGGTGTAGGGACATAATGCTAGAACTGTACTAGATTTTAGTGGGACCACACATGGAGTGTTATGTGCAGTTCTGTTCACCAGTGGTAGGAATGATGTCATTAGGCTGGAAAGTGTGCCGAAAAAATTCATAAGGATGTTACTCAGACATGAAGGTTTGGATTAAGGAAAGGTTAGGTAGCTAGAACCCCTGTCTCTGAAGTATAAGAGGAGGAAGGACAATGTGTAGGATGTTTATGAAATCATGAGGGATGAAGAAAAGGTGAAAGGTTGCAGTTTTTTTTTCTCAGGGGAGGGAACTAAAAAGCATGGATTTAAGATGAGAGGGGAAAGATTTAAAAGGGACCTGAGGGGTATCTTCTTCACATAGATGGTGAAGAGTTGCCAGAGGAATTGCACACAATTGTAACATTTAAAATATATTTAAATGGCTAGGAAATTTTAATGCAGTGGTTTTCTTTTTCTTTCCACTCACAAACCATTTGAAGTAATCTTTATGCCATAAGTGCTCTGTGATTAGTAAGGGATTGCTTCGGGTGGTATGAGAAAAATTGTCATTGGCCCATTTCCTTTAGAGTTATGAAACCATGCACATAATGAGTCAATTAGGTATGATTAAAACAGTGGTTTTCAAACTTTTTCTTTCTACTGTATTTCACTGACCAAGACTCGTTTTTTTTGAATTTCACTGTGGCACTAATTATACATTGTTTATCAGTAAGGGGTGCTAGAACTACATTGAGGCTGCATTATTGAGTCATAGCATCTATGCCACTAGTGGACTAAATTAATTTGTTATAGGCTGGTGAATTCTAATGTTTTCTAATTATAACCTTGTATTGAATAACTAGATTAATCTGGAAATTAATGTGTATCACCCCAAATTGTGCTGTGTCTTGTGATACGAGCTGAATCCAGACAGTGGGTTTCTGCTCATCACAAAGGTTCACTCACAAAGACAAGTTTCACACATCATGAATTGAACCTTTAAGCTAATCTCAGGTAGCATGACCAGGTGAACAATTAACTCCTGTGATATTCACAACTACGCTGACACTTCTATAACAAGCAAAACTATTCAATTGGCCTTCATGTCCCAGACAAAATTGAACTAATTAAAAGCCCAAAGTACTGAAGCAGTTATGCTGAACTTCCTGTATGACCTAAAAACAATTCCCTTTCAGATAATTGGCAACAGTCTGGTCTGATGAGATAAACAGTCCAAATGCCCTATTTACCAAAACATGGCAACAAGGTTCGTAGGTTAATGAGCAGTTCTGTATAAATAGTAATCAGGAAGTAGGCTGGTGGGACAATGAAACTAAGGATCTTTGCAATTAAAATAATGGCACATCGCTATAGCTTCAATTGTATTTAACTGCTACTGCCTCCTTGAACAAGCTGGTGCCAAACAGACTTAAGGACAGTCTACCTTCCATTTTAACTATAACATTTTAAAAACTAAGTAGCCTAAGAGATAGTAAAGAAAAATATATCACATTATATTTCATCTCATACTACTGGCTGGGACAAAACTTTATGATAGGCAACTCATCCAAAATCTGAGACTGTCATCCACCACTGAATTTTGGAGTGGTAAATTTTGCCAGTTCTCTTCAATATGTAAAAAAAACCTTGAAAAGTGGCGAGCTCACTATCCATAAAGTGGTGACCACTCTTGGCTGTGGAAAATGTCACCATCAGAATATAAACAAAATGTTAACTCTCCATGTCCGCCTTGACAGTGAATATTGACAGGTTATCGAAGTGAGAGAAAGACAAAAAAGTGCATGATGTGTTCAGTTGGAAGGAAGCTTAATCCAGACTATAAGAGCAGAAAGGTTATGTCAGAACTGTGCACAACACTAGTTAGGACAGAGTTTGTGTACTATATATAGTTTTGGTCACTGCATAGGTTGATGGGCCTGGAAAATTGTACCAATTAAGATTGAAGAAGACAATATTGTACAACAAGGGAGGCTGACGAAGACTTGTTGAGATGTATAAAACCGTGAGGGGACAAGATAGCATAAATAGTAAAAACACATATGTCTTAGCAATGGCATCAAATACAGAGACATACATTTAAAGTTATTGCTTGGAGGAACAGGGACATTTATCAAGATTCACTGGAGAACATTTGTTGGCTGAACTGTTTCCATTTCTGTTGAGATTTTCATTATCTGCATTTTTTAAATTTTCAATGTTCATGAGTAGTTGAGATTTATCTTTCGCCTGCCAGTATCCTGTCCATGTGCTCCTTAACTTTTCATTAATTTAAACAACGATTTGATAATTATAAATGATTCTATAATACAATAGGCTACTGAGCCAGCTGGGATGAACCATTGTAATTACTTTGTTTTGAGGAATTAAAGTTGAGTTGGTATAATCAAGGTGAATAATGAATGGGAGTGCAGCTCTTCTTAAATTAGCCGTATAATTATTTCCAGATCGCAACATTCCAGACTGACAACTCACTGTTGATGGTGCAACAAATCTCCGTGATGGATCAGGAAATTTGTCCTTCTTTGGCTATTTAGACTCGTTTGTTTAGAGCATGGAATCAGACCCTTCATGCCGACCAAGTTGTCTCCTCCAGCTAGACCCATCTACCTGTATTTGACCTTCACCTCACCAACACTTTTTAAATCCATGACAGACAAAGAATTGCTGTGGGAATCCAATAGGTCAGAGAGCATTCGTAGGTAGAAATGGTCACTCAATGTTTCTGGCCTGGATCCTTTATCGAGACTAAAGAGAAAAGGAGGTGATATTAGATATTTAAAGGGGGGGGGGGGTGAGGATACTGGTGGAAGGGCCAGAAGTGATAAGATCATTTCCATTATCAGGATGAAGTCAAACATAAACTTAAGGAACGAGTCATTATACTCTCCTGGATAGTCTTAAGCCCAGCCTCATCAACGGCAAATTTAGCTAACACCCACTCCATTCAGGTCTCATTGATTCCATTTCTTTACCCACTTCTATACTTTTATTGTATTTTTTTTTCTTCTCTCCCTACACCCCCCCCCCCCCCCCACCACCACCTGCTCTCTCCTAGTGATCTCTTCCTCTACCTGTCTCTCCACCTCTCCCACCTTCTGTCCTATACTCTATTACCTCTAGGTCCTCGCTCCAGATTCTTTCCCCCTTTAAATATGTGATATTACTCTCTTTTCTCTTTTGTCTCATGGATGCTGTCAGGCTTGCCGAGTTCTCCAGCGATTCTTTGCCTGCTGAAGGTCTCAGCATATGGAATTTTTGTGCTTCCCTTTCCTATGACAATTGCACTTGCTTCTTCCTCTGGTTAGCTCACTTCATACACCCACCACCTCTCTGTAAAAAATGTGCAGATTTACAGATGAAGTTGGATCTGTGTTGGTTATGAGTGTACAAGGAATATACAGACTGAGTACACAGTGCCCAATAATGAGGATGTTCATGGAGAGGTTGCTGTCCCCAGTCCTCACTGACTGTAGCCTGGATTCAAATGCACAAAGAGTTGCTTAGACCAAGGTCATGATTGGCCCTATTGTGTTGAAAATAGGCCTATACTTTTCTGCTCCCTTTCTATCTTAATGATATGCTCTTATACCCTCAGTGACTGGAAATAGAACAACAACACTCCATTTATTGTCTCACCAATGTCTTGTACAATTATAGCACAATATCCCTGCTCCTCCCCTCAAGGCACTGACTGATGAAGGCAAGCAAGTCAAACACCCTTTCTACCACTTTCCTGGAACTATGTACCTGAATCTCAATGTCACTCTGTCTCCAGCACTTTCCAGGGCCCTACCAATCCCTGTGCATGACGTGTCAAAGTACAACATGTCACTCTTTTCCCAGTTAAAGTCTCTCTACCATTCCTTGGTCTTTTTTTCCCCCACAGTTCATCTAGATCCTGTTGTGATCTCAGATAAATTTCTTCACTGGCAATCATTTTCCCAGAATGATTATCCAAGAACGATGATTGACTGTACACATTTTATACCAAGTATATTTTAGAAGGGCATAAATATTTTCATATTCAGTTATTAAAGTTTTGCAGCACTTATAATGCAAGAAGGGTTTTACACTGAGCGTGAGCTTTGGAGATGTGACTGCACGGCTATTTTCATTGCAGGAGATATCAAGGATTGTATTTCGCAGAAATGATGTGGCATGGAGTACAGGTATATGCAATTGTTGATGATTTTTCAATGACACATTGATGACAGGTTTGTGCAATTGTAATTATTGCTATATTAACACGCAATGTCTAAATATTTAATCTAGACATAATTCTGAGGCAGACAGTAAGCTCCCCTTTCGTCATGTTATTTATCTGCACAGATCTAAGTATAATCCTGGGACAAACGTAACACTTCATGAAGAAATCTGTTCTGTTAATCAACATTCAGCCATGTGATAATTATGTAATTTCTTGACTAGCTATTGAATTTAGTGATGTGCCTTAGAGGATAAATGTTCAGGGGTTCATTTTTTTTTAAATTTCCAAGCTCCAAGAATTAACAACTTGCATTTATATAGCTCCTTTTATAGGGCAATATAACCTGAGGCACTTGTCAGAAATGTAAAGGGAAAAATGGATTTAAACCAAAACTGAGGTATTAAACTAAAGCTTACTCATGGACCATAGTTGTATGCAGGGTCTTAAAGAAAGAGAGGGAGCCACAGAGGGAAATGAGTTTGTGGAAGGAATTTGAAAGAATGTAATGAAGACATCTGATTAAGCCACCCAGCATGCGGTCTGTTCTAACTGTTACAATCGGGAAAGAGGTAGAGGTGCCTCAAGACTTGAACCACCAGGTTCAGGAACAGCTGCTACCCCTCCACCATCAGACTCCTCAACAACACTCTCAATCAGGGACTCATTCAAGGACACTTGCTTTTGCACTTTATTGATTTTTTCTCTCTGTATTGCGCCGACATGTACCTTCTTGAGTACAGTTTTTTTTTGCACTACCAGTAAGTGGTAATTCTGCTTTGCCTACAGGAAAAAAGAATCTCAGGGTTATATGTGATGTCATGTATGTACTTGGACAATAAATCTGAACTTTGAACTATTTTATTGTCAATAGATTGGGGAAATTAAGAATGTGTAGATAAAAGGTACAGGAGCCTGAAGTTGAACACCCAGTGGCACAAGAACAGCTTCTTCCCCTCTGGCATCAGATTTGTGAATGCAGAATGAACTACAGACACCAGCTCACTTTCTCTTATTTTTCTTGCAATATTTATTAATTTTTGAAATGTAATTTATAGCAATATTTGCACTGTATTGCCATCACAAAAGAAATAATTTCATGACATGTTCATGACATTAAATCCTGATTCTGATTCTAATTCTGAATAGGTCCCATCTTGTAATCATTGCATATGGGCATAGTTGAGTCAGTTTTCCTTTTGGTATTTTTTCTGTGCATGACCTAAGAGACCACACTACCACTTATTTCACAACTCTACTCCTCTTCCAGCAAATAAAGACTGTTTCCCTGACCAGGTTGCCAAGAAATATTTTCATTTTGTGTTTGACGATATTCAGTATGTCACTGAAGACTCCCGTAAACGTCTACAGGTGGAGAGCATTCTGGCTGGTTGCATCAATGCCTGGTACAGAGACACCAACTCTCAGGACAAGAATAAACCCCAGAGGGTCGTTAACTCGGCCTGCGACATCACAGGCAGCAGACTTCACTCCATCGAGGACACCTACGTGAGGCGGTGTCTTAAAAAAGCAGCCGCAATCCTCAAAGACCCCCATCACCCTGGCCATACCCTCTTCACTCTGCTACCATTGGGGGAAAATGGCTCCTGTATCAGGAGCCTAAAGATGAGCACTCAACAACACACAGACAGCTTCTTCCCCGCTGCCATCGGGTTCCTGAATAATTAATGAGCCAAAGACACCGCCTTACTTTCTGTGCAATATTATTGTTATTATTACTTTATTTTTTATTTTTATAGTGAAGTCATAAGGATGGTTATAATGTGAATGTTTGCACTGTGACGCTGCCACAAAACACCACATTTCATGACTTGTTCTTGACAATAAACCCTGATTCTGATTCTAATATTAATTTGGATAGTTACGAGTTCCGTATTCCTCTAAAAGTTTTTTTTAAAAATTATTTATTATGAACAACTCTATGTTATTGTGACCCATATGGCGGGCAGAGGTGACAATCCCTGGATGCACTGCAAATCCATATCCAGCCAGGATTAATCTATGACTTAATCTTGAATTAGATACAATATGGTGGGACCTCTTTTTTTCCTTGCCACCCAGGATTTTATGCAGTAAAGATTTTTTTTTAAATCTTATACTCTTATCTCCAGAAGACTAAAACAGAGTGCCGCAGATGCTGAAAATCTGAAATAAAAACAGAAAATACTCTGCAGAATAGGAAGTATCAGCGATGTGAAGAGCAAAGTTAATATTACAATTTTATTACATCTCAGAAAGAGTGCCCGGAGAGTAGGGGGTGCCTTGTGGTCACATCTCATCAAAACAAAGTTATTTTAATGGTAGAGCTGTCCTTTAGTCTATAACTTTAAATCTTTATCTCAGGAAAATTGTGTCCAGTGGTTAAACATGAAATTTCGACATGTTTTGCAGAGTAACTTTAAGTTGGTTTTTCTACCCTTTTCCTTAGAAAATTTTGAAACATTCCTTCTTGAAATTGATAGTACTTTTAATCATTTAATTGTCAATTTGGAGTGCATTCAGTCTATTACATTCATTTTAATCAAATGTACCCTGTCATGTAATGACAGGAACTCAATCTATCAGTTCATTATCCACTTGATATAGTTAATCTCTACTTTAGTTTCCTTAATGAGCACTAGTTAATCTTTTGCATATTTGAATTTAATTGAAAACTATTGGTATATACATGTTTATAAAGATTATTTTTGACTTTTAGGGTCATTTTACTTCTTAAAATGTCATCCTTGGTTGAGTTAGGTGGATATGGGTTCATCTTCCAGTCCAAAGACTCAAGCAGAAATATGCATAGTCATTGAGAAAGAACAGTGCAATCTTTTAAATATTGAATTTCTAAAATATAAAAGTACATTTTTAAATTTAGACGTGCTGCACGGCAACAGAGCCTTCCAGCCCATGAGCCCGTGCCATCTAATTACATCCAATTGACCTATAACCCCTATACGTTCACTGCAAATCAGTAAAATAGATCACATTGCTGCTTGTTGGTGCTTGCATCATGTAAATTGGTCAATGCATTTCTAATGCTATGTCAAAACTATGCATTTTAAAGCCTTTCAAACATTCTGAGACTATAAAAGGCACTCTATAAATGAACATAATTCATTATTATATGTTGATAAAATCTCTAATATATAGAACAAAAGCATTAATAATATACAAATCATTCAATAATATTGTTACTAAATCATCTCTATTTTATATTTCTAATCCTAATCCTAAACTCTTGTAAGAGGAAAGTTTAAGGTTAGTAGAAAGGCTAATCTTACTATACTGAAAACATTGGGTAGATTTTAAACCAACCTTAAATGGTTGGTACAAGGACTGCTTAAAGAAGTCTCTTGGTGCCTGCCACATTGACCACCGCCAGTGGGCTGATCTCGCCTCCAACCGTGCATCTCGGCGCCTCACCGTTCGGCGGGCAGCAACCTCTTTTGAAGAAGACCGCAGAGCCCACCTCACTGACAAAAGAGAAAGGAGGAAAAACCCAACACCCAACCCCAACCCACCAATTTTCCCTTGCAACCGCTGCAACCGTGTCCTGCATCGGACTTGTCAGTCACCAGCAGATGTGGACATACCCCTCCATAAATCTTCGTCCGCGAAGCCAAGCCAAAGAAGAAAAGAAGAAATGATGCATTGTAATGGATAGAACAACTGAGCTATCACCTAAATCTAAACCAACAGATTTTGTTGCCGTTGATATTGTCTGAATCTGATACTGCCATATCCTCCCATGTGCACCCAGTAATAGGTTGCTGAGTTGTGCGGAAAAAGAGCCCTCTGAAACTGTTTCATGCATCCATCAGATTCTGGAGTTCTCTGCCTGGCTATTCTTTCAAATCCAATAGGCTCCCTTAGTTACTTTCAAGTTCTCAGAAAGAAATAATGTTCTCCATCAGTGGAATTAATATCTGATTCATAGGCATCTTTGTATACATTTTAAAGGAATCGTCCATCTTTATTGAGCCTCAGATTACTCCTGTTCTGCACGTCTGTGCTGCACGAAGTACTGGTTTACCTTCGTGCTCACCAGAATGCTGAGTGGGTTGAAAAATGGAGAATTTTACCTTTCCTGACAACAAAAGTCTCATTTTCATATTTTGCTGCCTGGAATGTGTGATAGCTCAGTTTTCTGACTTCTTTAGCATGTATGTTCTCCTGCAACAATTTTTGTTGTTTGCCTATGTCCCTTTTCCTGTTCCTTGCAGTTGAAGCAGGGTACCCAATGTTAACTGTCAATGTCATCTTCTTCCTTTTTCAATATTTTTATTGGCATTAAAATTGAAATTCCACATTGGAAAAAAAAGAGTGCACCAGAAAACAATAGATACATCAAGCTTAAATCATAGCCTTACATCCAAGGTTCTCCACATACTCAAATGACAGATTATATTATACAGGTAGTCCTCAACTTACGACTGTAACTGGGACCGAAGGATTGGTCTTAATTTGGATTGGTTGAAAGTCAGATTCGCTCGTCTTAACAAGGTTTCAAAGCAATTTTTCAAAAAACAATTTTTCAACAAATGAACCTTTAATGAAGAATCTCAACATATGTACAGTGTTTTTTTAAAAAATTGGTTGTACGTGCGGGTGTATGTCGTAAATTGAGGACTAATATTTTATTATTTTATTCTATGGAAAAAAAAGAAAATCTAAAGCCATTACCAAGAAAGAAGCTGTTTGACCAAAAGAGGAAAAAAGAATTTCTTATCCAAGTAACAAAATACCTTATTAGTCAACACCTCTAAATTAATATCAAATCAAAGATTATGGAAGTAATTTAAAAAAGGGTCCTCACAGTGTCTTAAAATTTGAATTCAAATCGGAAATTGAGCATGCAATCTTCTCTAAATTTAAACCTGGCGTCATGTAGCCATTGAGTAGGTGGAGCAACGTCCTTCCATCTGAGCAACACCGCCCACCTAGACATAGGTGAAGTAAAAGCTAATGCATGCACACAATTTGACATGGTACATAGGGTTCACCTGTCCAAAGTCAAATTATCTCATTTTTATGCAGATGTATCTCCTTTTTTTGATAGATGCAACAATGGAGATGCTTCACTAATTCAAATGTTTTGGACATGCAAGAGTCTTGAGAAATACTGGAAAGAATGCCATCTTCAAAATTTTCTGGAAAAGGTCTGGTGAGTTTATGGATCCAGTATAATGATTCATAAATTCATGATTTTAGATGTTCATTTTTTTGTTGTATCCTTTTCTTTATCATTTTTTCAATGATCATTTGTATAAACCTAGGGAATCAAACTATCCTTAATGTTGATTAAAAAAAAAACAATTCTGGAGAAGCTCAGCATACTTTAAGATAAAGGTACATAACCAATGTTTAGGGCTTGAGCTCTTCATCGAGGTAAGAGCAAAATGTAGGCAGGCGCCTAAAAGATCCATAATGTTATGTAGGTGCCCGGTCACTCAGATTGGGCAACATCACGTTGAAAATTAGAAAGGAAATTTAAGCTGTCCATAATAATTTGCTCCTGAACCCTTTCTACAAATACTGTCATTGAAGATATGTCCCAGTATAAAATGATTTTTGAATTCTCGATCACTTCCTATTATTTCCTATTGGAAAAAAACCTGAAAGCCAAGAATGCCATGCAAGGTTTAAACAAAAGATCAATGCCTTCATCTGGAATATCAGAAAACCTCATCAGAACCAAGTTCACGTGACTGCATAGTCTTGCAAGACTGTTGTTAAACAAGAAAGTCGTAAGATATACAGACACTCTGGAGAAACTTATCACATCAGGCAGGTCCATAGGAAGTAATAGGTAACTAATATTTTGGGCCAGAGCCCTTCATTGGGTATCAAGCACGTTTGTGTATTACTGTCCTTTTGAGATGGCAATTTCAACCTATTACCCTCCGATTCATAATTGTAACACTAATGGTTGGACTGGAGATGCCCAGAATGAGTAGGTACCAATGAATTGACCACTATTTTTTAATTCAATAGTGATAGAGTTAGATGATTCAAATTCTACTCAAACCACACTGATCAATTGTTTCTCCTGCTAGCCTTTGATAACTGTACCCCTCAATTTTGACTCAGATCAAAAAAGAAGTCGCTTTAAAACACAGTGATTTGTAAGACTTCATTTCATTATATTCAGCGACAGAACTAGATTATGGCTGTGCAAGTTCACCTGAAAGATTTGATGGATTTGTTTTGAAAGCAGAAAGAGTAGAGATAAAGTCCCATGGTTTAAAAGGGGAAAAATCAGGGTAAAAGGCAAGGGAAGTTCCAACACATTTTCCTCCATAATTTCTGTCACCTACAACATGATCCCACCACTAGACACAACTTCACTTCTCCTCTGTTCTCTGCCTTCCACAGGAACTGCTCCCTCCAATACTCCCTTGTCAACTCTTCCCTTCCCATAAGTTACCCCCTTGGCGCCTTCCCCTGCCCCTGCAGGGAGTGCAACACTTGCACCTACTCCTTCTCCCTCACCACCATTTGGGCCGCAAGTGATTATTTCAAGTGAAGCAACACTTAACTTGTGAATCTGCGGGAGTCATCCACTGCATCTGGTGCTCCCGTTGTGGCCTTCTCGGTATCGGAGAAACTGGACGCAGACTGGGAGACTGCTTCGCTGAGCACCTTCACTCTGTCCACATCAAGGATCTCCCATTGCCCAACCATTTCAATTCTGTGCCCCATTTCCATGCTGACATGCCTGTCCATGGCCTCATGTACTGTCAAACCAAGGCCATTGGTAAATTGGAGGAAAAGACACCTAATATTCTAACTGATAGCATTGGCGTCAACTTCTTTGGTTTCGGAATAACCCGCTCCCAATTCTCCCTCTACTCCCCATCCCTGTCTTCCTTCCTCCAGCTCTCTATCCGCTTTTCTCGTCATTCACAGAGCCATCCCTCCTTCCTCTGTCTGCTGGTGTGCCCTCCCTTCCTTATCCATCTATTACCTCCTGCCTGTGAAACCTTCCTCCCCCGCACCCCCCCGCCCTACCCCCGCCATTTTGTTCAGATGCCAGCCTACATTTTGCTCATGCCTTGATGAAGGTCTTAAGCCTGAAGCATTGGTTATGTATCTTTATCTTTGCTATATAAAGTACGCGATTTGACCTGCTGAGTTTCTCCAGCTTTGTGTTATTATTTTTAAGGAAAAATCAGTAATTTTAAAATTAGTTTTAAGTACTTTCAATAATAATGCAAATGCAACTATTTGCATTTGATGAATGAGACAGGGCTGTAAGAATAAACTGGCTCCCATCTTTTATAATGGCACTGCTATGTGTTATTTATTTCCCATACACTTGGCTGTATTTTAAGCCATCAGAGAGGCTCAGGTCTTCAGTAAGAGAAAACAACATTTTATATAAAAAAATGTTCATACAGAAATTTGAATGGGAATTAATAAACAGTAATAGCTTTGAGCAGTGCTCTCTCTCTCTCTCCCTCTCTCTCTCTCTCTCTCTCTCTCTCTCTCTCTCTCTCTCTCTCTCTCTCCCCCTCTCCCCGCACTCCCCCCCACCCACACCTCACCATCCTGCATTTTAAAATGAGACAATTCCTCCACTCCCTTGAAAGGGCAACTTCATCTTGGTGGCAAAGACAGCCTTTTGGAAGCAGTGCCTAGAGTATCTAAACTCAGCACTGGCAATTTGAATATTGAAACCATCCCAAGCTCATTGTAATTATCAATGTGCAATTGACATGCTAAGTTATATGAGATAAAAAATAGCAGTGGTCCAGGGCGTAGTGTTGAGCAGCACAGACCCATTGCAATATTCCAGTCCCAATCATTCCCATAAATTAAAGCATTTTAAAATGTATACGTTATTAACACCCCATGTATCATTGTAAATTCCAGCTGTAATTGCATTTGACGGTAATGCCTTTTAAAATAGGTTTGAAAAAGAACATCTGAAGTACTGTGTTATGCTAAATGAAAACATGAAGGGTATTTAATTTCCAAACATTCCTATCTATGCCAGCTGGAGAGCATTCTGCCACTTGCATTATTAATTGTTATAGCCACAAAATCTGTATTGGTTTTGCCAAGATTTCACAAATATTCCTGTGCGCAGCCCAGATTGCCTGCATTATAGTAATGTCTATCAATTCAATGCCCTGGATAAGTCAGTGAAATGATTGGAGGGTCCATAATAAATTGTTCTTACATACCGTTGATCACATTGCAGATGTGATTTTGTTAAAATCACGATGAATTGATAATCGGTGGAGTGCTCTGCATCTTTTCATTTTGTCATTAACATTATTAGTTTTAATCTTCTGGTACAGATCTGATCTTGTTTTCTTTTTCTGCTCCAAAGCATCTTAGCTCAACCCTTCCGATTCATTCAGGTTAAGAGAGTTTGGCTGCCAGGACCATTATTTATCTCTACTTGTGGTGGTACACCACTGGCCTACTCTAGGGGGCAACCTCTCTACCTGCAGGAGTGTAAGGGGACAGGACAACACCTGGCCGGCTGTCAATCAGTCGGCCTTAATGGATCAAGTCCCACCCGGTCGGGTGTCAATCATCCTCTGGGCTATTAGCCTGCGCTGGCCTCCCGAAGCCTCACACAGAGTTGCTGCAGCCACAGCCAGCCTGGCTCTGTGGAAGTCTTTGTGGATTAAAGCCTGTTGTACAATCTTTACCTTGTGTGTGTCTGATTCTGTCTAACAGCTCACCACACGACTTGAAGAGAATGGTGAGGTCATCTATCAAATGCGTAGCATATGGCTTGTTGAGCCACTTCAAGGAGGCTTTTGAGGATCAGTGTTGGTGAGGATCAGGATCAATATCCAGGTTGGATTGGACAAGAAAGGAAGATTTTTTTTTCCCCCAACTAATATCAATTAAATGGGGTTTTGACAGTGAATGAAAAGTTAAAAAAAAATCCCAAAGATGCAAAATGTGAAATAAAGGCAGAAATCGCCATCAGGTCAGGCTGCATCTAAATCCTCCGGTGCTATGAAAACGTTTGATCCGCATTTTGATAATCTCACGCTAGATTCTTCAAGTTTTCTGCCAGACTGCATGTTGCTAGTGCCTGCCTTATCTCCCTGTGCCACGTTTTACATTTTAAATGTCGATGGTAACAGACCCTTCTAGCCCGCAACCCCATGCCACCCAATTAACCAACAACATTTTGAAGGATGGGAGGAAAGCCACACAGACGCAGGGAGATGTACAAACTCCTTGTAAACAGTGGCAGGTTCTAGACTGGGTCATTAGCATGCTGTAACAGCATTGCGCAAACTACTCCGCCAAACGTCCTGCCCCATTCGCTAACCATGCCGCCTCCTTGGCTCACCGTGCAACCCTGATCTTCTCATAGTCAGTGCTAGACTCTGAGGTGGGTTTGTGAGTGCTCTCCATCATAATGATCTTCGCCTGCTCCTCTCCCTCTAGTGTCCCCTTCTGCTGTGATTGATGGTGTTCTGTGAGGGGAGAAACAGAGGCCTTCCCTGCAAGTACAAAACTGATGCTGCTATTTGAAGCTGCAGCCAATTAATCTTCATAGAGAAACAGGAGCACAGATGGTAATAAGGATGTCTACTGTGGATTAAATCACAGGAGATGCAGTGATCACAATGGGATATCATGAATGAACACTCCTAGAGGTGGTGTAAAGAGAATAAGGTCAGAGGAGAGAAAAGAACTTTAGTGGAACTGTTTTGATTGAGAACAGTGAAGCATTTGTTCCTGTATTTGAGAACCATAGGTGTAACTCATGACTTGCCTAGTAATTAATCATTCTGCATTCTGTTATTCTTGTAGACAGTAACGTAGACTCTTTAATTTACTACGCCAATTGATACAATTTGGAACTACTAAGTAAAGCATTGTCTTTCTCATTGATTTATGGCACATATTTGTTTTATACTGCGGTGTAAAATAGTGAAAATTTTTAAAAGCTTGAATATTGGAAATCTGAAACTCCACAGAAAATGCTGAAAATATTCTGTGGAAAGAATCTGTGGAAAGTGAAACCATTAACATTTCCAATTGAGACCCTTGGCAGAAGTAAGTTTGGATAGAAGGCGTCCAACTCTGTTTCTTTTTCCATGGAAGCTGAGGGTTGCTATCAATACCGGCAAGGCTTCATTAATTACCTATCCTCAATTTCACTCAGAGGGCAGATCACATTGGGGACCATAATGTTTAACTGAAGTCTCCCTTTTCAAAAGAATATCAGTGAACATGTTAGGATATTTTCCTCAACTAAGGTACATTTCACTTCCTGGTGTCTCTCCACAATTGACCAATCCCATGAAACCTTCTCAAATTCATCCATTTTTTTTTCCATTTGGGGTTAAACACAAGATTTCATAATGTAGGAAATTTGGATTTAAACTTACAACACTTGATTTGCTAGTCTATTACCAAAGACACAGCACTATCATATCTAGTCTCCAAAGCCTTGATTATATCCCACAATGTGGATCTTGGCCTTTTGCCCAAGTGTTTCCGTTTTGAAAATTCATCACACATTGATCCCTCAGTGTTGCACACGACTTCACGGCTGGTTGAAATCTTAAATATTGTTTTAATAACTAGGTTTTGGCATTTCCTCAGTTAGAGCAAAGCTTCAGACACGTTCTAGATAAGAAAGAAAGGGGAAACTTTGAATTAGACAGATGTAGCTGCAATAAGTTGAGATAAATCCCAAAAATATTGAAAACACCAGCAACTTCAAAAACGAAAGTTGCACCAGAATGGAGAAGCTTCCCAGATGCCTTAGCTGAAACCGAAGCATCTGGAGGACAGTCCAAAGAAGCTGTAACTGAACAAATGACTGAATAACAACGGCTGACGGAGTTATCTAGGGAATGCCCTTTATAAATGTTCACCATTAAAAGTTGAATTACGTGGCATAAAAGAAACACCATGAATACACAGTTGGTTAACAAGAGAGTTGTGAATGGTTGTTTTTTGGACAGGAAGAGGTAAATCCTGCTGTTCCCCCAAAATCGGTATATTTGATCTACATTAATGACCTAGCCTTGGGGAGTGCATGCTTCAATTTATAAAATAGGTTGATGACATGAAAGTTGACCCTATGGCTAACTGTAAAGAAGAGAGTGAAAGAATGCAGCAAGATGGAACCAGACTGGTGAAATGGGCAAGTGCTTACCAAATGAATGCAAAGAAATCAGAGGAGGATGTAATTTTGGTAGGAAGCACGAGGATAGGCAATACAGAATAAAGAATTTTTGATCTAAAAAGTTCAGCAGAAGAGGGGGAGGTAATATATGCGTAATTCATTCAGATTCCTGAATAATCAGTGAACCAAAGACACTGCCTTACTTTTCGTGCATTATTATTTTTACATTTTTTAAGGTAATGTCATAAGATGGTTATAATATGAATGTTTGCACCTTGACGCTGCCGCAAACACGGAATTTTATCACTTGTTCATGACAATAAATTCTATCTATAATTCTGAAAGTGGCAGGACAGGTTGAGAAAGTGACCAATAAATTGTGCATGTTTTGGGATTCAGGATTAGAGAATTAAAGCAGGGAAGCCATGCTGAATTTTTTACACAACACTGGTCTGGCCCCAACTTCCATTCTGGCTGCCACATTCGTGGAAGGATGTGAAGGCATCAGAGAGGGTTCAGAAATGATGTACCAAAGATTCTCCTGAGATGAGTGGGTACAGGTACAAGGATAGATTGATGAGACTGGGACGGCTTTCTTTCGGGGAGATTTTATTGAGGGGCATGGACAAAGTGAATGATTGCAGACTGTCGGAGAAGTCATGGCATGTGATTGGATCCTGGAGCGCATTAACTGTGGGTGTGGTGGAGGCTGATTGCATCGAGTCATTGGTTTTCAAATTGACCTCCCCCCCCCCACCTAAACTCACATTCATCCTTAAGCAATCCCTATGCCGTAGGTGCTCTGTGATTAGTAAGGGATTGCTTAAGGTGGTATGTGGGTGGGACGGGAAGGTTGAGAATCACTGCTCTAGACCCAATTGTTATTGGATATTTTGCTTGAGAAAAATTGTCAGTGGCCCATTTCCTTTGCAGTGATGAAGCCACGCACATAATGAGTCAATTAGGTATGATTAAAACAGTGGCTTCCAAACTTTTTTTTTCCACCAACATATCACCTTACATAATCTCTTACTAATCACAGAGCACTTATGGCATAGGGTTTACTTAAAGTGGAATGTGAGTTTAGGGGGCATTTGGAAACCACTGATCTATCTGTTTTGATAACAATGATTTGAGCATCATGACTGCAGACTTGTATTGGAATGAACTGGATATCAAATCTTAAATAATTTCAAGCAGTTATTTCAGTTTAGGCATATGATTTGGGCAGCATGTCTAGCATAGCGGTTAGCGCAATGCTATTCCAACAAGGTCGGGTCAGATACAGCAATGAGCTCTCTGAACCCTTCTCCATTAACAATGGCGTGAAGCAAGGCTGTGTTCTCACACCAACCCTCTTTTCAATCTTCTTCAGCATGATGCTGAACCAAGCCATGAAAGACCTCAACAATGAAGACACTGTTTACATCCGGTACCGCACGGATGGCAGTCTCTTCAATCTGAGGTGCCTGCAAGCTCACACCAAGACACAAGAGAAACTTGTCCGTGAACTACTCTTTGCAGACGATGCCGCTTTAGTTGCCCATTCAGAGCCAGCTCTTCAGCGCTTGACGTCCTGTTTTGCGGAAACTGCCAAAATATTTGGCCTGGAAGTCAGCCTGAAGAAAACTGAGGTCCTCCATCAGCCAACTCCCCACCATGACTACCAGCCACCCCCACATCTCCATCGGGCACACAAAACTCAAAACGGTCAACCGGTTTACCTATCTCGGCTGCACCATTTCATCAGATGCAAGGATCGACAATGAGATAGACAACAGACTCGCCAAGGCAAATAGCGCCTTTGGAAGACTACACAAAAGAGTCTAGAAAAACAACCAACTGAAAAACCTCACAAAGATAAGCGTATACGGAGCCGATGTCATACCCACACTCCTGTTCGGCTCCGAATCATGGGTCCTCTACCGGCATCACCTACGGCTCCTAGAACGCTTCCACCAGCGTTGTCTCCGCTCCATCCTCAACATTCATTGGAGCGCTTTCATCCATAATGTCGAAGTACTCGAGATGGCAGAGGTCGACAGCATCGAGTCCACACTACTGAAGATCCAGCTGCGCTGGGGGGTCACGTCTCCAGAATGGAGGACCATTGCCTTCCCAAGATCGTGTTATATGGCGAGCTCTCCACTGGCCACCTTGACAGAGGTGCACCAAAGAAAAGGTACAAGGACTGCCTAAAGAAATCTCTTGGTGCCTGCCACATTGACCACCGCCAGTGGGCTGATATCTCCTCAAACCGTGCATCTTGGCGCCTCACCATTTGGCGGGCAGCAACCTCCTTTGATGAAGGAAAAACCCAACACCCAACCCCAACCAACCAATTTTCCCCTGCAACCGCTGCAACCGTGTCTGCCTGTCCCGCATCGGACTTGTCAGCCACAAACGAGCCTGCAGCTGATGTGGACATTTACCCCTTCCATAAATCTTCGTCCGCGAAGCCAAGCCAAAGAATTCCTGTGACAGTAACCCGGGTTTGAATCCATGCTGTCTGTAAGGAGTTTGTAAGTTCTCCCTATGTCTGTGTGGGTTTTCTCTCACCCTTCAAAATTGTATGGGGTATGTAGGTTCATTGGGTGTACTGGGGGTGGGGGGGAGTGGTTCGGGTGCAGGCTTGTGGGCTGGAAGGGTTTGTTACTGTGCTGTATGTCAAAATTTTCAATCTAAATTTAAACATTAGATTAGAAGCAGAAATTTGGAGACTGCATTTAAAGTAGTAATTTATAAATTGAGAAATTTAGTCAAATGTGTCATTGTTAACTTTATAATCAAAGAAATATTAGATTGAAACAGAAGTTTTCACGTCATCTCTTCCAGTTCCATGTCCTCAATAAAACAAGACCCCTTATTACATATCATTGCTTTCAGCTGAGTGTCGTTCAAGAAATAAAGCTCTAACTTACCCCCACCTCCACTTTTTTTTCTCCTTCATTCAAAGGATGCAAAGATATTTCATCCTTCAAGTGAGCATGAGGTGTCAGAAAACTTTCTGTTCAATGCAACAAGAAACAGTAGGAGAAGTAAGTGAAAACAAGTTGAATTTGAACCAATTGATTGCATTAGCCTAGAGATTTGTTGATATTACCTCAGGGAATCAATTTCAAACAGCTTTAGTTGCTTGGAAGTTTTACCTGGTTACACACTTCCATGAAGATATGTAAAGTCCATGATAAGGCAGATTATACATGGTCTGAAAAAGGAACTAACTTTATGGGTCAAACAACTTATTCTAAAACCCTCACTATCTTATCTTCATAATTCATATGCTATCTGTAAGCTTATTGCTTACGGTCTCTGGATTTATACCATTGGTTAATGCAGTGGCTTGATAAAAAGATGACTTGCACACATAAAGGATGCTCCAGTTTTAATTGTTGTCTGTATCTGATCTGTGGGACTGTGAAATAATTGGGTCCCATTTTCCAGCTGCCCCAAGCAAATATTTTCAAAAGGATTCAGTTGCAGCTTGAAATAGATTCTGTGGTCACAGACATGCATCATACTCAAAGCTTTTGGCATCTTGGATTGAATCCCCTCCTGCCTAACCTGCAGACATGTGTCCAAACTCGAAACAATTAATGTCCTCAAAAGTTTACTGCCTCGGTCTTCCAACAAAGCCACACGGTCTATGAGTAGCGACTAGACTTTGAGTGATGTAATCTGAGGACCCACACCTAACACCGCAACAATTTTTTAAAATCAAAATAAAGCAAGAAAGAAACACAATGAATGGGGGGGTCAGGCTAGAAAGCCACCAGTATCTGAGTCCTCCGCCCAATGGGATCAGGAATTGCTCTGAACTCTGTTAGAATATCCAGCATATCCTACACTTCCAGGCTACATACACAGGTGGAGAGCCATTAGCATGATCCACCCACACATTCCTGAAACTAGTTCCTTGGGGTTTAACCTGCAACTTCAACCAGCAAATCCATCAACAATAGCATATTTTTAAAAGTACTAGAGCAATGTTTTTTAAACAAGCATGTTTTTTAAACAGGCATGTTTTTTAAAATTCAACAGAAAGCTATTCTTGAATTCTTTCCCCATAGTCTTAAGAAAATTCAAAATTACCAAACTATTGTGTCTGGTGTGGAATGAGGACAAGAGTAAGTTTCACTGTGATGCCTCCTCTCTTAAGAAGCTGAGTGGCATACAAGGCCAAAAGAAAGATCTCATGAACCTTGTTCCTGTTGAAAAGTTGGTCTTCACTGATTCATTTTCAGTGCATGTCGGGCCAGAAAAGGCTTCACATAAGTTTGTACCAAGTTTAGTCCTTGTAAGACTATTCTTACTGGAGACAAATTACAATGCAAGCTTAGTGTCAACCTGGATGTTTTGTATACCCTGTGTTCCATGCATTGGTCTTGACAAAAAAGTCTAGAATATCTTTGCTAACTCCAAATGATTGCCTCTGAAGTAAAGTTTAAAAAATGGAAGGAACTTCAAACATTGAAAGTTTTGCCCTCCACCCTCTGTTCCTCTTGAATTTGGATAGTTACGAGTTCCGTATTACTCCAAAAGTACGACTCGCAAGGTACATGAAGAGAATTTGGATTCTCAGCCATGAGTACATTGAATAGAGAAACAGGTTCAAAGGACCAATGACCTGTTTCCATGGGAACAATGAAAAGCAATGGAGATGTAATAGAGTTTTTCAATATCACTTTATGTAAGTGAGCACATAATTTTTTACTAGGTCTGTTGACCTCCCTCTGGACGAGATAAGAAATAGATGATACTTGGCCCATTTTCTTTATGTGTGCTATGGTAAACATTATGAAAGAGTACAAAAAAAATCTTACTTCCATATCATGCGGTCAGGTAGAGTTTTCCATTTTTTTTCCAACTTGTAGGTAAAACACATCTTTGGCAAAAATATAGAGAGGCAGTGAAGAACAGGGTGTCTGCTTTTCTCTGAAGCAGTGACCTCCCTTTGAAATCACATTATTACAAGTCATACCTTCAAAGTTGAGGACCCTATTTTTTTTTCAATAAGTTGTTAATTGTGGAAAGAAATTGGCCTGAAAGAGGAATTTTCACCTTTTAATCATTTGATCAATGAACCAAAGATGCTGCCTTACCTTTTGTGAACTTTTATTGCTATTATTATGTTATTTTTTATAGTCATGTTGTAAGTTGGCTATAATATGTATGTTTGCGCTATGATGCTGCCATAAAACATCGAATTTCATGATTTGTTCTTGACAATAAATCCTAATTCGTCCAATCACAATAGTTTTCTTCTTGGTGCCAGAATATGTACAGAAACATGTGTCTTGTAATTAACTTAATTGGAATATATAAATGAAAGCTGATGATTGTATGTTGATATTCCCAAAGGCACCGATGCTATTCAGTGCCTTCCAAGTTTCAAGTTAAGTTAAAACATGGAGTCTTCATGTCAAAGGGCACAATGATTTAATCCTTCAATTCATTCTGTGGAATGATAGAAATTAATGTTAATTGATGTAATTTGAATATGTAAAATATATCTAATTGCTATAATTGATTTTTTTTCTTAGTGTAATAAATATATCATAAATAGCACATTCTCTGAATTTTGGGTAAAGTGAATTATTTGATTGACCATACTATTTGACTATGTAAGTTGGCCACAATTCCAAATCTTGGTGTAGAAATGAATCTGTCTTACACCAAATGAAAGCAGCGTTATTATTTTGAAAATCAAGTTTACACTGTGAAAATTGACTTACTTTAATTTTTCTGTTCACTCGAGCTTTTTTTTCTCTCCACTCAAACTCACCCAAATGGCATCAAGAGCAGTGTAACCATTCAGATATTCAATGAAGTCAATCACCAAAATTCAAAGGGTGAATCGCAATCAACCTGCAGGCTCTGCCAGGTTGCTGCATACCTCCCAATACATTCACGGCCTGTTCTATTCATTGCTCAAGCGGAAGAATACCTGGCTGCAACTGAGGCTGCCTTGCGATACACATCAATCTCAATAGTACATTCCTCTTTATGTACAATGTGCTGTGTATCAGACCTCTCCTGTGCACCACGTGCATCTATGGAGCCACCTTGCAAGGGAAGGTATGTAGATTACACTTCCATATCTTCCTTATGTCCCAGTTTAAAAATATGTTACCTTCTAAGAAACGTAAGCTTCAATATTCCGAATTACACTCTTATCACTCCAATAAACCAAATTTCTTCATTCCAGCTTTATGTAGCCTTTAATTAGTTGATATAAACGTTTAATATTTGCATGACATCACATTGAGATTTTCAGTGAGACAGTCTGTACAAGAATAATTAGGCTTTAACCCTTTTGAGCTGGTGTTTGGACATCAAGTGCTGTTGAAGGAACAATGGATTAATGAGGATGTGCAGTTAAATTTGTTAGATGATGTTTCAAAGTTTAAGGTTCCACAGCTGAACAACTTATGCCCGCTTCTACGGCAGTGCACACGCCAAGGAGGACCATGGGCAAACGTCCGCTCCATAGAGATGCAACACCTCCTGCTGTTAAAGCTACTTTCAATTGGTAGTGAAAATGCCTTTGGGCTGAAGATGGTGAGCTGTAGTTCGGATACAGGTGGTGCCCAAAAGATTAGTGAGAGCTTGTAATATCACTGACCCGAACTATGATGCTCAGTCTATGGTAATGGTGCCTGAGGCACTGAAAGCCAGAATAAAATGGTCAATGAAGGCCCAAGTGGCAGTCTCCACAGAGATGTTGGTGACAATGGTTTCCTGAGATCTTGTAGCTCAGTCCACATGCATGAGTAAAACTGTGTACTGTGACAGATTATGTTATATTTTATATTATATATAGATATGTTTTAAAAGGATATAAATTGGGCAGGTTTTTTTTGTGTAGGTCACATACAAACACTTCAAAACAGATCTCATTTAAAATGCCAGAGCTCTGCTCAAGCCAGACAGTCCAGGCTCCGGGTGCCTTTGCAAACACTTTGAAGAATGCCTGTAAGGACTTCACAAATAGCTGTTGATTTGACATGTTGTGGAGTAATGGATTATTGTTTTGGAAAGCAACAAATGAACAAACTCAGAAGATTGGTTCCAGTGCCATAGTCTGAGTGCAGTTGACTGTTCCAAGAGGATCATGTGGTTTTCTCTGAGTGAGAGAGAGAAAATTCAGTTCTACAGTCAGCAGCAGCTGCTGGGACTGGAACAGGACAAGCTGCCAAACTTGTGGAAAACCCCATTTGGAAGACAGGTTGTGAGTTCTTAGTTCATCCTGGCGGTCCGAACAAGTGGAGATGTCTGGCTGTATAATGTTTTACTTAAAATTAGGGAAACAAAAAGGAACTCAGTGGTGACCTGAAAACCCTGATGAGGCAAGTTTCTTCGGCAAGACACTAAAGAGGCTGTTCAAAAGGGATTAGTTGTGGGTCTCCAATGAGCAACAAATCTCTCTCTAAAAACTGACAAGAACCTTCCTGAGTGGTAACCATTTACCTTTCAAGCACCAAAGCCTGGTTAAATTCATAAATGTTAAATTCTGTGCACAGTATAAGAATTGCCTGATACCAGTGAACTTGGAGGAGTGAGAAGTGAGATTGGACTGTGAATTAAAGAACCTTTCTGAATTTACACACACATTACATACATGTGCACTTAGAATTAGAAGGGGGTTAAGTTAGGCTAAGTTAAGTTAATAGTGATAAGTTAGAGTTTGATCCTGTTTTCATGTTTAAAGATAATTAAAAGCAACTTTTGTTTAAGTAACCATTTGTCTTGGTGAATATCTATTGCTGCTGGGTTTTGGGGTCCTCTGGGCCCATAACAGTACTCTCTTGATGGTGGGAGCAGACTAACCAAGTCCAGGTGGACATGATCAAAATGAGAATCTGGAACAGAAAAATCTCCATCTTCATGAGTCTGGAGACTTTAGAACCCTGACACTGCAAGCATATCCTTGCCCGTAATCCAATATTCCTCTTAACGTGATGCCAGTAACCTGCTCCATAATCAGCCTGGCCAATGGTCTCCTGCCTGGATGAGATAGGTGGTGGAGGGTACTGAAAATCTCCTGGCGCATCGTCGTGGGTACAAAGGGTTTCAGTCAACAGGTGGAACTGTCACCAACTGGTATTTCACCTGAATCATCAACGCCTATGTCTAAAGACACATATGAGACTACAGATGGAGGGACTCAGCAGGTCAACTAGCATCCGCAGTTGGCATTTTGAGCCAGATCCTTTCATCTAGACCTTCCATCGAGACATGTCAGTCCTGCTCCCCCAGGGGTTGTGCTACCTCAGCTTGCTAGCCTTGGCATCATTCCAACCTGCTCCTATTGATCTTCCCCTTGTATCGCTGTTTACTGATCACTGCTACCTTAGGAAGGTCATTGACAATCCCGAGACCCAGACTTTGTCAATTTTTCCATCAGCCCTGAAGAACATGCAGAACTTTCATTGCCATTTGCTGACACGGCAGCCTTTCCCAGAATGTGGCCACTCCTAAATTGCACTCAAGTCCCCACAGAGATTTCCTAGCAATATCTTGTAAGTGGCTCAAAAAAAAATCCTTTAGTGAGACATTTTTAGCCTCAGTGCAGACCTGTTGTTAAGACCTTAATTTTCCAAATAAAAATTGCAACCTGATTTTCCATGTATAATTTCTTGGTAAATTAAGATGGGAGACAGGTATTTGCAGCAATTACTTTGAAGACTTTTGGAGTTGAAGCTTCGACGAAAGAATGAAGATGTGAAGAGTGTGCTGAACATCTGCACATCACCACTCACCCCTGCTGAGCACCAGGTTGTGCATTCACCATCTTGGGAGAACCTTTGGGAAGCAAGCAGATGGTGATGAAACACCTCACTTCATTGAAGCAACAAAAACTGATAACCTCCCCTCCGATAGATCTCATACATGTTTTTGTGTGAATTTAGAAAACACACAGGAACAGGCATTGGGTACACCTTTTAATTAATGAAAAACATTGCTAAATGACTTAAGAAATCTATGTTCAAGATCATGTAACATTGAAAGATTGTGTGTAATCTGGTTGCTTTTTACACAAGCATGAAATAGTGCGTTGAGACGGAGAGAGAAAGAAAGCAAAACTGCAGTTGAGCAAGAATGGAAAGCAGCTTTGATTTCACCAAGTTCCGTCTCAACTGGTTGGTGGTGGGAAAGGTTCCTGTTGGGAAGTGCTTGGTCTCTTGATCAGAGAGACAAATTATGGTTGTGTCAAGAAGGTAGTAAACCACATGGTGGTTGAAGGGGTGAGTCATAGGTATTGATAGGTACTTAAGAGAAGATGAACTCTTCAGATCAGGAAATGTAAAAGGCTGTTTTATCCCTTTGGCCTCTCAAAATCTTGGTCCAAGAAGCTGCACTTTTGCTTGCTGTTCACATTTGAAGGATATTTCCAGATTTCCACAAAAGCACTGCCTTAACAAGAATGTGTGCTGTTATTAAAAATTAACTGTTTTTTGAGCTTATATTAAATTCACGCGTATCTTACATACATGCACAAACAATGGACAATGATTGCTGAGGCAAATGCGTTGGTTGATGAACAACGCCTGAATCAGAATATTGAATGCCAGGTATGATCCCTTCTTGATGAGATAATGTGGGTGTGCAGCAAATGACAGCACGTTGCATGATCTGGTTGAAGTTGTGAATAGCTGAAGCAGGTAATTTCCCAGCAAATTATTGGTCTAACGAATGGAGGAAAAGTTGACACTTTGTACTGAGCTAGCTCTGACAGACAAACCAAACCTGACCAGACTAAAGTAAAAAACAATGCTGGAGAAACTCAGCAGGTCAAATTTTATAGGGCAAACAAAAGATGCATAACCAATGTTTCGGGCTTGAGCCCTGAAGACTGACTGCTAGAATTATGAAGACTGATTCAAAGCAAGTAAATACATCAAATGTGCAATTTAGAGATGAACATGCAGAGAGTGGAAATTAAAAGGGCAAACATGTGCAGGAAGACAATTGGAATTGGCCATCGAAGGCAGACACACCATTACGAAAGGAATGGCAAAAACCAGCCTTCTTAAGAGTTGGAAATGGGGTGAGGATGCATCTCTCATCAGACCCAACCACTACTTGGCATACTAGAAAGCAGTGGTGGTCCGACACAGCCTGGAAGAGGGTGCACCATATCGGGAACAAACATAAGGCAGTTTAAGTCTGAATGAACAGTGACAGTCCTCTCCGTCTGCAACCACAGTGACCTCCCAGTGGCCAACCACTTCGATTCTGGATCACACTCCTGCGCTCATGTCTGTCCATGGGCTTACATACTGTCCCACCTTGACCACCAGCAGATTGAAGGAACAACATCTTATTTTCCGTCAGGGGACCCTCCAGCCAGATGACATGAACATTGACTTCACTGCTTTCTATTAAACCTGCTCGCCTTTTCTTCCCCCTCCCCCATTTCCTGCCTTTTCAGTTCCTTCACCTACACAGCCCTGCCTTTCCAACCCTTCCTCCCCTCAGTTCTGCTGTCCTCACCCTCCCTTCTCCACCTATCATCCCCTGCCCTGCCATCCCCTTCCCCCTCCTACTCTTTTATTCTGATGCTCACTGGCATTTTCTCATACTTTGATGAAGGGTTCAAGCTTGCTACAGAAAGGACATGTTGACCTGCTGAGTCTCTCCAGCATTGTGTGTGTTTTACAGTGACAGTTCGGAACATTTCCGAAGTTTTTCCAGGTTTGAATCTTTTACACGCTATAATAGCAAAACTTAGTGCAAGGCTTAAGGAGGAAAGCAAATTTATTAATGAAATGTTCGGCCAATTTAATGATATAGTATGTTGGCATATTTTCAAATGGACGTTTGCTTTCTGACAAAAGAAAATTTGTGGTGAAGTAGAGTTGTGAGGGAAGTGAACCACCCCAAAATACCATGACATAGTTTGGTGGTCTTCTAGCATTACATTGGCGGTACGTCCTTCTGTTTAAATGATAACTAGCTCCATTGTTTGTCCCCACAGCAGCTAAAATAATGGCCCCTTCACAAACAGGAGATGAAACTTGCCTTGATAATCAGATGACCTCCAGAGAATAAAATGCACAGAGTGAAGGGTACAATGGCAGCCGGGATCATGTGCATCCAGCCATTGAGCAGGAAGTCATTTCATATGTAACTTTGACAAAAGAGAATAGAGGTAAGAGGCAAATCATACTCTAAAGCATCATAAACCATTTTTAGCTGTTGCCGATAATGGTGTATTCTTATCAAAAGAGCTCTCTAAATATTAGTGCATCTGTAGAGTTGGCTCACAGTGAACATTTCCACTTCAGATCTGAATATTTCTGATGCCTGTAGAAAGCAAGTCGGTATAATAACAGCATGAAAGCAGGATTGGTTCTGCAACTAACACATTGTCCTTACTCTGTGGCATTTGTATGGAATTACTGGGGGGACTGCAATCTCCTTAATGTCTGAATTAAAGCAATAAAATCAAAGTGTCAAATACTGAGTGATCTCAACACCATATTTGATTATTGAAATAATAAGATTTTTAAAAATAAAACTAACCTTTCACTCATTTCACAAATACCAAAGACAGCTTACTTGAGCACAGAAAGCAGAGGACTGAGACAAAAGAACCATCCCTTAAATGATCTGCAAACAAAAAGGCAGTTTGTAATCGTTGCCTTGGGTCTTTGATGAATATAAAATTATCTCTCAGAATTAGGCCCTCAGCAGCCTTCAGATATCATTCTGCTTTTTCCACTTCTGATTTTCCTCCAAGTGTCACCGCTACTAATAAGCATTTGAATTTTTTGCTCTTTTTTGGTAATCAAACGAATATGTGGCTTTGAGTAGAAATCTGCAGCGGGTAGCAATGAATTCTTGTTGTGTGGCTCAATAAACAAACACAATATTTTCTCACCACTAATAAATCTACCTCCTTTTCATTTCAAGGTTGCTGTTATAAAAAGGATTTGACGTTTTCTCGATCATGAAGTATTCCTGTTCTACTACAATGACATTTAATGAATTGTAGTACTTATAATCTTTGGGTTCATGACTGCCTATTGGGTAGCAGAAGGTTTCCTCTAAGGGAGACACGTGACACAAGGTTGATGTTGTGTGACAACTGCAGTCTGTGTAATTATGGAATACCACAAAAATGCTCCATGAATTACACCCTCGGGTTACCTGTTTCACTTTTATCAGAAACGGGGTCTTTGAGAGTTTCAAATACGAGAAGTGCAAAGATATTCTTTTAACAAAATGTATCAGAGAGTTCATTGGCTTAATGGGCAATTGGCAGCATTTGACACCACCTTTGTCAACTCTCTGAAGAGTTGTGCTTTAAACAGTTAATATGAAGAAGCATGCAAATGAAAACAGCCTTTCAACATCTAATTTAGTGGAACAATGCTCTGTCTCATTGAATGCATCTCATTAACATTTTTCTCCAGTTCATTTGGTGCTTTCGGGGTGAATCAATTTAAGGTATTTGTTTTCACCCCTGTAGAATGATATGAATAAGAATGAAATGCATGTGTGCACCACACGATAGGTGGGCTGATATCGCCTCAAACCGTGCATCTTGGCGCCTCACAGTTTGGCGGGCAGCAACCTCCTTTGAAGAAGACCGCAGAGCCCACCTCACTGACAAAAGGCAAAGGAGGAAAAACCCAACACCCAACCCCAACCCACCAATTTTCCCCTGCAGCCGCTGCAACCGTGTCTGCCTGTCCCGCATCGGATTTGTCAGCCACAAACGAGCCTGCAGCTGACGTGGACTTTTACCCCCTCCATAAATCTTCGTCCGCGAAGCCAAGCCAAAGAAGAAGAAGAATACTACAAGGGGACAGGATGTGGAATTCAGAGGTTTTCAATGGAAACCCAATAACTTGCTTCCAATCTGAGAACGCAAACACTTGGGGTATCACCAGATCATCCTGTAATTTGTCCTTGTTTTTTATTGCTTTCCACAATAACTTGGATGAGAAAGTGAAATCACCTCATAGAATAGTTCCTGTGTGTATTCATCTGGATTGTGTTAAATTCTCAGCACCTATGGAGATTGGTAGATGTGCATATGTGACTTGCTTGAGATTGCATCTTGCAAGATTGGAGAACTAGCAGCAAGGCACGACAATTTTAAACTTCCGTATTTTTTACCTATTTATTTTCTGCATTTTTTTTTTGCTAGGTTGCTTGAGGCTGCTGGTTGCTTGAATTCCAGATAACTGTACAATGAAAGAAGTGACTGTTAAGGAAAGGGTAATTGCCAAAGCCCCATTATTTCTTGTAGACACACGGCAGACCGAGGGTGGGAATCACAGGGAAAAAGCTTGATGAGGCCTCCTGCCATGGGAAGATCTGTTGTAGCATGGCAGAGAAGTGGTGCATAAGCTAGCTTGGATTTGCATCTGAACACTAGCCAGCAACACCCCAATTTTTCATTCCATCTATAGCCACAACTGCTTCCACCTATCCTATTGAAGAGACCTCTTGACAGCCACAGGGGACATACCAGGATTAAAGCACTTCCTTTACTAACTCAAAGTTAAAATGTATCTTTGGTCACCAGAGCAAACCTTGCTCTGCAGAATCAGATGCATAGTCTCCTGCTGAGGTTTGGTTCTAACACCTTCTGTGGAGCTCTGAAGGTCAAAGAGCTGACTGATATTGCACTGAGAATGCAAAGAATGATGATTAGGCTGCAATTCTATACACTGAATGTGGCGTACACTCTGTGTAAGCTAATGTACACAGCAGAAACGTTATCTAGAGCTGTTGACATGAGAGAGCTCGCAAACACCAAAATGGATGAAGACGTGAATGCCTCATGGACATGATCACAAGTGCACTGCCCATATCAGATGCAAAAATGGAGCTCATAAAATCAGATACAAACAAAGATGAAACACTGAGACAACTGAGAAAAAAACATTGTTTCACAGTACTGTAACTACAGGGTGGAACTATCAGTAGTTGAAGACATCATCTACAAAGGAAATAAAATCCTTATCCCAAAGAGTCTGAGAAAAGAGATGCTAAAAAGGATTCATGGAAGATATCTCGGAATCAAAAAGTGTAAGAGCATGAGTGGTGATATGCTGGCCAAGAAAGATTGATGAACAAGGCAAAAGACAGTGGAACGGACTTCTACCAATGCTGCTCGAGTATGGTATGTCACCAGCACAACTCCTTATGGGGTGTAGGCTAAGATCAAACCTACCCATTCAGCAGAACCTCTTAAAAACAAAAGAGAGGGAGAAAGTGAGGAAGTTCAAAGAACAACAGAAAGAAAAGCAAAAGTATTACCTTGACAGAAGAACAAAAAACCTACCAGAACTCTACACTGGTGACCAAGTAAGGTTAAAAGACAAAACAAACTTATGAACTTAGAAGGGAACTGTCCTTAGTGAAGTCCAACCAAGATCATACACCATTCAGACAGATGAAGGTGCTGTTCTGCAAAGAAATCGTCGAGATCTTCAAATGGGACCAGCCACAGTAGATGGAAAGATGGATACTTTTGAACCACCTAAATGCACATCTGAGAAGATATCGAGTGAGGCAACAACTCGGATTCAAGGACAATCAATCAGGAGATCGTCAAGACACGTGAATCCTCCTAAGAGACTCATTAAGCAAATTGAAAGACTCCTGTTATAGAATGAAGTAGTGCTATCTTATTCACTCTTCAAGTTTTAGTGTACGTAAATGTGAACACACAAAACAAGTTCAAAAATGTTAACAATGTTGATAATAATGAATATATAAGTTCCTGATGTTAAAGTTAAAATTGCAGAGTTATACAAAGAAAACATGTTAGTTAAAAGTAAGTGACTTTTGTTTTAAGAAAGGGAGATCTAATGATAGTGATCAGGTTTGCATGGCAACTAGCAAGGCCTTACTGTTTGATTAGACTTGGCTCAGGGGCTGACACAGAGCAGGAGATTTGCAGCCTCATGGCCTCATGGTTCTGTTTATTTCACCTTTAAAGTAAAGAAGCTTTTCCTTCATCCATGTGTTGCCTAAGAACTCACACATATGAATACAAGATGAAGCACACTACACATCAACCACACTGAGGTGGAGAGCATCAAGCTCCTTGGAGTTGACTTAACTAGTGACCTATCGTGGAAAATCAACATCTCTTCACTTGCCAGGAAGGCACAACAGCGACTGCACTTCTGAGATGACTGAACCCGACAAGGTTATTGGCCACTGTGACGTCATTCTTCGACAGGAGCTCTATCGAGATCGTCCTGGTTGGCTGCATCACAGTGTAGTACGGTGGCTGCAGAAAAATGGATTGGAGGTCAATCCACAGGACCATAAGAGTAGCAGAGAGGATCACTGGAGTCTCCTTCTTTCCCCACCCCCCCATCAACATGATCTACCGGGATCGCTGTCTGAACAGGGCGTGCACAATCATTGAGGACCCCTTCAAGCCCGCACACAGCATTTTTCAGCTGGTCCCATTAGGGAAGAGATGCAGGAGTATTAGAGCCAGCACCACTAGGCTGAGGAAAACAATGTTTATTTATTTTTTTAGATGTCATACTTATCCTGCATATATATTATTTGTCAGTATGTGTGTTATATCTGCATGTTTTTGCACTGAGGACCGGAGAACGCTGCTTCGTCAGTAAGTACTTGTACAATCAGATGACCATAAACCTGTCTTGACAACTAACATAGCATAAAATAACAGCACAGCAAACAAAGCTAACATTAAATACCAGTTTCCATTTGCTGCAGCGAAGTCTCAGCACTCCTCCATGGGATCCATCTGCCCAGTCCGACTACCGTCAGGCTTTAAACGGTCTGTTAAAGGAATTGACGGTAGTGTCTTTTAAAATATGATAATAAAATTTAAACTTTTACTGGGTAATTTGCTTCTAAAATATTGTGGCAGCATCATTCCATTGGTCAGTAAAGGACTATTGGGGCAGTAAACTCTCAGCGGTAAGTGCCATGCCTGGGGTAGTCATACAGCAAGTATAGCTCAAAACCTACATTTTAAGTGGAAATTCTGGGGTCGTCTTCAACAATGGCCATCTTAGCCAATGGCCAACCTTGCCATTTTCTTCCTCAGCTGCAAGTCAGGACCTATATTCAAGAGAATAGAGATTCTGATCCCATGCCAAGTATGGCCAGTCGTAATGGGCAATTCCAGCACATAAGACCACATAGTTTACTTCTGAGTGACTGATCGCTCTTGTATCCCTTCAAACAGTCAACCATCACCAGTTTTACTTGAATACAAGGAATTAGGACCAAATGCAGTTACAGTGCTCTGTAGTTTGTATAGATGTGTTGAATTACTGGTCAGAGCTCTTTTTTTCTATTACCTGGGGTTGTGATATCTTGCTCATGTTGTTGCCATTTATCTGCATAACTTTGGTGGCGCTTTTCAGTTCCATGAAGTAATCTTTTGATAGTCTTGTTTTTAAATCCATTTTTATGCTTACATACATTGAGAGAAAACTTTATCTTGCATAAAGCTCAAATTAGTCGATTGCTCGTAAGTGTTCACTTAATTAATTTTTTTTTGATTCAGCCTGGAATTTTCTCTTTAGCAACAGCACAGAAGTTGGAATTAAAAATGCACTTTTCCTAATGCTCATTGTTTTCATAAAAATGTGCTAAATTTCTTGTGATCAGAGTAAACTTGAACGTGAAAGATCAGGCCCAACTCACTCAAACTATACATTTCACTTTTAGGTACAGAAATGAAATGTTCATTCAATCGTCTCTTAACACAAAATGTCTAAGGACCTGCCATAGCGTAACTTTCCATTTTTATTGAGAGTTGCACATCTCCACCTAAATCGGTGCAATCGGGGTCAGTTGGCCCAGGCAGCGGCAGCAAAGTCGAGCATCGCAATAAAAGTGAGGAAATTTGTAGCGGACCGGTCAGCGAGGGAGCGGTCATCATCGGAGTTGTCTGAATCATAGTGGTAAGGCTTTGGCTCAAGAGGAAGAGGTGGTGGTGCAGGAGTTAAAGTTAGAAAGAGCCACCCTATTCGAGGATTCAGTGGGTAGGCACGGGTAAGGGCAGGTTTTTTTTACTCTAGTCATCGATAGAAGCCCCTTTCAAATTGTAGCACCTGGGTAGCCCTCCTGGGGCCTGGGTGCGATTACTGGGGCAAAGGTGCTAGAATCACCTTTCAAATCGCAGGGGGATCTACCCATTAAATCGCCAACCTGGCGATTTAAGGGGGATCCCACCCCTGCAATGATGACTCACACATTCATCAGAAGTACTGCTTGATGTTCAGATGCATGCGCTGATGTCACCAGAATAAACGGGTCGGCCATTTTTGTTTTCAAATCGCCTGTGGGTGAAACCTGATAAGTTTAACTGGGTTCTCTGACTACCTCTGAGGTAGGTTCAGGGACCTGGTTGGGCTCCAAAGGGGTTGACCCGGTTGGACCCTTTCAAACTGCTGCTTAACTGGGGTGCTAACCATGCAAATTGCCCAGTTAACTCCATTTTACATGGCAGTTTGAAAGGGCCTAGTGGGAATGGTGGGCAAGTAATCCTCTTGCAGAAATAGGATCGTCAGGGAAGCCAACAATGTTCCTGATGACTTCATCTGCAAGAAGTCCACCAGCTGCTGCTCCTTACAACTTAAGCTGTAGCTAGAGTTCGATGAACTCCAGATCATTTAGGCAGTTGAGGAGGTGATAGATAAAGAGTTACATGGATGCTATCACACCTAGGAGGAGGGAAGCTTAGTGAAGCCAAAATAGTGAAAAGGAACAGGGAGTCACTACAACTGTTCCCCTCAATAACAAGTATACTATTTTGGATACTGTTGGGGGGAATGGCCTACCAGGGACAAGCCACGGCAATCAGGTCTCTGGTCTTGTGGCTTAGAAGGGAAGGGAGGAGAAGAGGTGAGCTGTAGTGATAGAGAATTCCATAGTTTGGGGGAAAATAAGACTTTCTGTGGAAGAAATTGAGAATTCCAGATAGTATGTTGCTTTACTGGTGCCAGGGTTCAAGATATTGCAGATCAAGTTCAAGGCCTTCTCAGTAGGGAGGTGTCATGGTCCATACAGGGACGAATGAGATGGGGGAAAGGTGATGAGGTCCTGCAAAGGGAGTTGGGGAGTTAGGCAATAAGTTGAAGAACAGGACTTCTAGGATTATGATCTCAGGATTGCTACCCTTGCCACATGCTAGTGAGGTTAGATGCAGGAAGATAAAGCATCTTAACATGTGGCTAAAGAGATGGTGCAGGTTTCTGGACAATTGGGTTCTCTTCCAGGAAAGGTGAAACTTGTTTCCATGGGACAATTTTCGTCTGAACTGGAGGGGGACTAATATTCTTGCAGAAAGGTTTTCAAGAGCTGCCCCGGGGTGTTGGGGGTGGGGGGTGTTGGTGGGTTAAACTAAATTAGCATGGGGATGGAAACCATAATGCCAGAGCAGATAGGGGAGTGGTGGAGGTAAACGATGGTGAAGATTTCACGCTATGTCAGAAGTGCAATGCTTGTACGTGGTGAAAATTTTGTCAGGTGCATCTATTTCAATGCAAGAAGCATTATAGATGAACTTAGAGCGTGGATTGGCACATGGAATTATGACATTGTGAATACGAATGAAACTTGGTTGCAGCAGGGGCAGGACTGGCAGCTCAGTGTTACAGGCTTCCATTGTTTCAGATGCGATAGTGAAGGGGTGATGAAAGGGGAAGGAGTGGTATTGCTCATCAGGGAAAATATCACAGCTGTGCTCAGACTGGGCTGACCAGAGGGCTCAACTACTGAAGCTGTAAGGGTGGAGCTGAGGAGCGGGAAAAATATGACTACACTAATTGTATTATACAATGCCCAATAGTCAGGTCAATAGGGGGAGCAAATCTGAAGAGAGATGCAGGAAACATAAGGTTGTGATAGTAGATTTTAATTTTCCACCTACTGACAGGAACTCCCACACTGTAAAATAGCTGGATGGCCTGGAGTTTGTCAAATGTGTTCAGGAAAGTTACCAACTCGAGAGAGTGCAATACTGGATATCTTATCAGGTATCGAGACAGGACAGGTAACAAAAGTATATGTAGGGGAACATTTTGGGTTCAGTGATCATAATGCCATTCATTTCAAATTAAATATGGAGAAGGATAGGTCTGGCCTTGGGTTGAGATTCTAAATTGGAGAAAGACCAAGTTTGAGGAAAAGAGAAAGAATCGAGAAAGCATAGATTGGAATAAAGTGTTTTCTGGCAGGGATGTGGAGGATCTTCAAAGGTGAAATTTTGAAAGTACAGAGTTTGTATGTTCCGGTCAGGATTAAAAATGAAATTAATAAGCATAGGGAACCTTGGTTTTAGAGAGAGATATTGGAGATCTGGTTCAGAAGAAGAGAGGGGTGTACAGCAGGTATTTGGTAATTTGGTAATTAGGTAATTGGGGAATATAAAAAATGCAAGAAAAATCTCAGGAAAGAAATCAGGAAGGCTAAAAGAAGAAATGAGGTGACTTTTGCAGACAATATGAAGGAAAATCCTAAGGGTTTCTACAGGTATATTAAGAGCAAGAGGATAGTAAGGGACAAAATTAGTGCACTTGGAGATCAGAGTGGTCGGCTACGTATGGAGCCAGAAGAAATGGGGGAGATTTACTCTGGAAACTGGCTCAGTGTCTAGGGGAGTAAGCAGTGAGGTCATGGAATTTATACAGATTAAAGAGGAGGAGGTGCTAGCTGTCTTAAAACAATTAAGGGTGGATAAATCCCCAAGGCCAGACAAGATATTCCCTTGGACCTTGAGGGAGGCTAGTGTAGAAATTGCAGGGCCTTGGGCAGAAATATTTAAAATATTCTTAGTCACGTGGTGTCAGAGGATTGGAGGGTACCTCACATTGTTCTGTTGTTTAAAAAAGGCTCTAAAGGTAACCCTGGAAATTATAGGCCAGTGAGCCTGACATCAGTAGTACATTAGATTATTAGAAGATGTTCTAAGAGATAGGATATACAAGTATTTGCATAGCCAGGGACTGTTTGGGATTAGTCAACATGATTTTGTGCATGGTAGCCACATGTTTAGAGAGTTTTCTTTTGAGAAGGTTACCAGGAAAGGCAAAGAAGGAAATGGTATGGATGTAATCTACATGGACTTTAGTAAGGCCTTTGACAAGGTCCCGCAAGGTCTTGCAAGGCAGGTTAGTCAGGAAGGTTCAGGTGCTCAGTATTCATGCATTCAATATATAGGGTATATGGAAGAGGCCCAGAGAGTGGTAGTGGATTATTTCTTCTCAGACTGGATACCTTTTACTAGTGGTGTGTCTCAGGGATTGGTGCTGGGAGCAGTGATAGTTTGTCATCTATATTAATGATCTGGGTGATAATGTGGTAAAATGGATCAGCAAGTTTGCAAATGACACAAAGATTGGAGGCATTGTGGACAGCGAGGACAGCTTGCAGAGGGATCCAGTCTAATTGGAAAAATGTGCTGAAAAATGGCAGATGGAAAATAATGCAGACAAATGTGAGGTGCTGTATTTTGGAAGAACAAACCAAGAAAGGATATACATAGTAAATGGTAGGGCACTGAGGAGTGTGGTGGAACAAAGGGATCTGGGAATAAAGAATTCCCTGAATGTGGTGCCAAAGTAGATAGGGTTGAAACGAAAGCTTTTGGCATATTGGCCTTGATAAATTAAAGTATTGAGTATAGGAGTTGGGATGTTATGTTAAAGTTGTATAAAACATTTGTGAGGCCAATTTTGGAGTATTATGTGCAGTTTTGATGACCTCACCACAGGAAAGATTTCAAAAAGATTGCGAGAGTGCACAGAATGTTTATTAGGATGTTGTCCAGACTTCTAGGAACTGAGTTACAGGGACAGATTAAATAGGAGATGACTTTATTTCCTGGAGCATCGAAGAATGAGGGAAGATTTGATAGAGGTTGCGAGTTGTGGGAAATCTGGGACAGCACAATTGTCCCTGATGACTACACCTGCAAAAGGTGCATCCAGCTGCAGCTCCTGACAAACCGAGTTGGAGCTGGATGAACTCCGGATCATTCGAGAGGTAGAGGGGGTCATAGAGAAGAGTTTCAAGGTGACAGTCACCCCCAAAAGTCAGGAGAAGGAAGAGGAAAGACAGAAAGGGTGCCTGTGGCCATTCCCATCAACAATAAGTATACAGTTTTGGATGCTGATGGTGAGATCGAGCAACCAGAGACAAGTTGTAGTGGTCATTGTCTCTGGCACTGAGACTGGACCCTCAGCTTAGAAAGGAAGGAGGGAAAGGAAGGGAGCAGTAGTAATAGGAGATTCAATAGTTAGAGGGGCAGGTAAGAGGTTCTGTGGGAGAGATTGAGAATGCCAGATGATCTGTTGCCTCCCTGGTGCCAGGATCCATGATATCTCAGATCGAGTTCTCCATATTCTTTGGAGAAAGGGTGAGCAGACAGACCTCGTGGTCCATGTAGGACCAATGACATGGGTTGGATAAATGAGGAGATCCTGAAAAGAGAGTTTAGGGAGTTTGGGGCAAAGTTGAAGGACAGGACCACCAGGGTGCTACCCATGCCATGTGCTAGTGAGGCTAGAAATAGGAAATTAATGCAGCTAAACTCGTGGCAGGAGGGAAGTTTCTGGACCATTGGGCTCCATTCCAGGGAAGGTGGGACTGTTCCGAGGGACGCTTTGCACCTGAATGGGAGGGGCACTAACATCCTGGTGAATAGGTTTGGTAGTGCTGCTCTAGGGGGTTTAAACTAGATTGGCAGGGGTATGGAACCAGAGTGTTAGAGCAGAGAGTGAGGTGAAGGAGGATAAAGGTCATGTGAGGACTACATGTAGAGACAGAAATCAAAGGTTTGTACTTGATAGACATATTCTCAGGTGTATTTATTTCAATGTAAGGAGTATTATTGGAAAGGCAGATGAGTTTAGGGTGTGGATTAGCACGTGGGATTATGATATTATTGCTATTAGATTTGGTTGCAGGAGGAGCAGGACTGGCAGCTCAATGTTCTGGGGTTCCATTGTTTCAGATGTGAGAGAGGTCGGGGGCGGACTGGCATGAGTATTCAGAGAAAATGTCACAGCTGGGCTAAGTCAAGACAGCCCAGAGGGCTCGTCTACAGAGGCCATATGGGTGGAGCTGAGGAATGGGAAAGGTGTGATAGGGTTGTATTATACCCAATAGTCAGAGAGAATTGGAGGAGCAAATCTGTAGAGAGATAGTAGACCAATGTAAGAAGCAGAAAGTTGTGATAGTAGGAGATTTTCACTTTCCACATATTGACTGGGACTCTCAATATTGTAAAAGGGCTGGATGGCTTGGAGTTTGCCAAATGTGTTCAGGAAAGTTTTCTAAATCAATATATAGCGATACCAATAAGAGAGGATGCAATACTTGCTCTCCTATGAGGGAACCAGACAGATCAGGTGACAGAAGTATGTGTAGGTGAACATTTTAGATCCGGTGACCATAATGTAATGAGTTTTAAGATTAGTATGGATAAGGATAGATTCTAAATTGGAGGAAGGCCAAGTTTGTGGAAATGAGAAGCATCTTAGAAGAGTGGATTGGGATAAGTTGTTTTCTGGCAAGGATCCAGGAAGTGGAAGGCCGTCAAAGGCGAAATTTTGAGAGTATAGAGTTTGCATGTTCCAGTCAGGATTAAAGGCAAAGTTAACAGATTTTCAAAGTTAAGAGGAAGAGAGAATGTTTAGCAGGTATTGGCAACAAGGAGCAAATGAGGTACTAGAAGAATATAGAAAATCTAAGAAAATACTTAGAAGGAAATCAGGATGGCAAAAAGAATACACGAGGTTGCTTTGGCAGAAAAGTGAAGCTAAACCCTAAGATTTTCTATAAGTATGTTAAGAGTTAAAGGATAGTAAGGGACAAAATTGGTCCCCCAGAAGATTAGAATGGTGTGGAGCCTCACAAGATGGGGGAGATCTGCAACAGTTTTTTTGCATCAGTATTTACTCAGGAAACTGGCATAGCATACAAGGAAGGAAGGGAAACAAACAGTAGTGGCATGGGGATTAAAGAGGAGGAGGTGCTTGCTGCCTTACAGTGAATAAAGGAAGATAAATCCCCTGGGCCTGACATGATATTACCTCAGACCTTGAGGGAGGCTAGTGTAGAAACTGCAGGAGCCCTGGCAGAAATATTTGAAATGTCCTTAACAACAGGTGAGGTTCTGAAGGACTGGAGGGTAGCTCATGTTGTTCCATTGTTTACAAAAGGCTCCAAAAGTAAACTAGGAAATTACAGGCTGGTGAGCCTGACATCCGTAGTAGGTAAATGATTGAAGGGAGTTCTGAGAGATCGGATATACAAGTATTTGGGCAGCCAAGGGCTGATTAAGGATAGCTAGCATGGCTTTTTGCATAGTGGTCATGTTTAACGAATCTTACAGATTTTTTTGAGGAGGTTACCAAGAAAGTAGATGAAGGAAAGGCTGTGGATGTTGTCCACTTTAGGAAGGCCTTTGACAAGGTCCCACATGGAAGGTTAGTTCAGAAGGTTCAGACCCTCAATATTCATGGTGAAATAGTAAACTGGATTCAACAATGGCTGAATGGGAGAAGACAGAGAGAGAGTGGTAGTGGATGACTGCTTCTCAGACTGAAGGCCTGTGATTAGTGGTGTGCCTCAGGGATCGGTTCTGGGACCATTGTTGTTTGTTGTCTGTATCAATGATCTGGATGATAATGTGGTAAATTGGATCAGCAAGTTTGCTGATGACACTAAAATTGGAGGCATCGTGGACAGCGAAGAAGGTTTTCAAAGCTTGCAGAGGGATCTGGTCCAGCTGGAAAAATGGGCTGAAAAATGGCAGATAGAATTTAATGCAGACAAGTGTGAGGTGTTGCATTTTGGAAGGACAAACCAAGGTCAGACTTGCACAGTAAATGGTAGGACATATAATTCCCTGAAAGTGATGTCACAGGTAGACAGGGTTGTAAAGAAAGCTTTTGGCATTCTGGCCTGCATAAATCAAAATATTGAGTACAGGACTTAGGATGTTATGGAAGTAATGTGTAACGTTTTGGTCACCTAACTACAGGAAAGATATCAATAAGATAGAAAGAGTGCAGAGAAGATTTACCAGGATGTTGCCCGGATTCGGGAACTGAGTTATAGAGAAAGGTTAAACAGGTTAGAACTTTATTCCCTGGAGCGTACAAGAATGAGAGGAGATTTGACAGAAGTATTTAAAATCATGAAGGGTTTGGACAGAGTGAATATAGGCAAGCTTTTTCCACTAAGAGTAGTTGAGGTAGAAACCAGAGGGTACAGATTAAGGGTGAAAGAAGAAAAGTTAAGGGCCACATTCGGGGTATCCGCACAGAGAGCGGTGGGTGTGTGGAACAAGCTGCCAGCTGAAGTGGTGAATGCAGGCTCAATTTTAACATTTAAGAATAATTTGAATAGGTACATGGATGGGACAGGTATGGACTGGGTGCAGTACCAAAAGATAGTTTGTGCAGACTAGAAGGGCTGAAGTGGCCTGATCTTGGGCTGTAATGTACTATGGTTCTATGGATTGTGGCAGTAGCCAAATTGCAGTGGCCCCAGGTCATTACTTAAATACAAGCTAATTTTGGCCATGACCAACCTCTCAAAGCGTTTTCTTACAGTAGATGTGAGTGTCACTTCAACAATCGTCACTGAGGCAGCTCACTCTGCTTTCCCCTTCCTGAAGTCCACCAAAGCATTCATGGGGTGAGTCAGCCCAGACGTCATTTTGATGAATGTGTGCAGCTAATGCTCATTGGAAGTGTACAGAGTAGTTGGTTGTGTTCTGGGTATTGGGTGTTTTGGGTTTTGGTGTGTGGATCTTGGTCCAAAGAGATGCTGCTTTGTCAGGTACAATCAGATGATAATAAACTTGTACAATGAGCATCAAGATCAGTTGGCTATCTTATATTCTCCCTTGTTCAACAGCAACTGATTAAATACATGGCTTCACAGATTGCAGGCTTCCCTGCATTGCAGGAGAATATTTATTGAATGCATGTATTTTGCTTTTAGGGCACTGCACAAAAGGGATTTCTCTCCCTCAGTGTTCAACCATGAGTGACCAGAGGTGGTAAGCAATGGAGGTAAACATTTTATACCCTGTTAGAAGCCACATGCCATCATTCCGGGGTTGTGGGCGGGGCGTGGGGGGGGGGGGGGAAAGAAATAACAAGGTGCCACAGAGATGGAATTAAGAGAAAAATGTAAAATGTACATTGATGAGATGATCGACACTGTGTAGAAAAGTTTTGAACAGTTTTAGCTGTATTGAAAATAATTTACTTGATATAATTGAAACTATAGGCATTTTTTAAATGGTGCAAAGCTGCATTAAAGGCAGTTCATTGAAAAATTAGCTATGTTAACACTATATTTGTGCTCCTGGGTCGCGGGCTGGTGACATCATCAGCCCGCCCCTTTGCAGCCGCTTTCAGCAGCATTGCTTTCATGGAAGAGGTGGGACGACCTCGCTCCACCTCTCAGTGTAACCCCCTCCCCCCCCAGGCGGATCAGAGTTTGCCTGCCAAATCCACCCTCGGAGCTTGCTTCAAGGGAAGTGAAGCGATGTCAAGGCAGAGAATATCATTCACTTTTTTTCCCCACTCTAAAAAGGCCTTATGAATATAAATGTCTTGGACAGTTTTTTCTCCAGCATTGTTAATAATTTATTGCGAATAAAGTACATTTTTGGGGAAAAAAACTATTTCCATTTTATTCAATATGGCAAATCAAAGGGTTGCTACTTGACAACAAGAGCTGTCGGCCGTTGACATGCCTCTTGAATCTATTGAGCAACTTATGCACATAGGCAACCTGCTGCCAGTTGAATATAAAAAAACCAGAAGAATAACAAGCTGAAGCATTTCCACACTGCATATGCCATCCTGCTGAAGCTCTGCAGCTCTGGTGTCGAGATGGAATGTCGATTGTGGCCCAGCCTCGCCACTAAGAGAACACAGCCCTTTTCGCAAGCTTTGCGGTAAGTGGTTGAGGTGCATGAGGAGGACAAATCAGGAGGAAAAAAGTAGACATGAACTAAATGCAGAAGCAAATGACTGGATGAACTCAGTGGGTCAGGCAGCATGCATGGAGGGTAATAGCCAGTCACTGCTTCAGGTCAAAAGGCTTCCTCACTGCTGAGAAAAGAAAGGGAAGGCAGGTCGTACTTAGAAAGAGAGGTCAGCAGGTGTGAGGTGGACTGAAGAGGGGAGGGTAGGTGGTGGAGGGGGATAGTGGATGAAATAAAAATGGTGGGGGGGGGATGGAAGGAGGGGTGAGTGAAGGTGGAGATACCTGCTGAAGGAAAAGGGCGGGTTGAACCATAAAAAATGGCCTGATGGGAACTGTGGGGCTGAGGAGGGGTGTGATGCCATCTTTCAGACCAAGGTACCTGCAGCAACCCAGTCGATTATGAAACTATCAAATGCAACCCTATATTTGCAATTCAGTACTAACCTCACACCTTACCTTCCCTCCATTATTGATCATGTTGTGACTCCTCGACCATAACATGCAAATAATAACCATTAATAACCACCAAGTATAGTGAATACTGCAAAATAAATTTGTAATTGAAATCATGCTTGCCCTAACGTATACCCAAACCTGTGCTTGGTCCTAGAATCCTCAGCCAGGAAAAACTCATCCCTCTGTCCAGCTCATCAAGCCCTTTAAGAATTTTGTGTGTTTCAGTGGGATGTGATTTCATTCTTCTAAATTCTGGGGAATATCTACCAATCTCTCCTTGTAGGACAAACCTACCATCCCTAGGGTCAAATACAGGTAAGCCCCGCTTTACGAATACTTGAATTGCAAAAATTTGCTTATACGAAGAAACCCGTGTTCACTTTTATGAAGAAATTATAATGGGTTCATAATGAGTTTTCATTTTTACCAAAATTGCCTCCAATAGTAATCAATGGGTCTTCACCTTGCGAATTTTCTATTTACAAACAGTTTCTCAGAGACATTTTACCTTTACCTGCATGTGATTCTTTTTGTATCGTGTACATCCCTCATAGGTAAGAACACCAAAAATGTACACAATACCACAGGTGTAATACTGATCCTCCTGCCAAGGTCTTCTGTGAAATTTTCACCTTGTCGGGCTTCAATTGAGCTGAAAGGTAAAGTGCCCATATTTCTTCATCATCTTCCAACTCATCCCCATTGTGTGGCTTCACATCTGCCTGACCCGTCTGCAGTTCCAGGACACCTATAAGGGGAAGGCCGCAGGAGGAAGGCCATAGAGAGGTGAGTGTTTGAGGGGAAAACTGGAAGAGCCTGGTGATGCCATTGCAGCCACGAACATGGCAGAGATGATGTTGAAAGCAAGAGGAGAATGTGCATCACTGAGAACCATGCAATATGTTTGAGTGAAGTGACTGTCTTGGTTGAATAGCTGAGTGCATGAGCAAGCTGAAAGGTAAGGGCATGAGATTTGTTGCAATGCTGTGTGAAGGTACAGTGAACCTATGAATATTGTGACTGAATCCTGACAGATTGAAATAAAAGAAAGATGAGGGTGTGTCAAGGCAGGTCATGTCTGAGGCTCAGGGAACAGTCGTGGGATTCGCTGCCTGAAGATGCACTCACTAACACTGACCTTATGTTTAGGGTTTATTAAGCTTTTTGGGGTGCTAAATCAATGTTCTCCAATGGGTAGCTCCTGGCGCCGATTGCCACATCTTTGAGTCTCCGTTTCCTGAAGAGATTTTGTCTGGAGCATCTCTTCTATCTCTGTGGGAGAAGCTCACCAAACCACTCCAAAAATGCATTTTGTGGTTGAGAATGACCACATCAGATGAATATTTTACCAACTATTTCTCCAAGTGCACTTAAGATTCCAGATGAAACTATGATAAGGACTATTGAAGTAAATGAGGTAACGAGATAATAAAATGCAGCAAGATCTGTGAAATTGATGCATGCCATAAACATTTTATGTTTAAAAAACAGGGAACATGGTCTTTAACTACTGCACTGAGTTCATTTGCAATTCCAATCCAGTCTCACTGTCAAATCCCTATCATGCATTCCCATCTTCTGAGACACCCTGGTGCCCACCATGTGCCACCAACCATCAAGCACCTATTTACATTCATCTTCTACTGATCCCATTTTATTCTCCTCATATTCCTATCTTCTCAACCCCAGCACCCCTTTCCCCAATTTTTACCACCTACCTACATAGGGAGCAGTTTTCTAGGGTCAATTGACCTTCTAACCTGCACATCTTTGAGAGGAAGTTAGAGAATTCACAGGAAACCTAGCCACAAGGGGAATATGCAAACTATACACAGACCACACTAGAAGTTGGGGTTGAACTTAAATTGCTGGATCTGTGAAATAGCATATCTTCCATCTACACCACTGCACGGCCTCTAAATTTTCTCGCTGCAAGTTTTTTCTTCCGAATTTCCGTACGAGTACTCAGCAATAGTTATTACCTATTATGTCAGCAATGAAATCTTCCAGTGCCCCAATGAGGCAGGGTTTAGGTGATTCAAGATGGATGCTGTGATCTATAAAAATCTACTGGGACTCTTTCCATTAAGAGCCGTTTTATTTGGCAGTGCAGTTACCTTGCTCAGACATACATAGATCATGTGTTACATTATTCAGTGTTCCAGGCTCAAAGAGCACTACCGTCGGAGAGCAGCAGCAATCATCAAGGATCCACATCACCCAGAACATGCTCTGTCCGCGCTGCTACCATCGGGAAAGAGGTAGAGGCGCCACAAACCTCGCACCGCCAGGTTCAGGTACAGCTGCTACCCCTCCACCATCAGACTCCTCAACAGCGAACCCATTTAGGGGCTCCTTCGAAATTTTGCAATTTATCAAGTTTTTTTCTCTCTCTGCATTGCTCAGTAACTTTGTTTACATTTCTTTATTTGTTTACATGTGTATGTTGAGTGCAGTTTTTTTTTTGCACTGGCAATAAGTGGTCAGTCTGCCTCGTTCGCAGGAAAAAAAAGGAATCTCAGGATTGGATTGGTTTACTGGGAACAATAAGAGATGCTGGTGCTATTTAAGCAGATGGGTGAGCAAGTCCAGGTATGAGGGTCAGGGGGAATTGCCAAAAGGTAAAATGGAAAGGAAATTTTCAACTATTTCATCAAAGCTGTTGCTAAATATATTGGGAAATGTTTTCAGTCCCTGTAAGGAATAGAACTGTGATCACACATTGGTTTATGTTGTGACAGAGCCAAGTCGTAAAGCTGTGAGCTTGAAGATGTTGGGAATGAAGTAATGGGTTCAGATGCCCAGATCAGACTGAATGTTCCACTGCATTACTCTTGTATTCTTTTCTCCAGTCACTAGAATGAGACAGGCTATTATGTAGCTTGCATTGGAGATATTAATTATTCGTTAAATGCTCCCTAGGGTGTCGTTATGCTGCTCTAGGTGACAGCTGTTCAATAAAATTTCAGAAAAGCTGCCATGATTGTTAAATGTTGATGTGCAGAAGGTTCAAGAAATGGTTAATATATTTTTTTTTGAATTCGAGGACACTAACGGGAGAAGGGAAGGTGACAGAAGGTGTCAGGCATAAATTTTCTTCAGTGTATCCAGCTACCAATCCCTCACTAAAATGGGTGGGAAGTGCTAGCATATTCAGAGCAGCCTGAAGTATATATTGTGTAAAATAACTACCTTTTGCCATCCGTCAGCTGCCTTCTATAAAATTACTTTCGAATAACAGATTTCCTTGAAGTGTTCTCTGTAAATGTAAATGGTTTCAAAATACATGGCCCTGATGTAATGTAAATAAGTTAAATTTGGGAGGCGCGGTTGGCATAGCCGTTAGTGCAATGCCTTTAAAGCACCAGCAACCGGGACCAGACCTGGGTTCAAATCCCGTGCTATCTGCATGGAGTTTGCATGTTCTGGCTGCATCTCCATGAATTTCCTCCGAGGGGTCCGGTTTCCTCCCACCGTTTGAAACTACCAGGGGTGCAGGTTAATGGGGTGTAAATTGGGCGCCATGGACTCGTGGGGGCGAATTGGCCTGTTACAGTGCTATATGTCTATTTTTTTAAAATTCAGTGCTGCTTGCTTCAGTCAAAACAAATGAACCTGAGGTGGGAGAATTTTTTTTCCCAGTTTTCAGTGTGAAATGTGTGCAGGAATATCAGCTATCAGCCAAACTAATCTCTGAAAATATATTTCTGTTGACTTTAATGAATAGAAGAGATTACAAATGTTTTCCCATACTCCAGGACACATCGGGGACACAGGGGACCTGAGACAACTTTCTCTATCTGTGAATATCCAGAGTGATATTCCTGTTGGTTATGCGGTTGGGTTATGATTTACCTGGTTAATATTTTCAAGGTTCAAGATTATTTTATGCAATAAAACAGAAAATATGACATTACATGAAATTTCATTTAGTCTTCCGTAAGGCAGACGAACATGCGCTATCAGCAAAAGTAGCCCAACGCCCCTTGCAGCCAGAGAAAAAGAAGCAAAAGAGAATCTCCCCCAGAGTCACTCTATGTCCATGGCTTTGCCTCCAGCATTCTCACAGCCCCCACAGTCACACAGCCTTCAGTCCATCAGCAACCTGAGCCCCAGATAAACACCTCTGACATGATCAGGAAGCCTCAAGCATCCTCCTGCATTCCGGTTCTGATACCTAGTACCCTTCAGCAAGTCTTGAGCCAGTCTCCAGCAATCCACAGCCTGGCGTGAGTCCTTTGACTGCAGTCACCAGCTGCCTACAGCCAACATGAGGTCCTAGCCTTGAATCAACAACAGCCTACTGCCTATGTGTTCTGCGCAAATCCTCTACTCCCCCGGACTCTGCAACACCTTGTGGCCACTGCTGATCATAGGTACTGTCATCTTGGGCCTAGATCATCGTGGGCTTTTAAAATAAGCCACTGTACAGGGCCAACAGCAGTCAGACTGGGCGGTTGGACTCTGTAGGGAGAGCTGAGGCTTCACTCCCTGCTGTCCACAGTTCTGAACCAGCAGCAGAGCTGGTGTTATGTGAGAGGAGATAGAATAGTAACAACGAACAGCAGCATTTTGTATTGTACAACACATCTTCTGCTCTTTTTAAACGAAGTCCACACATTCAAAGCAGATATTTCGAACAGAGGAGCTAGTGGTTTGTGATGATGTTATCTCCAATGAGGCTTTGTTAGTTTCTAACGCAAACAAACAAGGAAATGTTTGCCAGCAGCTTTCATGAAAATAGTGTCCCTGCATTAAAATCTGAGGGTGAAAGTTCACCTTGTGGCAAAAACAGCAGCTGCTAATAGTGTGTGCTTTCTGCAGTAATCAATGCAATTCAGTGAAGAACCAGAGCATCTGGAACAGACTGTTCTGAGGCCCAAATCAAAGGGAAAAGCCACAATTGTCGCAATAAGATTTGTAATACTGATGAAGAGTGTAGGCTTCCTTCATTTATTATAGTCCAGGTGCATTCATGCCCATATTTGAGTTGCAAAGAAAGAAAATAGAAATGTTCCTGACAAAGATTTAGCCTCAAAATGCCAATTGAGATGTGACGTGTGTAGCTTCACTGTTAATTTATGTTTATGTCAAAACATTTATACAACTTCATAGAATCAATCCATGGTACTTAAAATCAATCTACGCTTCTAATTTTAGGTAGCAAAGTTGGGCATAAATGAGACAGTCTATTGATTTCAGCTTTGGATCTACTGACAAACATTGGGGAAGAGAATTCCAAAGATTCACAGCCTTTAGAGTGGTGATTTCTTCTGACTACATCCTTATTCTGAGATTAAACCCTTTAATCTAAGGCCCTCTCTCCAAGATCTCAGCGGCAAACTTGTTTTTTTTTAAATTATTTTTCGCACTATGAACCATATCAATCAAAATACATACAAAAATTTCCCTCTTAAATATACACAGTGGCATTTTCTCCCCTTTTTTCCCCTTACCTTCCCTCCCTCCTTCCCCCCCCCTTCCAAACCCATTAAACATTCAACATATACAATACAATAAAAACCATTAAACAATGTCATCACACAATGAAAATAAAAAGAAAATGGTGTCATCTACTTTTACACACTGGATCAAGTCATTTTGTCTTCTTATCATTTTATCATTTTAGGGGGTGGAAGTCCACGGTAGGCCCTCTCTGTTATGTTCCATGTACGGTTCCCAAATTTGTTCAAATAATGTGACTTTATTTTTTAAATTATATGTTATTTTTTTCCAATGGAATACATTTGCTCGTTTCTATGTACCATTGCTGTACTCTCAAACTCTCTTCTGATTTCCAAGTTGACATTATACATTTTTTTGCTGCAGCTAAGGCTATCATAATAAATATTTTTTGCGCTTCATCCAGTTTGAGGCCTAATTCTTTACTTCTTATATTACTTAGAAGAAAGATCTCTAGATTTTTTGGTATGTTGCTTTTTGTGATTTTATTTAATACCTGATTTAGATCTTCCCAAAACTTTTTCAGTTTCTCACATTCCCAAATTGCATGTACTGTTGTTCCCGTTTTCTTCTTACAGCGAAAACATCTATCTGATAATGTTGGATCCCATTTTTTTTAACTTTTGGGACGTAATATATAACCTGTGTAACCAATTAAAGTGTATCATACGTAACCTTGTGTTTATTATATTCTTCATAGTTCCAGAGCATAACTTTTCCCATGTTTCTTTTTTTATCTTTATGTTTAAATCTTTTTCCCACTTTTGTTTGGATTTATAGCTTATTCTATCCTTTTCCTTCTCTTGCAGCTTGATGTACATGTTCATTATAAATCTTTTTATTATCATTGTTTCTGTAATCACATATTCAAAGCTGCTTCCTTCTGCTAATTTCAGTCTGTTTTCCAATTTAACCTTTAAGTAGGCTTTCAGTTGATGATATGCAAACATTATACCATGAGTTATTCCATATTTGTATTTCATTTGTTCAAATGTTAATAAATTATTTCCCAAAAAACAATTTTCTATTCTTTTAATTCCCATTCTCTCCCACTCTCTAAAGGAAAGGTTATCTATTGTAAGAGGGATTAGCTGATTTTGTGTCAATAATAATTTTGGTAGTTGGTAATTTGTTTTTTCCTTTCTAAATGAATTTTCTTCCATATTTTGAGTAAATGATGCAGTAATGGTGAGCTTTTATATTGCACCAGCTTTTCATTCCACTTATAAAGTATATATTCTGGTATCTTCTACCCTATTTTATCTAGCTCTATCTTAGTCCAATCTTGTTTTTCCCTTGTCTGATAAAAATCTGACAAATACCTTAATTGTGCTGCTCTATTATAATTTTTAAAGTTTGGTAACTGCAAACCATCTCGGTTGCACCACTCTGTTAATTTATCTAATGCTATCCTCAGTTTCCCCCCTTTCCATAAAAATTTCCTTATTATTCTCTTTAGTTCATTGAGGAATTTCTCTGTTAAGGGAATTGGTAACAATTGAAATAATATTGTATCCTTGGGAAGACATTCATTTTAATGCAATTTACTCTCCCTAGCAACGTTAGTGGTAATTCTTTCCAATGTTCTAAGTCTTCCTTAATGTCTTCATTAATGGCTGATAATTTAATTTGTACTGTTGGCTTAAATTATTATCTAATCTAATACCTAGATATCGGAATGGTTGTGTTTGCCATTTAAATTCTGTATAATCCGCATTACTCATTGGCATCGCTTCACTTTTATTTGCGTTGATCATGTACCGTGATATTTCTCCATAATCCTTCAATTTCTTATGTAGTTCTTTTATTGATATTTCTGGTTCTGTTAAGTATACTATGATGTCATCTGCAAATAAACTGATTTTATACTCCTCCTTTATTTTTATTCCTTTTATTTTATTTTCTGTTCTTATCAGTTCTGCCAATGGTTCTATTGCTAAAGCGAACAGTAAGGGAGATAGTGGACATCCCTGCCTAGTTGACCTACTTAATTTAAATTGGTTCAATACATATCCATTTACTGTTACCTTCGCCAATGGTCCATTATATAATGCTTTAATCCAATTAATATATTTTTCTGGTAGATTGAACCTTTGGAATACTTTGAATAAATAATTCCATTCTACCCTGTCAAAGGCTTTTTCTGCATCTAAAGCAACAGCCACTGTTAGCATCTTATTTCCTTGAACTGCATTAATTAAATTAATAAATTTACAGACATTATCCGCTATTCGTCTTTTCTTAATAAATCCAGTTTGATCATGTTTTACTATTGTTGGTACACAGTCAGCCAATCTGTTTGCTAATAATTTTGCTATTATCTTATAATCTGAATTAAGTGGAGATATTGGTCTATGTGATGCTGGTGTTAGTGAATCCTTCCCCATCTTTGGTATTACTGTATTTATTGCTGTCTTACATGAATCTGGCAAGTTTTGTGTTTCTTCTATCTGGTTCATTACTTCCAGGAGAGGAGGAATTAATAACCCTTCAAATGTTTTATAAAATTCTATTGGGAATCCATCTTCTCCAGGCATTTTATTGTTCGGCAGCTTTTTTTTAATATATCCTGTACTTCCTCTATTTCAAATGGTTTTATCAGCTTGTTTTGCTCCTCTTCTTGCAATTTTGGCAGTTCGATTTTAGCTAAAATCTCTTCTATTTTATCATCTTTCCCCTCGTTCTCAGTTTGGTATAATTGTTAATAAAATTCCTTAAAGTTCTCATTAATTTCCTTTGGATTATATGTAATTTGTTTGTCCTTTTTCCTTGCCAATACAACTCTTTTAGCTTGTTCTTTTTTAAGTTGCCAGGCTAATATTTTGTGTATTTTTTCTCCTAGCTCATAGTACTTTTGCTTTATTTTCATTATGTTCTTCTCCACCTTATACGTTTGTAATGTTTCGTATTTATATTTTTTGTCTGCCAATTATCTTGTTTTTGTTATATCGTCCCTTGTTGCTAGTTCTTTTTCTGTACTTACTATCTCCCTTTCCAATTGTTCAATTTCCTGATTGTAGTCCTTTAATATCTTGGTTACATACTTATTATCTGCCCTCTAATGAAGGCTTTCATTGCATCCCATAATATAAATTTGTCTTTCACTGATTCCGTATTTATTTCAAAGTACATTTTAATTTGGTGTTCAATAAATTCTCTAAATTCCTGTCTTTTAAGTAGCATGGAGTTTAATCTCTATTTATATGTTCTTGGTGGGATGTCCTCCAGTTCTATTGCTAATAACAGGGGTGAGTGATCAGATAACAATCTAGTTTTTTATTCAATTTTCCTAACTCTCCCTTGAATATGGGCTGACAACAAAAACATATCAATGTTTTATGCCTACTTGAATAATATGAGTATTCCTTCTCCTTTGGGTGCTGCCTCCTCCATTTCATTTCCTGCATTGATTTAACCATAAATTTGGCCACTTTATTCTTTTTGCTAGTCTTTTGTCCAGTTTTATCCAACATTGGATCCAAATTAAGGTTAAAATCCCCTCCTATCAATATATTCCCCTGCGCATCTACAATCTTCAAAAAAATATTTTGGATAAACTTTTGATCCTCTTCATTAAGTGCAATATATTGATCAAATTCCAGAATTCTGAATATATCTGACACTTTATCATTACATACCTCCCTGCTGGTTCTATTATTTCCTCCTCTAGTTTGATTGGTACATTTTTATTAATTAATATAGCTACACCTCTGGCTTTTGAATTATATGATGCTGCCACTACGTGTCCTACCCAGTCTCTCCTTAATTTATTATGTTCCACTTCAGTTAGATCTGTTTCCTGCACAAATGCTATGTCTATTTTTTCTTTTTTCAGGTAATTTAATAGCCTTTTTCATTTAATTTGATTATGTATCCCATTAATATTTATAGTCATAGAGTTCAACATGGCCATCTCATAATGTGTTTACACCTCATTTCCGCTTCCTCACCACCCTTTACCCCATTTTCATATCTCAGTTTTCCCTTTTTGAACTCAATGTATGGCAACACTTAAAATATAAAATACTTCCACAACTCCCACATCTAAAGTTCCCTTTATCCCAAATGTCCCTCCCCCTCTCTGAGTTGCCCCTTGTCCCTTTCCGGGCAACCACAACTCCCCTCTCCATATGGATTGCGAACCCGCTCTCAAGCGTCAACTGATTTCGCAGTGACTGTTATTCTCTCCCACCCAACCCCCTCCAGAAAAGACTTTTATCCTCACATATAACAAAGCTCACCCTCTTTTTTCCACCTTGCTTCCTTTCTTCCCTTTTCTTTCCCTTCTTTAGTTCTCACATATACATTATTTTTACATCTTTATTTGTATTTTGTCGTCGTTCTTCGTTCTTGTTACATCTCTTCATCTCTCCTTCTGTCCTGCAGGCGTTCTCCAAATTCTCGTGCTTCCTCCAGATCTGAGAACAGTCTGTTTTGCTCCCCCGGGATAAATATTTTAAGCACAGCTGGATATCTTAACATAAATTTATAACCTTTTTTCCATAGGATCGATTTTGCTGTATTAATCTCCTTCCTTTTCTTTAAGAGTTCAAAACTTATGTCTGAGTAAAAAACCAATGGTTTTTTGTCTTATCTAATTTTATTCCTTGCCCTCTCCAGTATATTTTCTCTTGTCATGTATCTCAGAATTCTTACTAAAATGGATCTTGGTTTTTGCTGTGTCTGTGGTTTCAGAGCAGTGTTCTGTGTGCCCTTTCTATTTCTATTCCTTCCTTTACTTCTGGCATTCCCAGGACCTTTGGGATCCATTCTATTATAAATTCATTCATATCTGTGCCTTCTTCATCTTCCTTTAGGCCCACTATCTTTATGTTGTTTCGCCTACTATAGTTTTCCATTATATCCATCTTCTGAGCTAACAACTCCTGTGACTCTAACTTTTTTGTCACTTTCTTCCAATTTTCTTCTTAAGTCATTCAATTCCATTTCTACAGCCGTTTCTTGTTCTTCTACGTTTTCTAATCTTTTCCCTATTTCTGTCATGACCAGCTCTATTCTACTCACTTTTTCTTCTGTACTTTTAATTTTTCTTTTCATTTCACTAAATTCTAATGTCAACCATTCTTTTAATGCTCTCATTTGTTCTTGAATTTTTTTTAATCTATATACTGTCCATCTATTTTACCTTCTATTTCTTTGTGCAGAGCTTGGTCTTCTTCTTCCTCTTCTTCTATGTCTGCACCTGTGTTTGTGTCTTCTACTTCTCTTCCTTGTATCTGTGTCTCTTCTGACTTTCTTGTTGAGTTGCTTGCCTCACTTTGCTGGGCTTCTTGCTTGGCTTCTTTCTGTTGGTCCTCTTCTTCTGGGTTAGTCATCTGTTGGGCCAACTGTTGTTGTTCTTCTTTCCTATCACTCCCTTTCCTGTCACTTTCCTCTTCTTCCAGCTGAGAGCCCTGGTGTCGGGCATCCCTCAGCTGGTCGTGCTGTGTTTGCTCGCTCCTCAGCTGGGCCGCCCTCCCGTTAGTGTTCTCTTTTTGTGCGACTCCTCACGCATGCGCAGTTGTGTGCTTTTGTTTGGCTCAGAGTGCCATTTTTGCAGTCCAGCAGTCGGGAGGTCGTGACTCTGCGAGGTCGTCACCAACCTTGGGGAGCGGGCTCTTTTCTCCACGACGGCTCCCTGTTCCTTCATGCAGGTAAGGCCTTCTCCTTTCTCTTCTGGCGTCTTTTCTTCTTTTCTTCCCGTTGTTTTTACTTTTTCCTTCTTGGGTGCCATTTTCTTTCTTTTCTCCACAACTTTATCGTTTATTTGTTATGTTTTGTGTTTCTTGAACTTTGTATTTTCTTCACTTTATTTCTTCTTTTCTGGAAAGAGCTGGTATTCTCCTACTGGCCACTACTCCATCACGTGACTCCAGGCAGCAGCAATCTTGTTAATCCCTTTGTAAATCTTATGTAAAATTATTTTTTTTAAAAAGGCAAGTTTTCCACTGAATCTAATGGTATGTGTCACCATCTTCCTGAGGATGCTGACCTTAACCTATTTTGATGGCTAGTGAGGGTCTCCTTTCAATGCAGAGGGGGCTCCGTTGATATCAACAGAGCAAGTCTGCAACTTTAACTATTGTGGAGACCAGACAAGCCTCAAGACATGTCATTATTTTTCTGTTGGATCAACCAGAACATCACTGCATCTCCTGAGCCAAGACAAATAATGCAGACTATTGAATTGAATTGATTTTCGTCATGAGTGCTGAGATCCACTTATTCTCTGTGATGCGCTGCCATGCGAACAAACAAGCTCAAGCTACGAAGGCCATACTACAGGCTTTAATTAGCTTAAAATCTGCACAGTATCCCTCTGGCTCCATGTGCTCTACTGCCTACGCAAGGGCCCCCAGGAGCCTTTATACGGGGCTGCTGATGGGCAGGGAGGAGGTGGAGCCAGCCTCCCAGGTTACCTCCCTGCAGGTACAGTGGGTTTCCCCCTGCATTAGGGAGGTAGGAATGCAGACAGGCTCAGGCAGTCACCGACAGTCCGGTCGGTCGGTGGCTGTATCACTATGATCTCAATATCCTATTGCAGTGCTATTGTGCTGCCCTTGCTTCCTGCCAGTTGGTCTTTTCATTGCAATGCCATACTCTGTGGTCTTTTATAAATGTTAGTGATAAAATGTTATTCTGCTTGCAGAACAACCCTTCTTGCTGTATGAGGTATTTATTTAACAAATAAACTCAAACTTAATTTAACAGCTTTTTTTGTGCTACCTACCTGGCCGATACGTAAATAGAGTGGGTAGTGCAATAATAAAACAAAAGTGCAGACTGTAGTATTATAGGTACAAAGGCAAACTGCACCATGTAGACAATAGTAGTTAAAACAGTGCAAGTTCATCATCATTTTACCAAAGAAAGGTTCATTTAAGAGTCTGATAACAGCGATTTTAAAAAAAACTGTCATTGTGGAGGTTCATGCTTGATTAACTTCTATTGTCAAGAAAGCAAAAGCTGCAGGCACATGGAACACTAGCAACTACAGGTCCCTCACCAAGTCGAGCACCATCCTGACTTGGAAGTATATAACTGTCCTTTATCGGCTTTAAATCATGGAACCTCTTCACCAATGGCAATGTTGGAGATGGGTGTAGCTTCATAAAAGGACTGCAGCAGTTCAAGAAAACAGCTTACTACAATCTCTCACAGGAGCTAAGAATGGGCAATGCTACTGATGCCTGGATCTTGAAAAATGAACATTAAAAAAGGATCTGCTTGTTCAGATCATATCAATTCACTGCAAGGTTCTGTCTGAAAACTAAAATACCACTTTCAGCAGGAGGATCTGTGGAATTATACACAGAAAACCATTTGGCCCACTGTTCATGCTGGCTCTTTGTATAGCAATCAAATTCCCTTTCAGATTCCTGATGGATTTTGTTTGCACCACCTTCACATGCATTGAGTTCCTGATTAAAATTATGCCGCATAATAAAGTTTACGGCACTAAAACCTTATAAATTTAGCTCATCATTATCAAGAGGCAAGATTATTTAATTGCAATGTGAAGAAACAGAAAATGTAATATTACAAATTTCCTTTAGTCAACCATTACAAAAACCGTAGGTTAATGGGGTGTAAACTGTACGGCACGGACACGTGGGTCAAAATGGCCTATTACCGGCTGAATGTCTTAATTAAATTAAAGTAGACACAGATTCGCCATTAGCAGAAATTGCCCAGCATTCCTGACAGTCGAGAGAAAGAGAAGGAAAAGAGAGTCCTCTCACCAAGAGTCACTAAATGTCCATGGATTCGCCTACAGCCCTCCCGCAGACTCTGCAACCTTATAGCCTTCAGTTTAAACTATCAACAACCTGAGCTCCAGATCCAAACTTCTGGTGTGATCGGGAAGCCCTCAGCACCCTTGGCATTCTCTCGCATCTCAGTTTCGATACCTGAAACCTTTTCAGCCAGTCTCGCGCCAGTCTCCAGCAGTCTGCAACCTGGTGCGAGTCCCTTGACCACAAGTGCCAGCAATCTGCAGCCTGCGTGGGTTCCGCACCTCAAGTCACTCACAGCTTGCATGTTCTTCAGCCTCAGAGCCCAGGTCACCATCCTGTGGGTCATCTCCTTTGCCTCTCCTTCTCAAACGCCGGGTGGTCTCTCTCTTTTCTGGTGCCCTGTGCCAGTCCTCCGATTTCCCCGAAGACAGCAACCCCTTGAAGCTGCTGCCGAACATAGCCGTGCCATCATGGGCCCAGACCCTGCGGTCACAGGATTTTAAAATTCTTCAAAAATATTGTTTGCCTGACATGCACTAATCAGCTGGTTTTTTTTCACTTTTCCAAAATTTTCTCTGATAAATCATGTGCTTAGTTTCCTTTGCCTCTCCCCCACCCCACCCCACACCCACCCTTTTTTTCTACAACCTACCTGGCCTGTGGTTGAGAAATCTCTCAAGACAAGGTTATTCTGTTACAGTTTTACCTGACAGCCCTCCCATTTCATCCCATTCAATTTGGCCCTCATCCATTTGAGAAATTAGACTTCATGTTGCTTCGTGTTCTTCTCCATTAGCGATGCAAATTGAATGATATGATGATCTACTGCTACCAAGTCGTCTCCCTCTGACATTTCGTTCACTTGACCCAATGTGTTGTACTTAGGCAGATGCAGTCATTGTTTGGCCGCATTGAGTCAGAAATGTACTACTCAAGGATGTTTTGATTCACTCATTTCAGACATTCCTCATCCTCAATATCTTATGCTCTAACATTATCCTGATTTCTGGTATCAGAGAGTCACAAATACCACTGACCTACTCCTTTTACACAACACTGTAATTCTTCTGCTCCTCTATTTGGAGGCCTATAAGGCACCACAGCACCTTTCTTATTTGTGAATTCTCTCTCTCTCTCTTCTATATAGGAGAAAAGAGGCCATTGGTGGCCATGGATAGGAAGGCAGGAGAAAAAAGCTGAGAATTGATTGGGGAAGGGACTAGCCCCATGAATGCAGAGATGGAAGAAAATGAGAGAGAGAGATGAGATGGGGGGCGGGGGGGTGGGGGGGGAGGATGCTAATAGAAACTGGAGAAGTCTCTGTTAATGCCATCTGGTTGGAGGGTGCCCAGATGGAATATGGGGTGTTGTTCCTTCAATTTGTGGGTGGTCTCAGTTAGGTAGTGCAAGAAACCAACTTTTCTCTTCCTTGCCATTGATTTTGGATTGCTCCGATCCAACTTCTGTTCTACTTTCCTCTTATGCTGCTACTTTACCCTCCCACTACTTTTGTGTCATTTAATGCACACTTTTGATGCACACGAGAGAAAAAAATCCCCAATCAGCAGGGGTCATCAGCTGCATGTGGTGCTCCTGTTGTGATCTCTGCATCAGAGGGTCTGGTCACAAACTGAGAGATTGCTGCCTAATTGAGTCCACGTCGGCATGGGAATGGGGCGGGGAATTGAATTAGGTTGCCACTGGGAGATCACCGCTATTACATTGAACAGAGCCAAAGTGCTCAACCAAGTGATCTCCCAGTTCGTGACCAGTCTCTCTGATGCAGAGATCGTAACAGGAGCAGCTGATGACCCCTGCTGATTGGGGATTTTTTTCTCTCGTGTGCATCAAAAGTGCGCATTAAATGACACAAAAGTAGTGGGAGGGTAAAGTAGCAGCGTAAGAGGGAAGTAAAACAGAAGTTGGATCGGAGCAATCCAAAATCGGTTGCAAGGAAGAGAAGAATAGTTTTCAAATTCACGCATGCATTTTCACCCACTGAAGCAATCCTCCCATTGTTCAATATACAGAACGGTGAAGTAAATAATCCAAATATTTTGCTCTATTCCCATTTGTGAACTCATGAAAAGTGAACAAATTTGAAAGAAATGTATATACCAGTAACAGTCTGAATACTGTCTGCAAGGACACTGCACAATAATGACAGTCAATTGAAACTGAATGCAGACTCCTACAAAAGGAAAGCATGTATAGTTATTTAACGATTTACAGATGCATCTAAAAAAAAGGCAATAATTTTTTGACTTTTCTTTATACTTTTAATATGTAAGCTCTCTGAATTTGTCATCTTTAAAGGCTGGTAATAAATCTGCAAGTTCATTCTAATTAATGACTAACTCAAGGAAGTAATTATTTGGCCATTATTTTTGTGGAGTTGAACTTCTGATCACCATCATAATCTGGCTTGGCATTCCAGGTAGAGGGAAAGCCACAACATGGGAGGGGCTCTATAAAATGGGATGAGACCTCAGACTAAAGGTCTGTGCTACCTTTGTTAAGAGGAAGTGAAGGAATCCATGGCAACATTTATAAAAGGGTTTTTTGGCTGCCCCAGGAAACATGATCCTCTCAGTCAATATGACACAAATAAAAAAAAATCAACTTAATTGCCATTAGTGAAATGTTATTCAGAACCGAAAGCACTGATGTGGGATATCTTATCTACGGGATGGATACAGTGAAGGCAGAGATTCTGAAATATTAGGAATGGTATCCCTATAGAAAACAGGGTGTGGGGAGGTATAGTGGAAGTCTATGGTGTTGTTCTGGATGTTGTTCGCTAACATTTCCCCTGCAAAGGAGACGGGAAGTCAAGAAAGGGAAAGGTTGGGAAACTACACCAATGTAGTCATCATTGTAATGGAAAAGAGGTGAGAGAGGTGGCTTTTAGGATGTAAGGAGGACAAATATCCCACAAAAGGACAGTTTCTCAGATCCACATGAGCTACACCTTTGATTTCCAAAAGACAAACCACTGGGTTGCTTTTCAATGAGCTTCTACTGAGGTCACAGCTTTCGAGAACTATTTCTTTCAAAGTGGCATGCTGTCATTCAGCATAGAAGCAGGTACCTCAGCCACTAATCCTCAGTGACCATCAACCACCTACTTATAAAAACCTAATTCCATTTTATTCTACCTATATGGCCATCAATTCCACCTCTGCCCTCTGCAGACTGTGTCACTCGTTAACACTCTAGCAACAATTTTCCTGTTAACGGCAAGTTAACCTACCAACCCACAGCACTTTGAGATGTTGGAAAAAAAATTCAGAGCACCCAGGGGGAACACATGAAGTCACAGGAAGAGCACGCAAATTTCATCTCAGGCCAGAGATCCAGATCAATACAGAAGGAGCAGGTATGACCTGCGCAAAGCTATTTCCCAGTAAAGAGCAGATTCCGGATGAAATTGGAAAATACAAAGGACACCTGACAGCTGTGGCAGGGCCTAAATGCCATGACCTGCTACAAAACCAATTTTCAGAAGTAGCAGGCAGCAAAGCTTCACTCCCAGAGGATTTCAGTGCCTTCTATGCATGATCTAACTACCCCTCCGCACCCCCTTAACCCTGATGATTCTATCCTGTCCGTATCTGAGGATGACATGGGGGCTGCCTTCAAGAGAGTGAATCTGAGGAAAGCATCCAGCCCGGACAGAGTACCTGGCTGAGTATTAAAAATCTGTGCTGACCAACCAAGCAATGTGTTCATGGATATCTTCAATATCTCACTCCAACAGGGTGGTACCCGCCTGTTCCAAACAGGCATCAATCATATCGGTGCCTAAGAAGAATGTGGTAACCTACCTCAATGACTATCAACCAGTACCACTTTCATCATCAGTGATTAAATGTTTTGAAAGGCTGGTGTTGAAATATCTCAACATGGTGTTATATGTGGATTGTGGAGAAACACATGGCCTCCCTACCTTTCTGGAATGTGTGTATTCTGAGTGGTCATGTGCCTTTCCTGTCTGTAACTTATTCGCAAGTCCTTTCACTTGTCAATCAAGGTTGGAGTCCAGCCATCAATTAGTACACACCTTGCCGCTGGCTCATTTAAATTACATAGGGTCATTACTGGCTAGGCACCCAAATCAGAACTGTATAAAACATCGATGCATAGCACATTTCGTTCTCTTTGCCTCATGGTCCAAGCCCCGGACATCACTCTGTGTCAGGTCGCCACTGTGGACATGGCTGGAAGTTTCATGGGTAAGCTGTGCACTACACTGAAGCTGAGCCGTAGTACTGCAATAGATCATTACTTGCAGAGAGCCGCATTCCGTTTTAAAGGAATGTGTGTATGCATCCCTGTCTGTAGAATGTGTACTCAAGTGTGTGAGCATGTAGAGCAGGGGTGTCAAACCCAAATTCACGGAGGGCCAAAATTAAAAACTTGGACTAAGTCGTGGGCTGAACTAAATATTTATTGAAAATTTTCAACAACATCTGCATGTTTTCTCTTCTTTCAACATATGTAATGTTAAACTTTTTCTTATTAAAATAAATGTTTAATAATAGTTTTGGTTAAACTCTTTCCAGAAGAAGCATTAACAAATGAGAAATAAAATATAAAATAAAGTTAGCTGTAAAACCAGACTTCTTTTCATCTCCTCCACCTTCTGGAGCTTTTGCTTCTCATTCAGATCCTTATACCTGTCCTGGTGTTTCGTTTCATAGTGTCGTCGTATGTTATATTCTTTAACTACAGACACGCTGGCTCCACACACAAGACAAACAGGTTTGTCTTTTAAAATGATGAACATATATTCTGCCTCCACCTGTGTTGAAAGGTCCTGTTTTCTGTCTTTCGTTTGGCCATTTTTCGTAAGGGGTTTATTACATGTGAGTTGGGCGACAGGTCACAGATGCTAATGAAAGTAAAGAGAGGAGGTGGGGGGCGATTAGCGGCTGACGGGCCGGCGCCAATGCATTTGGAAAGCATTCTGGGATTTGTAGTATTAGCTGTGCATGCGCTATACTGGCGCGGCGGCCAGTGGGCCTGCTCTAATACATATTTGATATGATCTTGCGGGCCAAATATAATTATATCACGGGCCAAATTTGGCCCGCGGGCCTGAGTTTGACATGTGTGATGTAGAGTATAGGCAGCCACTGGTATTGGAGTCCAACCTAGTTCCGATGCAAACAAAATATAGTTGTTTAGTAATATAGTAATCGAGTACCATTTTATGTTCTCTCCTGTTTATCTCCAGTGTCATGTTTCCAGATTCATCTCTCTGTGAACAAACTGAACCTGATATTCTTCCCAATGTGATACATGAATATATTCCAGTTTGCCTCTCATAGCAAAAGGTCTATGGTGGGTGCCATCTCATTCATAAAGCCCTGGAAGACTTGAACAGTAAAGATGCAGACATCAGGATGCTTTTATCGATGACAGTTCAACATTCAACACCATCAACCTCACAAAACTGATCAGCAAACTCTACAACTTCTGACTCAACATCCCCATTGTACAATTGGATCATGTATTTCCAGACCATAATCAGCGAGTATTGGTAAGAACATCTTCTCTACAACCTCCATCAGTACCAGGAAACCACAGGGCTGTGTTCTTAGCCCCCTGCTCTACTCACTTTGCATCTATGACTGTGGGCTCAGAACGACAATAACACCATCTACAAATTTGCTGACGATACCACATCGTCATTTTATACAACGATGTATAACAAATACCAATGAGTCAGCATACAAAGAAGAGATTGAAAACTTGGATGAACGGAACTTTAACAATAACCTCACACTCAATGTCACCAAAACCAAGGAGCTGATTGTAGACTTCATGAGTGGAAAACCAGAGGTGTGTGATCCATTGATCAATGGAGGATCAGAGGTGGAGAGGGTGAGCAAATTTAAATTCCTGGGAGCCACAATCTTGGAGGATCTTTCCTGGACCCAACACACTAATGGCATCTTGAAGAAAGCACATCAGCGCCTCTACTTCTTGTTTGCAGGGGTTTGGCATGACACCAGAAACCCTGGCACATTTCTACAGAGGTGTGGTGAAAATTGTGCTGACCGGCTGCATCATGCTCTGGTATGGGAACACCAATACCCTTGAGCATAAAGTCCTCCAAATGATAGTGGACAAAGCCCAAGACATCACAGGCAAAACCCTCCCCACTATCGAGAACATCTACAGGGAATGCTGCCATCGGAGATAAGCTGCAATATTCAAGGATCTACACCACCCAGCACAAACTCTGTTCTCACTGCTGCTATCAGAAGGAGGTAGAGCTGCCACAAGACTCGCACCACCAGGATCAGGAACAGTGCTTCCCCTCCACCAACAGACTCCAGACTCCTCAACAGCAAACTCAATCAGGGACTCATTTAAGGACTGTTACTTTTGCACTTCATTGATTTTTATTCTCTCTGTATTGTACATTCAGTTTGTTTACATTTGTTATGTTTCCAGTTCTTTATTTATTCATATGTACAATTATCCACTGGTTTTTGAAAGTTTGTTTTATGCCACTTTGCTTTCACGAAAGGCTAAACTGTTTTCGCTAACCGAAAGAAATCCGAAGAGAATTTTTGCTTTAATGAAAAAATGCAAAAAGCAAAACTAGCATTCAGCATTTGTTTTGCAGCGAACCATTATAATGTGCACCCCCCAGCAGTGAGAGTGGCGCCTCCAAGCCCACTACACTCAGCATCTCAGCATCAAGCTGCCATAGCTTTGAATGGTGTCGGTGAGCATCTGTGCTTTATCTTAATTTATTTTGTGTATCCCTTAGCAAGCTGTTTCCTAGGGTATCAGAAAAGCCTATGAGAGCTCATGAGGGTGATACGCTTAACGTAAAACTAGACTTAAATAATCTTTTTGATTGTAGAGTATGAAATACAGTACAACTCCAATTATCCAAAATCGGATTATCCAAAATCCTTAGTTATCTGAATTTTTTTTGCACCTGGAAGTGACATCTGTCTGGCTCCAAAAATTTTTCGGATAATTTAGTATTTCATAAAAATCAGAAATCCTCATTTATCCGAAAAATTTTAAAGCCGAAATGACATCATTTTGCCTCCGAAAAATTTTGGATAAATGAGGATATCCGAAACAATCAGAAATCCTCAGTTTTCCAAAATTTTTTCAGAGATGAACTGTCATCACAGGTTAAAAAAAAAATTGGGAATTTTGGAGAAACCTCTGAGTAGAATTTTGAGTTTTTGGTGTTGGATTGATCTTATTTTGTTCCAGTTGTTCTTTGGAGAGAATTAAACATAATTTCGTACTTAAAAATCCTTGCCTTTTTTTTGTTCTTGTTTAAACGTTGGTTCAAGTGATTGGCTGTTGTTACTGGGCTATTTTTAAAAAATGACCAGTTCTCCAAACAAACCGTTTATCCGGGCATAGCCCCGGTCCCGACCATTTTGGATGATCGGAGTTGTACTGTAAAGACATTGAATTTGCCTGCGTCCACCATTCATATTATTACAAGTAGAGAGAAAGAATCTTGAATGCTACTGAAGTTACTATTTTAGTTATTCTTTTAGTCGGCATCTAGTAATGTTATTTTTTAGGTGTTGGAATGCTCAAAAAATTTTCCCATATAAATTAAAGGTGACTACTTCATTGCATTACGCCATTTTGGTTTACAAAAGGTTTTATAGGAATGTTGTATTTCAGATAGCGGGGGAAACCTGTATATGTGTGGACAGTATTTTTTTCACACTACCAATTAGTGGTAATTCTGTATCAACCACAATAAAAAAAAAACTCAGGGTTGTACGTGATATCATATATGTAATCTGAATCAAAGTTTGGGATTCGAAGAAGGCCACTGGAGTGGCATAATGAGCTGAGCCATCTGTTTCTCCAACATTATGGATAAACATAACATAAATAAAGGAGTGTTCAAATGATGGTGGGAGAGTAGGAAGTAAGAGAGTTGGTTTTGGATGTAGTTGATTGAGGCTGCAGAGGAGGTGGGGTGTGCATGTGGGGTGTTTGAGGAGGTGGCATAAGTACATGATGTATTTAAGGAGGTGGGGTGTGTAGGTGGTCTGTGTGAGGAGGTGGGGTGTTTGAGGTGGTGTGGAATGTAGGTGGGGTGTTTGAGGTGGTGTGGTATTTAGGTGGGGTGCTTGTGGAGGTGGAGGGTGTAGATGGGGTGTTTGAGGAGGTGGAGGGTGTAGGTGGGGTGTTGGAGGAGGTGGAGTGTGTTGATGAGTTGTTTGAGGAGGTGGGATGTGTAGATGGTGTCTTTGAGGAGGTGGGATTTAGGTATGAGGAGGTGGGCTGTATAGGAGTTTTTGACGAGGTGGGCTGTGTAGGTGAGGTTTTTGAGGAGGTGGTGCATGTGTAGGAGTGGTATTTGACCAGGTGGGGTGTGTAGGTGGGGTGTTTGAGGATGTGGGGTCGGTAGGTGCTGCATTTGATGAGGTGGGGTGTGTAGGTGCAAAGTTTGAGGAGGTGGGGTGTATAGGTGTGGTGCTTGAGGAGTTGGGGTTTGTAAGTGGGGTGTTTAAGGAGGTGGGGGTATAGGTGGGGTGTTTAAGGAGATAGGGTCTGTAGGTTGGGTGCTTGTGGAGGTTGGGTGTGTAGGTGGTGTGTTTGAGGGGCTGGTCTTTGTAGATGCGATGTTTGAGAATGTGGGGTGTATAGGTGTGGTACTTGAGCAGTTGGGATTTGTAAGTGTGCATTTGAGGAGGTGGGGTGTGTGGGTGGGGAGTTTGAGGAGGTGGGTTGTGTAGGTGAGGTTTATGAGAAGATGGCGTGTGTAGGTAGGGTGTTTGAGGAGGTGGGATATGCAGGTGAGTTGTTTGAGGAGGTGCGGTGTACATGTGGTATGTTTGAGGATGTGGGGTGTGTTGGATGTATTCGAGGAGATGGGATGTGTAGGTGAGTTGTTTCAGGAGGTGGAGTGTGTAGGTGGGGTGGTTGAAAAGGTGGCCTGTGTAGGTGAGGTTTTAGAGGAGGTGGGGTGTTTGAGAATGTGTGGTCGGTAGGTGCGGTATTTGATGACGTGAGGTGTGTAGGTACAAAGTTTGAGGAGATGGGGTATATAGGTGTGGTGCTTAAGGAGTTGGGGTTTGTAACTGGGGTGTTTGAGGAGGTGGGAGTGTAGATGGGGTGTTTAAGGAGATGGGGTCTGTAGGTTGGGTACTTGTGGAGGTTGGATGTGTAGGTGGTGTGTTTGAGAGGGAGGGGTTTGTAGGTGCGATGTTTGAGGATGTGGGGTGTATAGGTGTGGTGCTTGAGTAGTTGGGATTTGTAAGTGGGGCATTTCAGAGGTAGGGTGTGTAGGTGGGGAGATAGAGGAGGTGGGTTGTGTTGTTGGGGTATTAAAGGAGGTGGGGTGAGTAGGTGAGTTGTTAGAGGAGGTGGGGTGAGTAGGTGAGTTGTTTGAGGAGGTGAGGTGTGTAGGTGGGCTATTTGAGGTGGTGGGGTATGTAGGTGGGGTGTTTGAGGTGGTGGCTTGTGTAAGTGGGGTGTTTGAGGAGGTGGGGGTGTAGGTGGGGTGTTTAAGGAGGTGGGGTGTGTAGGTGAGTTGTTTGAGGAGGTGGGGTGTTTAGGTGGGGTTTGTATGGTGGTGTTTGAGGAGGTGGGGTTTTTAAGGAAGTAGGGTGTGTAGGTGAGGAGTTTGAGGAGGTGGGCTGTGTAGATGGGGTGTATAAGGAGGTGGGCTGTATAGGTGTTTTTGAGGAGGTGGGCTGTGTAGGTGAAGTTTTTGAGGAGGTGGTGTGTGTAGGTGAGGTTTTTGAGGAGGTGGTGTGTGTGTAGGAGTGGTATTTGACCAGGTGGGGTGTTTGTGAATGTGTGGTCGGTAGGTGCGGTATTTGATGAGGTGGGGTGTGTCGGTACAAAGTTTGAGGAGGTGGGGTATATAGGTGTGGTGCTTGAGGAGTTGGGGTTTGTAAGTGGGGTGTTTAAGGAGATGGGGTCTGTAGGTTGGGTACTTGTGGAGGGTGGATGTGTAGGTGGTGTTTTGAGGGGGTGGGGTTTGTAGGTGCGATGTTTGAGGATGTGGGGTGTATAGGTGTGGTGCTTGATTAGTTGGGATTTGTAAGTGGGGCATTTCAGAGGTAGCGTGTGTAGATGGGGAGTTTGATGATGTGGGGTGAGTAGTTGGGGTATTTGAGGAGGTGGGTGTGAAAGTGCAATGTTTGAGGAGGTGGGGTGTTTAGGTTGGGTTTGTAAGTGGGGTGTTTGAGAAGGTGAGGTGTGTAGGTGAGGTTTATGAGAAGGTGGTATGTGTAGGTAAGGTGTTTGTCGAGGTGGGGTGTGTAGGTTGACAGTTTGAGGAGATGGGATGTGCAGGTGAGTTGTTTGAGGAGGTGCGGTGTACAGGTGGGATGTTTGATGAGGTGGGGTTTGTAAGTGAGGTGTTTGAGGAGGTGGGGTGTGTAGGTGGGGTCTTTGAGGAGGTAGAGTGTGTAGGATGGGTGAGTGAGGAGGTGGGGTATGTAGGTGGGGTGTTTGAGGGGGTGGCCTGTGTAAGTGGGGTGTTTGAGGAGATGGGGGTGTAGGTTGGATGTTTAAGGAGATTGGGTCTGTAGGTTGGGTGTGTAGGTCGAGTGTTTGAGGGGCTGGGCTTTGTAGATGTGCTGTTTGAGGATGTGGGGTGTATACGTGTGGTGCTTGAGCATTTGGGATTTGTAAGTGGGGTGTCTGAGGAGGTGGGGTGTGTAGGTGGGGAGTTTGAGGAGGTGGGTTGTGTAGGTGAGGTTTAAGGAGTTGGGATGTGTAGGTTGAGAGTTTGAGGAGATGGGGTGTGCAGGTCAGTTGTTTGAGGAGGTGTGGTGTACAGGTGGGGTGTTTGAGGAGTTTAGTTGTGTAGGTGGACTGTTTGAGGTGGTGGGATATGTAGGTCGGGTGTTTGAGGAGGTGGGGTATGCAGGTGAGTTGTTTGAGGAGGTGCGGTGAACATGTGGTTTGTTTGAGGATGTGGGATGTGTTGGGCGTATTCGAGGAGGTGGGATGTGTAGGTAAGTTGTTTCGGGGTGGGGTGTGTAGGTGGGGTGGTTGAAGAGGTGGGCTGTGTAGGGGAGGTTTTTGAGGATGTGGGGTGGGTAGGTGGGGTATTTGAGGAGGTGGGGTGTGTAGGTGCAAAGTTCAAAGAGGTGGGGTGTTTAGGTGGGGTTTGTATGTGGGGTGTTTGAGAAGGTGGAGTTTTTAAGGAGGTAGGGTGTGCAGGTGAGGTGTTTGAGGAGGTTGGGTTTGTAGGTGGTGTTTGAGGGGGTTGGGTTTGTAAGTGGGGTGTTTGAGGAGGTGGGGTGTGTAGGTGAGGTGTGTGAGGAAGTTGGGTGTGTAGGTGGCTTTTTGAAGAGGTGGGGTATATAGGTGAAGTGTTTGAGGTGGTGGGGTGGTAGGTGGGGTGTTTGAGGTGGTGGGGTGTGTAGGTGAAGTTTTTGAGGATGAGGGGTGTGTAGGTGGGATGTTTCATGAGGTTGTGTGTGTAGGTGGGATGTTGGAAGAGGTGTGGTGTGTAGTTGTGGTTTTTGAGGAAGTGGGGTGTTATGTGGGGTGTTTGAGGAGGAGAAGTGTGTAGGAGGTGTATTTGAGGAAGTCGGGTGAGTTGCTGGATAGTTTGAGAAGGTGTGGTGTTTGAGGAGATGGGTTGTTTGAGGTGGAGGGGTGTGTAGGTGTGGTGTTTGAGTATGTGGTGTGTTTGTGGGCTGTTTGAGGAGGTGGGGTGTGTAGGTTAGGTGTTTGAGGAGGTGGGGTGTATAGGTGAGTTGTATGAGGATGTGGGGTGTTTAGGTGGGGTTTGTATGTGGAGTGTTTTAGGAGGTAGGGTATGTAGGTTAGGTGTTTGAGGAGGTGGGGTGTGTATGTGGAGTGTTTGAAGAGGTGGGCTGTGTAGGTGAGGTTTTGGAGGAGGTGGTATGTCTAGCTGGTGAGGAGTTGGTGTATGTAGGTGGGGTGTTTGAGGATATTGTGTGTAAGTGGGGAGTTTGAGGATGTGGGGTGGGTAGGTGGGGTTTTGAGGATGTGGGGTGTGTAGGTGCAATATTTGAGGAGGTGGGGTGTATATGTGTGGTGCATGAGGTGTTGGGGTTTGTAAGTGGGGAGTTTGAGGAGGTGGGGCGTGTAGATGGGAAGTTTGATGAGGTGGGGTGTGTAGGTGGGGTGTATGAGAAGGTGGCATGTGTAGGTAGGGTATTTGTCATGGTGGGGTGTGTAGGTGGGGTGTTTATGGAGGTGGGGTGTTTATGTGGGGTGTTTGAAGAAGTGGGGTGTGTCGGCGAGGTGTTTGAGGAGGTGGGGTTTGTAGATGGGTAGTTTAAGGATGTGGGATGTGTAGGTTGAGAGTTTGAGGAGATGGGGTGTGCAGGTGTGTTGTTTGAGGAGGTGTGATGTGTAGGTGGTGTCTTTGAGGAGGTGGGGTTTGTACGTGGTGTTTGAGGAGGTGGGGTGTGTAGTTGTGGTTTTTGAGGAAGTGGGGTGAGTTGCTGGATTGTTTGAAGAGGTGTGGTGTGTATCTGGGATTATAAGGAGGTGGGTCAGGTTGGTGGGGTTATTGAGGAGGTAGTGTGTGTATGTGGTGTGTTTCAGGAGGTGAAGTGTGTAAGTGAGATGCTTGATGAGATGGGGTGTGTAGGTGGGGTGTTTTAGGAGGTGGGGTGTGTAGGTGAGCTGTGTGAGGAGGCAGGGTGTGTAGGTTGGGTGTTTGAGAATGTGGAGTGTATAGGCGGGCTGTTTGAGAAGGGGGTGTGTATGTGGGGTATGTGAGGAGGTGGGGTGTTTGAGGTTTTGGCGTGTGTAGGTGGGATGTTTCAGGAGGTGAGGTGTGCAGGTGGGTTGTTTCAGCTGATGGGATGTGTAGGAGGTGTGTTTGAGGTGGTGGGGTGTGTAGGTGGGGTGTTTGAGGTAGTTGGTGTGTAGATGTGGTGTTTGAGGAGGTGAGGAGTGTAGGTTAGGTATTTGAGGAGGTGTTGGTAGGTGGGGTGTTTGAGGATGTTTCAGGAGTTGGTGAGTTTGAGAAGATAAGATGAGTCAGTGGGGTTTCGAAAGTGGGGCGGGTTGGTGGAGTGTTTGACAAGGTGGGGCATGTAAGTGGGGTGTTTGAGGTGGTGGGGTGTGTAGGTGAAATGGTGGTGTGTGTATATGGGGTGTTTGAGGACATGGGGGTGTAGGTGTTGTGTTTGAGGAGGTGGGGTGTGTAGGTGGGGTTTATTACGAGGTCGGGTGTTTTTTTTTAAATTTTTTTATTTTTCACACCATAAATCACATTAGCCATGATATACACTATTTCTTTTTCACACATATACAGTGACGTTTTCTCCCCCCCCCTTTCCTCCCAAACCACCCCCCCACCCCCCCCCCCCTCATCCATTTTAGGTATACAATTCAGGTTGCATTAAGCCAGTCAGACAATGTTGTCATTCAACAAAATTACACCAGAAATTTCACCTTCCATCAACTTAGGTAATGTTTGTCCCCGGTAGGTTTTCGCTATTGTATTTAATGTAAGGCTCCTATACTTGTTCGAATATTTCAATATTATTTCTTAACCAATATGTTATTTTTTTCCTAATGGAATACATTTATTCATTTAAATTTGGTAGTTTCTTCCTTTTAATTTGGTTATGTATTCCATTAATATTTAAAGACATATAGTTCAGCGTAGCCCTTTTATATTTTGTTTATCTTCTCTTTCCGTTTTTCCATCATTACCTTTCCTCCTTTTCCATTTCTGTTTTCTTATTTTCAACTCTTTATAAGACAACATTCCTACAACATCCAACATTTTCCTTATTCTCCTATTTCTATCTTATTTATCCCCAATCTCCCCTTCACCTCCTGAGTTGTCCTTTATCTTTTGTCGGACAACCACATCTCCCCTCTCCATTTGGATTTGCGAATCCACTCGCAAGCGTCAACTGATTTTGCAGTGACCGCTATTTCCCCCCACCCCGCCTCACCCAGAAAAGATTTCACTTTTCATATGTCACAAAGGTCACTCTTTTAATTTCCTCCTTATTCTCTCTATTCCATTACCTTCCTTTATTAATTCTTGTCTATACTATCTATATTTTCCTCTAAGTACAGATACATTCATGTATGCTCATTGTCTCTATTCACTCTTATACCTCTTTACCCGCTTACATATCAATCGTGATCATTTTTACTCTCATTACCCGTCTTCATCCCTCAGTCTATTTTTGTCTTTACCCACATATATATCAGTCGTGATCATTTTAACTCTCATTACCCGTCTTCCTCCCTCAGTCTATTTTTGTAATTGTTCTGCAAATTTTCGTGCTTCTTCTGGATCCGAGAATAGTCTGTTTTGTTGTCCTGGAATAAATATTTTCAATACCGCTGGATGCTTTAGTATAAATTTATACCCTTTCTTCCATAAAATCGCCTTTGCTGTATTGAACTCTTTTCTCTTCTTTAGGAGTTCAAAGCTTATATCTGGATAAATGAAGATTTTTTGCCCTTTATACTCCAGTGGTTTGTTGCCCTCTCTTACTTTTTCCATTGTCTTCTCCAGTACCTTTTCTCTTGTAGTATATCTTAGGAATTTTACTACAATAGATCTTGGTTTTTGTTGTGGTTGTGGTTTAGAGGCCAATACTCTATGTGCCCTTTCTATTTCCATTTCATGCTGTAGTTCTGGACATCCTAGGGTCTTAGGGATCCACTCTTTTATAAACTCCCTCATATTCTTGCCTTCTTCATCTTCCTTAAGGCCCACTATCTTTATGTTATTTCTTCTGTTATGGTTTTCCATTGTATCTATTTTTTGAGCTAGTAGTTCTTGTGTCTCTTTAGTTTTTTTATTAGATTCCTCCAATTTCTTTTTTAAGTCTTCTACCTCCATTTCTGCTGCTACTGCCCGCTCTTCCATCTTGTCCATTTTTTTTCCCATTTCTGTTAAGGTCATCTCCATTTTAATTATTTTCTCTTCTGTGTTGTTTATTCTTTTTCTTAAATCCTTAAATTCCTGTGTTTGCCATTCTTTAAATGACTCCATGTATCCTTTAATAAGAGCAAGTATATCCTTTACCTTGCCTATCTTTTCTTCTTCTATTTCACCATACTCTTCCTCTTCTTCTTCCTCTGGGTTGACCATCTGTTGTTTCTTTGATGCCCTTTCCTCCTCTTCTTTCTTGTTTCTATTGTCTTCTGTGGTCTCTTCTTGCTGCAGGTGTTCTGCAGCTGACGTTGCCGGCTGTGGAGATCGACTCCCCAGCTGGTCCCCCCTCCCGTCGGTGTGTTTTTTTTCATGCGCGGTTGCGCACTTTTACTCGGCTCAGCGAGCCATTTTTGTAGTCCATTATTTACCGACCTGAGGGAGCGGGTTTCTCTCTCCGCAGCGGGCCTCTTCGGACAGGTAAGGCCTTCACCTTTTTCCTCCTTTGTCTTCTCTTCCTCTCTTCTTGCCGTTGCTTTCGATTTTTCTTTTTTTGTCGCCATCTTCTTTCCACCTTTATACTCACTTTTCTGTAACTTTTATTTCTGTGCCTTTGTGTTTTCTCTTGTTTTTCCCGACTTTTCTGGAGAGGGCTGGAGTTCACCGTCCGGCCACTACTCCATCACGTGACTCCTCTTCGAGGTCGGGTGTTTGACGTGGTGGGCTGTGTTGGTGGAGTGTTTGACGGGGTGGGGTGTGTTGGTGGGGTGTTTGAGATGGTGGGTGTGTAGGTGGGGTGTTTGCGGAAGAGGGGTGCATAGGTGGGGTGTTTGATGACGAGGGGGTTGTAGATGAGATGTTTGAGGAGGTGGAGTGTGTCAGTGCGGTATTTGAGGAGGTGGGGTTTGTAAATGGGGTGTTTGAGGAAGTGGTTGTGTACGTGATGTGTTTGAAGAGATAGGGTGTGTAGGTGGAGTGTTTGAGAAGGTGGGGCGTGTAGATGGGATGTTTGAGGAGTGTGATTTTTAGGTTGGATGTTTGAGGAGGTGGGGTGATTGAGGTGGTGTATGAGGATGTGGGGTGTGTAAGTGGGGTGTTTGAGAGTTGGGATATGTAGGTGAGGTGTTTGAGTAGGTGGGATTTGTAGGTTGTGTATTTTAGGAAGTGGGTTGTGTAGATTGGGTTTTTGAGGAGGTGGGGTATGTAGGTGTGGTGTTTGAGTCATTGGTGTGTGTAGGTCAGGTGTTTGAGGATGCGGTGAGTGTTGGTGGGGTGTTTGAGGAGGTGTGGTCTTTGAGGAGTTGGGGTGTGTATGTGGGGTGTTTACGTGGGTGTTTGAGGAGGTGGTGTGTTTAGGTTTTCAGTTTGAGGTGGTGGCATGTGTAGGTGGGGTGTTTGAGGATGTGGGGTGTGTAGGTGGGGTGTTTGGGGAGGTGGGGTGTGGAGTTGGGGTGTGTAGGTCGAATGTTTGAGGTGGTGTGGTGTGTTGGTGGGATTTTTGAGGAGTTGGGTTGTAGGTGGGGTATTTGCTGATGTGGGGTGTGTAGGTGAGTTGTGTGAGGAGCTGGAATTTGTAGATTAGGCTTTTGAGGTGATGGGGTGTATAGATGAGGTGTTTAATGAGGTGGGCTGTGTAGGTTGGGGGTTCAAGGAGGTGGGTTGTGTAAGTGGGGTGTTTGAGGAGGTGGTGTGTGTAGGTGGGGTGTTCGAGGATTTTGTGTGTGTGGATAGGATGTTTGAGGTGGTGTGGGGTGTTGGGGTTTTCAGTATGTGAGGTGTGTATGTGGGGTTTTTGAGGAGTTGGTGTGGGTAGGTGGGGTGTTTGAGGATGTTTCAGGAGGTGGTGTGTTTGAGAAGATAGGGTGTGTCAGTGGAGTGTTTGAGAAAATGGGGCGGGTTGGTGGAGTGTTTGAGTAGGTGGGGCATGTAGGTGGGGTTTGTGAGGTGTGGGATGTGTAGATGCGGTGTTTAGGTGGGGGCTTTGAGGAAGTGGGGCGAGTTGCTGGATTGTTTGCAGAGGTCTGGTGAGTAGCTGGGGTTATAAGGAGGTGGGACGTGCTGGTGTAATTGAGGGGGTAGGGTGTGTATCTGGAGTGTTTCAGGAGATGCAGTGTGTAGGTAAGGTGCTTGAGGAGATGTGGTATGTAGGTAGGGTGTTTCAGGAGGTGAGGTGTGCAGGTGGGTTGTTTCAGGGGATGGGATGTGTAGGTGGGGTGTTTGAGGTGGTTGGGTGTGTAGGTGGGGTGTTTGAGGATGTGGGATTTGTAGATGGGATGTTTAACGAGGTTGGTGTGTAGGTGAGGTGTTTGAGGATGTTTCAGGAGGTGGTGTGTTTGAGAAGATAAGGTGTGTCGGTGGAGTTTTTTCAAAAGTGGGGCGGGTTGGAGGTGTGTTTGAGAAGGTGGGGGTGTAAGTGGGTTATTTGTGGTGGTGGGGTGTGTAGGTGAGGTGTTTGAAGACGTGGGGGTTGTAGGTGGTGTGTTTGAGGAGGTGAGGTGTGTAGGTGGGGTTTATGATGAGTTTGGTTATTTGAGGTGGTGGGGTGTGTTGGTGGAGTATTTGACATGGTGAGATGTGTTGGTGGGGTGTTTGAGAAGGTGGGGTATGTAGGTGAGGAGTTTGAGAAAACGGGGTGCCTAGGTGGGGTATTTGAGGACAAGGGTGGTGTAGATGAGATGTTTGAGTAGGTGGGGTGCGTAGGTGCGGTGTTTAAGGAGGTGGGGTATGTAGGTTGGGGATTCGACGAGGTAGGGTGTGTAGGTGGTGTGTTTGAGGAGGTGGGGTGTATAGGTGGGGTTTTTCAGATGGTGGGGTGTGTAGGTGAGTTGTTTGAGTTGGTGGGGTGTAAATGCGGGTAGTTTGAGGAGGTGGGGTGTGTAGGTGAGGTGTGTGAGGAGGTGGGGTGTGTAGGTGGGGTGTTTGAAGTGGTGGGTTATTTGAAGTGGTGGGGTGTGTTTGTGGGGTGTTTGAGAAGGTGGGATTTGTAGCTTGCGTATTTGTGGTGGGGTGTGTAGGATGGATGTTTGAGGTGTAGCGGTGTGTAGGTGGGATGTTTGAGGAAGTGCATGTCTATGTTAAGTGTTTTGGTAGGTGGGGTGTGTGGTGGGTGTTTGAGGAGGTGGGGTGTGTAGGTGAGGAGTTTGAGAAAACGGGGTGCCTAGGTGGGGTATTTGAGGATGAGGGTGGTATAGATGAGATGTTTGAGTAGGTGGGGTGCGTAGGTGCGGTGTTTAAGGAGGTGGGGTATGTAGGTTGGGGGTTTGATGAGGTAGGGTGTGTAGGTGTTGTGTTTGAGGAGGTGGGGTGTATAGGTGGGGTGTTTCAGATGGTGGGGTGTGTAGGTGAGTTGTTTGAGTTGGTGGGGTGTAAATGCGGGTAGTTTGAGGAGGTGGGGTGTGTAGGTGAGGTGTGTGAGGAGGTGGGGTGGTGTAGGTGGGGTGTTTGAAGAGGTGGGTTATTTGAAGTGGTGGGGTGTGTTGGTGGAGTGTTTGACGTGGTGGGGTGTGTTGGTGGGGTGTTTGTGAAGGTGGGATTTGTAGCTTGCGTATTTGTGGTGGGGTGTGTAGGATGGATGTTTGAGGTGTAGCGGTGTGTAGGTGGGATGTTTGAGGAAGTGCATGTCTATGTTAGGTGTTTTGGTAGGTGGGGTGTGTGGTGGGTGTTTGAGGAGGTGGGGTGTGTAGGTGAGGAGTTTGAGGAGTTGGGGTATATAAGTGGGTTTCTTTGTGGAGGTGGAGTATGTAGGTGAGGTGTGTCAGGAGGCGGGGAGTTTAGGTGAGCTGTTTGAGGAGGTGGTGTGTGTAGATGGGTTGTTTGATCAGTGTGATTTTTAGGTTGGGTGTTTGAGAAGGTGGGGTGATTTGGTTGGGTGTTTAAGGAGGTGGGGTTTTTGAGGTGGTGGAGTGTGCTGGTGAGGTGTTTGAGAAGATGGGGTATGTAGGTGGTGTGTGTGAGAAGTAGGTGTTAGAGGAGGTGTGGTGTGTAGGTGGGGTGTTTGAGGAGATGGGGTCTTTTGTTGGGTTATTAGAGGTGGTGGGGTGTGTAGCTGGGTTGTTGGAGGTGTGGTGTATAGGTGGGGTGCTTGAGGATGTGGGGTATTTAGGTGAGGTGTTTGAGGAGGTGGCATGTGTAGGTGTGGTGTTTTAAGAAGTGTGGTGTGTAGATGGGTTGTTTGAGGATGTGGGGTGTGTAGATGAGGTGTTTGAGGAATTGGGGCGAGTTGCTGTATTGTTTAAGGAAGTGGGGTGTGTACCTGGAGTGTATGAGAATGTAGGTCGGGTTGGTGGGGTAACTGAGGAGGTAGTTTGTGTATGTGGGTGTTTCAGGAGGTGGAGTGTGTAGGTGAGGTTTTTGAGGAGGTGGGGTTTGTAGGATGGGTGTTTAAGGAGGTCGTGTGTGTAGGTGGGGTGTTTGAGGAGATGGGGTGTGTAGGTGGGGTGTTTGAGGAGGTGGGTTGTATTGGTGACGTATTGAAGGAGGTGGGGTGTGTAGATGATTTGTTGGAGGAGGGGTGTGTGGGTTGCGTGTTTGAAAATTTGGGGTGTTTAAATTGGATATTTGAGGAGGTGTGTTGTGTAGGTGAGGTGTCTGAGGAAGTGGAATGTTTAGGTGATGTGTTTGAGGAGGTGGATTATGTAGGTGGGGAGTTTGAGGAAGCGGGGTGCCTTGGTGGGTTGTTTGAGGATGAGGGTGGTGTAGATGAGATGTTTGAGTAAGTGGGTTGTGTTGGTGCGGTGTTTAAGGAGGTGTGTGTTGGTGGGTTGTGTGAGGAGGTGTGGTGTTTGAGGAGGTGGGGTTTGTAAATGGGGTGTTTGAGGAGGTGGGATTAGTAAATTGGGTTTTTAATGTGGTGGGGTGTGTAGGTGAGGTGTTTAAGGAGGTTTAAGGAGGAGTTTCTGTGTGTAGATAAGGTGTTTGAGGTGGTGTGAGTTGGTGGGGTTTTCAGTATGTGGGGTGTGTATGTGGGGTATTTAAGAAGTTAGGGTGTGTATGTGGGGTGTTTGAGGAGGTGTGGTATGTAGGTGGGGTGTTTTAGGAGTTTGGGTGTTTGAGGACGTGTGTTGTGTATTCAAGGTTTTTCAGGAGGTAGCGTATGTAGGTGGAGTTTTTGAGGAGGTGGTGTGTATAGGTGAGGTGTTTCAGATGTTGGGGTGTAAGAGGTAGTGGGTTTGTTGGTGGGGTCTTTGAGGAAGTAGGGTGTGTAGATGAGGTGTTTAAGAAAGTGTGGAGTGCAGGTGGGGTGTTTGAGGAGGTGGGATTGGGTAGGTGTTCTGTTTAAGGAGCTGGGGTGTTTAGGTGGTTTGTTTGAGGAGATTGGTGTTAAGGTGGGGTGTTTGAGGTGGTGGGGTGTGTTGGAAGGGTGTTTGTAGCTGTGGGGTGTGTTGGTGGGGTGTTTGATGGGGTGGGGTGTGTTGGTGAGGTTTTTGAGAAGGTGGGGTGAGTAGATGGGGAGTGAGGAGATGAGGTATGTAGGTGAGGTATTTGAGGAGATGGGGTATGTAGGTGAGGTGCTTGAGGATGATGGGGGTGTGTAGGTGCGGTGTTTGAGCCCCAGCCCCAGCCCCAGCCCCAGCCCCAGCCCCAGCCCCAGCCCCAGCCCCAGCCCCAGCCCCAGCCCCAGCCCCAGCCCCAGCTGGACGTGGGGTGTGAAGGTGGGGAATTTGAAGAGGTGGGTGTGTAGATGGTGTGTTTGAGGCAGTGGGGTTTGTAGGTTTGATGGTTGAGGCAGTGGGGTGTGTAGGTAGGTGGTTGAGGCGGTGGGGTGTGTAGGTGTGCTGTTTGTGGAGGTGGTATGTGTTGATGAGGTGTTTGAGGAGGTGGTGTGTAGGTGGGGTTTTGGAGGAGGTGGGTTGTTTAGGTGGGGTATTTGAGGTGGTGGGGTATGTAGGTGGTGTGTTTGAGGAGGTGCAGTGTTTGAGGAGGTGTGGTGGATAAGTGGGCAGTTCGAGGAGGTGTGGTGTGTTGGTGGGTTGTTTGAGGCGGTGGGGTGTGTAGTTCGGAAGTTTGATGTGGTAGGGTGTATCATATTGGGGTAGTTGAGGAGGTGGGACGTGCAGGTGGAGTGTTTGAGGACAGTGCAAAGTATTCAACGAGAAATAAAGTTGGAATGACAAATGTTAAAAATTATAATAACACCTTGCTGTGACTTATGGTCATCAATCATCTTAGTGCTGTGACACAGCATGTGATGAGGTAATTGAAGATTGCCATGCTCTTTGCAGATTGAAATATTATGCACAGAATTACTGGTGATTCATGAGTTGTGCACACGCATTGCAAATTTCCAAATCTAGCAGGTTATTTTTGTGTGAATTCCAACCACTTAGAATGTGAATTGATCATTGACAAAGAGCAATGTGTTTAAGTGGTCTCTTGTAACTGTTTGCAAGGGCTTTGCTTTCAGTCATGCACGGCAAGGACCTTGTTCACATGTAAATAGAGTTTCAAATTCTGGGTTTCAGCAGAAATGTACGCAACAGGGACTTAAAGGTGAAATGAAAATGGGAACTGCTGGAACACTCAGCGGGTCAGTCATCGTCTGTAGAAAGAGAAATAGAGTTAACATTTCAAGTAAAAATGCTTTCATCAGAATGGCAAGAGATATGGATTGTGGTAAGGATTGGGGAGGGCAAAGTGCCCAACAGGGAAGCATTGATTGGTGACATGACAAGGCTCTAGAAGACAGGCCACCCATGAGGGAGAAGAAAAGATAGATTTAAAATAACATACATATGATTGGACAGATGGAGTTTGGCTGAAATAGCATCCCTCACCATTATATGTGGTGTGCTGGGAAATTGAAGGACTTGAGGTATTCAGGAGCCCAGGCGGCGGCAGCTGCAGCTAATGAAGCTCGTCTGCAGAAGTCGGAAAGCGGGGTCAAGTCACCATTGGGATTGGAGGTGCAAGCCAAAGAAAATGGCCCAAGCTATTTAAGTGGCATATTGAAGAGACTAGTGCGGAAATTTCAGATATATTCAAAATGTCCTTAACCACAGGTGAGGTGTCAGAGGATTGGAAGGTAGCTCATGTTTAAAAAAGGCTCCAAAAATAAACCAGGTAACTATAGGCCGGTGAGCCTGACCCCAGTAGGAGGAATTCTGGGAGCATCCATGGAGAGGTAGTAAACTGCATTCAAAATTGGCGTAATGGGAGAAGACAGAGACTGGTAGTGGATGGTTGCTTCTCAGACTCGAGGCCCGTAACCAGTGGTGTGCCTCAGGGATCATTGTTGCTTGTTGTACATATCAATGATCTGGATGATAATGAGGTAAATTGGATCAACAAGTTTGCTGATGACACAAAGATAGGAGGCGCTGTGGACAGCGAGGAAGATTTCCAAAGCTTGCAGAGGGATCTCGACCAACTGAGAGAATGTGCCAAAAATTGGCAGAGGGAGTTTAATGCAGACAAGTATGAGGTGATACATTTTGGAAGGGCAAATCAAGGTGGGACATACCCAGGTGGGACACCTTAAATGATTGGGTACTGAGGAGTGCAGAGGAGCAGAAAGATCTGGGAATACAGACACATTATTCCTTATAGGTGGCGTCACATGTGGACAGGGTAGTAAAGAAACTTTTGGCATCTTAGCCTTTATAGATCAAAGTAATGAATATAGGGGTTGAGATGTTATGTTGAAGTTGTTAAAGACATTAGTGAGGCCAAATTGGGAATGTTGTGTGCAGTTCTGGACACCTAACTACAGGAAGGATATCAATAAGATTGAGAGAGTGCCGAGAAGATTTACTAGAAGCTCATGTCGCTGGGCCTTCAGGAGTTATGTCACAGGGAAAGATTAAACAGATTATGTCTTTATTCCTTGAAGGGAAGAAGAATGAGGAGAGATTTGATAGAGGCTTACAAATTATGAGAGGTATAGACAGAGAGTAGGCTTTTTCCACTTAGTTTGGGGGAGATAAGTACAAAAGGACATCGTTTTAACCTGAAAGGGGAAAGGTTTAGGGGGAATGACTTCACTCAGAGAGCGGTGGGAGTGTGGAACAAGTTGCCATCTGATGTAGTGGGTGAGGGCTTGACCCTGTGTTTAAAGGATAAATGGATACTTGGATGGGAGAGGTCTGGAGGATTGTGGAATGGGAACAGGTCATTGCGACTAGCAAGATGATAGTTGGCACAGACTAGAGGGGCCGAGCGACCTGCTATAGCATTCTATGTTTCTATGGTGTTCCATGGCAGTGAATGATCCAGCAGAAATAACAAGTAGAACCACTCAAAGGCAGGGTCATGCTTTGGTGATGCTCCCCTGGAAACATAGTGTTGAGGGATTTGCTGTTTCTTATCAATGGGGTGAAGAAAGGTGGGGGGGGGGGTGGCACAGTTGGCGTAGCGGTTCGTTCATCACCGTTGCAGCGTCAGCGATCGGGACCAGGGTTCAAACCCCACGCTGCCTGTAAGAGTTTGTACGTTCTCCCTGTGTCTGCATGGATTTTCCCCAGGGGCTCCACATCCTTCAAAAACATACCAGGAGGTATAGGTCAATTGAGTGTAATAGGCTCATGGGCTGAAATGGCCTTTTATTGTGCTGTATGTCTAAATTTAAACTTAAGGCTACTCAATGAAATTGGGGCACAGCTGGAAGTTACAACTGAACACTTTAGGTCTCTCCCTTACTTTTGATTCTGAATTTTCTACCATCATTGAAATATTTTTTTAATGTCTTCTGTGAATTCAGGTATGAAATATTTTGTGCAAAGTCTCTGCCTGTAGTTACCGGCCTTTTGCCTGCATCCCTTTTTAGACAATAGCATGACATTTGCCCAGAGTCCATGGAATTGTGGTAAATTATCATAAATACACCTACTGCGACGTTGCATTTGCTTCAGTCCACTGGGATGCATTCCATCATGTTGTAACAGCAGTGCTGCTGGTGGTGTGGACCAGCAGGGAGCAAAGATACAGCGCTCCTCTGCAGGGTTCTACCACCCAGTCCAACTACTGATGGCCCCGTACAAGCTTTAAACAGCCTGTTAAAGGAGCCAACTATGGTTTATTTTAAAACCCTGCAAACAAGTGGTCTGGGCCTAAGATGGCGGGGCCTACTTTCAGTAGCAGCCTCAAGGAGTTGCAGACTCCGGCGGAGTGGAGAACTGGTGCAGGACACCAGAAAATTGGGAGACCACCCCCGTGTTTGAGAAGGAGAACCATAGGAGATAACTTTATGGGCCGGTGATCACAGCAGTGGACCAGTGAGGACTCTGCAGCTGAAGAACACACCGGCAGCGAGCCGATGGTGACTCGAGGCAAGGAAGCGATGCAGACTGCTGGTGACTGCGGTCAAGGGAAACACACCAGGCTGCAGAATGCTGGAGGAGTACTAGTTATGGGAACCAGGCTCAAGACTGGCTGAAGGAGCGCCAGGTATCAGAACCAGGATGAGAGTGGGTGCCGAGGGCACTGAAGGCTTCCTGATCATGTCGGAAGTTTGGATCTGGAACTGATGGTTTGGACTGAAGTTTGTGTGGCTGCAGAGGCTGCAGGAGCACTTGAAGCAAATCCATGGACGCTCAACGGTGACTCTGGGGGGATTCTCTTTTGCTTCACTTGTAAGAGGCACCTGCCAATTTCTGCTGATGGTGAATCTGTCTGCCTTATGGCAGATTAAAGCCAATTTTGTGTAATATTACATGTTTTATTACAAGGAATCTTGAATCTTGATTTTTGTTGCTTTCTTAAAGGGTCCCACTACTCCCAATGGCTTGAGCTTTGAAATTGATGCCTTTCTTTATTTCCTTAGCGCTCAGTTGCTAGCTCTCACTACCCTAACTGTCCTTGTTTTTAACTGGAACATACTTTTGTTGAGGAGGGGTGAAACAGGAAAGTCTGCAGATGCAGTGATTATAATAAAAACAGAAATGCTGGAGAAACTCAGCAGGTCTTGGCCCTAGGAGCCCTACCTCGAAGAAGGACTCAGGCCCTAAACATCGCCCATACAGCTTTACCCCCAAGAGACCTGCTGAGTACCTCCAGAATTTCTGTGTTTTCACCTCCTTCTGTTGATCACTGTGGGAAAAATCTCTATGAAAGTTTTTGACCAGTCCTCGCCATATGGGCTGCATTTCCAGTCCATGCTGGTTTAGTCCTTACTTTTCCCACTGTAGCCTCCCTTATTTGATGCAGTGGGTTTAGATCATACCATCCATCACATCTTCCATTTGTATGAGAACCACATGATCATTAGTTTTACCCTTCTCTCCCATCTTTACATGGAATTACAGCAATGTGTTTTTTTTTCTAAATTTGATGGAGTGACATTCCCCAATTATTATCCTTCTGCCTGGCTTCTCACTTCTAGTAACCATATCTGTCAAAAGTTGTTATAGGACTATTAACGTCAAATGTTCAAATTGCTTATTGCTCCATTGATGTTGTTTGACCTGCTGAGCATTATAAGGATGCTATAATTTTTGTATTTAGTTGTCAGATTGATAAGCATGAAATATTTTATATTTTCCAATCTGAAATATCAAAGGGCTTGATTAATAATAAGAATATTTATTTCCTGTTCACTCAATAGAACATTACAGCACAGTACCAGCCCTTTGGCCCATGATGTTGAGCCGATCCATATAAAACTAAACCCTCACTACCTCATAACTCTCCATTTTTTCCTTCATCCATGTTCCATCTAAAAGTCTGCTAAATGCCCCTATTTTTCCAGGTCACCACCCCTGGCAATGCATTCCAGGCACCCACCATCTCTGAGTAAAAAAAAACTTGCCCTTGACATCTCCCCTAAACTTTCCTCCCTTCGCTTTCTACTGATGTCCTCTGGTGTTTGTGATTTCCACCCTGGGAAAAAAAGGTGTTGACCTTATCTATGCCTCTCAGAGTCTTGCAGACCTCTATTAAGTGTCCTCTCATCCTTCTTCACTCCAAAGAGAAAAGTCCCAGCTGTGCTAACCTTGCCTCATATGACTTGTTTCCTAATCCAGGCAACGTCATGATAAATCTTCTCTGCACCCTGTCCATAGCTTCCACATCCTTCCTATAATGAGGTGTTCATTTAATATTATGTTCAGTATCATCACAATTCTTTGATAAATGATGCTGACCTGTAAAAAATATATGAAACAAGGGCAATTTTGTGTAATATTACACATTTTATTACAAGGAATCTTGAATCTTGATTCTTTGTTGCTTTCTTAAAGGGTCCCACTACTCCCAATGGCTTGAGCTTTGAATTTGACGCCTTTCTTTAACAGGGGCAATAGTAGATCATTTTGCCCTTCAAGCTTGCTCTCCCATTCATCAGATATCTCCATCATCTTTATATCCAGAAATCTATCTACGAACTCATTGATTTGAGTCTCCATAGCACTCTGGGGAAGAAACTTACAAGATTGACCAAACACTGCATAAAGCAATATTTCCTCAAATCTGTTTTAAAGAGTTTATCCCCTGACTTTGCAGAGCCCAAATGGTCCAGAAGCTTGGTCTGGATGCCAAGCTACTAGCCACCTGCCACTTTATTTCACACTTTATTTCACACACTCACTGCTCTCAGCCAACAATATTGTTCTAAGACCGAATATAAAACCATGGGAGAGCACCATGTCTTTCATCTAGATAATGAAAACTGTCCTGTCGAAGCTGGCTCATCAAGGCCCTATGCATTTGAGGTAAGACATCTTTATTCCATTGTTAAAATACCCTCATAATAAAGGCCAGTATCCTCGTTACTGTAGCAGCTATAATACACCCAGTATACACACAATTTAAAGAAGATCTTTACTCTTTGTTCAGTACAAAATGGAGTCGACTTTCTTTATTCTTCTCGGACACAACAATGCATTCTTCATTCCACAAAACGCCATCCAGCCAAAGCCCCTCTAACCTTCAGAATCAGGATTTAATGTCATGAACAAGTCATGAAATTCAATGTCTTTCAGCAACGACACAGTGTAAACATTCATATTATAACCATCTCATGACAAAACTATAAAAAATAAAATAATAACAATAATATTGCACGAAAAGTAAGGCAGTGTCTTTGGTTCATTAATTATTCAGGAATCTGATTGAAGCAGGGAAGAAGCTGTCCTTATGCCACTGAGTGGTTGTCTTTAGGCTCCTGTACCTTTTCCCCGATAATAGCAGAGGGCATGGCCTGGGTGGTGGGGGGTCTTTGAGGATAAAGGCTACTTCTTTTTAAGACACCACCTCTCCATTGGCTCTTCACCACATGGGTGATCTCAACTCTCTCACTCTCCTGCTCCTGCATCCGAGATCCATCATAATTTATCTGGCCTGTGCATGCACGCTACTACTCCCATGCATCGCCCCAGATACATGATCAGAGATGGCTGGCACCGCTCCCGAAGCAGGTAAGTACGCGACTATAACAGCCCCCTCCCTCAGCTCCCAAGCCATGCAAAGAGGCAACTGATTTGATCTGTCCCACTATGAAACGGTCTGGAGAGGTGACAGTCCAGCCCAACCTCGAATTGCAAGGTGGGTGGCATATGTTCTGACTGGCAGGGGTTTGACATTGGCACTAACGTAGAACATTGACTGCCAATAATCACCAGTTACAGTCTGTCAATGGATACAGTGTCAGCTTTCCCATTTCTGTGAATCACAAAAGATTTCAGGCGGCATAAATGGACTGAAATGGTCTGCAAACAGCGTCTTGTTGAAGGAACACATGCGCACAGCATTGCAAATCATCCAGCACATACACAGCAGGTGACACGTCATGTAGGTGTAGGTCTGAGCAACCGCATGCTTTCCCGAAGATCGTCGACATAACTCGCCAGGTCGTAGTGCGCTGACACTGGACTCAGATTCACAAACTCACCAGATGAAGTTAGTGTGGTGCCATATACCACTTTGTTGCTGAACATCCAAGATCGGCTTTTACAGCAGTATGAATGCCGAGAACCATGGGTGAGTGCTTGTTCCACAGAGATGCATGACTACCTACTGTCAATGCTGTTTTCAATCTGTAGTCTGAATGCGGACAGTGCCCAAAAGAATGGTGAGAGCTCTGAGCATCACCGACTTGAATTAAGACCCTCAATCTATCATAATGGTGCCTGAACACCGAAAGACGGAACCCATCGATCCACGAAAGCCCGTGATTATCTCTGCAGTGATGTCGGTGACAGGAATGGCCTCCTTCCACCTGGTAGCCCAGTCCTCACACGTGAGCAAATAAGTGTATCGACTGGATGGGGGAAGCAGGCCTAACAAGTCTAGATGCACGTGATGGAAACAGGAATCCAGAACAGCAAAAAACCGCAGCCTGGATTTCATGTGTCTGGAGACATTAGAGTGTTGACACAGAATGTAGGTCCTTGCTCATTAATCCAACATCTTGCTTAATGTGAGGCCAGGTAAAGTATTCTGTAATCAGTTTGATCAATGCCCTTCTATCAGGATGAGACAGGTTATGAAGTGTGCCTCAAAAATCTTACACTGTCCAAAAGGTCAAGGTTGTCCTGTAGAAAAGTCACAAACCAGTATTTCACCTGATTCATCCAATCTCACATCTGTGTTGATCTGGTGATACCGGATGTGTTGTGCATGAATAAATTGCGAAAGGGTGACTTTCCAACAAAAACAGAAATGTTTTAGGAGAGATAGATGGCTAGGAGTTCTCTCGTATACATTGTCCGAACTGGTGACACTTTGGCTGAAAGAAAAAGCCGGAAGTTCGAACTTCCTACTGACGCTCATCCGAGGTAAGAGAGAGCAAGGTTTTGGGCTTTTGGTGCACAGGCATCATAGCATTCTCAAGTGCAGTCATCACATTGTCGAAAGCAAGAACAGCTTCATCACCCAAACGCCATGGGCTTTTTTTTTAAGAAATGGACTTGTCTCATCCTTTTAGTGAAACCTGCAGGTGCTGTGGTTGTAATAAAAACACTGAAATGCTGGAGGAACTCACCTGGTCTTTTCAGCACCTATCAGAGACAAAGATATATTGCCGATGATTCAGGCCTGAGCCCTTCTTCAAGGAAAAACCAGAAAAAGGCAGAAGCAGGATACATCAGGAAGTCACAGAATTCAAACAATGGGGGAGGAATCCAGACCAACAAAAGATGTTAAGAGGATATGATAAGTGACTATGTGAGAATTTATCATGTCTGTGTGAAAGGAAACAGGGAATGGAGAGACAATAGGGGAAGAAGTCGTGGGGGGAGTGGGTGGGGGGGGTGGTTAATGAAAGCCAGATTAATGCCATCGAGTTGGAGGGTGCCCAGTCAGAAGATGAGGTGCTGTTCCTCCAATTTATGGGTGGTCTCAGGCTGGAATGGCTGACCATGGACAGACATGGTGGCAAGGGAATGGGATAGAGAATTGAAATGGGTGGTCACTAGCAGATTCATGCTATTGAAGTGGATAGAGCTGAGGTGCTCAACAAAGCGATCTCCCAATCTGTGTCCAGTCCCTCCAATGTAGAGATGTAGCAGGAGTACTGGACGCAGTAAATGACCCCTGCAGATTCACAAGTGCATTATTGCTTCACGTGGAAGGACTGTTTGGGGCCCTGAATGTTTCTGAGAGGAGGTGTGGGTGCAAGTGGAGCATAGGGGAAGGTCGCAAGGGGACAATTGGTGGGGAGAGAGGATTTGACAAGGGAATGGTCCCTCTGGAAGGGGAGGAGAGGGATCCTTTAAATTGCTTGGTAAGGGGTAAAAGAGACGCTGATGCATTTGGCAGGAAAAGCCAGTAGGAATTCATCATTCCTAAAAAAACATTGTAACTGGCCTAGCTTAGCGGGCTCAGGAAAATCTCGAATTTGTTTAGACTTTCTTTTCATCGGGCAAGATACCATGTCGGGGAAACCTATGCCCCAAAAATATAAGATCAGCAGCACCAAAAACTCATTTATTTGGATTGATAACAATGCCAAGTTCATCAAGTCTCTGGGACAGTGATACAAGATGGTCATTGTGTTCCTCTTCATCCATGCTCACTACAAGAATATCGTCAATATAGACGTATACAAAATCTAGGCTGTAGAGTATTGGTCCATAAGGAGCTGGAATGTATGTGCTACTTTCACAGACCAAATGGCATTTGCAGAAACTCAAACGTCCCAAAAGTGGTGATTACTGCTGTCTTGGCAACATCGGAAGGCTTCACCGAAATCTGATAGTAAGCATGCACCAGATTTATTTTGGCAAACACATATGTTAAGGTTCACTGAAAAGTATTGTAAATTGGGAATGTTGTATTGGATAGTTGTTCAGGATAATCACCAGAGAGAGGGCTGCCAATCCCCAGAAGACTTCTTTGGAGCCATTTTCCAACAGTGATGGCCAGCAGCTGTCAGATCTGCAATCTACACCAAACTCTTGCATGTGGTCACATTCCACTTTTGAAATTTTCTGATGATCTGGGGGGTAGCCTACAAGCTCACGCTGCAACCAGTGGACCCAGGTGGGTTGCTGCATGTTTAATATCTATATGGTGAGACGATAGGATCACTAGGTTAAGGAAGTCCTTACACAACGCCTGGAAGGGCAGGAGCTAGGTTAGAGGATCATCAGGTGGGTGACGACATTGGAGGGACAACAAACGCAGCTCGCTTGCATACAAGTGCTGGGGTACATGACACAGCAATTCTTCAAATCCACCAGCAGTGAAAAATGTGACAGAAAATCTGCTCCAAAGATGGAATTTTCCACATTTGCAACTGTGAAAACCCACCAAAGCAAATTGTTGAGACCAAAATCCAGTGTGAGTGACCTCTGGCCATGTGTTTGAATATGAGAACCATTCACACCTGACAGAACGCGTGACATATTAGGATATCTGCCTTCTTCGAGAGTTAGAGGGACCACATAAATCTCTGCACCAACATCAACAAGAAATTGAACACCCGAGAGATGGTTTTTGAGGAAAAGACGGCGAAAAGAGTGCCCAGGATTAGCAGTTGCCTCATTTCTCAGTTGCCATTTGTAGAAGTTGTAAGGGCATCCAAATTTCCAGTGCTTCCAGCAAATATGCCACCCATCACCTCTACGACGTTTTCAACCACCACAATTCCAACCAGGCCAATGGGAGGTTAGTACAGCTATTTGCTGCTCCAGTTTAGTTATCTTCGGTTGGTAAGGTGCAGGTGATTGACAAGGTGCAGTAAGCAGTTGTTCCAGCTCCATGTGCTCCTGCTGACTAGGGGGCGGAGTAGCCAATGCTTCTATTTTTACTGCAGTGGTCCGCCAACTCGCCGAGGGTTGGCATGCGAAAGACACTCACCAAGTGTCCTTGAACTCGATGAGGTAAACATTGGAGGAATCTCTGCTTCCACGCAGCCCCTTCAATAGGATCTGGCCCAGCTTGGCTGCAACACCTCCTCAGCATCCGTGATACCTTCCTATCCCCTAAGCTATCGTCAACTAGCAATCCAATAATACGAGACTCCTGAGATGGCTGAGTATGCTCCAGAATAACTAATTAATCCAGACCATCCAACTAGAATATCTTCCATTTCACAGACAATCTGCTCTGGAAGCTGAGCCACAAGTAAACTGAATTTTGGCATCTGATTTGTCACTCTGAGGGCAGAAAAAAACGTGCATTGAGAATTGTGAACTATGCGGGAGCATTGTTGATAAAAAGGGGGGAATCTCCAGCTTGCTCCTGTAAAGGATTTATCCTCATCTCTTTCTATTTCTACCTAGAAGGTGCTTGTGAATCTTGGTGGGGGGGGGGGGAGTCACCACTTATGGCAGCTATAATTTACCCAGTATGCACATAATTTAAAGAGTACGCCCACTCGTTTTCCAGTACATAATGGAGTCCACTCTCTTTATTCTCCTCAGTCACAGCAATGCATTCTTAAACCCACAAAATGCCACCTAACCCAACAACTCTGGCTTTCCCGCTGCAAGGGGGATCTCAACACTCTCTTCCTCTTCCTGCATCAGAGATCCATCACAGTGTACACTGCCTTCCGATCTGACTTGCGCATGCACGCGACTACCCCTGCACGGTGCCCTGGGTACATCATCAGCCGTGACCAGCCACGCTCCCGACACAGGTAAGTTTGCGACCACAGCCTTGCCTTCCTAATCACGTTGATCAGCAACATGACCCAATCACGTGAAAACAAAATACTGTTTCTCGCCCCCCCCAAATGAATTATTTCATACTTTTTCACATAATGATGCATCTGTCACATTCTTGCTCACTCACTCACTCAGATTATCAATATCTTGAAATGATCAATAACAACGAGCAAAAATATGTTTCAGTGGGGTTTTTATAGCCTCATAATTTTACCAGATCATGCTTTCAGTTGTGAAAGTTATCGACTCTATATCTGAGCCAGATTATTCAAGGGGATTATAGACATTGACCATACCTGCGAACTCTTGTAGCCCCTTGAGGTTGTCCGGGCACGGGAACTCCCTGATTGCGGTGATCTTCGTAGCAGCGGGTGGGAGCCGGCGTGCCTTGATATGGACAGGCGGGCCTTGGGTGGGGATATAATGAAACACCCCATGGCGTGGTGAGGCAACAGAGAACTATGGCTTGAGGAGGGACGGGAACTCATCCAGGATGCGCTGGAACTCGTCCTTGGGTGCGCTGACCGCGGCCATCTGTTCTATGCGGGAGGCATTGAGCCGAACGGATTGGAAGGTACGGGTGTCGACAAGTCGCCTACCTCGGAGGTTGACCAGGAGCTCGTGAGCGAGGAAGAAGTTGACACCCAGAATGGAGGTTTGGAGGGACAAAACAGTGAACCTCCACAAGAACTTCCGCTGGCCAAGTGAGAAGTGGACGGTCTTGTTACCATACGTTCGGTCTCCGTTGAATTGGCTGCACGGAGTGGAGGTCCTCGAGGCCAGATCTAGGACTCGATGGCTGTGGCTGGGATGATGCTGATCTGGGCCCCGGTGTCGACGAGGAAACGTCGGCCGCTGATTGCATCTCGCAGGTAGAGGAGGCTGTGTTCTTGGCCAGCCGCAGCAGTCATTAACAGCGGCCGGCCTGCTCATTTCCTTGGAATGAGCAAGGCTGACGGCACTTCTGAGCCTTGGCCCCCCAGTGCTGGTAGAAGAAGCAGAAGCCTGAAGTGGATGGCTTGCTTCTGGCTATGCTCTTTGAGGCCCCTGCAGGGGCCGAGTGTTCCTCCGCAGCGCTAGGGGAAGGCTTGGCATGGTTATGCCCGGGACTCATAACCTGTTGAACTGCTGAGTCCTCCGGGAATCATTCAATCCATAGCTCCTGAGCCTTTTGAGCGACCTTCCTGGGGTAGTCAAAGCTCTCCTGCGACAGTATCGGACGGATGTCTTCAGGCATATAGTCGAGGAAGATGCACGCCATTAGTGTGATCGCCCATGAGCGTGAGCATCTCATCCATCAGCGCGATTGGAGTTCTGTCTCCCAAGGTGTCGAGGTGAAGCATCCGAGCGGCACGCTGGTGCCTGGAGAGGCCGAGGGAGCCAGTGAGCACCTGCTTGATGGTCCCGTACTCCTCTTCCACGGGAGGGTGCTGAACGAGGTGCAACACTCGTTTGGCGGTGGCCTGGTCCAGGCCACATGATAAAACTTGGTTGTATCTGATGAAATCTGGCAGAGGTGAAACTGAGCCTCTGCATGGCTGAACCAGATCTCAGGCTCCTGAACCTAGAAATCAGGAAGCTTGACGGCTATAGCGTTGATCGAAGAGTCATTCATATCGGGTTCAAAGGCATTTGACCCTGTCGGGGTCACCAATGTAGTGACGGCTACTCTGCTTACTGAATAACTCCACAACCGAACAGGTTGAGTTCAGTGATCAAAACTGATTTATTGAGGTCTGCCTGGCTGGTCTTATGCTCCCAGCCCCAGACCTGGCTGAGAACCGCGCCGTGGGCCATGACGCCGCTAGGGCATCACGTGGGCCACAGAGCGCGGGCTTCTAAGCCTGGCGCCGAGGTCGGGAAGAAACCCCCGACTGCGCCATTTTTGCCAGCTGCCCCACCCCGTGCGTGACGTGCGGAGCTGGTTCGCCTGCCTAATGGCGTGCCTTGACAAAAACTTATTTTTCTGAGATCAATAGGGTTCTAAACTACATGGTGGTTATATTCATGGATCATGATTGTAAATAGATTATAAGAACTTAAGTATTTTATGTGAAAGTCACATATTAATAATCCTCTGTACAATTTCTCCATCATTTCTGCATTGGTGAAACAAAGTTTGGAACAAATTTCAAACAAATTAAGAAACTCCATGGAAACAATATCAGCTTGGTCTTTGATCACAGTCATTGAAAGAAACCAATTGCACCATCAACTTGCAGTAACAAAGCTCCAAACTTGTTGTTTTGCATTCCTTAATGTGCAATATTTCTCATTACCCTAAACATTTCTGCAGTCACATTTATCATTGCCAGGAAGTGTGTGCTTTCTGCCATGTCTAAATTTAAAATTAAATTTGTGACTAAATTTCAGGGCCAAGCCTCTCTCCTTACTCAAATAAAAACACCATTCACCCAGCATCATTCCCCCACTGTCATTTAAAACAAACCTTTCCTCTGATTTAATTTCCTCTCACATTCCGTGGCGATTCTGGGTTGACGTTAATTTGCCTATTGCAAATTTTCATTTGCATTTGTGGGTGGCAGAAATGTCACTGGAGTGTTCCTGGGTGTGAGAGGATAGGTTACAGGGAATTTAGTGAGGGAATGGGATTGATGCAATTCTTCTTTGAGAGCTAGCATAAACTTAGTGGGCCAAATTGCATCCTTCTCTGTCATGAGAAAATGAAAAATTCGACACTCATACTTATCATGTTACAAAATAAACAATAAATAAATGCAATGCTTTACTTGCCACCCTGACTGATATATTATGTGCATTGCTACATAGCTCAGAACAAATTGTCATTTGTTTAAGTAAGCATTCTTTTATTGTTGACAGGTCTTCATTTTGAGTTTGTTTTATGGAATATTATTTCTGTTAACCATATCACTTTTAAATTTTGTTCTTGAGTGCTAATTTTTCCAACAGGATTCAAGATACTGTAGTGTTCTGAGTTTCCTTTGGAATCCAGTCAGAACCTGGATTTTTAACCAAGCCCATCAGTGTCTGTCACTCTGGTGATGACAGCTACAAGTGCAAAAATCTGCTTCCACCTGTCGAGTTCAGGCAATATGCTATGGCAATTGAAGTGTGCTGAACCAAATATTTAGATGGTTAAGGTGCATGAATCTGCCACAGACACAAGTCTAGGACCTCTGTAGTGTGAAATATGAATCCTAACTAATATTCTACCATTACATTTATTGATAAATAGCCTAGATTTACCTTGCCAGTTTATTACAATTCAATCCATCACTCTTGGGTAGAGAATCAAACAGTGAACTATCAACTTTAACGTAAAAGACTCAGTTCCCGTCCTTCGCAGCCCTCCCAACACCTCTCACCTCAGTAAAATTATAACCCAATAAAAGAAACATGGGCAGTGAGAATGCTGAATGACTAAATGAACTGCTCACACTAACCAGCTTTTTATTACTCCTCTGTTTATTAAGCAATATTTATTTATTTCTATATATGTATACAGTTTTTGTCCTGCATAGGTATTGCTTGTCTGTATGTATGTTGTGTCTGTTTGTGTGTTGGCACGTTTTGAATGGAGGACCAGACGACAATGTTTTGTCGGGTTGTCCTTGAGCAATCAGATGATAAATAAACTTGAACTTGAGGAATAAATATTCTGTAATTTTGAACCTCTTCCTTGATGGTTTGGGGTCCAATTTGTGTGCAGCCATAATTACAAAAGCATAGCCTGATTTTCACTGAAACCTAGAATCATAGCGTTGAACAGCACAGAAGCAGGCCCTTTGGCTGACCCTTTTTTAAATCCCTCCATACTAATCACGTTAGTGTGCTTGAAACTTGTAGTGTGGAGGAAATGAAGAGGCTGAAATAGAGGAGGAAAATGGGCAAAGAAGTGACAAATGAAACACAATGTTGGAAAGTTGGGGAGAAAGGATTAAAGGGCAGACCTTTTGGATAGGGAGAAAATTCAAAATTCAGAGGTGCAAACAGATATGGGAGTCCTCATGCAGGATACCCTGAAGGTAAACAAACTTCCAGGTTAAGTCAATGATGAAGAAGGTGAATGGAATGTTGGCATTCACATCTTTTAAAAAATAGGATATAAGACCAGGGATGTGATGCTGAGGCTTTCTAAGGAACTTCTGGGGCCTTGCTTGGAATACGGGGTACTGCTTTGCTCTTCTTATTTAAGAAAGAATGTGTTGGCATTGAAGAGAAGATTCACAAGGGGTCAGCATATGAGGAATGTTTGACAGCTCTTGGACTGTATTCTTTGGAGTTCAGAAGAATGAAGGGGTTGTCATTAGAACATCAAATGTTGAAAGGCCTGGACAGAGTAGACAAAGTTGTTTCCCAGGGTGGGGAAGCCTAGGACAAAAGGGCACAACTTCAGGATTGAAGGGTGCCCGCTTAAAACAGAAATGTGGATAAATTTCTTTAATCAGAGGGTGGTGAACTTTTGGAATTTTCCACCTTGAGCTGCTGTGAAGGCCAAATCGTGGGCCTGATGACCCGGTCACCCAGGGAAAGTGTACACATCGCCTCTCCTTTCTCAGTGTAGTTATCGCCACATGGCCACTGCCTGGCTTGACAGGCAGGAGGTCAATGCAAATGGCCTCTCCTACATTACTGCATCTGTAGCAGCATTTTTGCATTGGTGTCGCCTGTTTTCACTGAGTTTGCTATGCCATGGCACGACCGAGTGTACGATGGGTAGTCTTGGCTCGTTAGCTTTGGTTTGCTGCCAGCCTAAGAGAAGGAAAACTCTGATTTCAAACCTGGAGAGATGGGCACGATAGCCTCATCAGGCCACTCATTGAAGAGAAGGACACTATGACATAGCACGTACGACCTGAGGACCTGGTTGTCACCTTCGCAGCGTGCTAGGCAGTGGCAGATAAGGTTGGGGCCAATACTGCACACACTGAAGTCCACCTAAATAATCTATTGTGCCTAAGTCTTTGATCCTTCCTGGATCTTCATTCATGAAGCCAAGCCATAAGATAGGTATCTGAATAATCAGTGATCAAGGGTTATGGGGAGAAGGCAGTCGAGTGGGGATGAATGGACAAAAGGATCAGGTCATGATGGAATAGCAGAGCAGACTCAATGGGCCAAGTGGCCTACTTCTGCTCCTATATCTTATGGTCTTCTATGTCATAATAAGATTGTTTTCTTAAATGTCTGTCTAAATGCTTTTGAAGCATAGTAATTTTATCTGATCTGTCATTTATTTGAGACAAATCTCATACACTCAGGTGCCCACAGTTAAATGTTGTTCTCCTCTTACAACAGATTATCACTGAGACTGTTGCATTGACTTTATGAGCTATATAATAAAACATCAGCAAATTCTTCCAATTAAATCTTATAGTCATGAGACCAATGATTTATTGGAAGTGCAGTTAGCTTAAAAATATCTCATCCCCAGAATTGTTCCACCAAATCTCTTCCTATATCTACTCTTGAACATGCAAAACATTTTCACCACTTAAAAGACACAAATCAGCGTTTAAATGCTCCTCAATGGGAGCAATTCCCATTGAAGAAACTTACTTCATCATGTCAAAGCAGTTGCACTGTAGGACCCAATGACTCTATGACAGTGAGAAATCTCGTGGCTCCCTCCAGGGCTACACTGGAAGCTGATACTTCAGTCAGTGGCCATACATTTATGGTTAGACCCATGCATGTTGATGTGATTCTTATGGAGGAACAGGTCACTCCATACAGACACCTTACTGAGAGAGATTGTTGTTCATTCAGTGTCAGAGGTGGAGAGCAAAGTTTGTGAGTGAATATAGTTGGGAGGCTGCATTTGTTGATCTGTTCAAAGACCTGGATAATACTTATTAAAGATGAGTCATTAAGACTTTGCTCCTGATACAGACCTCCTTGACAGTCTTCACCCAATTCTATTTCATTGTAGCTCCAAGTAATTTCATCGGAGGAGAGGTATCCGTAGATTGGTCTTCTGCTTGTAATGAGCTGCAGTTCTGATGGACCAGAACTAAACAGCTCCGTGCATGCCTAATTCAGAAATCCTTCAGAATTCTTCCAGTTTGATATTCAAAAATATCAAATCTTATTTGCTTTGACTGTTCTGTCTTACTGGTTTTTGATGATCTTTGATTAATTATATTGTTTATTTGTTCTGGCAAAACAGCCCTTTTCAGATGTAAATATCTAAATCATGTGTGTGAATATAAACAGACAATAACACGGGAAGACAACAGTGGCATTAAATCTTATGGCCATGAGACTTCAGTGGGCTTCTTAGAGGTGCTGTGAGACTGAGGAGAAATTATTTGAAGATCGCTGCCCATTATCAGATCACAGTGACCTGGAAGTCATTATTACTGTCAGTAGATGCAATTTGGTAAATGCTCTGCTCACTGGCATTAACTAATAGCAGGAACAGGACATTCTTGAATGTCACTGTCGCACGATTTATTATCCCAATGTGACATTTCAGAATATTTTTTTTTGGAACAAGGTAATGCTTTTGTGAAATAACAAAAGAAATGCTGAATGAAAGCCAGAGCACAGTTTGATTCTTCAGCAAGAAAAAAATCAAATTTCTAGCCTTTTTTTCAAAGCAATATCATTTAATTTGAAAATCGCAGCATAATTTCTGTTTTGAGAAAGGGGATGCAAATAGATTTTATTGATGCCTGTAATTGTTTAATCGCTTGGGATTTAGTTTGTTTTTCTACATGTTACAAAATGTTCAATACAAGATGTTTTTGAGCAGAAAACAGACTCTGAGAAAACCCAGCAGCAATCCAATTGAAAGTGGTTCATTTATTCTAAAATGACCATCTTTGGAATGTAATCAGTTTAACCTTGATTATGGGTTTCTCTGTTGAAGTAAAATTATAATTTAAATCATTTCAGTTCTGTTCTGGTACTAGCTCAGCAATTGTTTTACAGACAAATTCACCTAAAATTATAAAAGCAGCAGACATTTGTGATGTGTAACATGTTGCTTGAACACATTCATACCAGGCACATAAAAGCAATTTGGTGCCTTGCGCATGTGATTCATGGAAGAGAGAGGAAAAATACAAACTCATAGTAAATTATAGGGAAATTATACAGAGGTGATCTTGGGGAATCCAAGATTACAGATGACAGAGTTTATTCATTTTTAATTTTGCTTGGTTATCCTGAATGAAAGAGAAATTTACCTGGTACTTCGTGCATCCAAAGTTATTTGACATATTCCAAAGCACTCGAATGCCACTGAAATACTTTTGGTGAAAAGAAAAACTACATTACTATTTGGAACACAATTCATACAAAACAATTTTGAGAAAATATGTTGTCCACAATTTTGGATAGCAAAAGAGTATTCATTAATTGTCCATCTTCAATCCCAGCATATTGTCTGCTTCATCTTGCTCTCATTTCTCCGTGAAGTTGAGACGCAAGAGTATAGGAAGGTTATGGTGCACTAGAGAGAATGCAAAGGAGATTCACCAGGATGTTGGAATATACAAACATGCTGGGAAATTCAGCAGGTCACACAGCTGCAGAGGAATAAAAGCTAAGCAACATTTTGAACCGGAGTTCAGTTACTTCCTATTGGATGTTGCATGACCTGCTGCGTTTCTCCAGCACACAGGCATATCGCACTTGAGCAGGAGGATCACCAGCACCTTATTATTACTTCCTTTTCTCTTGAGATATTTAATCTAACAACATGGCACACTAATACAATATTCATTTCACTTTAAAGTTCAACACAAACCTAGACACAAGCACTGCAGATTTTCTTGTTCAACTCTTTTTCACCAGGATATTGCCAGGTTTGGAGGGATTTAGTTACGGGATGAGATTGGCTGGGCTTTGTAATGATAGAGTGCTAGTGATCCTCCTGACCACTAGAGGAGACAGAGACTACTTTGTGGCAGCTCATTTGGATTCAAGATGGATGCCTCCACACAGTCATGAGTGAGTTCTTCAGCTAATAAAGTGTAGTTGTTTTAAAAGTACCCACGCTTCTTTATTACAATAACAGAAACATCACATGGCACCAGGAGTGGAGGAAAGACCACCAGTGCTAGACAGTTGTGGACAGGCAGAGCCGACACAAGTTCCTGTGTTAAGAAAATCCACACATATTATCAAAGCACCTGACAGACTGAATCTCTAAAAGAAAAGGAACTGCACACTTAAAAAGTTTGTGTTTAGGTTTTTGTTGAACTTTGAATTGACATGAATATTGTATTAGTGTGCCATGTTGTTAGATTAAATATCTCAAGATAAGGTGCTGGTGATTCTCATGGCCACTAGAGGGAGATGGAGATTAGTTTGTTGCAGCTTGTTTGGATTCAAGATGGATGCCTCCACATGGACATGAGTGAGTTCTTTAGCTAATAAAGTATAGTTGTTTTAAAAGTACCCAAGTTTCTTTAGAACAATAAAAGAGATATCCCAGAGCTGGGCTTGTTCTCCCCAAAGCAAAGGATGCTCAGGAAGCAATAGCAAAAACATGGGTTTAAGGTGGGAGGAAGGAGCTATAAAGGGGATTTGAGAGGAAAGAGTTTTTTTTTTAACACAGAACTTAACTACCAGAGTAGATTGCAAATGCAGATGCAGATACAATCACTAAATTTAAGAGACATTCAGACATTTATATAATAAGCAAGGCCTAGAAGGATGTGGACCTAATGCTAATTGGATTAGTGTCAACAGACAAAAATAATTGGCAAGGAAGTAGTGAGCTGAAGGGCCTTTTTCTATCCTGTACAATTCTATGACTCTGTTAGTCAATGACTAGGATATTTAGCCTCTTGTGTCTGATCTGTCATTCAATAAGATCATGACTGACCCTTTACCACAGCATGTTATAATTTTGGTATATTTGGCTTCCTCCACAATACCAGAGTTATAAAACAAACTGATATGTTGGTAACACTACATGTGAGGGTGAAACTTTTGCCACACTGATTATTTATTCTCAAATTTCTTTCAGCTGATTTTTACATCTCATTTTTCCAAGTGAAATGGGTGTTGAATGCTTCCTGGCACAGGAAATTGGGAGGATAAGGAGAGTTGGGGTCAGTAACTTTTCTTACAGCAAGGAGCAAGGACTGGGTCTCAGCTTATTCCATCCCCAGTTTTTACCACATAATGCAAAGGAAGCAGAATAAAGAATCACGAGGATGTTACTTGGATGGAAGGGTTTGGATAGTCCAGATCTTATTCTACCTGGAGTGTAGGAGGCTGAGGGATGATCTTATATATACTGTATATAAAATCATAAGGGGCATAGATGAGATGAATACTCACAGTACTTTCCACATAGTAAGAGTGTCTAAAACATGAGCAAAGGTTCAAAATAGGGGTGTGGGGGAGGGAGATTTAAAAGGGAACTGAGGGGCAACTTTTCCGCACAGACATTGATGCACATTTATATGGAACTGAGAGGAAATGTTAATATTATGGTACAATTATGACACTTAGAAGATGTTTTGAGAGGTATGCGGATAGGAGAGAGATATGGGCCAAATATAGGCAAATGGGACAAGTTCAGATGATCGTGTGATCCAAACAATCAGTGGGATGATCAGAAAGGGGGTGTTTTGTGAAGGATTAAATCTTGGGCAGGGTTTGAGTGCAATTGAAATTTAATGATTGTGGAGTATGGTGAGTTGGCAAGAAGAGTACTGGTGTTCATTAAAGATTTCAGGCAGGAGAAAAACTTCGGTCTGTGGAGACCATCTTGCTGAAGTATTCACTCCCCATTTCCATAGTTGTGTCTGTCCGTACCCCCAGAGTGGGAAAATCTAAAACTAGAAGGCATCAATTTAGGTGAAAGGAGAAAGATTTAAAGGGACCTGAGGCAGCACTTCCTTCACATAGAGGGTGGTGGGTATGTGGAACAAGCTGTCAGACAGAGTGGCAGAATTGGCGACAATTCAACAGCTTAACGGATAGGAAGGGATTAGAAGGATATGGACTAAATGCAACAAATAGGTTTAGAGTGGTCAGCACGGATGTTGGGCTGAAGGGCCTGTCAAGCTGCAAAACTGATTCGATAACCCAAATCCCATTCATGGACTCCTTTTGAAGCCCCCTAAAGTCACTTGTTCTACCATACTCTCTCATATTCTGTTCCCTATTCTCCGAGAAAAAGGTTTCCTTGCTCTTTCCATTTGTTTTGGTTGCTTTAGATTTGTAAACGTGGTTTCCTTGCCCATTTGGAATCATTAAGTTCAGACAAAGGCACGGGCGTGGACGTTATTTAAAAATGTGGTGATGTAAAGGCAGGGAATTAATGCATCAGGCCGAAGAAGGCAGTCGTTGTGATGGAGAGTATATGTATTAGAAGTTCAGCTCAGGGTTAAATAGGATGATAAGCTGGTAGAGCATGCCATTCCATCTAAGACGATGGCTGCTGAGGCAGATGCAATCAGTTTGGAGTTTGCAGCAGAGGTAATAAAAGATGATTTAATTCAAAATGTGGATGTTGTGTCTCATCTGATACCGAATGCTGCAGCAAATGTGTGTAGCACCTTCAGTGAGACGGTTGCAGGACTGGCAGCTCAATGTTCCATCCGGGCTTCCATTGTTTCAGACATGATTGGGGGGGAGGGGATGAAAGGGGGAGGAGTGGCATTGCTAGTCAGGGAAAATATCACAGCTATGCTTAGGCAGGGCAGTCCAGAGGGCTCGTCTACAGAGGCCATAGGGGTGGAGCTGAGGAATGGGAAAGGTGTGACCACACTGATGGGGTTGTATTATAGACTGTCCAATGGTCAGAGAGAACTGGAGGAGCAAATATGTAGAAAGATGTAAGAAACAGAAAGTTGTGATAGTGGGAGATTTTAACTTTCCACGTGTTGACCTGGATTCCTCGGCTGTAAAAAGGTCTAGATGGCTTGGAGTTTATCAAATGTGTTCAGGAAAGTTTTCTAAATCAATATATAGAGGTACCAACAAGAGAGGATGCAATATCTAATCTGCTACTAGGGAACCAGACAGATCAGGTGACAGAAGTATGTGTAGGTGAACATTTTGGGTCCAGTTTCAAGTTAATTATGGATAAGGTCTGGTCCTTGAGTTGAGATTCTTAATTGGAGGAAGGCAAATTTTGTGGAAATGAGAAAGGATCTAGTTAGAGTGGATTGGGATAAGTTGTTTTCTGGCAAGGGTGTGTTCAGTAAGTGAATGGCCTTCAAAGGCAAAATTTTGAGGGTTCAGAGTTTGCATGTTTCAGTCAGGATTAAAGGCAAAGTTAACAGGCATAGGGATCCTTGGTTTTCAAGGGATATTGGTGATCTGGTTAAGAGAAAGAGGAGAGAGAGGAAGGTATTGGCAACAAGGAGCAAATGAAGTTCTAGAAGAGTATAGACAAACTAAGAAAGTACTTAAGAAGGAAATCAAGAAGGCAAAAAGAAGACACAAGGTTGCTTTGGCAGATGAAGTAAAGCGAAACCCTTCAAGTATTTTAAGAGTATAAGGATAGTAAAGGACAAAATTGGTCCCCTAGAAAATCAGAATGGTCGTCTATATGTGGAGCCTAACAAGATGGGGGAGATCTTAAAAAGTTTTTTTGCATCAATATTTACTCAGGAAACTGGCGTGGTGTATAAAGAAGGAAGGGAAACAAGCAGTAGTGGCATGGAACATAGAGAGATTAAAGAGGAGGAGGTGCTTGCTGTCTTACAGTGAATAAAGGAAGATAAATCCCCTGGGAGCTTGATGGAGATGAGAGTAGAAATTGCAGGGGTCCTGGCAGAAATATTTATAACGTCCTTAGCCATGGGTGAGGTACTGAAGGACTGGAGGGTAGCTCATGTTGTTCTAATTTTTAAAAAAGGCTCCAAAAGGCTGATGTCAGTAGTAGGTAAATGGTTGGAGGGTGTACTGAGAGATCAGATATACAAGTATTTGGGCAGCCAAGGTCTGATTAAGAATAGTTAGCATGGCTTTGTGCACGGTGGTCATGTTTAACGAATCTTATAGAGGTTTTTGAGGAGGTTACCAAGAAAGTAGATGAAGGAAAGGCGCTGGATGTTGTCTATTTGGACAAAGGCCTATGACAAAGTCCCACATGGGAGGTTAGTTCAGAACGTTCAGACACTGGATATCCATGGAGTGGTTGTAAGCTGGATTTGAAATTGGCTGAATGGGAGAAGACAGAGAGTGTTAGTGGATGAGTGCTTCTCAGACTGGAGGCCTGTGATTAGTGGTGTGCCTCAGGGATCAGTGCTAAGACCCTTGTTGTTTGTTGTACATATCAATGTTCTGGATGATAATGTGGTAAATTGGATCAGCAAGTTTGCTGATGACACTAAGATTGGACGTGTTGTGAACAACAAGAAAGGTTTTCAAAGCTTGCATAAGGATCTGGGACAACTGGAAAAATGGGACAGAAAATGACAGATGGAATTTAATGTAGACAAGTATGAGGTGTTGCATTTTTGAAAGACAAACCAAGGTAGAACGTACACAATAAATGGTCGGGCATTGAGGAGTGCAGAGGAACAAAGGGATGTGGGAATGGAGATACATAATTCCTTGAAAGTGGTATTGCAAGTTGCCAGGTTTGTAAAGAAAGCTTTTGGCATCATAAATCAAAGTATTGAGTACAGGAGTTGGGATGTTATGGTGAGATTGCATAAGACATTGGTGAGGCCAAATTTGGAGTATTATGTGCAGTTCTGGTCGCCAAATTGCAGGAAGGACATCAATAAGATTGATAGGGTGCAAAGAAGATTTAATAGGATGTTGCCAGGTCTTCGGGAGTTGAGTTACAGGGAAAGATTAAACAGGTTAGGACTTTATTCCTTGGAGTGCAGAAGAATGAGGGGAGATTTGATAGAGGTTTACAAAATTATAAGTGGTATAGATAGAGTAAATGCGAGCAGTTGTTTCCACTTAGATTAGGAGAGATAAATATGAGAGATCATGGCTTTAGGGTGAAAGGTTTAGGGGGAACTTCTTCACTCAGGGAGTGGTGGGAATATGGAACAAGCTGCCATCTGACGTGGTAAATGAGAGCTCACTCAGGTTTTAAGAATAATTTGGATAGATACATGGATGGGAGAGGTCTGGAGGGTTATGGAATGGGTGCAGGTTAGTAACACAGACTATTAGGGCCAAATGGCCTATTTTCTGTGCTGTGGTGTTCTCTGCTTCAGGCGAGGCATTGGAAGCAAACCTGATGACAATGGTAAACGTGTCTACCCATTGCTGTGTTGTCCCTGTGGTGCAGCAAGGCTTCAGGTCTTCTTATAGAAGATTAGTGGTTGCCTGCTGACCAAAAACTATGGCAGTGATTTTCCTTCGTCATTGCGAGGTAGGTGTGTTATATCCTGCAGATTTAACTGGTGGATAATAACAGATGTGGGCAATCTTCCCCTCATGCCTACTAATCTAACTAATCAGTTTTTATTCAACTTGTTTCACTTGAAGCATGAATTCTGTGTTTGGGATATATTAATACAAATTCCAATCATTAATTTTAATTTAACTTTCAGGCCACCACAGCATTTGGCAGCTTGTGTATTTTGTCACTCACAAGCAAGTTTATAGTCTATAAAGTTCTTTTTATTGTCTTCTGTACACTTTACAATTTCCATTATTTGCTTGCAGATATTTCAATTTCTAGACATTGAGCAAGTGTTAGCCGATTCTTTTGTTTCAAAGTTATCCTGTGTTCATGTGAAACAGCACAAATGTAAAATAATTGAAAAAAATCAAATGCAAATAACACTAAATTGAGTGCTAAAAATATATACATGAAGCCATCGGCCTCTTCATGAACATTTTGCATATGAAACGCTTTATTGTCTTGACCTGTGATCTGCAAACAGATTTCAATCATACACCATCAGAGATTCCATGTGAATCCAAGAAGGTGGAGGTAAGATGATAAGACATAGGAGCAAAAATAGGCCATTCAGTCCAATGAGTCTGCCCCATGATTTAATCATAAGCTGACCCCTTTTCCCACTCAGCCCCACTGCTCAGCCTTCTCCCCTTAACCTTCGATGCCCTGGCTAATCAAGAACCTTTCAATATCTGTCTTAAGTACACTTCCACAACACCTGCGGAACAAATTCCGTGGATTTAGCACCCTCTGGCTGATGAAATTCCTATGGGTTATCCAGTGAAGATTGGGTGAGGTCTTGCAAAAGGGTTCCTGCCTCTTGCTGAATGTTTAAACCTCACAAAAAATGTGCTGTTCTATTTCCTGTAAATCAGTAGATCTCCATAACATTGTAGAATGAGATTTCATTTATTTCCCACATCATTTGCCAATGTTCTCCTGCACTTGTCGTACCATGCATTCACTGATCTTATGCTTCTTAGGCTGTGTGTCCAATGAACCCTTGTGTTTGCATTGCATCATTCCATGATTCACCTTCTTATCTGCTCAAATTCTCCACTCTCTTTTCTCTCTTGTCCGTCCTGTGCCACATGTGTATCACTTTGTCACACATACTGAATCATAAAATTCTTGATTTCCTTCTCTCACTCACTTATTTTCCAGTTTTTTGCATTCCTTGTTTTCTCCATATTTCATGCACACCAAGATTATTTTCTTGTGACTCCCAGGCATTGCCTCTTTTTTGTTCAGCTGATTTCCATGTTGTGCATTCATTGTGCTTGAGTGAATATCCCCTTGTGTAGCAGTTTCTTTTTTATGTTTCCAATGCTGTGCCCTCTTATTCTCACTTCATATTTTGCGCAATACTTGTCCATTGCCATTGCCTTCCTTTACATTATACTCCTATTGCAGAATTTTAATTTCATCATATGTACTGTAGATCAAAGGATCAATCATTAGGCCCATCAGATACTAATCTCCTGATTCTTTCCCAATCCCTGTAATTATGCTTTTTGGGTATCTGTGAACTTGCTTTTAGACCAATGGTTCTCAATCTTTTTCTTCCCACTCACATCCCACCTTAAGCAATCCCTTATAATCACAGAAAACCGATGGCATGTGAGTGGTATGTGAGTGGAAAGAAAAAAGTTGAGAACCACTGGTCTAGGCTTTGCCAGTTTACACAAATGTATCTCAAGCAGAAATCATTCCAGGGAATATCAACTGCATCCTTTCCAAACCAGAGAGGAGTTCAAACTTTGACTTTTGAAACCCTTAAATAGCTTTCCCAGCAGGAGTGACCATAGGGATCTGGACGAGACATAATTGGGGAGCTTCCATTATCAGCACCAAATCTTACCGGAATATTTTCACAGCTAACTGATGACATTGGTTTTGAGTTCTTCATATTGTAGCCATGGGAGAAATCACTGAACTGGAACACTACAAGAAAGTTGCCTTTGTGCTACCATGGTGAATTTGGGCAGCCATCTTGAGATGCTTGATGACTTGTAAGATCCTCCCCACCAACGAATAATCAAACCAACTCCTGCATGAAATAGACATGAAAACCAACAAGCGACTGCATCTTCAACTGTTATCCAAAGCAAACATTTACCTACAGCTTACTAAGCTTTCATCCAGAGAAAACTGAAGCCATTATTTGATTTCAGAACCTGGACAAAACCATCTCTAAACATTGTGGATATAATTCACAGATCAGTGTTCAGTCTTGGGCCAACATTTCCAGCATCTCTACCACCTCTGATGGGTGAGTCACATCCCTCAAGCGCCCAACACAATACTTCTGAAGTAGGCACTCTGTTCCAAGCTTCATGATAGTGATCAATTACGTGGTGGGCTGATGAAATGATTAAATGATGTGGTCAAAGCCTCACTGGTCCATCTCTGGTAACACTCTCCCCTTCATGGATCTCTCTGTCTCCATCTCAGGAGACAAGGTTTCCACTGACATATACTACAAACCCTCCAACTCCCACAACTACCTGGACTACACTTCCTTACACCCTGTCCCCTGCAAGGATTCCAACCCATTCTCTCAATTTCTTCGTCTCGGCTGCATCTGTTCCCAAGATGAGGTCTTCCAGTCCAGCTATTCCGATATGTCTGCCTTCTTCCATAGTCATGACTTCCCCTCCACCTCAACTCAGCCCTCACCGCATCTTCTTCATTTCCCGCTCATCTGCCCTGGCCCCCTCTGTCCCCAGATGCAACAAACATAGAATCCTCCTCATCCTCACCTATCAGCCCACCCGCCTCCCCATCCAGCAAATTTTCTGCCGGAATTATCAGCACTTTCTACAGGATTCCCCTACCAGGCACATTTTGCCTTGTTCTCCCCTCTCGGCCTTCTGGAGGCCCCGCTCGCTCAGTGATTCCCTCGTGGACTCACCCCTCCCCACCTATCACTCCCCCCCACCCCCAGCACCTTCCACTGTGGCCGCAGGAGGTGCAACATTTGTGCCTACACCTCCTCCCTCGCCACCCTCCGGGACCCCAAGCAGGTCTTTGAAGTAAAACATCACTTTACGTACATCTACAAGTCTGATTTACTGCATCCAGTGCTCCCTTTGTGGCCTTCTCTACATCGGAGAAACCGGTTGCAGCCTGGGAGATCACTTCGCTCAGCACCTCTACTCCGTCTGCAACAAAAGCAACCTCCCAGTAGCCAACCATTTCAATTCTGAGTACTCATATGTCTGTCCATGGCCTTGTGTACTGCCCCACCCTGATGACCTGCAGATTGGAGGAACAACACCTTATTTTCCATCTGGGCACCCTCCAGCCAGATGGCCTAAACATTGATTTTTCTGCTTTCTTTGCTTGCCTTTTCTTTCCCCTCCCCCTTTCCAGTCTTTCCAGTTTTCACCTCCCTTCCCCCTCTCCACCATCCCTCCTCCCCCTCATTGCTGCTGTCCACTCCCTCCTTTCTCCACCTATCTCTTTTTTGGCTTGGCTTCGCGGATGAAGATTTATGGAGGGGTAATGTCCACGTCAGCTGCAGGCTCGTTTGTGGCTGACAAGTCCGATGCGGGACAGGCAGACACGGTTGCAGCGGTTGCAAGGGAAAATTGGTTGGTTGGGGTTGGGTGTTGGGTTTTTCCTCCTTTGTCTTATCTCCTGCCTTTACCAACACCCCCCCCCCTCCCCACCCACCTTCTGTTCAGATGCCTGCTGGCATTCTCTCAAACCTTGATGAAGGGCTCAAACCCAAAACGTTGATTATTTATTTTTACCTTTGCTACATAAAGGACACAGTTTGACCTGCTGAGCTTCTCCAGCACTTTGTGTTTTTACTTCAACCACTGTTAAAATTATGTATTTACCTATTAAATTTAGACATACAGCATGGTAACAGCCCCTTTTGGTCCAAGAGCCTGTGCCACCCAATAGCACCCAAATTACCTAAAGTCTTGGTATGTTTTGGAGGGTGGGAAGACACAGGAGCACCCAGAGGAAACCCCTAGAATGTACAAACTCCTTCCGGACAGCACCGGATTCTAAACCCGAGTCTCTGGTTCTGTAATAGCGTTGCGCTAACTGTTACACCAACCTTGTTTAAAGGCTGATACATTGATGATGAAAAGAGTTTATTGTCATACATATAAGTACAATGTAGACATGCACTGAAATTCTTGCTTCCTGCAGCTGCATGGGTTCATAAAATGCACTAACAAACAATAAGTTTAAATGGCTACAAGAGGAAAAATGGCAATAAGTAAAAAAGGATTATTAAATATTAATCGGTTAAGATGTGGCATGAATATTTATGCTTTTTTAAATACTGGTCTAGAGTCTAAGAAACACTGTATATTGAAGATAGTTGACCTTCAGGCAACATGTGCCACAGTTGATGCAATACAGTTGCTAATATAAACTCGAGATTAAAGCCTAATTTGACTGTTTTGGTTCAGAATGAGTATCCTAAAATGTTACAGCATTGTATTTGTCTCCCCCTTAAGTCAACACAAAAAAGTTCCATCATTTTGCAATTTGACACAGGGCAAGGGAATTTTCTCCAACATTTCAGCCCATTTTTAGCAGAATAGAAATGCTGCTAATAAAGGAGTTTACTGGAATGCCATGCAAGATGCAGAAAATGTGCAGCGCATTAATCACAGATCAATCGACTCTGGATGATGGTCTATGAATCCCAATTAGCATTATTAGCCATGGTGTCAGGGACATCGAGTCCGCTCTGTTTCACCTGCTTTAATCGCAAATGAGAATAACACGAAATATAAATGTTTTTTTCTCTGCGGCTAAATATTTGATAAATGATACCAAGATGTGTACGAGTGCAGGCACAGTCTGGAATACAGCAGTGATCAATATTATGTGGGGCCACAGCTGCACAGAAACGATTCAGTTCATGAGTTGTGACCTTATAAACGTGGATGCCAATCCAGCAAGGAAAAATAATGTGCACCCTAAGCTGGAATTATCCACTTTTGTGATATATTGCGTGCTCATATGGCCTTTAAGATATGGGTGATTCTCAGTCCCCCAGGTCATTGGTCATCTATTCAGCAATCATGTGACTACTTGCATCTTTTTTTTGTCAGTTGCCTGAGATTTTTCTTGTTTGTTTTCCCCAACCTGAGGTCAAGTTGATCATGGGTGATTCTTCATCTTCCACTTTTGTGCTTTCATATTTGCAGTAAAAAAGGAGTCTCCTTCTTTTGTGCAGAGGGTCCCAGTAAAGCTTGGTGTTACTCCAGTTCAGACTAATCAACTCTCATTACAATATCAGCCCCTCTTTAAAAACTCTACCTCTGCTGCTTCTCTTGGTATTAGATGGTAGCTTCCACTTTAATTCCTCTCAGCAGGATTAGTCCTATGAACTACAAATGGTGTTCAAGTCCTCTGGTTGGGACTCATTTTTAAAAAAAAAACAGTGGACCTGTTTCCGACTGCCATCCAGTGAGATGTTTGATGAGGATGTGGCTCTTCCATAATGATTCTCGGGGGGAAATAAAGGACCAGTTGAATGAAGTACCTGATTCCAATGACATTGGATGTCTCCATCAGGAGAGTGGAAAATATGAAAAAGCAAAAACTGGCTAATATATGGAACTAAATTCAGGAAAATAGGACATTAAAGCATTTAAGCATTGTTTTTGTGATTTAAGACAATGCCCGACGGAATATAGTTTTTGAAACACTTACTAAGACCAGCTCTTGTGGTGATCATCCTTCATCATCTGGTACATGCAGAGCTAATTTAGTCGAGGTAAAGCTCCTTGACTGCAGTGCTGCGGTTTCCTCCCACATTTCATAACGTATGGGGGTTGCAGATTAATTGGAGTATGGGGGGGGCATGAGCTAGAGGGCCAGAAGGGCTGTTACTGTGCTGTATATCTAAATTTAAATTTTAAAATCTTCACCGAGTTATTTATTTTGCTTGTTTGAAAATAGGCTCTCAGATGAATGTCCAGTCGTTAAAACCAGCATACCTCATTGAAATACCTTGTTGTGAATATAGATTCTTGAAAGAGTGATTGATTAATGCCATCAGCTATTACCAACCATTCCTCCTGATGCAATGTTATAGTACAGGTTCGATGATCAGTAATGTATTGAGGCATATGGTGACCAACAAAACCAATCAACAGCAAGTTAATATGCATTTATAGTAAAACATATTTAATTCCACTCATCAGTGGTTATGCATTAACAGGTATAATAAGGCTGGCTTGAATCACCAATCTCAAATATTTTGCATCGATTTTTTCCATTGATTTTTAAAAAACTAATCTCAGTATTAAAAAATAGATGGGTTATCTGATACAAATTCTGGCTAAGCTGCAGAATGCTAATGGCTTCAGCAGTGTATTTTACAGTCAAACAGTAGTTTTGGAGCAGCTGCCATTATCTCATTTTAAACATTTTCAAAACCCTCGTGTCTAATTCTGTGAGTTGGTCTGTGGTAGGCAGCAAATTCATCACTCATGAGTTTTGCAGAAAATAAACAATTTTAAAGCAATAATTGAGAACTGTGCAGGAAAGAGAATCTCCTGTGTAATACAGCTCAGGCCATTATTTCAATGAGCTTGGTTTTAATACATGCCAACTGTCCCTATATTAAAGTTGCAATATCTCTTCTCCAGGGCTTGCTGTAGATTAAATCCCAACATCAGAAGCAGATTAGATACCAGATAGGATTTGGAGTTCTTTGAAAAGAGAAAATAAAAATTCAAAGGAGGATGGAGAAGGTTAAACAATGGCTTTTGAAGATAGCTTAGCAATGGAGTGACTTAAAAGTGGTAAACCACTGTATGTATATTTAGCTGTCTGGGCTGACTGAATCTGTGGCTCCTCCCACAGACTCTTGAATAAAAGGGACTGTCCCACAGCCCCTTCCTCACTTCAGGATAGTCGACCAGCATGGGCGTGCCACCATTCTATTGTTAATAGAAACCTATCAGTTTTACATAACTTCGTCTTTAGGAGTAACCAATTGTACATCTCTAAAGAGCATTAATTTGTAGCTCTTTCCATCTGTTATTACCATTATTTAGCAGCACATTTCAGTTGTTTAATTCCACAACCGTATATTATTAGCACTTTTATTTTCCATTTTCAATAATCTTTGCATCTGATGATGTGGAACTTGCTTTTGATGCCACTCTTGAATAGAAATTACAAGCAAGAAATATTTAACAATGACCTATTGCAAAATACAACCATGTTGCTGCTTCCCTGAATGGATTTTAGACAGATGGAAATTATACAAGGATTGCATTCATACATACAGTGAAAGGTGCAGTATGGAGATCAGGTGTGCAAAGATTTAATTGAATGTCATTTGCATCTACCTTTAGTTTTTTTTGTGACATTTTATTTTAAACATTTCTAACTTTTTTTCCCCATATTTCATAGATAGTGGGAATGGGAGCCAGAGCAGGGACATGCTCCTCTTGCAGGATGTGGATTGTTAGAGAAGCCAACAGTATCCCTGATAACTTTATCTGTGAGAAGTGCATCTAACTGCAGCTCCTTACATACTGAGGTAGGGAATTGGAGTTGAATGAACTCCGGACCATTCGAGAGGCAGAGGGGGTGATAGACAGGAGTTTCAGGGTCACTGTCATGCTGTCACACCTACAAGCAGTAGGAAGGTCGGTGGGTGACAGTCAGGAAAGGGAAAGAGAACTGACAGTCAGTGCAGGGCACCCTTGTGGCTATTCCCCTCAATAACAAGTATGACATCTTGGATACTGTTGGTGGGAGTGGGGGGAGGGGGGGGTCATTGATGACCTACCAGGCACAAACCATAGTGGTCAGGTCTCAGGCACAGAATCTGGCCTTGTGGCTAAGAAGGGAAGGGAGGAGAAGAGGTGATCTATAGTGATAGGAGATTTCATAGTTAGGGGGACAGATAACAGGTTCTGTGGAAGAGACTGAGTATCCTAAATGGTACGTTGTCTCCCTGGTGCCAGGGTCTGAGATATCTCAGATCGAGTTCATGGCAATCTTCAGAGGGAGAGTGAGCAGCCAGATGTCATGGTCCTCGTAGGGATCAATGACTTGGGTAGGAAGAGTTAGGAAGCCCTGCAAGTTGAGTTCAGGGAGTTAGGCACTAGGTTGAAGGACATGATCTTCAGGATTTCTACCTGTTCTATGTACCAGTGAGGTTAGAAATAGGAGGATAATTTAGCTTAACAAGAGATCGTGCAGGAGGGAGGTCTTCAGGTTTCTGGCTCACTGGGCTTTCTTCCAGGGAAAGTGGGACCTGTTCGGATGGGACAGTTTGCACGTGAACTGAAGGGGGCTAAAATTCTTGTAGGAAGGTTTGCTAGTGCTGCTCTGGGTGGGTTTAAAATAGATTTTCAGGGGGATGGGAACCACGGTACCAGAGTAGTTAGGGGAGTGGAGGAGGAAAAAGATGGTGAAGATTGAAGATAGCATCATAAGTCAAAGGATTGTACATGATGACAATTTTCTCAGGTTCATCTATTTCAATGCAATAATTATTGAAGGAAAGGAAAACAAGCTTAGAACATGGATTGAAATGTGGAACTATGACAACATGGCCATTAGTGAAACTTGGTTGCAGGAGGGACAGGACTGGCAATTCAATGTTCTGGGCTTCCATTGTTTCAGGTGTGATAATGAGTGGGTGATGAAAGGGGGGAGGAGTGGCTTTGCTCATCATGGAAAATATCACAGCTGTGCTCAGTCAGGACAGACCAGAGGGCTCATCTACTAAGGCTATATGCATGGAGATGAAGAATGGGAAAGGTATTACCAGATTCATGAGTTGTATTATAGATCACCCAATAGTCAATGAGAATTGGAGAAGCAAATCTGTGGAGAGAAAGCAGACAGCTGCAGGAAACATAAGGATGTGATAGTAGGAGATTTTAACTTTCCACATATTGAGTAGGACTCCCATACTGTAAAAGGGCTGAATGGCTTGGAGTTTGTCAAATGTGTCAAAAGTTTTCTAAATCAATATATAGAGGCACCAATTATAGAGAGTGGACTACTGGATTTCCTATTAGGAAATGAGGCCAAACCGGTAACAGAAGTATGCGTAGGGGAACATTTTTGGGTCCAGTCATCATAATGCCATTAGTTTCAAGTTTATTATAGAGAACGATAGGTCTAGGCCTTGGGTTGGGATAAGTTGTTTTCCGGAATGCATTTGTGAGTTAAATGGAAGACCTTCAAAGGTGGAATTTTGAGAGTACAGAGTTCATATATTCCTGTTAGCATTCAAGAAAATGTAAACAGGCATGGTGAACTTTAGTTTTCAAGGTATATTGGAAATCTGGTTCAGAAGACGAGAGAGGTGTGTAGCAGGTGTAGGCAACATGCAGCAAATGAGAGATACTCAACATCACTTTGCGCGTGTTAAGTCATTTTTAACCAATCTTACAGAGTTCTTGAGGCAGTTACTAGGAAAGTTGATGCAGGAAAGGCTCTGGATGTTGTCTACATAGATTTTAGTAAGGCCTTTCATAAGGTCCTACATGGGAAGTTAGAAAGACTCAGATGCTAGATATTCATGGGGAGATGGTCAACTGGAAGCAACATTGGCAACATGGGAGAAGCCAGAGAGCAATTGTGGATGTTTCCTTCTCTGACTGGAGGCATGGAGGTGTGTTTCAGGGATCAGTGCTGGGGCCATTGTATTTGTTATTTATATCAATGATCTAGATGATAATGTAGTAACTTTTCAGATGACACAAAGATTGGAGGTGTTGTAGAGGGGTCTTGACCAGGTGGGAAAATGAGCTGAAACATGCCAGATGGAATGTAATGCACTCAAATGTGAGGTGATGCATTTTGGAAGAACGTACAAAGGTAGGACATGGATGGTAAATGGTAGGGCACCAAGGAGTATAGTAGAATAGAGAGATCTGGGAATTCAGATATATAATTTCATGAAAGTTGTGTCACAGGTGAAGAGCTTTTGGCATATTGGCCTTCATAAATCAAAGTATTGAGTAGAGGAATAGAGATGTTATGATTTTCTTTATTATTGGCTTTCCTTCAACACAATGAAACTACCGCAAGGTAATTTCCTTGATAAAAACCAGGAGCATGCTTGACATCACCTTCGCTGAGCACCTTGGCTCTGTCCACTACAATAGAAGGGAGTCTCCCAATGGCCACCCATTTTGATTTCCTGCCCCATTCCCATGCCGACATGTCTGTCCATGGTCTCGTGCACTGTCAGACTGAGACCACCCACGACCTGAAGGAATAACACCTCATACCAGATCGTGTTGGCAGTTTGGATCTGGAGCTCAAGTTGCTGATAGTTTGGACTGAAGTCTGTGTGGTTGTAGAGGCTGTAGAAGTACTGGAGAAGAATCCGCGGTCACTTATTGACTCTGAAGGGACTCTTTCTCTGCCTGAAAGTGGTGTTGGGCAATTTCTGCCGATGGTGAATCTGTGTCTGTCTTACAGCAGACTAAATGCAATTTCATGTTTTATTACCTGACAATAAAAGAATCTTGAATATTGAATATTCCGTCTGGGCACCCTCCAACCAGATAGCATTAACTGACTTCTCCGGCTTCCATTAGTTTCATCCCCTTCCTTCCATCCATCCCTATTTCTCCTTTTTTCTAGCTCTGTCTGTCTCTCTCTCTTTCCTTTTCCTCCTGTCTCCTTTCCTCCGGCTCTGCATTCACAGAGCCTCCCGCTCCCCTTACCTCTCACTTCCTTACCTCTTACTTTTCTTCACCTGTCCTCCTATCCATGTCTAATCATAACCTTTTGGTCTGTGCCCCTCCTCCTGCCCTTGCTTTCCTTCTCCACAGCCTTTTAACTAAGACGCCTGCCTGCTTCTTACTCCTACATTAAAGAAGGGCTCAGGCCTGAAATTTTGGTTATATATCTGTAGTGCACCACCAAGGCCAGCAATAACTATATACAATGGAGGAAAAATATCACCACAACTACCTTTACCTCCTATGGACCAGCCGGGTCCCTCCAGTATTTCTGTGTTTTTATTACAATCACAGATTTTCACTTTTCAACTATCATAATCCAATTTGGAATCTGACTTCCAGGATCTCACCAACATTGTCATTTTATAAGAATTATTTTTTAAATGTTCTTTTTATAAAGTTTTCACATCCTCAAGTTTATGCTTAAGGTTCCCCAATGACTCATTGTGCTCAAACCATTGCACTCTAAGAATCAGTTTTTAATTTTTTTTGTAATATGTAGATTCATGTTTTTTTCTTTCCTGCATGTTTCCTACTTGACTCTTTGTTCTGGAATCACAAGCCATAGTTGTGTTCAGAGTTAAAGTCATGTTTTCTTTTCATTTCACGTAACATAAATATCTTTGGTTTTTTATGTACTTGGTAGCAGTAAAGATTGGAGAGGAAAAAATGACTAAAATTGACTGCTTCACAGGGAAGGGGGCCTATAAATTTGAGCAAAGACCTAAGGGGACCATAGCCAAAAACAGGTTGAGAATGGCTGGTTTAGAACTGTTGATGCCCAGTTTGGAATAAATGTGACAAAGATTGATATGCGTGTCTATTATTATATTGTGAGCCATCTGGACTCAAGAACCGATCTTTGGTTCCTGATAATATTTTGCCTGATTCTGATTGTAGATATCAACCAAGCACATCCCACTCTTCATATTGTTCTTAGCCCCCACCCCCACGTGATTTCCGTCACTTCACAAATCTTTCCAGGTCCTACAGGGTTAAAGGAGCTCCAGGCCTCGCCGGTGCATTAACGCCCCAGGCTCAGTGTTGAAGCCATCAGTGGAGCACATGATCAGTACTGCCAATGCACAGAAAAGCAATGACTGCAAAAAGGACCTTGCTAGCAATTCCTTACAAAAGGAATAAGAAATGTACTCACTCCGATAACCTTCGGCATTGAGTGATGTTCAACTGGTATTAAATATTTATCTAAACAGTCTGAATTGATATTGTCTAATTTATTCCATCTGAGTTGTTGATCTAAAAGTATTTTGATTTTGCTTATCCACCTATGTCCATTCATTGATTGTTTTTAGCAGATCCTCCACTGAGATCGACAGTAAACCGATCTTGGTAGAGGGACTTCTTGAATTGCCAATGACCTGATTTACAGAAATCTGACTTTGCACAAATTCTCCCAAAGATTTTTAAAGCAAATATAATAATGATGATCATTTTAACAATATTAATGGACCATCAATTATCACAAAAGACTGAAGTTGTGAAGCTGACTGGCCTTTATTAACTATGGACAGGAGCAGCCGTCAAACTCAGTGACTGATCAGGGCAGAGTGAAATGGAGAGCATGCAAAGGGGCTATGGGTAGGATCGGTCTCAGGAGGCGTGTCCACCAAGCAGCAGCCAATCGTAGCACAACGGTGGGGTACCCCAATTATGTGCTGGCTCCAGCTAGGGACTTCTGAAATATGGACTCTCGGGAACTTGAATGTGCCCATTTTGTAACTTCAAAGCGGATAGGTACATGGTTCCTCAGATACTCCTTTCTAAAATTAGCAATCTGCTCCTTGTGAACAATCAGCTTGTTTTGCGTTAATTACACTTACCTTGTTATGAGTGTGTTTTATGTACCTGGGAAGCAGCAGCACGTAAGATGATACATTGTACTTTTGCATACGACCTTAAATTCTTCATTCATTTATTCATTCAATGAAACAGAGATTTATAGCAAGTGTATATATTGCTATACAATATGGGTTACTATATTTAAAAAATCAGATGTTTCTGACACACGGAGAAATCGTCTTACAGACAGTTCTGAGGAAAGGAACCTTTATGTAACCCAGGAACTGCCTGTACTGTCAATTTAAAATGTAATTTTCAACTGCATTGTGTTTCAAAATGTCCAGTTTCAATGTGTGAATGCGACCAAGAAGAGACAGAGGTCTCAGTATCATTTCATTGTTCATTTAATATTAGCCTCTTTGGCTTCTGTCATTTCTATGATCCTTTGAAATAATGAGTGTAGAGCTTTAGAGCTATTGTTAATTTTCAGTTCATTTTGTTTTCTGAATGGGGTTGAAAACCACCATATACTGTTCATGTTTTATTAGAGACTATCCTCTTCATACCTGAACAACATGACCCTAGTTTCATCAGAGACATCTACCAATATTCCACATTGAGGATACCGAGAATGTGAAGAGGAGAGAAATGTAGCAGGACTGTAGTGAAAGAGACAGAATTCTCCGAAGATTACAAAAAAATGCCTCCAAGAGGGGCTCAGCTGAGACCAGGGTCCCTTACAGGTAACCTATGGGGAAGAACCCAACAGAACATTATTGTGATTTTATGCCGCCTTCATTTATTGGCTCATTTATGGCCTCATGATGTCAATCAACAAATAAAGGACAATCTGTCAGAAACCCGAACAATGATGATTGAGAGTCTAAAAGGGAAATCAAGGGACTGCGGGCTTGGTGGTAAAATAACAACTTCGCCTTCAATGTCAGCAAGACCACAGGGCTGGTCATAGACTTCAGGAAGAGGTGTCCCCATAAAAGGTACCCAGGTGGAGAAAGAAGTCAGCTTTAAGTTCTGAGGAGTGACCTGGCCTTGTCTTCCCACATTGTCACAATGGCCAAGGAAGCACACTGGCATCCTATATCCTCTGAAGCCTGAGGAAACTTAGCATGAATCCTTAACAACATCTGCACTGAAAGTATCTTATCAGGCATATAGCTGAGAGCTGCAGAGAGTTGTGAATGTGTCTCAGTCCATAACACAACCCCTCTTGCCTTCATCGATTCTAAATACACTTCCCACAATCATGGAAAAGCAGTTAGTGTCTTGAAAGACTTCACCCCAGACACACAGTATTCACCCTCATCCTGACAGGAAGAAGATTCACAAGTTTGAGATCACACAACGCCTGATTCAAGGTCAGTTTCATTCCTGCTGTTATCCGATTCCTTAATGATCCTCACCATACAGTCTTATTGGGGTCTGTGAATGACAGGAGGAGCATTTAAAAACCAATTGGAGAGGTAGGTGCTTGTTTAAATCTCTCCATTGGCTAATTAGCTATAGCCAATAAAACGAAGGGAAGCTCAAGTGGGGCAGCCACAGTGAGAGTAACCCAGTATAGAAGTGGGAATCTGGGGCTTCGACTGGAGAGGCCCAGCGTAGGAGTGGAAATCTGGGGCTTCCGCTGGAGAGGCCCAGCGTAGGAGTGGGAATCTGGGGCTTCCGCTGGAGAGGCCCAGTGAAGGAGTGGGAATCTGGGCCTTCAGCTGGAGAGGCCCAGCGTAGGAGTGGGAATCTGGGGCTTTGACTGTAGAGGCCCAATGTAGGAGTGGGAATCTGGGGCTTTGGCTGGAGAGGCCCAGCGTAGGAGTGGGAATCTGGGGCTTTGGCTTGAGAGGCTTCGGTGAGAAGTAAAGGTGCAGGAGTTGAGGCAAGGTAAGAACATGTTTTTCCATGGTCAATGCCAGAAAGAGAGTTAGAGAGGGGGATTAGAGTAACTGGGGAAGTGGGTGGGGGGGGGGGCAAGGTCCAACACATAAACTAGCTCAGTGGGGAGAGTTGGGTACTGGTATCTACCTCCTATCTGCCGAACGAGGGTTAACCTCCTCTGTCCGTCCAAAGTAGGAGTCGAAATTGCTGTTTTATTGCGTGGAGAGTCACTAGCTTATATCAAGTTGTATGCTAGTGATGCTTAGGCATGCTAGTGTCTCCGGCTAGGGCGGGTCTGACAGTGAGCAACGGTCACGAGCATATGGGGGGCACAGTACCTCGCTTGGGGTGGCAATGCCCGTGAACCCCTCCCACCACCCCCCCACCACCGCACTTAGCGCCAACCCTGGGTTTTTTTCAATTCTTTTCTCTTGAGTAATCATTTGCTGAGTGGCAGGAAGCAAACAGTCGGAATATAGAGATCATATTTTGGTTGGCTGCCAGTTGCTAGTGGTGTTTCACAGGGCTTGATGTTGGGGTCACTTCTTTCTATGTTGTATATTAATAATCTCGTTTAAGAAATGCACGGCTTTGTGCCCACATCTGCAGATGATATGAAAGTAGTTGGAGGAGAGTTAGTATTGAGGAAGCATGGAGTCTGCAAAAGGATTAGACAGATTAGGAGATGGGCAGAGAAGTGGCAATGAAATACAATGTCAGAAAGTGTCCGGTCATGCATTTTGGTCGAAAAAAATATACATGCAGATGATTTTCTGAATGGGTATAAAATGGAAAATACCTAGATGCAGATGGACCCAGGAGTTTTCGTGCAGGATAGCCTGAAGCTAAATTTGCAGGTTGAGTCGGTGGTGAAGAAGGCAAATGCAATGCTGGCATTCATTTCAAAGGGAATAGAATATAAGAGCAGGGGTGTGATGTTGAGACATTATAAGGCACTGGTGAGACCTACCTTGGAGAATTGTCAGCAGTTTTGGGCTCTTCATTTAAGAAAGGATGTGCTGAGTTTGGAGAGGGTTCAGAGAATTTTCATAAAGGGTGATTCTGGGAATGAGTGTTATAATATGACTGCTCTTGGCCAGTACTTGTTGGAATTTAGGAGAATGAGGGGAGATCTCATTAAAACATTTTGAAAATTGAAAGACACAGACAGAGTGTGATGGATTATATCATATATTTTATATAGATATGTTTTAAGGAGATAAATTGTGGGGGGGGGGGGTTAATGTAGGTCACAGACAAACACAAACACTTCACAAAACAGATCTCATGTATAATGCAAGAGTTCTACTCAAACCAGACACTCTGGACCCACATTGCCTTTGTAAAGACAATGGAAACTGCTTTGCAGAAGGACTTCACAAGTAGATGTTAATTGGTTATTCTGTGGAGTAATGCATTATTGTTTTGAAAGCAAAAGATGAACAGTGCTTCAATCTGTCTGAATGCAGTTTGCTGTTCTAAGAAGGTCATGTCGTTTTGTAAGCGGGGGGGGGGGTGGGGGGGGAGACCAAATGGGCTTTCTCTAAGAGAGAGAGAAAGAACTGGTTTCTGCAACATGGCAAGCTGGCAGCTTGTTTAAAAAAGAACATTTTGAAGATGGGTTGTGAGTTCTGAGTTCAGCCTGTTCAAAACCCTTGTGGTCCATACAAGAGGAAATGGGTGGCTAGAGTGTTTCACTTGAAATAAGGAAAACAAAAAGGAACTCTATGGTGACAGCAGAAGAAGTGCTTATCATTTGTAAAACCCTGATGGGGCAAGTTCCTTTGGCAAGTCACCGAAGTGGCTGATCGGAGGAATCAGTTTGTGTGTGTCCAACAAGCAATGGCTCTCTCTCTCTGAAACCAATGAGAACCTTCTTGAGCAGTAATCAATTACTTGTAAACACCAGACCTTCATAAAAATTCATAAATGTTAAATTCTGTGCACAGTATAAGAATTGCCTGATACCAATGAACTTGGAGGAATGAGAAGTGAGATTGGACTGTGAATCAAAGAACTTTTCTGAACTTACACACACATTACGTACATCCGTGCTTAGAATTAGAAAGGGGTTAAGTTAACAGTAATAAGTTAAAGTTTGGACCTGTTTTTATGTTTAAAGAAAATTAAAAACTACTTTTGTTTCAGTAACCATTTGTCTTGGTGAATTTCTATTGCTGCTGGGTTTGGGGGTCCTTTGGGCCCATAACACAGAATAAATGTAGAAAGGTTCTCTCCCATGTTGGAAGAATCTTGGACAAGAGGGCACAATTTTAGGATCGAAGGGTGTCTGTCCACTGAGAACAGAGACGCAGAGGAATTTATTTAGCCAGGGGCTGGTAAATCTGTGGAATTTTTTTGCCACGGACAGTTGTGAAGGGCAAGACGTTGGGTGTAATTAAGGCAGAGTTTTATAGGTTCTTGATGAGCCAGGCCATCAAAGGTCATTGTGAGAGGACTGGGCAGTGAGGCTGAGTGGGACAATGAGTCAGCTCATGGTTAAGTGGTGGAGCAGACTCGATGGGATGAATGGTCAATAGGAAAATTACATTGACTTTGCTCTGTCCTCTCTCTGTAACTCTACACTTTGCCCTGTGTCATACTTGCTGTACTCTGTATGGGATGTGTATCTGGACTGCTAACAAAACAAACTTTCTCACTGCATCTTGGTGAAGGTGATCATAAACTTGAACTCACACATCCTGTTGCATATTTAGCTTTCTCCAACAGTTTGTTACAATAATTTAAAAGTGTTAATAAGTATGAATCAATAGTCTACTAATGGATATTGTCAAGTGATTTTTGTCATTTGCTTCAGTGAATTATTTCATTCATGAATAAATCTGATGCTTGGTACAATCTGAATTGGGTGTAATCAAGAAAAACTGCAGGGACTGGGGTCTAGTGCAGCGCACAAAAGAGATGGAGAAACTCAGTCGGCTGTGGCGTGCAGCGTCCATAGAAAGTAAAGGGTGATCGACATTTCAGGCCAGAGTCCTCCTTCAAGTGTGAAATAGATACGAACTTTAGACCAGATGGGTTTTAACACTTTTAGCACTCCATTCTCATTCTAGTTTTTCTTCCCTTCTTTTCTTCTATTCTAACACTTAACTATGTACTCTCTTTTCTTCCTTTATCTTTTCTTGGGGCTGTAGAGGAGGGTGGGGGTGAGGGGGTGTTGGGGTATTATCATCATGTATGTGATGCTCAATATATTAATATATTTGTATTTTGAAATATACTTGAATGCATGTATGGTTGAAATTTTTAAATGAAATATTCAAAAAAAGTGTAAAAAATAAAATTGGGGGGGCAGTGGGGAATGGGTGGGGATCAGAGGATCAGAAGGGGAAGGAAGGCAGGTTAATAGGTAATAGGTAGATACAGGTGGGAGGATAGAAGGGAAAGACACTGATGGGGGAGAGGGCATTGGGCTAAGAAAAATAGCTATCTGATAGTAGAAGGGAGTTTGGAACTGGATGATGGCGGATAGAGGGAGTGTGGAGTTGGATGAAGGCAGGAAGAGGGAGTGTGGAGGTGGATGAAGGCAGACAGAGGGATGAGGGAAAAGGAGAGGATTAGTGGAAACTGGAAGTTGATATTGATGCCATCTGATCAGAGATATCTAAGACAGAATATAAGGTCTTGCTTCTCCAATTTAAGTGTGGCCTCAACCTGGCAATACACAAGGCCACAGACAGACATGTCAGTGTGACAATGTGATATGGAATTGAAACGGTTGGTCACTGGGCAGACCTTGTTGCAGCAGGCCAAGCACCTCCAATCTGCGTCTGGTCTCCCTGATGTAGAGGAGGCAATATCGGGAACATTGGATGAAGTAAATGGCCGCTAAGATTCACAAGTGTGGTTTCACTTGAAGAGACTGGGGGCCCGATTGGTGGTGAGGAAAGAGGTGCAAGTGTAGCACTTTTTGCAGTCACAGGAGTGTCATGATAATGAATATGCATGATATGTATTAACCTGACCGGAAGTCAGATGGTATGCACTGGAGGTGAAAGGTACAGGATGATGAAATAAGGTAAGCAGGAAAATAAAGACACGGAGATGTTCAACTAGTAAAGCATGTGGTGATGGTGTTATTAATTTCACATTTCGGGCCACAAATGTGACAAGGAGTAGGTACCAAAGAAGGGTGATTGGTAGGAAATGATGAGTGGGCAGTTGTAGAAGGCAAGGGAAAGATGTCACTGGTTGTGGGATCCCACTGTAGGTGGCAAAATTTGCTGAGAATGATATGTGTGATTCAGAGGCTGGTGGAGATGTGCACCTCTGATCTGGGTCTATGAACTCTTCAACTGAGAACCTATCCCCTGACCCTCAGAACAGCAGCTGGGCAAAATTATGAAAGCAAAATACTTCATGGTTGGATAACTTAAAATGTTTGCTTCCTGAAGAGAAATTGAGGAATTTGATAGACAACCAAGCTGAACACAATGATAATTTCAGATTTACTGTATCGCATGGGAAGTTAAAGAAACATTAAATTAAATTCTATTGAATTTAGTATGTTTCTTCTTTCTTCTACAATCTTTTTTATTGATTTTAATAAACAATGGACAAAGAGAATAAGAATACATAATTAAAAATTAATAATACATAATTAAACTACAATTAGTACCTAATAGAGGTATCTTAATCTCTGCATACTCAGTCAAAGAGAAAAACCCCTTACACTAATCTAATGAGGAAAAATTGGCATTTTTAATCCCATAATGATGCTAACACTGAGTTAGATCAACTGACCTAAAAAATGTTTTGCTGCTGGTTTTCATTTGTAATCAGTATCTGATGCCTCGTGTCAATGTGTTGGCCAACATCAATGGATTCCAGTTGCCCTGATACTGCTTTTCCATGGACGCAATGTTCTGGTGAAACCTTTCACCATTTCCATCCCTGATGGCACCAAGATCAGCAGGGAAGAAGTCCAAGTGTGAATGCAGAAAATGAAGTTTCAAAGGCACGCTACACTTTGTGTTAAAAATATGACAGGAAATCACAGAAAATAAGTTGTATCTCAAAAATCTTACGTGATAGGAAAATGTTAAGGTGATTTTCATGATCAGCAGCCCGACATCCATAAAATACACTCAAATGCATTCCGGAAGCAACATCTCCATTATCCAGTGCATTGGGGTTCCAGTAGGTTTTATGATGCTCCAGCTCATAATCCCACATTAATATCCATGTCGAGCTCTTTATCACCTGTTGGACGCAAGGCATCAAGTTTGCTTGGAAAGAGAGATGGGAAAGATCCACAATAAGTGCAACTCTTAAACACTGTTGTTTGAAATTGAAAGGATTGATTGACTTGAAGGTAGATGGTTACGAGCCGGTGGAGGGGTGGGGGGCATTGCAATGAACTTCAACTGTCAGACAATGGGTATGTGAAGTATTGTGAACCACCACAAGGTAGGAAGTAAAATCTAGCATTAGTTTGGGGGAATCTTCTTGTGGGGAGCAGAGCCCATGTCCTTTTTGATAGATGGCAAAGTGCAGATGCTGTTGAATGATGCTTGTGTGAAGAGCATTTTTTTTTTGGCATTCTAGTCCATCTCCCGTAGAAGCCAACTGCATTTCATGTCTAGCAGGATGTAAGCTAGTAGCACAGTACCTACTGATCTGGGAACAGCTGCGAAAGCAGATGGACAGCCTTAAGAAAGCTGCCAAGGTTGCCCAACAACACCATACAACAGATAGATAGCCCTTCCAGGCATTGCCAACAAAGTGTTGACTGCCAACCTACTGAACAATTATTGCTGTCCCATGCCAACCCTTCATACAACCTTATAATGCTTAACTATGCATGCCCATACTCCATAAGGGCACTCATTCAAGCTGCTGAATTCTTAGAAGGGGCAATTAACAGTTCATGTCTGTTTCAGATATTTTTTTCAGATTTAATAGCATCAGTCACTCTACAAACAGTCTGAAATTTTTATTTTTGCATGGTTCTATATCTATAATGATTTAAATGGTGTCATTTGGGTCAGTTCCTTGCAAATTCTTGCAAATTCTTTGAAAATTAATGAAGTTGATGATGTTAAATGAATTGAGAATTGCACAAAAACCCTCGATGCTCAGAATGTTAGATTGCTGTCTTGCAAATAAACCTCTACCTTTTTGAATATTTATTTGGTTAAATAGTTGTAAATAGAGTTGATCTGTTCATTAAATCATGTCTGTTTCCACAATGATGTAAAAAAATTATCGTTGATGTTCCAGTTTAATGGGTTATTTTACTTTAGAGAAACCGAACTTCCTGACTAAATGCTGATCGAGCCTAAATAACTTCCCATTGTCTAAGTGCAAAATCTCATAGCCATGCTAGGCCAGGGCAGTTGCTGTGAAATGCAAACACCACCCCCCCCCCCCCCCCACCCCCAGCAGTGGTTCATTGCTCCAATAAGAATGTTAAATTTTAAATGTAGACAAACATGCTATTTTGGCCTACGAGCCCCTGCCCCCCAATTAACCTACACACCCAGAACGTTTTAAGTGGTGGGAGGAAACCAGAGCCTCCAGAGGAAACCCACCTAGACATGGGGAGAACGGACAAACTCCGTACAGACAGCACTGGATTTAAAGCCCAGTCCTGGTTGCTGCCACTGTAAGGGTGTTGCTCTAACCACTACTCCAACAGTGCCACCACCTTGTCCTTCTTACCATTGAATTTCATTGAATGGAATGAAGTTTCTCTAGTTACATGGCAAATACCAACTCGACCTGCTGCAGAGAAAATTAGGGATTTTCTCTTTCAGACTAGCAACACTGTATAACACCCCTATGTCCTAATTAGTACAGAAACTATACCGATCCCCAAACATAGTCTATAACAAGTATGGAGACTCATGACTTTAGTTTTGAATGCTTGTCGAGGTTTGACAAAATAATTTTAACCTTTTATTTTTAATCCAATCTCCAAACTGTTTTTCTTTTTGATTCTGATTTAATATTACATTCACTTTTCCCAGATAACTAATCATTCAAATAGAATAGTGAGACATAGAAAGTTAGATGTAAATATCATTCAGTGCCAAGTGTCAGCTTTTAGTTATTGTTGACTACTTTTTCAGGAGTGGAGTTCACCTATTCCAATCATTCCAGTGGAGTTATCACAGAAGCAATGTGTGTAAATGCTCACTAGAATGCAAAATGTTCTTTCATTTAATTTGTTACTGACTTAGATGCATTTGAAAATAAATACATAACTGCACCCAGGCAATTTTGTGGATGTAATACTATTAAAGAAGGTTTGAATGAAAAAAGCTCGTTTTAAAATATATTTGATTTTGACCATTAAACTGGTCAAAGTGTGAAATACAAAATGTTCACAATCACTACTCTGGAGACAAAGTCTTGGAGAACAGGTTCAGCTTTATTTCGAGTCTGCAGAGTCGGGTGTCCCTGCTCTGGAGACAGACCGGAGGTTCAGAATCATCACTCTTTTGTACAGTCCCGCGCTCAACATCACCCCACCTTCATTTACCTTCTTCCATTCAGAATCCCAATACGTTACAACATTCTCCTTTTCCCTTCCATCAATACAGGTATCACTCAGTTCCTCCCTCTTCATACATCGCATGTTATGTTAATTAGTTCATTCCCTCCTTAGGGGTGTCTAAGTTAATATTCATGTCTCTATTAAGCAAGCGCAGTACTAGCTATAGACAGGTCACTGTACCAGCCTGAACCAGATCCTTGGGGCTCCTGATAAGAAGAGGGTACTAGCTAGTATTGTCTGTTTTCAAGCTCTCATCTACATTCTCTGCATTCCATCCCTTTTCACAGAATGGTGCGAGTTTAATAATCTTCAACCATATTTCACAAAAGTATCAATAGACTGAGCAGGAACTTGAAACAAATATTCATTCCACAATCCAACTGTATTGTATTCAGCTGCTGATACAACGACTTGAGCAATGGTCTCCTTCAGAAAACTGGTCAAGGCTGGTAAGTAGAGAGGCTACAGGCCATTCGTCCCACTATGTAAACCTACTCCAAAACAATCTAACCCTTACCCACCTCACATCCATCACCCTCTATTTTTCTTACACCCATGTGTCTATCTGAGAATCTTTTAAATATCCTTACTGTATCAGCCTCCATCACCGGCAATGCCTTTCTGACACCCACTACTCTCTGTATTAAAAAAAAACTTAACTCTGATATTTCCCCTAAACTTTCCTCCACTTGCCTTAAATAGATGTCCTCTGGTATTTGCTGTTGTTGCATGGGGAAAAAGGTGGCACCGTTAATTATTAGGACATTCTGTGGGGTCACATAGTTGAGGGGAAGAGAGTCATCAAAAATTATCAGAAGGCAGGCCTATGTTTGAAATCAATCCTCATTTAAGGAGGGTGAAATTCATGCACATTTTGCCCCGGCAGCTTGGAGCTCTCTCTCTCTCTCTCTCTCTCTCTCTCCACCCCCTTCCCCAAGCTCAGCTACCTTCCACCAACTTAATAGGTTAAAAATTCTCTTCCCAGGTTTGGTTGAAAATTTGGCACATCTGTTAAAACCATTTAAACTACTTTATCTTAGAACACATAGCTTGATTTTTCTCCTTTATTTCACTGATAACATCTTCAGTATGCATTGCCACAGAGGAACCAAATAGATTAAAGTGACCAAGGTTTATTTATGAAGTAGCATCCCAGTTGTTTACCTGATGAGCTTTCAAGTTCTTGCTGCAAACTGAATGCCTGCTACTCTGCTCTTTTAATTGAGAAGCAGGTACATGGCATGACTCTGCTTTCCAAATAACTTGCAATATAAACACAGACAATGATTCAAAGGAAACAGTGTTTTCCATACTTATAAATGCATTATTATAATTTGAGATGCTTGAGCGTGTTTAAGGAGGTGATTGTGGATACTCTTGATCTAATTGCATGGATATCGCAATGGAAGAACTTCAAATAAGCAGAGGACTGAGAACATTACTGCAATTTTACACCATAATAAATACCTACGGTCTACTAAAAAGTACGGCTCACTCTTCTAAATAAATACTCACAAATGGCAAATGAATATTACTCATTACGAATTGTATCTCATTGAGCCAGCGTATTCTGCAAAAGGGCTTAAAGGCAGGAACGTAATGTGCTTGAGTAGTTTTTGTTGTGTTGACCTTCTGCTGACCTCAAAATGGCTGAATGAATAAGGAAAGGTTTGGGTGAAACGTGAAGTGGAGAACAAGATGTTGAATCTAGAATATGGGGTTTAATATTTGTTAAGAAATGCTTTCAGCTGATTAACTTGTGTTAATGCATCCAGTTAACTTTTTTACCAGGGTGAATCTCCTGCTTTACTATGATGTGAACCTTTTGATTCATTCACTGAGGATCCCACCTTCTTTACTGTAGGACAGTGGTTCTCATATATTTTCTTTCCACTCGCATACCACCTTAAGTAATCCTTTACCTGCCATAGGTGCTCCGTGGTTAATAAGGGTGTAAGTGGTAAGTGGCGGGTGAGAAAAAGGTTGAGAACCACTGATCTACTCCGTGATGCTATCTCAATGGAAAAGAAACTCCATCAGGTCAATAGTGTGCTGTTTTACCTGATAGAATCACACCCAATGCAATGTCTCTAACTGTGCCCATGATTTGCACGATATACTTTTGGTCCGATAGAAGACTGATCTGAAAGCAGTTGAAATATTGCCATGTGTTTCATTGCAATCTGGTCCATCCCAGTCACTCTGGCAGGTATTCTGCAGGAGTAGAATCGGATTTACGTGTCATAGTGGTGTGTCTATCTTCTTCCATTCCTACCAAGATTACCCTATAGAACATAGAACAATACAGGCACTTCGGCCCTCGATGTTGTGTCGGCCCATATATTCCATCCAAAAAAAAGTACTGAACTCTCCCTACCCCATAACCCTCCGTTATTCTTTCATCCATGTGATTAAGAGTCTCTTAAATGCCCCCATTGCTTCAGCCTCCACAGCCTTGGAGAAACACAAAAATGGTGAAAGCTTGAGCAAACAAAGAGGAGATGGGGAGATTCAGCAGATCAGGCAACATCCAAGGAGAAGAATGAACAGTTAACCTTTTGAGTTGGGATCCTTTTGACTCGAGAAAGGATCCCGACCCAAAATGTTGACTGTTTATTTCTTTCCATAGATGCTGCCTAAACATACTTAGTCTCTCCATCTCCTCTTTTACTTGATTTTCCTGCTAAGAGTCTGAGATTGTGAATTGAATGGGTTTAAAGTATAGTAGGAAACTTCATTTTGCGTGCTATCCAGCCAATCCAACTCATATAGCAGGTAGCCCAATAAAAATCAATACTCATGCGAAATGGATAGTCTAAAATGAAAAGGTGCCATATGTTTCAATCTGATTCTCTGCTACACTGTGCATGGAGGTCAGTGATGGAGATTCTTCTTGCCAAAGTTTTATCTGAAACTCCATTGCTTGCAATTGGGATTGTGGGGCAGCAGGGAAGAAAGATAAAAGTTCTATTTTTAAAATCAATTGTGTTTTGTTTAACATATTTAATTTTTCAGAGAGTTTCTACTTTAAATTCTTTTTCTACTTTTCATATATACCCAATTTTCAATTGTTTTAAAATGTTTCCAAAAGTCAACAGCTGAAAAAAATGGAGGTGGAAGTTTGTTCAATGATCAAGGCTTTCAGGGATTTTTGGACCATTCCTGTTGTGTTATTTAGACCCTGCTGCAGTTCAGGGTCTCTTTGCTATACTCCAGCATGTTTCACACCAATCCTCCCCATCCTTCCATATAAGTTTGGGCATGTGGCGATTACAGCCTGCAGGGCCCATGGCAATAAAATGTTGTCATTCCCAACAGAGCTATTGCTCTTAGCTTGGGAGGCAATTGTGAAGACTACTCCTGGCAGTAATTATACAGTTGGTATGAATAGCTGCGAGGGAATGGTTATAAGGAAAATTTAGTCTGTTAACTTACAAAACATTGCACAGAAAGAACAAGACTAAGAGCAGCTATCTAACTGCGAATTATAACTGGGTCAGAGTATAGATAAATGAAATCTTAATCAAATGCTACTCGTGTTGTGCTAAGGTAGCAGCGAGCAAGCACAAAACTCAAAGACTGTACGACAGGCTTTATTCAGGTAAAAGTCTGAACACCAGTTCATGCTTCGGTGTCTCCCATGTGACAGGCTCAGGAGGGGCTGACTCAGGCCTATATTTAGGTGGGCTGATTGACAGCCAGCCAGGTGGAGTCAGCCCTTAGGTGGTCTTCCTGCAGGTGCAGAGATCACCCCCTGCAGTATCACCATGCTAATTAAGTCATTTATGCAGTTGTGGTTATGTAGCAAAACCTCAAGCAGTCAGGAAGTTGAAGTCATTGGAACTAAGCCATCATAAATAACGAGAGTGTATAGGTTCGATGGAGAAGGTCCTTTATAAATGAAGATGGGGAAAAGTACCAAAGAGAGCGGAAAGTAAAACATTTTAGATAATCTTTTAAAGACATAAGGCAAGAGTTATACAAGCAAATGGGACAAGGTCAGGAAGATACTTGGTCAGCATGGACAAATTAATCAGACGGGCCTGATTTTAGCTGTGTAACTCTATTAGATAAATTATAGTTTCATTTGGTGATCTACACAGATTGGTATTTTTTTTCAGGTTGAGTTGTTTTTACCCCATCATTTGGTTTTTAATCACAAGTCAGATCTTATATTCAAGTGTTTCCATATCACAATATGAGTCCTGCACTGTGATCTATTTATTGCCTCACTTTGGCTCTCTCTCATTAGGTTTAATATTGTGGAGTGCTCTTACTTTAATTGACTAGATATGTCATTTTACACTATTCTCAAATGTTACTCTTTCTAAATGTTTGAACATCAGACCTACTTCCTATACTTCTCAGATACTTGTCTTTCCTGATGTGGATCATTCCTCGGGGCCTCCCTTCTAGACCCTTTCCCTACTTGTTCTCAACATTGACTCCCTATTCTCATTGATGGTTCCTCGACCTTTTTTTTGCAGCTCTAATTTGCTCATCTAATTCCTTGTCTATGAGCACTTCTTCTATTTCATAATAACATAAAATGCTGGAAACAAGTCAGGCAGCATCTGTGGAAAGAAAAGTGGGGTTGAGATTTAATGTCAAGAGCCGTGCGAGAGACTTCGGTTGGTTTAAAGCTGCAGAGAGTGTTGGATAGAGATATAAAAGATCAAGGTAACAGCTTGAACAGTGCAGCTTGATTGGTGTCATTTAAATGATGTGTTTTTCGAGGAAAAGAGAGAGTAAAAAAAAAAGTAAAATCTGTGAAATGAGAACAGGTGAAGAATGAGAACACAGCTAGTGTAGTGGGTTGGCACAATACTATTGCAGGACAGTGGCCCAGAATTGAATCTGTTGCAATCTGTAAGGAGTTTGTACGTTCTCCTGGGTCTACATGGGTTTCCAGCGGGTACTCTGGTTTCCTCCAAAATTCCAAAGTTAGTGGGTTAAATGGCCACATGGGTATATCTGAGCAGTTGAGCTCATGGGCCGGAAGGGCCGGTTATAATGCTGCATCTCTAAATTAAATCGAGCACAAAGGAACACAAAAGTTGCAAAATGCAGAGCTGTAGAGTGTGCCCGGCAAATCAGGCTGTGTTCAATCTGCGATCAAACTAGAAAATGTTGGAAACACTCAGCAGTTCAGCCTTCACGACCAGCTTTACTTCATATGAGATAGAAAGTCGAAAAGTAATTCTGAAATGCTGCAACCAATGTCCAAACCTATTATTTTTAAAATGCACAGCGACTTTTATTTTAAAACATTCCTCCCCACTGGCCCCCTCCTTGTATTCTGCTCCTGCAGAGTATTCAGGTTACAGCAAGTGGGGATTGATCCCCTCCCTGACCCAGGAGCTTGTTATGAAGTTGTTGGCCCTGAAATTCAATTTTCCCACTGCAGGAAACTATCAGGCTCCCAGAGAAGTTGCCCAAATGAGTTTCTGCTAGCATCCCTCTGGAGAATGGGGTTTTATTTTAAGACTATAATACGACAATGTCCAACTACATGAATAATATAGCACAGGGTGGATTTTTCAAAAAATATAATTATTGGCTACTACACTGTTTAGCATTGATCAAATACTGAGAATGTAATAATGACACCCCACACTCTTGCTCTCTCCCCTTACATTTGCTCCCCCTCCTCGACCGTCTTGTGTAAGTTTTTTTTCCCCTCTCTCCCACTTTTGATCCTACCCCTCTTGCTTGGGCTTCCAAGCAGTGTTAATGCACTACTGCTTGTGCGTTTCACGACAGAATCACCCTTCTGCTTCCATTATGGTTGCACAGACAAATACAGAAATGTTTTGGTGTGAAATGATGATAGATTTCCTGCTGAGTCTCCAGTGCCTACATCTTCGGTGAAGGACTTTGAACATTATTCCCATAACGTGAAGGATGTGCCTGTTTCCTAACTGGTCCACATAGCAACCTCCAATAATTACTATCAAACTTCAGATGTGACACTACTTGACACTACAGAAACTCCAGTGTTGAAGTTACCATCCCCAATTCTACCAAAAAGGCACTCATTCCTCTTACAAACAACACAAGAGACTCTTGTATCTACAGGCCATGTTTTGAGGTGAATATAGTTGAGCCCTTTTATGGCACTTGATATGCCAGCCCCACTCGGAATATAACAGTTTCTAAAGCAAATGCCATGACAGATCCTCATTTGAAAATTAGCAACAAAAGTTATAATTAATATTAACTCTTTGACTGCCATATAACTGGAGATTCAATTGGGTTTTCTATTCCTGTTTTCAGCAGACTAAACCTGAATGTACATTTTTCCTTTCCCATTTTAAAAAAAAAATGTTTTCAACATTCATTAGGAAAGCTGAATCTTGTATAGTAAATGAACTGCAATTTGACAGCAAGTTTCAAATGACCCATTCAGTAAAGTGCTTCGGCCATACTTGCCTGAAATAAAAACTACTGATCTCAGAGGCCTGGTCAGTACTTGGATGGGAGACCGCCTGGGAATACCAGGTGCCGTAGGCTTTTGAAAAAAAAATGCCCAATCTCATCTGATCTCGGAAGCTAAGCAGGCTCAGGCCTGGCCAGTACTTGGATGGGAGACCGCCTGGGAATACCAGGTGCCGTAGGCTTTTGTAAAAAAAAATGCCCAATCTCATCTGATCTCGGAAGCTAAGCAGGCTCAGGCCTGGCCAGTACTTGGATGGGAGACCGCCTGGGAATACCAGATGCAGTAGGCTTTTGAAAAAAAAAATGCCCAATCTCATCTGATCTCGGAAGCTAAGCAGGCTCAGGCCTGGCCAGTACATAGATGGGAGACCGCCTGGGAATACCAGGCGCCGTAGGCTTTTGAAAAAAAAATTAAAGGGCTTGGAAGTATTTAAAACTAATTTAAATATTAAATTTTGACATATAGTACAGTGACCAGCCATTTCGACCCACGAGGCCAAGGCGCCCAATTTACACCCAATTAACCTACACTCCCGGTACATTTTGAATTGTCAGAGGAAACCAGAGCCCCCAGGAAAAACCCATGCAGACACGGGAGAATGTATAAATTCCTTCCAGATAGCGCAGGGTTTGAACCCCGCTCCTGATCACTGGCGCTGTAAAGGCATTGTGCTAACCGCTATTTCTCATCGTATGTAGCAGCTGACGAAAAGTTTCCCAAGATCCACATAGTGAAGAAGATTCACATGATCTCAGTCTAAGTCTTAACACTGAATGACAGGACAAACTTAGTATTCAGAGCCTGAGAACTTGGATGATAAGTCATTTACAGCAAGTAATTTCAGAAAGACGTCAACACCTTCATCAATGGAAGAGAACAAAAGAATAGAAGAGATCCTTTTCTTCCAAACGCATGGTTTACAATCACTAATCTCTCTTAAATAATTCTATTTGTATTATCTTCTACCTTATGTGTGATTCCTTCAGAATAAAGACAGGACTACCACAATTGATAAAAAGCTGCAGAAGCAAACTATTCTCCATCAGTGCCAAATTTTCTTTGCTGGGAATGTGATAAAAGTTGCAGCAACTTTGAGTTTTGGTCTTTATATCTGAACAATTTCAGGGATTCATTTCATCGTGCCAACTCCCCCTCAAATAATGTCATCATTTTAAAAGCTTCTGTTCCAACATCCCACAGTCCTTGAAATTCATGGAAAGACAACTCTGATCCCACTCTGAGAAAACCTATGGTGTTCACCTTTTCAAAACCAGTGTATTCTTTTGGTGGTGCTTCAATGGAGTATGACTCCGATGTGAAGCGAGGCAGAATTTTCATTCCTATGTCTGCCCATTTCTTTTCATAAAATCAAATGATCTGTTAGTACATCAGATTATCTCTTGCATCTGAAAACGTCTCTTCAGTGCTTTATGAAAATGAAATTCCAAATTCCTTCTCTTTCACTGGAGAAATCCTTGGTATTAAATATGATTTATAGAATTGATTTGCATTCTGTTCACGTTACCTCACAGCTCCAGCGACCTGGGTTCAATCATGTCACCGTTACTGTGAGCATGGAGTTTGCTTGTCCTCCCTGTGACCATATAGGTGTTCACCAGATGTTCAGGTTTGCTTTCATATCTAAGGATGTGCTGGTTGGTTAATTGACCACTGAGGCAAAATTGTTAAAGGAGAGTTGAGGACTTGTGGGAGAGAATGCGTGGCAGGACTGTAGAGAAATAAAGAGAGGGAGAGTAGAACTGATAGCTGTGCTCTGCTGGGAATTGCCTGGATTCCTAACTAAGCAATTTTGCTTTTGCAATTTAGCTTCACCCCAGATTTAAAGCTATTGATTTGAGCAAGAATTTCTTATTTTTGGACGTTAAAAAAATCTGCTTTGATTAATTTGGTCTCATGTATATGGAATTGGCAAGATCAGAAATAAATGACCAAGGGGGAGAATTCAGATTTCCTCTTTTATTTGTACAAATACATTTATATCCATCCATTGATGGGGATAGTGCCGGAGGATTGGCGCATTGCGCATGTGGTTCCGTTATTTAAAAAGGGTTCAAGGAGGATGCCTGGCAACTATCGGCCTGTAAGTTTGACGTCTGTGGTAGGTAAATTAATGGAGAAAATTCTTAGAGATAGTTCTTATAAACATCTGGATAGACAGGGTCTGATCAGTAACACTCAACATGGATTTGTGGGAGGAAGGTCATGTTTGACCAATCTGATTGAATTTTTTGAAGAGGTGACTAGGAATGTGGATGAGGGTAGCGCAGTGGATGTTGTCTATATGGACTTCAGTAAAGCCTTCGATAAGGTACCACATGGAAGGTTAGTTAGGAAGGTGCAGTCTTTAGGTATAAATTTTAAGATAGTCAAATGGATTGAACATTGGCTGAAAGGGAGAGGCCAAAGAGTGGTAGTGGATAATTGTCTGTCAGGTTGGAGGCCGGTGACCAGTGGTGTGCCTCAAGGATCTGTATTGGGCCCATTGTTGTTCGTTATATACATTAATGATCTAGATGATGGGGTGGTGAATTGGATTAGTAAATATGCAGACGATACTAAGATAGGTGGAATAGTGGATAATGAAGAAGGTTTTCAAGGATTGCATGGGCTGCTTAGAAAAGTGGGCTGAAAAATGGCAGATGGAATTTAATGCTGATAAGTGTGAGGTGCTTCATTTTGGTAAGAAGAATCAGAATAGGACATACATGGTAAATGGGAGAGCATTGAGGAATACAGAAGAGCAGAAAGATTTAGGAGTAATGGTACATCGTTCCCTGAAGGTAGAAACTCACGTGAATAGGGTGGTGAAGAAGGCTTTTAGTATGCTGGCCTTTATCAATCATTGCATGGAATATAGGAGTTGGGAGGTGATGTTGAGATTGTATAAGACGTTGGTGCGGCCTAATTTGGAGTTCTGTGTGCAGTTCTGGTCGCCTAATTATAGGAAGGATATAAACAGAGTGGAGAGAGTGCAGAGAAGGTTTACCAGAATGTTGCCTGGGTTTAAGCATCTGGAGTATGGGGAGAGATTGGACAGATTGGGTCTTTATTCTTTGGAGCGTAGAAGGTTGAGAGGGGATTTGATAGAAGTATTTAAGATTATGAAAGGGATAGACAGAGTGGATGTGGGTAGACTATTTCCGTTAAGAGGAGGAAAGATTAAAACAAGAGGACATGAGTTAAGAATTAAGGGGCAGAGGTTTAGAGGTAACATGAGGGGGAACTTCTTTACTCAGAGATTGGTGGCCGTGTGGAATGATCTTCCGGGAGAAATAGTGGCGGCGGAGTCAATTGTATTATTTAAGAAAAGGTTGGACAGGTATATGGATGAGAAGAAGATGGAGGGTTATGGGCATTGTGCAGGGAGGTGGGACTAGAAAGGGGTGTTTGGTTCGGTGCGGACTAGAAGGGCCTAATGGCCTGTTTCCGTGCTGTAATTGTTATGTTATGTTATGATGGTAGCATAATTTTTACTGTAATGTTGATGTTACAAACTTAAAAGATCAAAATATTTTCTGCAAGAACATGTTCAAATTTTGTGCAAAATATCAATTGTAAATATAACTCTGAAGATGTGGCTTAAATATCCTTGATGAAACATTCAGAAATAGTTGGATAAATGTAAAAAGTGCTTTTAAAAATAAACCTCCTACATTACCTGACCAAAAAAAAGTGACAAAATAATTTACACTTGCTTCTGATATGTACAGTATGTGTGTTCACATACAAAGGCTTCCATCCATTTTTCCCCGCTCCCCTCGTCATGCCATGAATTTTTCTCTACTTGGCCAGTTGTATTATGTTCTTTTGTTACATTTCTAAATTTAGACATATGGCACTGTAACAGGACCTTTTGGCCCATGAGCCCGTGCTGCACAATTATAGCTACAACCTCTGGTATCTTTTGAAGGGTGGGAGGAAACCAGAGCCTTGGGAAAAACCCACCCAGACATGGGGAGAACATACAAACTCCTTACTGACAGCATGGGATTTGAACCCCAGACCCGATCGCTGGCGCTGTAACAGCGTTGTGCTCACCCCTGTGCTAACAGTGCCTCCCTCTGAAAAGGTAATTCTCAACCGTTTCCTTTCCACTCACGTACCACTTTAAGTAATCCCTATGCCATTGGTGCTCTGTGATTAGTAAGGAATTGTTTAAGGTGGGATGTGAGTGGGAAGGGAAACCTCATAGTCAGATCAGGGAAATGATGCAGATAGATCAGACTTTAAGCAAAGATAAAGGCATGGAAAGATGGGGAAGAGTAAAGAGCAACAGCAAAGGTCTGCGACTGGGTTGAAGGCAGGATAGATGACAAAAGAGGAAATGATGGATGGTGAGTGAGGCAGGAATGGGACAAGAAACAAAAAGCTTGTAGAGAAAGTATGAATGTAAACAAAATAATCATTAGTGGAGTTGCACAAGAAAGTTTGTAGATGCTGTGATTGTAGTTTAATACACAAAAGCGCTGGAGAAACTCAGCAGGTCACATAGTGTTGTTTCTTTTCTTTTCTTTGGCTTGGCTTCGCGGACGAAGATTTATGGAGGGGGTAAAAAGTCCACGTCAGCTGCAGGCTCGTTTGTGGCTGACAAGTCCGATGCGGGACAGGCAGACACGATTGCAGCGGTTGCAAGGGAAAATTGGTTGGTTGGGGTTGGGTGTTGGGTTTTTCCTCCTTTGCCTTTTGTCAGTGAGGTGGGCTCTGCGGTCTTCTTCAAAGGAGGTTGCTGCCCGCCAAACTGTGAGGCGCCAAGATGCACGGTTTGAGGCGTTATCAGCCCACTGGCGGTGGTCAATGTGGCAGGCACCAAGAGATTTCTTTAGGCAGTCCTTGTACCTTTTCTTTGGTGCACCTCTGTCACGGTGGCCAGTGGAGAGCTCGCCATATAACACGATCTTGGGAAGGCGATGGTCCTCCATTCTGGAGACGTGACCCATCCAGCGCAGCTGGATCTTCAGCAGCGTGGACTCGATGCTGTTTTTATTTTGCCAATTTATCTATTTATATTGAAGTGTTGTTTATAGCAAAGATATATAACCAAAGCTTCGGACCTGAGCCCTTTTGTGTATTAATCATTATTGATTGTACTGCCTGTTCATAATTTAGAGAAATTATAATAAGATATTGTCTTTGATGATTGTAGGATGTCTGATCGAAAGAAAAACTAAGTATTGTTCCTTAAGCTTGTACAGCCATTTGATCAAAAGAAAAACTAAGTATTGTTCCTTAAGCTAGTACAGCCATTTGAAGAAGTGGAGGTCAGGGTGGAAGTCGGACAAAAAATTTAAAACAGCAATTGAAAGCCCAAGTTAATACATTTGGACTGAATTGAGATATTTATGAAGCAATAACCAGCATTGCCTTTGGTCCACTGACAGCATTGAGACTTCAATATAAATAGATAAATTGGCAAAATAAAAACAAGATATTCAGCAACTCTGTATAACTTTTTTAAAATTACATTTTGGGCTGTTGATGTTTCAGAGATCTTTCCGTGATTCCAAAGAGTGGTTATAGATCTAAAATGTAATGTTTGTTTTTACAATCTGCTTTTCAATAAACTTTCTACTGGGAGAATTGTTTCCCTGCTGGAGAGGAGGAAGTGAAGGAAAGGGGTTGTTTTGTTCTTGTGCTTGTGTGGGTAAGTGCTGGGGAAAAGCAATAAAGATTAAGGAATGAACCAGGATGTTGCAGAAATTAATTTATATTGATGTCAACTGTTGGTGTTTTTGAGTGGAAGGTGGTAGAAATATTCCATTAAGTGTGCAGCTACAACAGTGGAGGGTGAATGCAAACGATGCATTACTCTGGGAGGGAGGGAAGTGTGCAAGGACCGATCTATGGGAAATGGAACAGGTTTTGTTCAGACCATGGTGGAAGTGAATCATTGCTGTATTGTGGCGGTGCACACCTCTGATGGCAGGCTAACCGGCTCTGCGTGTTACGGTCGCGGCAGCTGCCAAGATTGGCACTGCTGGGGTCATCTTCTCCGCTGGTCGGGTCGGTTCCGCAGGAGCCTGGGGCAACGTCATGACGTGGTTTCCGGTGCTAGGGCAGGACTTACCCGTGGCTTTATAAGGTGTAGCATGGGAAGTTTCAATAAACATCTGGAGTGCAAACGAGCCTGACTACTGGCCTTGTTCTTCCCGACTCCGTTTAGCTGCCGCTGCAGTATGTTATTTAGGTTAATGGTTTAGATAAATTAACTGGGATGCCAGTCACCTCAAAATGATCTTCTGTATACTGATTACTTTGTGATAAGAGGATTGCCAATCAGCTTCCAAAAGATATTTACATGTGTGATGTTAGAATATTTTCCATTCATTAAGCACAGTAATGGTCTTTGTTAAGCAGGCAATGGAAATGCCATACCTACAAATATTAGAGGTGGGGGTGGAGTTCCTCTCTCAGGCTGATAATTTTGATTTTAAATCAGGCAGTTAATTGTCAGAGCAGCAAAGGTGACGAGCTTTATCTACTGAGTCTCCCAAGATTTCTGTCTGAAACAATCAGATGGAGAAGTCACCCATGTATCATCTATACTCAGCCAGTAAGTTTAGCAATGTTAAAGTGGGTGAAAGTCGTATCAAGAGGTCACAAGTTGCCAATATACTAATTATGATTTGAATGAAGATGATTGCTTGAAACCAATAGAAAATGCACTGTTCATTCCTACACCTTTAGGTTTATAATTGGCTTCCTCTGCCAGGAGTCCCCTATATCCTGCCTACTGTCCTTCACTGTCATAGGGAGGCACTGTTAGAGTAGCGTTTAGAGGAATGCTGTAACAGCGCCATTGATCTGTCTTCAAATTTGATTGTGCACCTCAGAGCAATGCTAGGTTTTTGTTTTTTTTTTAATTAATATTACTATATTGGCATACTTTTCATTTGGGGGGTGGTTAGGGTAATGGGGGAGATTATAAATACATGTGTCATCATTTCTGAATTATATTGTTCTAGTGGCTAAATGTGAAATATAGAAATAGAAAATCTAAACAAAATATTAAAAAAAGAAATCCGACTTTTGTCCCCATTGTCAGTTGTTCTCTCTCCTTCAATGGAACAACATTTTTGAAATCAGGTGGTCCAACGGGAGAGCAGAGTGTGGTGAGGACAACCAATAGCCAATATATTCTCAAATACATTAGACAAAGGTTGCCAAGGACAAATTTCTTGGTGTTCTTTCCCCTGGTGGGTATGAGCGTATTATGATGGCTTCCAACATGCTTGGGGCAAGGTAGGGTAGTGGTGGATCTGTCAATGGGTGGCAGTCCTGTCACAGGCATTGGCGAACTTAGCCTTAATTGGTGTTGTAGACTTGAATAAAGAGGTAGGGGGAAGGAGTTCACCTGATTTTTGACCCTCCCGATGAAGGACTCAGGCCCGAAATGCTGACTGCCTTTTACTTCTTAAGAATTCTGCATGATCTGTTGAGTTTCTCAAGCACTTTTGTATGCAAGAACTAGGAGAGGGCTTTGTGGAACGAGCAGAGGAGAAGAGGTGCGACCTGAGCCATTGATCTTGGTCATATTGTACAGCAGGTGAACTTGAGAGGCCAGGTTTTCAAACCCTTGATCTCATTTTCTTTTGAATATTTCTTCATCTCTACCCAACCCACCCATTCAGAGCGGTCAAGCATCCCACATTGCAATCATTTCAGCTGCACTGTTTTGGCTATTTTTGATGGCACCCATTTAACATTGCATTAAATTGAGTGCTTAGACAATGAAACTGAAACAAAGAGAATTACACATAATACATATTTTATAAAGATCGCTGAAATGTTTCTTTAATTATTTTGAAGTTAGTTTTTAAATTAAAAAAAATTTAGAGCTACAACATGGAGAGAGGCCATTTTGGCCCATGAGTCCTTGTTGCCCAATTTACACCCAATTAACCTACAACCCCGGTATGTTTTTTGAATGGTAGGAGGAAACCGGAGCCCCCGGGGAAAGCCCACACAGACACGGGGAGAACTTACAAATTCCTTACAGACACGGCGGGATTCAAACCCTGGTCTAGATCGCTGGCGCTAAAGGCGTGGTGTTAATTGCTACACCCAACTGTGCTGCCCCACTCAAATTATTGAATGGAATCAAGTTGCAATGAATATAGAGAAATACTTAATTTGACTTTGAAGCAAATATATTTACAACTAATTCCAAAAGAAAAATCTTGCATATGCCCTGCAAACCTATGGCATTCAGCTTGATTAAGAATCTGATTGCTGCCCCCGAGATGAAAGGCAAAATGTATAAGGAGTTATTCCAAGTGGTTAAAGAACATCTGAGCCCAGACTACTTACTATTAGGAAACAGCTCAAGTGCAACCAGTGGACGCAAAGGGATAATGGAAGATTTTGTAGTCCATTGCAGAACTGAGGAAATTCTCTAAATCTCTGAGTAATGCAACAAGAGTTTTAAAAACACAATGGTACCATGAAAACATGACTCTCTAAATGGGAATTAATCCATTGTAGCAATTACCATCCAAGGTTTTCATTTGTTTTGCAATGCCTGGTCAGAATTTGTACAAAATATCTGGAAATAAAGTAAATCATTGCCTGACATACTTGAGCATTTATTCTGTGCCTCCATAGATGGAGGTACAGAACTCAGTCGCGAAAATGACAGCTGTTGCTCAATGACAGATAAACAGAGAAAATAAGACTCATAGTAGGCCAAATGACCCTTTGAGTTTGCTCTGCCATTTAATATACTGTAGTTATGGCTGCTCATCCAAATTCAATATCCTACTTCTGTTTTCTCCTCATATTTCTTTCAAATACAAACTGTATTTCTCTTTTTCATGATTTAATAATTTGGCTGTATTTGTTTTCTGTGCTAGAGAATTTAACAAGTTGGCCAGACTTTCGGTGAAGATGTTTCTTGTCATGCCTTTTCTTAAAGGAATATCTCCTTTTTAGCTTTGACCCCCCCACCCCGGACCTGGATTTCTCCACCTTTGGGAACATTATTCCCTCCATAGTGCAGTTGAAATTTATAAATTACAATGAGTTTCTCATAAGTTTGTCATTCTTCTAAACTCTAGTGCAATTCACCTCAATTATTCTACATTCCTTTTACATGTCCGTTCATCCCAGAAATCAGTGCACACTCCCACCAAAGCAAGAATCCTTACTTCACTCATTATTTCCTCCAGCCACCAATCCAACTCTATATCTGAGATCAATTGAATAACTCTTTTTGAATAGCCAGCATTGGTATAATAGGTGAAATGTGTTCCTTCTTTTCATACAATGTTGGTAAATATGAGGTTCTCCACTTTGGAAGGAAAAAAATAGTTAAAAAGAGTGAACGCTTGCTGCATGGTATTGTGAAGAGGGACTGGGGAGTGCATGAATCGTAAAAGGTCAGCCTCCAGGAGCAACAATCAAGAAAGCAAATGGAATATTGGTCTTCATTGTGAGAGATTGAATTTAAGAGCAGAGAGTATTTGATGCAACTGTACACAGTAAATGGACTAATGTCTATAGTTATAGTCATTAGAAAAGATAGATTGGCTTTGGAGGTGGTGCAGAGGAGGTTCACCAGATTGATTCCAGGGGTTAGCCTATGAGGTGAGAGTGAGTTGCCTGAGAATATACTCGCTGGAATTCAGAAGAATGAAAGGGATCTTATCGAAACGTATAAAATCATGCAAGAGTTAGAAAAGGTAGAGCCAGGAAAATTGTTTCCACTGGTAGATGAGACCAGAACTAGGGGACAAGATTTGGGGGGAGTAGATTTAGGATGATGAGGAGGAACTCCTTTGAGTAGAGAGTGAAAATTCGGTGGAATTAACTGCCCAAGGAAGCAATAAAGACTTTAATTAAATATATTTAAGACAGACTTAGAGAGATGTTCTTACATTGTAGGGGAATTAGTTATGAGGAAAAGGAGGGGAGGTGACCAGATCAGTCATAATCTTATTGAGTAATGGAGCAGGCTAGATGGCTTATTCCTGCTCCTATTTCTATGCTCTTATGTTTTACAGCCAGGTCAAGGAGCAAATGTCAGTGATAGCGCCAAGTTATGGTTTTTGAATGACTTCTCACAAGAAAAGCTGCCTAAAGGGACTACAAATTCTGATGAAATCTGATTCTGGTGAAAAGTAATCAACTTTAACTGTTGACTCTTCAATTCTGCTTCCTGACCCATGCCCTCTTTCATCATTTAATTAGCACTCAACCACAGTGGATAAAGCTTCTCAAAGTTGAAGATTCAATTTATTGTCAAGTAGCAAAAACAGTGTCATATTACACAAAATTGCCTTTTGTCTGCTGTCGGGCAGACAGATGCACCATCGGCAGAAATTCCCTGACGCACCTCTTACAGTCAGAGAAAGAGGAGTGTTCTCTTTCTCGCTCCCCCCCCCCCCCGATGAGTCACTGTGTGCCCATCGATTTGCACTCAACTATTCCCGAGCCTCCGCAGCCATACAGAGTCCAGTCCAAACCATCAGCAACCCGAACTCCAGATCCGAACAGATTTGGAATCCTTCAGCGCCCTCTCGCATCCTGGTTCTGATACAGCCAGTTTTGAGCCAGTCTCCAGCGGTTCGCAGCCTGGAGCAAGTCCCTCGACCACAGTGTCACAAGCAGCCTGCACGGGATCTTTGAGTCACCAACACCTGTATGTTCCTCAGCCACAGAGTCCCTCCCTGGTCCACCACCATCCAGTGGGGGGGTTTCTCCTCTGCTACTCCCTCTCAGACACAAGGGAATACCCTGCACCAGTCCTCCCCTTCCCTGGAGTCTGCAACCCCTTGTGGCTGCTACCAATCATAGGCACCGCCATTTGAGCGTAGACCCCAGCAGTCTCGGGATTTTTAATCAAGCCCACTATTAGCTCCATTTAAAGGCTGGTTCAAAGCCTGTATAGACCTAACGCAGACGAACTGGACGGTTGGACCCATGGGATTGTTGTGTCTCCACTCCCCGCTCTCCGCGGCTCCGCACCATTTTTAAAAATAAAATGCTCTTAATCTTCATCACTTTTTTTTAACCAACTTGCAACAGCTTCACTAATTTGCACTGTTAATCTGATTCATAATTTTCCTGGATGATGGCTGCCCAGTCGCATCATATCTATTCTGCAGACAAAGCAGGATGAAGGAACTAAAGCTATCCATGCACCTCAAAAGCCTGATCAACACTGATGGAGACACACACTATTTATCCAACTGTTCCTCTACTCCATCACCTACCTTCAGCCATCAAACCTGAAAACATTTGGTGAACAAATTTAGTTTTGACTGCTAACAATATGTTGAAAAGATTGCCAACTTTGTGGCAGCATTTGCTATTTCTACCAGTTGGGGAGCATTTTTCTCCTTCTTCTTCTTTGGCTTGGCTTCGCGGATGAAGATTTATGGAGGGGTATGTCCAGGTCTGCTGCATGCTCGTTGGTGACTGACAAGTCCGATGCGGGACAGGCAGCAGTTGCAAGGGAAAATTGGTGGGTTGGGTTTTTCCTCCTTTGTCTTTTGTCAGTAAGGTGGGCTCTGAGGTCTTCTTCAAAGGAGGTTGCTGCCCGCCGAACTAAAGTCGGTAAAATGGCCTGGACAACAGCTGATTAAGGAGAAAAATATTCTCCACCTTCTGTTTATTTTCATTTGTTTATTCCAAATAACCCTATTTTGTGCTTGTGCTCATTGTGCATTTAGGGAATTAAATGGCTTAGATTTTGTTTTTGTTGTTGTAACAACAATATTACCAAAGAGCTGGTACTGCAACTCACAATGCGAAACGCTCAGGCAAAATAATTCAGCCCAGTCTCACCAGCTCAGAGGAAATCACCATACATTAAATGCTTCTGTTCGACACATTGTATTTGTATTGAGCAAGAGTAGTGGTTTCAATCATATTGAAAATGCAGATGCCATGATGGTCACCCTGCCTGTTAGACTGATCTATTTTAGTTTCAGCTTAAAGTCTTGCTTTTGAACTATTGGGCCCATACTGAGCAGTTTAACCGATTCACGATTAAATGGTGTAAACAAAAATATTTATCCAGAGGAGTCAAAAATAAAAGCTGCAGATGCTGGTAATGTGAAATGAAAAGAAAAACAGAAAAAAAAGAGCTGGAGACACTCAGCAGATTAGATAGTGTATGTGCAAAGAGAAACAAAGTTAAAATTTCAGGTCAAGGCCCTCATTAGAACTGGGAGAGAGATTAAAATCCAGGTGGTTTTAATTGTAGAGGTGGTGGCAGGAGCGATGGCTAAGATAAAGGGGATAATACCAGAAGGCAAAAGAGAGAAGAAAATAATCCTGAAGATGTGAGAAATAAGAGTGAAAAGATAAAATAATGACAATTGTTAGATTTGAGTCCGGAAGGCAATGATGCATCATGTCAGAAGATGGGGTACTGGATCTTAGATTAAGCTTCATTGGAATGGTGTAGGAGGTCAAAGACAGGAAGGGCAATGCTAGAGGAGGATTTATATTTTAAGCAACTGGTGGCCCTCTTCGGTACAATGTGAGGAAATTATTCTTCTTTGTCTGCAGTTCAGAGTCGAGCCATTTCTTTTGGCGAGGGTGCGATTTTTTTTTTAACTTAAATGGACGGTGTGATGCACTCTGGTGACAGTAGGCAGACACAAAATTCGAAAAGACTGAACAACAGGCTTTATTCTACTTAAAGTCTTCAGCTGCAGTCAGCTGCAACTCCGAGCGACTGACCTCGAGGGGCGGGATGCAGCTTGTATCCCGGCGGATGATTGGCAGTCGACCAGGTGGGGCTTGATCCATTCAGGTCGGCTGATTGACAGCTGGCCAGGTGGGGTCTGTCCTCTGGCAAGCTTCTGCAGGTACCCCTGCAGTAGGCTAGTGGTGTATCACCACAGACGGATGCTGCCCCACCTACTCACGATCAGTGGTTGCGTGACATCGTGTCCTGTTTGAATGTGGAAAAGATTCATTATTGAATTAATAATTCAGATGTAAGATTCAGAAGTCATCTATGACTCCCTCTCTTACTTTAGAATCTTACTCCAAAGTAATTAAATTGCCTGACTTGTATCTTTTCCACGTTCTCTGTATTAATGTTTGTTTTTTCTACCTTCGTTTTTCTTTTAATACTAATCATATAGAGCAGTTTAGTTAAAGGGGTTTGAGTCGTTCTCCTCTACTATCTTCTTTCCGTTTTTTGTATTATTAGTGGGGTTTCTTTTTCTAAAAAAGGAATTTAGAATATGAATTATGGATTTGATTTAGTTTATGTTCTTTTCTTTGGCTTGGCTTCGCGGACGAAGATTTATGGAGGGGGTAAAAGTCCACGGACTGGTTTGACGAAAACAGGACTGGTTTGACGAAAACAGCCAGGAAATCCAGGAGCTGCTGGCAAAGAGGCGAGCTGCCCACCAGGCTCACCTTACAAAGCCGTCCTGTCCAGAGAAGAAACAAGCCTTCCGTCGCGCATGCAGCCATCTTCAGCGCAAACTCCGGGAGATCCAAAATGAGTGGTGGACTAGCCTCGCCAAACGAACCCAGCTCAGCACGGACATTGGCGACTTCAGGGGTTTCTACGAGGCTATAAAGGCTGTGTACGGCCCCTCACCCCAAGTCCAAAGCCCGCTGCGCAGCTCAGACGGCAAAGTCCTCCTCAGCGACAAGATCTCCATCCTCAACCGATGGTCAGAACACTTCCAATCTCTTTTCAGTGCCAACCGCTCAGTCCAAGATTCCGCCCTGCTCCAGCTCCCTCAACAGCCCCTAAGGCTAGAGCTGGATGAGGTTCCCACCCTGGATGAGACATATAAGGCAATCAAACAACTGAAAAGTGGCAAAGCAGCAGGTATGGATGGAATCCCCCCAGAAGTCTGGAAGGCTGGCGGCAAAACTCTGCATGCCAAACTGCATGAGTTTTTGAAGCTTTGTTGGGACCAAGGTAAACTGCCTCAGGATCTTCGTGATCATCACCCTGTACAAAAACAAAGGCGAGAAATCAGACTGCTCAAACTACAGGGGAATCACGTTGCTCTCCATTGCAGGCAAAATCTTCGCTAGGATTCTACTAAATAGAATAATACCTAGTGTCGCCGAGAATATTCTCCCAGAATCACAGTGCGGCTTTCGCGCAAACAGAGGAACTACTGACATGGTCTTTGCCCTCAGACAGCTCCAAGAAAAGTGCAGAGAACAAAACAAAGGACTCTACATCACCTTTGTTGACCTCACCAAAGCCTTCGACACCGTGAGCAGGAAAGGGCTTTGGCAAATACTAGAGCGCATCGGATGTCCCCCAAAGTTCCTCAACATGATTATCCAACTGCACGAAAACCAACAAGGTCGGGTCAGATACAGAAATGAGCTCTCTGAACCCTTCTCCATTAACAATGGCGTGAAGCAAGGCTGTGTTCTGGCACCAACCCTCTTTTCAATCTTCTTCAGCATGATGCTGAACCAAGCCATGAAAGACCCCAACAATGAAGACGCTGTTTACATCCGGTACCGCACGGATGGCAGTCTCTTCAATCTGAGGCGCCTGCAAGCTCACACCAAGACACAAGAGAAACTTGTCCGTGAACTACTCTTTGCAGACGATGCCGCTTTAGTTGCCCATTCAGAGCCAGCTCTTCAGCGCTTGACGTCCTGCTTTGCAGAAACTGCCAAAATGTTTGGCCTGGAAGTCAGCCTGAAGAAAACTGAGGTCCTCCATCAGCCAGCTCCCCACCATGATTACCAGCCCCCCCACATCTCCATCGGGCACACAAAACTCAAAACGGTCAACCAGTTTACCTATCTCGGCTGCACCATTTCATCAGATGCAAGGATCGACAATGAGATAGACAACAGACTCGCCAAGGCAAATAGCGCCTTTGGAAGACTACACAAAAGAATCTGGAAAAACAACCAACTGAAAAACCTCACAAAGATAAGCGTATACAGAGCCGTTGTCATACCCACACTCCTGTTCGGCTCCGAATCATGGGTCCTCTACCGGCACCACCTACGGCTCCTAGAACGCTTCCACCAGCGTTGTCTCCACTCCATCCTCAACATCCATTGGAGCGCTTACATCCCTAACGTCGAAGTACTCGAGATGGCAGAGGTCGACAGCATCGAGTCCACGCTGCTGAAGATCCAGCTGCGCTGGATGGGTCACGTCTCCAGAATGGAGGACCATCGCCTTCCCAAGATCGTGTTATATGGCGAGCTCTCCACTGGCCACCGTGACAGAGGTGCACCAAAGAAAAGGTACAAGGACTGCCTAAAGAAATCTCTTGGTGCCTGCCACATTGACCACCGCCAGTGGGCTGATAACGCCTCAAACCGTGCATCTTGGCGCCTCACAGTTTGGCGGGCAGCAACCTCCTTTGAAGAAGACCGCAGAGCCCACCTCACTGACAAAAGGCAAAGGAGGAAAAACCCAACACCCAACCCCAACCAACCAATTTTCCCCTGCAACCGCTGCAATTGTGTCTGCCTGTCCCGCATCGGACTTGTCAGCCACAAACGAGCCTGCAGCTGACGTGGACTTTTTACCCCCTCCATAAATCTTCGTCCGCGAAGCCAAGCCAAAGAAAAAGAAAAGTCCACGTCAGCTGCAGGCTCGTTTGTGGCTGACAAGTCAGTGTTATATGGAATATCTTGTTTAGTTTGAGTAACTGTCTATACTATCTTATTGAATTGCTTTTTTGTGCAAATCCTTTATATTAAAATCATTAAAATATCTTAAAAAGAAAGAAAAGCAATTGGAAGATCAGGGTCAGCCATGCTGCAAAATGTTTGTATTTGTGAGCACTGACTAGCCGTAGACGAGATTGGAAGAGGTGGCAATACACAAACATCCTGGCGAAACCCAGCAGGTCACACAACATCCGTAAGATGAAAAAAAGTAGCCAGCATTTCATGCCTGAGCTCTTTGTCAGGATTCAGAAAAGAACAGGTAGACGTCTGCATAAAATGGTATGGCGGGGGAAGAGGGTGGGGTGGGGGGGGGAGAGAACCGAAGAAGAGGAAGGGGGAGTAGTGCAGGCGAGAGGTAATAGGTGGGTGGTACACATGGCAGGATAGGAGAAAGAAGCTGAGAAGAGATGGGCGAAGAGGGCAGAGGGCTGAAGAAAAGGAAGAGAAGGGGATGGGGAGCTGCAGGAAAGGAAGAGGGAAAGAGAGTTCTCACTTCTCGGCTTCTACCCTCCCCCTGTATCCTCCTATTGTCTCTTACCTGTCAGCCTGTGCTCCTTTACCTTTCCACTTCCTCACTCCTCTCCTCTTCCCCCCAACGTTTATTTAGGCGCCCGCCTGTTACTACTTATTCCAGACAAAGGGTTCAGGCCCAAAGCATTGGTTACCTTTTACTTCCCCTGGATGCTGTGTGACCTGCTGAGTTTTCCAGCACATTTGTGTATTGTTCTCGACCCCGGCATCTGCAGATTTCCTTGTTTCACCATGTTGAAAGAGGTGCTGTTCTTGAATTTACTCTTTCACCTGAGAAGGTGGGAAGGGAGGAAGTAAAAGATCAGGTGTTACATCTTTTATACAGAGACACGATGCACCTTCCTTAGCTCAATGGGTCATATTTTCATCTCGGCTCAGAAGGCTGTGGCTTCTGAAGTCTATTTTCATCCAGCACATTTTATTTTTATAGCTCATTCCGTCTGACTCTTTTCTCTGTCGGTGTTTGTAGCCCTTCCTGTTCTGCTGGAATTGGGTCTGAAATTTTGATTAATTATTTCTCAGGAACACACCAGGGAACAATATTCTTCTCATTCTAGGAGCATTGCTGACTACCTGTGAAGTAAATATTTCAAACACCTGGTGCGGGAAGGGGATCAGGTGTATCGAGGATTGTTATGAGCAAGGGCAACTTATATCATTTGAACAGCTAAGGAATAAGTCATCCAATAAAACTTTCTTCTGCTATCTCAAGCTAATATCTTTCTTAAGGGATAATTTGGGACCGACTATGGCCCTGCCCGTGTGTAGTGACATGAAGATTCTAATTCTAAAGGGAAATACACTCAAGTTCATCTTTATGATCTATCTCTTATTCCAAAGCGAGGGCCCAAAGCTGGGCTTATAGAAGTCAAAGGGCAAGGTGGGAGACGGACTTAGGCACAAGAATCTACAATTGGTGCTGGTCAGAGTGCTATCTGGACAACATGACAGCAGTTATTAATGCCAGGTACAGTTTGGTGCAATACAATTTTTTGTAACCTTTATTGACTCAACCTGGCTGTGTACAAGGGTGAGATCCTTCTGGGAGGACCTGGAAGACATTCTGAAAAATAATTACAAAGGTGGATTTTCCACAGGATCCTGAATTGTGCCCGCTGGGAAACATTATGGACGTGTGTTTTAAATTGTCAATTCAGTTTGTGAAGGGCGCCTTGGCGATAGCCAGGAAGTGTATAGCGGTCACGTGGAAGTCCGACTCCCAACTAAGCTTTACACGATGGTGTACAGAAATATAGAATTGCATTCCCCTGGAGAAAATCACATACTATTTAAGGAGAAAATATGACACATTTGTTAGGGTATGGCAGCCTTATCTGCAACATATAGGTGTACAGATATAGTTACACCCCTTCTAAATAGAAGAAAAGTAAAAATCTGTACTAATAGTGGAATGATTGAGAGAACTGAAGTAGTTCGTGGGACAGATGACGAGCTGTTGTTTCATATCTTTTACATTTTACTTTGTTACTTTGGGTTTATATTTGGTTCCTTCAAGGACTTCTATAGATTTTTGGTTCTTTATGTTTGTTTAATTTACATAATCTTTTCCTTGTGGTATTAGGGTATGAGAGGGATGGGCGGGGGGGAAATGGACTCTGAATGTAATATATCATTGTTGAGAAAGATTGTACTGTTTGGGATTTGTGTGAGTCTTGGAAAATCAAAAATATATATTTTTAAAAAGTAAACATTTTAATAATAGTATGTGTAACTGTTAGCACAGTGCTGTTACAGGGCCAGCGACCCGGGTTGGATCTGATGCCTTGTATGTTCTCCCCATGTCTCCATGGATTTTCCCCAGGTGCTCTGCTTTCCTCTGACCATTCGAAACATACTGGGGGTTTTAGGTTGATTGGGCGGCATGGACTCTGGAGCCGGAAGGGCTTGTTACCATGTTGTATGTCAAAATTTAAATTGTCTGGGGGGGCTTAGATAATGTACTCGATTAATAATGATCTATATAGGTAATTCATGTAGTTCCCTCAAAAATGAACTGAACTCGGATGTTTTCCTGCATAATGTAGATACCCTTTCCTAGTCAAAACTAAAGTAATTTGCAGAGTAATGGATGTGAAATACTGAGAGTCTTTTTAAATTTTAAATTTAAATTTAGACAAACAGCACGGTAACAGGCCATTTCAGCCCATACCATGAGTCCATGCCACCCAATCAACCTACACCAATAGTACATTTCAAACAGTGGGAGGAAACTGGAGCCCCTGGGGAAAACCCACCCAGACCAGGGGAGAGCGTACAAACTCCTTGCAGACGGCATGGGATTTGAATCCCGCTCCTGATTGCTGGCACTGTAAAGGTGTTGCGCTAACCGCTACGCCAACCTTGCCGCCCCATATGTCAAACGCGCCGTCTGCTTATTTAAAGTTTTTATTAGACTCTATGCAAGTGCAACAAGATGCACTCAAATATATATTTACCATTAACTTCGCTGCTTTTCCCCCTGAAAAGAAAAGAGCAACAGACACTCGCATAATGCATCTGCAAACTTTCAAGTTCAGCTGATTATCTGAGCTATGAATTCTCATCCACTTTCATAACTGTATTTGTGTTTTAAGGCTCACTGGCAGAAATTGTTGATGTCATAGCCATCTCTGGACTCATGAAGATATCTCTTCTTGTCTCCTTTCAGTCATGTTTGATGACACCTCATCTATGGTAGAAGCTGCTTCATTGTGCTCCAAATTCACAATCTTCTTCGCTCTTCTCGTGGGTGATAGTGCAACGAGAAGAAAGGATCCACTTGAATCCTTTCCAAATTCTTCGCCTAGTCATAGAAGCTAATTCTAGGAATCAAAAAGCTTTACAGACTCTCCAATATCTCATTTCCTCCTCTTTGACGGGCCTGGTGGTCTTCACCACATGACCTCAATGACACAATCTGAGTCTTTTACATTGTGTTGGGATTTTTAGCTTTCTTTCAACAGCCACCTGTGTTTCTGCAGGAGCCTATCTGCTCATGGAATGTTGGCTCAGTAGAAAATCCATCAAGGTAGTGCATCATGGCAGCGTCACAACACAGATTACTATGCATTTTCCGCTAGCACTTCACTAAAGGCCAAAGAAAGATCACTACTCTTTTTCTCACCACCTCTCTGATATGCTCTATCAATGATTCCAAAGACTGAGTGAGGAACAATAGGCTTTAATACACATTAGCTGGTCCAACTCCATGCGCTTGAATGAATGGAAGGGGGAAGGGAGGTCGACCTTTATGGCCAGGTCACAGGGGGAGGGGTTACATGGAGTCGAGTCATCAGTGGGCAGGCCGGCCACTTATGTACAGGACAGCAGCAGTATATCCATGTATATATATCATTTAATTCCCCCCCTTTTAAAAAAAACCAAGACCCAGTCCAAGAGGTTCAACAGGTCAGGTGGCTTCCTCAGCCTTTGCAACCTGCGCAGCTCCGCTGGAGGTCGAATATCTTGAGGCGGGGGGGGGGGGGGTATGGGGCAAGGCTGTCGCCATAGAGGGTGGGGTCTGGTTGTCTGTGGGGGCAGTTGTGGTGATCATCTTGGCAGGGTGAGGGTCCCGGGCATGTGGTGTGGGTGTTTGGGGGGAGGGGGTCGCTGGCCTGTACCTAGTCCCTGTAGGGGATGATGTGTGTGTATGTGATGCCCGGGGCTGGGGGTAGGTGGATGTTTCCGGCACATGCTAGGTCCCGGACAGGGAATGTGTCCTCTTGGCCATCAGGGTACTGGAAGTAAGAGTATTGTGGGTTAGCGTGTAGGAGCTGCACCTCTTCCACCAATGGGTCGGTCTTATGGCCCCTCGCGTGTTTCCTCAGCAGGACCTGGAGATGAGAACCAGGGCAGCAGAGTGGTTTCAGTTGCTGACCACCTGGGGAAGGAAAACATGCATTCGTGTGGAGTCATATTTGTAGCAGTGCATAGGAGGGATCTGATGGCGTGGAATGCCTTTTTGATATAAGGGCCAGGAAAATCACCTTCCAAGTGGTGGCGTTTATTCACTCCACCCCCAGGGGTTATAGCTCATAGCCAACAGGTACTGCCACAGCTCATCGCTCATGAACGAGGACCCCCGATCACTATGAATATAGTCCGGGTACCTGAAGAGGGTGAATATGCTGCAGAGTGCCCTAATAACTGTGGCAGAGATTATGTCAGGATAGGGGATGGCAAACAGGAATCTGGAGAACTCGTCGATGACATTAAGGAAATAGACGTTTCTATTAGTTGAGGGCAGGGTCCCTTGAAATCGAAACTCAGCCATTCGAAAGGGCATGTGGCCTTGATGAGGTGTGCCTTGTCGGGCCTGAAGAACCGTAGTTTACATTCCATGCAGACCCAACAGTGTCTGATCATGGACCTGATGTCCTCGATGGAGTACAGGAGGTTCCGGGCTTTTATAAAGTGGAACAACCTTGTGACCCCAGGGTAGCAGAGGTCATCGTGGAGGGAGTGGAGGCGGTTGAGATGCGCTCTGACGCACGTCCTCTGGGATAAGGCATCGGGGGGGATTGTTGAGTTTGCCTGTCCTGTACAGGATATCATAGTTACGGGTGGAGAGTTCAGTTCTCCACCTCAGGATTTTATCGTTCTTGACTTTCCCCCACACTTTTGTGTTAAACATGAAGGCGACAGCCCGTTGGTCCATCAGCAGGGTAAATCTTTCCCCAGCCAGGTAGTGACGCCAGTGGCGCACGGCCTCAACAATCACTTGTACCTCCTTCTCGACTGAGGAGTGCCGTGACTTGGGGCCATGGAGGATGCAGGAAAAAAATGCTACTGGCCTGCCCACCTGGTTGAGCGTGGCGGCCAGCGTGAAGTCAGAGGCATCGCTCTCCAACTGGAATAGGATGGATTCGTCCACGGCATGCATCGTGGCTTTAGCGATACCTCCTTTGATTTGGTTGAAAGCCTCCCAGGCTTCTGCCAATAAGGGAAAACTTGTGGACTTTACTAAGGAGAAGGCTTTATTGGCATAATTGGGCATCCACTGGGCATAGTAAGAAAAGAACCCCAGGCACTGTTTCAGTGCCTTGAGGTTGTGTGGTATCGGGAAGTCCATAAGGGGACGCATACGATTGGGGTCGAGGGCAATGACACCATGCGACAAGACACATCCAAGGAGGGCCAGGCGAGTGGTACTAAACACGCTCTTCTCCTTGTTATAAATCAGATTAAGGGACTAGGCTGTGCTGAGAAATTTCGCCAGGTTTGCGTTGTGGTGCAGCAGTAGTATCGCTACACTCTCGTGGTTGGCTGCCTTGCATCCCTAAGATTCACTGGTCCGTTTCAGATGTTGGGAGGGTTCTGGCAATTCATGGGCAGTGCTCCATTGGCTCTCTTGACCTAGTTGGTCAAAATAGTTTGCCTGGTACTAAATCCATGAAGGAGGGTAATTTTTGGCTTACAAGTGAGGAGTCCTGCACCATCTATGATTAACCGCACACTGCAGAATTACTGAAGGATATTGGCACAAAGGGCAAGTGACTAAGCATTGACAAAAATTCCAGTGTGTAATGAGGAGAGAATGAGATGTAGGAGTAATGCTGAACATGGAATAAAAAAGCATACTTCCAAAAGAATGATCATTTGAGCTCTGGGAAGGAGTTCATTTAATAACTTTCAAAAATTCAGCATGTTATAATGGTCCGAACAGTCCTTTACTTTACTGTATAAATCCAAGGCTTGATCCAACATATATTTAACTAGTTAGTTCAAGAGCTATATTATTTATACAAGAGTATTTCCTGAAACATTACTTTTGTTTCAGGGAAGTCTGAAAAACAAAAACAAAGAAATAATTTAAAGAGGAACAATGAATATAAAGCAGAGAAATATGTATTCAAAATATTCAGTCCAATATAAACAGTGTTTAGCTTTGTTTGTGTGTGAAACACTAATGGGAAATACATTACATGGGAATGTTCATCTTTCAGATGAATACCATCTGTAAATGGAAGTTTTCATCGCTTTATGACATGCCTATTTACCCAATAGTTTTGCTTATCACATATATATTGACAATTTTCTTCTCTTCACTTTAAATAAGTGCTTTTCAACTTTAGAATATTTTAGCTGTTTTACTGCAGTAAATTTCTCAGAATCACCATGTCTTTAGACAAATAGAAAAATGTATAAAAACATGAATTATTTGCAAAATTCAAATCACCTTGCAATGGACTGTATTTCTGCCCATGACTTTGAAATGCAACCTTTATGAAATGTTTGCAGGGGAACGTCACAACATACCAGTGAGGGGATTAACATTCTAGCTGAAACTTTGAACACAGCACAAGTTTTGGATGAATCTTGGCATGGGTTCATGCTGCAAAGAGGACTATCTTCTAACATGCAGACCTGTAAATCTGTTAAGGGTCTTATTTACCCCAAAGGAAAGTTTGATATTCAGTCTTTCCATCATTGAAGAAAAAAGGGAAAAATAATTTCTAGTTCCAGAGTTTGGAAAAGGAATTCCAATCTCCTTTGTTCCCTTATCACAAAACATACAAAAAAAACATTGGGGAGATTTTTTTTTCCCAGTATTTAATATGTGCGTGTGAATGGAGAGTGCCTGTTGCTCTCACCTGTGTGCATTCAAACCTACTGAAGCCAATGGAAGCCATTATGCAGAAGTAACACAACTTGTGGAAACCATGTGGAGCCCAAAGATAACATTTTTCCCTCATTTATTTTAGATTCTTATTTGATTTTGTTTAAAACTGCTCTGATTTGATACACCTGGGACTGTAGGATCTCAGAAGCTAAGCAAGCTGAGGACTGGTCAGTACTTGAAGGGGAGACTGCCAAAGAACATGAGGTGCTGTAGGTTTCTGCAGGGGGTGCTAGACAAAGTGGCAACTCTCTACATTCTAAATATAGTGTTACATGACAATAATGAAACCTTTAGCTTAATTTGGCCCCAGAAATCTGTCAGCTTTCAAGGGTATGAAGTGACTACCCTGTTTAAAATAAAATGGGTATATTTTCACCGGTGAAAACATTTTCACCTGTATGATTATTTTCTCTTTTAATACAGACTTTGTTGTCTTAACAAAATCAAATTAAACTTATACCCACTGATTCAGAATCTACTGAATATCTTTCCAAAAGTTGCATGGATCCCACAGTTAAATTTTGTTGTTGGAATAGAATGTCTTTGTGATTTTTTTTTAAAGAAATAGAAATGACAACTTGGAGAGTGTTTAAATTTCATTTTCAGATTTATTGTCACAGTACATTCATGACATCATATACAAACATAAGATTCTTTTACCTGGGGGTGAGGCAGAACTACCACTTGTTGGTAGTGCCAAAAATCATAACATTTTAACAAATAAAGAAATGTAAACAAACTGACTGTGCATTGAGAGAGAGAGAAAAATAAAGTGCAAAAATAAGAGTCCTTAAACGAGTCTCCGATTGGTTTGTTGTTGAAGAGTCTGAGGGTGGAGGAACAGCAGCAACAATCAAGGATCCACACCAGCCAGCACACGCTCTGTTCTCGCTGCTGCCATCAGCAAAGAGGTATAGATGCCACAAAGCTCGCACCATCAGGTTCAGGAACAGCTGCTACCCCTCCACCCTCAGACTCCTCAATGACAAGCTCAAAGACTCATTTAAGGACTCTTACTTGTGCACTTTTTTGATTTTTAAAAAATGTTCTCTGTTTACATTTGTTATCTGTTTACATTTTTTTACATGTATGCATTGTGTACAGTTTTTCTGCACTACCAATAAATGGTAATTCTGCCTCACCCACAGAATAAGAATCTCAGGGTTGTATGTGATGTCATATATGTACTCTGACAATAAATCTGAATCATTATCTCTTTGTGTTAGGACCTAATTTACAGAAGTACATAAGTTCTGGCCTTTGAATAAAGGTTCTCAGTATGACTGCATGATGGGATGAAATATAAATGTAATCTTTAAATTAAATTTAGACATACGGTATGGGTAACAGGCTCTTCTGGCCCATGAGCCCAGGCCCAGAGGAAACACATGCAGACCTGGGAAGAACGTAAAACTCATTACAGACAGCACAGACTTGAAGCTGGTCGCTGGTGGTACTGTAAGAGTGTTGCACTGACTGCTATATACTACTAATATACTCCTGCCTGGGCAATAGGGAATTTCTTATCCTCACAAATTTGTGTAATTCTCTGTAATATGTACAAATATTTCCATTTTGATGGTGATTTTAAAACATTTTGTAATCTTTGCATCTGATTTTTAGATCATCTGTGTGCAACACTATACTAGCAGGACAACTTTTTAAAAAAAATCAAAGCTTTACAAGATCAATTTGCATTTATATGACACATTGATATGTTCTCAGGATGTCCCAGGGCAACTTTAAAAATACTGCTATGTGCTGTAAGTTTCCTGCCCTTCAAAAGATACATTAAAGTGGCAGGGAGGCTATGCCAGTGTTGTGTGAGAGGACCAAACATTCTTATGAACTAAGATCAAGACATCTTGTGCCAAATGAATTGGCCAAGAACATCAGGTAGGCCAAAAATCATGTTCAGGAGAGAATGTTTGGGGAAATATCTGAGGAGTGAGGCTAGTGACCAATGGGCTTACAATTGTTCATTCAAAATGTATCAGAAGTATTAGGGGATAAATGTTGGATATTGGGCATCAAACCATGAGGCAACATTGAAAAATCAGGCAGTGTGGGAGCTTAGAGCAGTTGAGTATGACAAAATGGGTCAGCTGGAGAAACCTGATCAGAGGTCCAAAAGGCAAATGATTATGAGTTTCTTATATAAGATGTAACTGTTAGCCTCTACTTCCTCAGGAGTTGCCGAGGTTTGGTATGACATGGGAAACCCTAGCAAATTTCTACAGATGTGTGGTGGAAAATGAACTGGCCAGCTGCATCACAGTCTGGTATAGGGACACCAATACCCCTGATTGCAGTAGCAATCATCAAGGAGCCACACCATCCAGCACACGCACTGTTCTCACTACCACCATCTGCAAAGAGGTACAGGTACCACAAGACTTGCATCAGTAGATTCAGGAACATCGGCTCCCCCTCCACCAACAGACTCCTCAACACCTCACTCAATCAGGGACTCATTTTGAGGATCTTTTCTTTTGCACTTTTCTCCCTTTATTGCAGCCAGTTTGCATACATTTGTTTGTTTACATGCATACGCTGTGTTCAGCTATTTTTTTTTGCACTAAGTAAGTGGTCATATTGCCATGCCCAAAGGAAAATGAACCCGAAAAAAAAAAGAAAGAAAATAAATAATCACAGTTGCAAGAATAAAAAAGTATCATTTAAATCCTTTTGTGGTGCTAGAGTCGTTTATAATTATGACAAAATGAGTATGAGTATGGGAGCAAGAGCCCGATAACCATTGGGGAAAAATAACTGTACTTGTACCTAGAGACGAGAGGGGTTGAGCATACGGAGGATCTACAGGCAAGAAGTTAAGTGTGAAACGTGAAAGTCTGCAGGCAGTGTGATGTACTCAAAACACAGAAATGCTGGAGGAACTCAGACGGTCTCGCAGCGCCCCTGGGAAGTAAAGATATATTACTGACATTTTGGGCCCGAGCCCTTCCTCATGGTATGAGTGGGGAAAAAAACACAGGTGTTATGTCTCTGAGTTACTTGGGAGACTTCTTACATAACTTAGAGATGCAAGATTCAAATAACAAAAGGGACTAATGTCTTCCACCATCTCAGGAAACTGTTCACACATTTACACAGTGGGGCACTACAGTTATTACAGTGAGAAGGGTATATTCTTACACAGTTACAAAATAGTTCACATTATCCTGACTATATAACAACCCTCCTTCTCAAGATAAAGAAAAATTTAGTGTTATTTATCACTTTCTTTCCAGTGCAACTTTAAGTAACTGAAATTGTACAGTAATTTATTTACACAACTATTTTTAAGTAGTACTCATCAATATCGCACTGACAGCAGTATGTTGCTTCACCATCTTGTGGATTTGGCTGCGACCGTTGAACTCTGTGTTGCTAGTACAGGTGCAGGTGATGTAGCTTGTTGTGCTTCACCCAACAACTGCTGTGCTGATGTTTCAGTTGATACCTCACTTGTTATTGGTGTTGCAGGCTTTGCTGGCATTAAAGCTTTCTGCTTCATCACATCTTGTATCGGCCGGATGTGAATTCTGTTCCTCCTCAGCTGATTGCCAGAGTCTGTCACGACAATGTATGATCTTGGTGTCTCAGCTTCTCTGATGCCCTTTGCTGGGGTCCATGTTTTCAACATTGGCTCTTGAATATGCACATGCTGCCCTTTGAAGAGTTCAGGAAATATTTGTGCATGTTTGTTATAATGCTGGCGTCCTCCTTCTTGCATGTCAGCCAGTCTTCTGTTTTCCTCCTGGTCTTCTGGAGGGTGTATTTTGCTTGGCAGAGTTGTAATATATCTCCTGCCATTTGGAAGTTCTGCTGGGGACTTCATGTCAGCCCTTAAAGGTGTAGCTCGTAATGATAGAAGAGCTAGGTCTGGGTCTTCTTTTGTTTCGCGACACTTAACTAGTGTGCATTTCAAAGTTTGCACTTGCCTTTCAATGAACCCATGATCTTTGGGGTAGTAGGGTGATGATGTAGTGATAACAAACCCATACTCTGCAGACAGCTTTCAGAATTCTTGTGACGTGAACTGTGTTCCATTGCCCCACTGTGTGCATGGCCTGGCAGGTTCTTCTATGGAAATCATTTCCTCTTTTTGTGGTGTGTTTCTGTACTTTTGGCATATTTAACATATATTTTCAATGTCTTTGTATATACCAGTCCAGTAAATGGCTGACTTTGCTCTAAGTTTGCATTTCTCCATTCCCATGTGACCTTTGTGTATTTTCTGGAGAATCTCTTTCTGCATTGTTTCAGGTCTTGATCCAGCCAGCAGAACACCATTCTCCAACGAAGTGCCATCGCAGATAGACCAATATTGACGTATTGAAGGCTGTATCTGCTTTATCCTTTCTGACCATCCTTGTATTATTTGCTGAGAAAGCATTTACAATACCTCGTCCTTACTGATTTCTTCTCTGATCTGGCTTAATTTATTGCTGGTCACACTGATGAGATGATGTATCTTGATCCTCATGTCTTCCAATTTATATTTTTCATTTGGGGAAAGTTGAGATAAGGTATCAGTAAGAACCATCTCTTTGTCTGGTATGTATTTTAAGTCGAAGTTGTAGCATTGTAATCATAGAAGTGATCTCTGCAGTCTATCTGGTGCCTTGTTTAGGTTCTTTCTCTGGATTTCTTCCATACAGAAACTTGTGAAACTTCTCACATCTGTATATGACCGCCAACAGCTCTCTCTTAATATTGGCATATCTGGTCTCTGCTGTTGTTAGTGCTCTTTGGGCAAAAGCTATTGGTTTTCCTTCTTGTACTAATGCTGCACCAAGGTTCCTGTTAGATGCATCTACTTGCATATAGTAGATAGTTTCTAAACTCCACTTCTCTGCATATTATTTCTTTGAGCTAGTCAAAACTTCTCTGATGTGATGGTGACCACTGAAATTCCATGTCTTACTTCAGCAGCTTTCTGATGTTTACTGTGTAGTCTGACATATGGGGTCTGAAGGAACTCATGTAATGGACCAAGCCAAGGAAACTTCTGAGTTCCTTTTTGTCCTTTGGGTGCTCCATCTTGGCAATGGCTTTAACCTTCTCTGGGCTTGGCTTTACCCCATCAGGAGTGGACACCATTCCATAAAACTGGCATTCTTCCTCTTTTATAATGCATTTGTCTGCATTAAGTTTAATTCCAGCTCCTCTCCATGTCCTCATGCAGATGAAGATCATGAACTTTTCCATCCCTGCCAAAAACCTGGATGTCATCTGAGATGCCAACAGCACTTTTATACCCTCAGTAGGGCTCATCAATCTTCTGTGGAATATATCCTGGCTCACCTTTAGGCTGAAAGGTAGTCACAGGAACTTCTAACGGCCAAATAGAGTTCTGAACCTTGTTATAATGTTGATTCCTCATCTCGTTTCACATTCCAGTATCCATTCTTAGCATTTAGCTTTCTGAAGGTTTTGGATCCTATTAGTTCCACTGTGATGTCTTCTAGAGTTGGTGTTGGGTAATGACCCCTTTTTATTGCTTGATTTTATTGCTTAGGGTCCAGTCATATTCTCAAGCAGCCATTTGGTTTTTCTTTGAGCATAATGGAATTTACCCCGTCAGTCACTTTGGCTGTGACTTGGATCCTTTCCATGTCCTTTAGTTCTTGCTCCTGCTTCTCCTTAAGCTCCAGTGGACCTTTCCTTGGAGAAGGGATGACTGGGATGCAGTTTGGATCTATGGGGATGTGATTTTCAAAGTCTCCAAATCATCCAACTGAATCATCAAAGCATTCCGGGCACATGTTCATGAGCTCAGCCCTATTTGTGACTGGAGTTTGATTCTCCAGTGGAGTGTCTCTATTGATCCTTTTGGATATCTTCTTCATCTGGATCTCATAATGACAGAGATCAATTGCAACTCCCAGCAGCTATCCAGGCCTAGAATTGCTGGTCTGTCTGCATCTACCATGTAGAACGTATAAAGGATGTTCTTTCTCTTATGACAGCCATTGATCTTAGCTCTCCCTAGCTGCTTGATCATGGGCCCACCATCGGCCGTTAATGTGACATTTGCTGGTTCCAATGCACCTTCTTTTGGATTCCCTTTTATTATGTTCTCTGGGAACATCTGGCGGTAGAGTCTGAGAGAAGGACATTGTTTTGTAATCCAGTATCTAGCTTCACCTTTAGGTTAAATATCGTAGGCTTGTTCTGGATTGTCCTTTGTATTTGGATCCTTGTGTGCAACTCGCTTCCTTCTTTCATCTCACCTGACATCACGTGAAGGTGTGTGGATTCTATATCCAGTATCTTGGTGTCGGAGTCCTCATCGTTGTTTCCTTTTATGTGGTGGATCTTCATCTTGTCTTTTTTCTTCACTGGTAGTACTGTTTTCTTAATTCCAGACTTGCACATCTTCACCTAGTAGTTTGCTTTACCACAGGCTCTACATTCAGAACTGTATGCAGGGCATTTGTTTCAGTCATCGAAGGAGTGTTGTCTGTCACACTTCCTGCAGGTCTTGTGGGGGGGGGGGTGGGGTTTGCATTTTTCTGATTGTGTTCTTTATAGAATCAACCCTTCCTTCTCTTTGCTATGGGTGGGTCTGCATAGATAGGGATTTGATTTGTATCCTTGTGGCTTCGAAGGCTCTGACTGTGTCTATAGCTTTGGTCAGCTTCAAGCAATCCTTCCCTACAAGAGACTTTTGCACATTGGGATGGGAACTCCCCCATATTAGTTGATCAACTAATCTTTCCTCTATATCCTAAAATCTGCATTTTGCAGCAACAATTGTTAGTTTAGTGAGGAAGTTATCAACAGTTTCATCAGTCTTTTGCATTAAGCCTTGAAATTTGTAGCATTTAATTCTATGATTAGACCTTGGTTCAAGGTGAGAAGCAAACTTTGCAAATATCTGCTCTGGATCATTTTTCTCCACCTCTGTAAGCTCCCAACTATTAAATAAGTCAAAGCCTTGCTCCCCTGTCCAGAGAAATATATAATTGACCTTCTCTTCTGTTGTTGCATTTTTAAAATAGCTCTTGAATGCTAAATTGCACTACTGCTGAAACTTTTTAAACAATTTAACAGTGTCTTCAGCCTCCACATCCATCACTGGGTGAATTTTTGTTGCTCCAGCCATTTTTCCGTAGTTATTTCATATTTCAGTGACTTACAATCAGTTGTATGACTTTACTCTTGTTCTCTTATACCACTGCCACCATGTTATGTCTCCGTGTTACTTTGGAGACTTCTTAAATAACTTAGAGATGCAAGATTCAAATAAGAAAAGAGACTTTACTTACTGATGTCTTCCACCATCGCAGGAAACTGTTCACACACATATATACACACACACACACACACACACACACACACACACACACACACACACACACACACACACACTCGCATATAACAACAGGCATCAAAATTTGGGGAAGAATGGGAGGGAGAAGAATATAGATCAACAGACAAAATAAGTTTTGGATATGATAAGAGGAAAAGTGAGAATTGATTTTGGCTCTGTGAAAGGAAACATAGGAAAAAGAGAGAGAGAGCTAGAGGAAAGGAGATGGGGAAGAAGATGGGGGGGGAATTGTTTATTGGAAACCAGAAAAGTCAATGTTAATGCCATCCAGTTGGTGGGTGCTCAGATGAAAGATGAGGTGTTGCTCCTCCAATTTTCAGAGAAGGTTAAAGTCATTGCCAAAGGACAAAAAGGAACTCAGAAGTTTGTTAGGTTGGTCCATTACATGAGTTCCTTCAGACCCCATATGTCAGACTACACAGCAAACATCAGAAAGTTGCTGAAGTAAGACATGGAATTTCAGTGGTCACCATCACATTAGAGAAGTTTTGACCAGCTCAAAGCAATAATATGCAGAGAAGTGGAGTTTAGAAACTATCTACTATATACAAGTAGATGCATCTAACAGGAACCTTGGTGCAGCATTAGTACAAGAAGGAAAACCAATAGCTTTTGCCCAAAGAGCACTAACAACAGCAGATATGCCAATATTAAGAGAGAGCTGTTGGCAGTCATATACAGATGTGAGAAGTTTCACAAGTTTCTGTATGGAAGAAATTTTATAGTGGAAAGTGATCATTGCCCATTGGAAAACATCCAGAGAAAGAGCCTACGTTTATCCCAAAGCAGAATCTCAGTCTGGCAGTACATGAGACCATGGCAGGGAATTAAAGGCAGTGGCCACTGGGAGATCCATGCTATTGCAGCGGACAGTGCCGAGATGCTCAATGAAGCAATTGCTCAGTCTGCGTCCAGTCTCTTTGATGTAGAGGAGACCATAGCGGGAGCACCAGATGCAGTAGATGACCCCTGCGTCCTGGCATCTTGGACAACAAGCCGACGACAAGTACCACCAAACAACCCTTCTAAAGTTCATCTCCAGTTAAGGTCTGCTTCAGTGTGAGAGGTCTTCATCTGTCCAAATGTGCAAAAGAAGTGTTCATCAGCAACATCTGGGCATGAGGAATGCTGCTTGATTTCCTATTTCTGATATTTCATTTCTATTTCCACTGATACTCTGAACCTATAATTCCAGGCCCTCCATCCCCAGCCTCATTCCCCTTGTGGTTCTCAAGCCCATTCCCCCAACATCTCCTCCCCAGCATCATCTCAATAGAACCTGATTTCCTCAGCTAGTTCATATCACCCAGGGTCAGCACCAAGGGGGGGGGGAGCATCTGCAGGCATTGCACCCCCCAGATGAGACACTGTGACCGCCCCTGCCCATAGTGCTATCGTCTCCCCGAACACTTCGCTGACCGCAAGAAGCATCGCCCCCATCCTCCAAATGCTGAGCATCAACATCTGCCCCCACGTGTGGGGCTAATCTACAACTGAGCACTCGGCTGACTTCCTGGCTGCAGTCTGGTCCTTGGGCTTCGAACAAGAAATCCAGTGGGAAAGAGTTTGGGCCGTTGGAGAGACAGTGGTGGTGCTGACATCATAGACCACATCAGTGGTGTGATACTCAAACAGTCCAGGTTGTTGGTACCACAGGGACAGTGCTGACAGGACAGGTGGTCTCATGTTGTGATACTTGCAGATTTTCCCATTGGTTTTGTCCTGACAATTGAGTCTTTCCCCCACTGCAATGGATCAAGAAGTCATGATACAAAATTCAGCACCTGCAATGTGAGATCCCTCATGGACATCTCCAGCAGCCCAGTCAGTGTTGCTTTAGCCAGAAGTCGAAAGGTTGGACATTGAGGGGTGCAGGAGAAGATCAAATGAAGGAACAAGATGTACCCCTTCCCCCCCACCCCCCGGTTACCCTAATGCTCCCCGCTAAGATTTGTTCCGACACTGACCCTGGTGCCCCCCCAAATATATTGGCCCTTGGAACAGGAGATTGTCTCACTACTGGAGTCATCAGCAGAAGTATTAAGTCCACTTTATACAACAAAAAATACTTTTAACCCGAAGTAGAATTTCCAATCAACGAATGACCTTTGTGATGTTGTATAATATTAGCAGCCACATTCACAAAGGAAAAAGCCCCAAAATATCTAGTATGTGGCTCATGTTTAGGTTTATTGTCACGTGTATTAAAAATACAGCGACAGAGGTTGGAAGCAGACCAGTAGACATTTCATTCAATAGTGTTCGTAAAAGGCACAATACCAAAATACAAAAAAGAGAGCAATTGGTATGGAGTAAAGGCAACATCATTCTACTATTCATTCACGAGTCTAATGGTGGTGGGGAAGAAACCGTCCTTGTATCTGCTCTAACACTTATGAATCTTCTTCTTGGGAGAAGAGAGTATGGCCAGGATGAAATGAGTTGACTGCTTTTCTAAGACGGTTGGAATCCTAAATGGAGTCATGGAGCGGAGGAGGGATGTGTATGATAGACTGAGCCACTGCAGTTTCGTGTGGTCTTGGCTGGAGCTACATAGCGATGCACCCTTAAAGGATGCTTTCAATTATGCCCTGTAGAAGTTGTTAAGGGATCCTTGTGACATCAGAAAGGAAGACGAGCTACAATAATAAACAAGAATATTTTTCTTTGGCATTTTAAATGGGAAAGAAATTATTGTTACTTGTAAAGAGCTCTCTATTGAAATCAGAGCATAAAATCACTTGCTGTTGCTCAAAAAAAAAGTGGTCCCTTTGACAATGTAGCTGTCAGTCAGTTCACGATTCTTCGAAAGGAATTGAACCCCATAAATGCACCATCTAAGGTACAGGAAAGAGCCAAGCTTCCAACTTTATTTATTCTCTTCCACCAGTTCAGATCCAATTGACAAGCAAGCCTCTGGGTAAGACCACGGTTCGATTTTTTAAAAAATAAAACTTAATTCTTCTGGTGAGGTTCTCATACTAAATGTAATTAGTGAAGGACAAAATCATTAAAAATTTCAGCTGCCAGAATAATTTTATTTAATGGTAAATGGTGAAAAATTTTATTAGTTTATATGAGGTACTGAGTCTATAAATCTCATTGGGATCTTAATATCTTTTATCAAATAAAAATGTTGTAAAAATGATACTTCCTTGGATTAGCCGTAATGTTCTGTATTTGGAGGCATTCCTGAGAATTGGAACACCACAGAAAAAGCTGCGATGGTTGCATTTTAATACGCAAAACCTTTTCAGTTCTCAAGGTCCTTTGCTCCTTTCAGAATGAATGGAATTAATTTTAGGTAGTATCTCTAAGTGCATCCGTACAAAGGAGTGAGCCTCAGCTCATGCCAGTAGCTCATTTGCACCCAGACAGAGTGCGTAGGTTCAAGTCCCAAGGTAGCCTGCCACTTTATGCGAGCGTTTCTGGGCTCCGTAAGCAGAGTCAGTTCTGGTCTGAGCGCCGCATGGATATCAGGCATTTTATCATGGTGGGGGGTGGGGGGGGGGAAGGACTGTGGTTATCCTTGTGTATCTCGCTTTCTGCTGGGTAATCATAGCAGGAAATGGAGAGCAGCGGAGGGGATGACAGCTCCTCAGGCCATCCCGCCCTCCTGGCTGGAAGAGGGTATGCAGTAGTTTAATGGGCAAAATACGGATGAAAATACAAAACAGCAGAGAATCCCAGGCATTAATCCTCTTTTTTTTTGTTCCAATTCTTGGAAAACATAAAGATTATAAACCTGTTATACGCTTTATTTTAGGGCATAACATACTCCCATTCTTTTGATTAATACTGCAGTATATCCATTTATGAGGCTGCCTGTGGAACCATGCAAAAAAAAACAGATTATGGGGAGGTATTTTATTCGGTCCTGTGGCAGCAAAGTAGCAAGAAAGTATTTACTCTGTTATGCAGACTGCAGTATTTCATAAGACTTTATTACATGGGTTTATGACCATTGTGAGCAGTCCTATTTAGCATTCTTAAATTAGGGTGCTTCACATGTAATAATTCTGGATAATATTGTACAGATATGCTTAAGAAGCTCGTGTGCGCAGGGGAATAAAAATACGGTACATTGAAGAACTCTTTTGCATAAAGGACTGAGTGTTGAATTTTAAAAATTGGCCAGCAATATTGAAGTCAATATGAAAATGTGTCATTCCTTAAAATAAACCAGGGCAGTGAAAATATTAGTACAGGTTTAATCTGGTTAAAAACATGAAAATTAAAGCTGCTCAGCAGAGTCCTGCGTAAAAATCAAAGAGTGCCTGTTCTCCGTAGGGTTTCTTTTCTAATGAATGCTGCCTTCCACAAGCAGATTAGCGCTTTGTGTTATGATATAGTTCAGGTGTGTGGAGGCTGCTTGCAAATAGGAGCCTCCTGCCAGGCCAGACCTAACAGCAGGTACAGATTTTTGCATTTGAGGTGTTGATAACAGTGACCCTTGGTGTCCTTTTGTGCTTCGTTGGTCAGGCTTGGAGAAATCGTCACATTAAAACTAACAACCCTGACTGGGGTATCCCCTTCCAGCAGCTCAATCTTGGATGAGGGCTGAAGTGATAAAGTGATTATCCAAGGGGGGATCAGTTCATTTGTTAAAGCAGTGAGAGGCTTCAATCATCAATAATACAGCTCTCTAAAGACCAATATGAAGGTTATCTAAATAGGATGGACCTGATCTAACCCACGGATTGAGGGCTCAAGGCTTTCCCTAACATTTATGGTTATTTGATTAGCCCATTCTGAAGGGAAGAAAAAGAATGACTAGCTGTTTGCTTAATGGCTAAAAAGGCCCATTCTTTGCTTTACAAACCTTTAGTCTGTGCAGTCTATTCCATCTGCTTTAAGTAGATAAAATTGCATAATGAGCTGATATGCATATTATGAATTCAGAGTTTCTTCAGCTAGAATTTATCCTTTCCTTAGCTTTATAAGGGGAGAAAACAAAAAAAAACCCAGACGTGCTTTATCAGATAAGTGAAACCTATTCCCAGTGGTTAAGTCCTGTACTCACATGTGAGGCAAGCTCCACTGTTTTAATCCATTGCTTCTGAAGCAGAACAGGAAGTCAGAAATTAAATACATGCAATATATCTGCACAGCTTATTCTGCGTCCATCTATAAAGCTCCGTGTTTTATGGTGTGAAATGGAGAAGGTTGGAATCCAATTTAGAGGTATATCATTCTCACATAAGTGACTTCTTGGTAAATTTCCTATACACACAGATTGTCACATTATCAGTTGTGTTAGTGATGGTTCATGTTAATCAGTTCTATTGCACACAGCTGGTTGTACATTGAGTCCTTGTGCTACGATTTATTCCATTTGAATAATCGACAATTTTTGGTTAATTAATAGATTTTATTTTGATGGTTCCCCTGATTTTTTTTTATTGGTCTGAATTTTCTTTTCTGGATTCATGAAATAAAATCCCAGAGCCCAGTGGACTGGCTCCAATTCCTTCCAGGAATACGCACGGGGGTGTTTATAATATGCTTTCCATGCAAGAATTCCTTAATTTTAAGTATAATTATAGACTGTGATAACATGTAATTTCCTACCAAGGCTTGAGCTTGTAGAGTAATCATTCTCAATGTGTATGGACCTCATAGTTAGATTACTGCACCAGAGAACAGGAATAGGGACTTCGTGTTCCTGGTTGAACTCTTGGGCTTTCTGTTTATGAGCTTGAATTCTCAGAGTCGTTGTCTGCCCCACTCTCCATCATTTCCAGTGAAGAGAGGAGGCCTTACAATGTCCTCTCATTGAGCCGTTCTCAACCTTTTTGTGCCTAAGGCCCCCTGAGGAGTCTGCTCAAAGTTTATGGGCCCCTTTCCATGTGAAGCTGTTATTTAGTTTGTTTCTTGAGTACTTCTACTGACTACATAAAAAAACATGAAAAATATTTTCATGTTTCAGTCCATGACCCCCCCCCCCAATGAACTGTGGCCCCCAGGGGAGCCATATATGGGCCCTATTGATAATGGCTGTTCCAGTCCACTGGTAATGCTTTTGACAGCTGGCTCCTTTGACGGATTACCCAGTATCTGCTTGCATAAAAATGATGCCTTAACTCTTGCTCCAACAATGCTTCATCTTCTCAGTAAAGACTGTTCCTCATAGGTTCATCATACTCCATTTTCTCAGCACTAAGATCAGATAGATATACCCTGCAATTCTTTATTATCACAACCCCACCCTCAGTGGATGTCCCATGCACCAAGCTCTATAAATCGGCTTCCCAAATATTCACTGCACGGATTTGCACTTAAAGCCATTTTAGGGCTTGGAATAGAGAATATAGCTCTACTGGTGGATAGGTGTGAAGTGAGTCTTGGTGGGTTTTAAAGTCACTCCATTGGTGCATCATATCCAAGGCTGAGAATACGATATGACTCACTGCTCACTGAACAAAAATGAAGATTCTGGAATCATTGGTCCCTCTCCTGGCCAAGGGGACGTCCTGGCCACCAAGCACATAAAGGAAGCGAAGGAGCTCAGGGCCTACTGGTGGAGAAATGGCGGGGAATGGTTGAAAACCACCTGTGAGTCCAGCCAGGTTGGGGGTGGTAGAAACAGAACTTCTGCCGGATTTGGCAGCATCTAACCGTCTTTTCTCCATTCGATAGTTGGCCATGTTGGCAGCCTGGCTGGAAAATTGAGTGGTTGCAGGTGAGAGGCTGTAGCTCATTGTGAAGGGACCACCTTTAAATTAGTTAATTTTATGTTCCGCCTTTCCACAATGGAAAACCCATATACCAGGGACATTCACTGTAAAACATCAAAAAGTTGTGCACAGCCACAGAGTCATGTTTGATTGTTTGACCCATTATGTTCACACCAACCCTCTCCATCCTGTCATGAGGGAGGCGGGGGTCATGTTGTTGGTTGTGCAAGTGAGTGGAGATGACTGGTTCACTCAAGAGTACTCATTGGCAAAGCACACATCCAGCTTCCCCACAAAACATCGTGCATTCATACAATACTGTCAAGTTCAAGTTGATCTCATTATACCTGCACCAAGACAGGCAGTGAGTAGGGTGATTTTTTTGAGCAGTCTACTCGAAAATGCCTTACAAAAAGTAAAAGAGAACAATGACAGTGTGTGAAAAAGATCAGTTTCAACAGAGTAACGGGAGGACTTCATTCAGGAGACTGATGGCCACAGGAAGAAACAGTATTTCAGCCTGTTGGTGTGTCATATCACAGTCTCGAACTTTCTACCCAATGGGAGGAGAGTGTGTCCAGGATGGGATCTTGCCTTCAGTATCAAAGATTCATTGCCTCACAGGTGCAGGATGCATTTCGCTCATTGGGGGGGTGGGGGTGGGGTGGTGGTTGCGCTGCTGCAGGCTATTTTACCCAGCTTTTAACTCTTTGATAGCATAGACACCGTGTGCCCACGACGTTCTCTCTGGACTCGAGGCTGCTGAAGTACTGCCTCCTGGCTTTCCTGATGGCCTTGTGAAGATTGCACTTGAATCCCTTGTAAATGATTGGGGATCCTGACTTGAATGGATTTGGCCTGGCCTTCAGTAGTGAGGTGACTTTGTCTTTCGTCCATGGTTTCCATTTGAGGAATAACCTCATTGCATTTCAGTCACTCTTATCTTCCACGTGCTTACTGGTGAAGCGGAGGTATATTTATTGAGGTTGGCCATCAATTGCTTGACTACCACCCAATCTGCTAATTCAAAGCAGTTGTGTAGCATTTTGTCTTTATCCTCAGACCATCGCTGGTTGGCTTTCACTACCAGGCTCTTCCTCTTTAGCTACTGCTTGTATACAGGTAGCAGCAGCGCAGCCTAATGATCTGACATAGTAAATGGGATGGAACAGTAAGCATCCTATATGATTGTCTATAGCAGTGGTCAAGGATCTCGGTGCCTCTGCAGGCCAGGTGAAGGAATCTTAGGTTGAACACTTTTGGTGTTGGCCATGAGCCCATGCCGCTCAAATATCCCAATTAACCTACAACCCTGTACATTTTGAAAGGTAGAAAGAAAGCAGAGCACCCGGAGGAAACCCACACAGACGCAGGGAGAACGTACAAACTCTTTACTGACAGTGCCGAATTCGAACCAGGGTCACTGTAGTAGCATCATGCTAACCACTACACTGTGATGCCCTTAATTTCATTTTTAAACTTGAGCTACATAAGGATCTTTCAGGACAACTGACCAAAATCTTGCTCATTGAACAAGGAAAGAAAGTTTGTGTGTAAATTCCAGAGCTCAAGACCCAGTAATGAAGATGGTAAAGGAATAAAAATCACTCCCTGGCCATTAGATAATGAGGCCATGTGTAATATTCTCAGCTGAATTAAACTAAATTTACACCCATAATTAACGACATTCTTTTTTTTACTGTTCGGTTTTACTCCAAGCATTGAAATTATCACACTGGGCTTACATAATCCAAATTTTACTGATCTAAAACATTGGCTTGTTTCTCTTTTCACTGACACAACCCTGGCTGGCTAACTTCTTCCAATATTCCTGTTTTTGTTTCAGGTTCAACTCTTTGCAGTTTTATTTATTTTCCTTTACTCCTGCTGAATTAAATTCTCTGTCAGGTTTTAACATAGCATACTTACCACATCAGTAAAGGATGGAAGCTGATTATTTTCACATTTGTTTGTTGGTATTAATCATTGCTAGAAAACTAGTTGCCACATTCCCCAATTTACAAAAGTGGCAACCCTTCAAAAAATTACACTGGACAACGAAGATGTGGCTTCCTGAACACTTTTGGGTGTATCTTATGGATTTTGGGCTGCTTATCATGAAAATCACCTTAAATGTTCCTACCACGTGCCATTTTTAAAATATAACCTATTTTTGTGATTTCCAGTAATATCTTAAGTCTCTTTCAAGCATTCAAAGCCATGATGTGCAACATGTCATTGAGAATTCATTTTCTACATTCGCCCTTGGACATCTTCCCTGCTGATCTTGGTGCAGTCAGTGACGAACAGGGTGAAAGGTTTCACCAGGACATTGTGACCATGGAAAAACGGTATCAGGGCAAATGGAATCCATCAGTGCTGGTCAACTGTGGTTGGACACTGACACGACAGGCATCAGATGCGGAGTGCAAACAAAAATCAGCGGCAAAACATTTTTAAGTCGGTTGAACTAACGCAGTGTCAGCATCAGTGTGCGATTAAACATGGTAAATTCAATAAAAGTTCATTTAATTTTTCTCCAACCTCCTATGTAATATAACAAATCTGAAATTGTCTTTGTGTTCAGTTTGAAGGTGTCTACCATAATCCCCAATTCGTTTTCAGGAACCGCTTGATAAAATTGTTGTCCTGCATAATTGGTTGCAAGCTTCCTTTGACCGGATGTTGTATAAATACATGGACCTCTTTGATTTTGTTTGATATTCCTCTTTAGCAGTTCAATAATTCAGGCAACTTTAAAAGGCTAACACTATGAAGAAATCCATTCCTTTGTATTCTATCCAAGTCCATTAAACACCAGTTTTCGATCAATTTTAGATCGGTATCGAGTATATTGGGCATGTTTCAGGGCAGATGCTAAACTGGCAATGCTATTGTTTGCAAGTTGGTGCGGGTAAAATCATCAAATATTTATTGGCTGGTATGGAGGTCAAGGGAAAGAAAATCAGCATTTTCCTCTTGTTTTCAGGAGGGTTTTCTTAAAAATGATGCATGCTTTTTGGAAATTAAATTGGGTTGCATGAGGCAGACATCATTTGAGGAACCAAATTAATCTCAGCAAATAGCTATCATCAAAACTGCTGCAGTGATCCTGGCATCTGGACAGAAAATGTTAGTCCTTCATGCTCTTGGGGTTAATAGTTTCTCTGCTCTAAAGACCTGGATGTTGTCATCTGTGCCTTACTTAATCTATAGTTATTTTTATTCAGTTAGAAATAAAGATTCACACTCAATTTATTTTAATGTGAATACATTTTTCCCACCAATATATTTCCCAATGTGTTGCAATGCGCTGAATCTTGCTGCTATTCCCACAATCTTCCTTCATCACAACATCCCGAGCTTGCCACGTGTGACTTTATTTAGATGTGAGTGTTTGGAAGCTATGGAAATGGCAACTTGGCAGACCTGACATCCACGCACCAAAACGTCCCAGCAGGGGTCAGTCAAGAGCACATTTCCGTGGCTCACTCTTGAGGTTAAGCACAATTGTATCAAGCTTACAGTCATTTACAGCAGATTAAGTTTCAAAAATGATCTTAATCACAGAATTCCTTCTTAAAAGTATTGCTTTCTGAGATGTTTTTGCATCACTTTATGAGATACTTTGAAAATAAACTGAAATTAGTTTTTTTTAATCAACATAACAGAAACAAATGGCATGGAACTGATTTTGAGGAGATTTTTATGCAATCACAATTATCAGTCTGTCCTTGCAGAGTTAGGAAAAAGACCGAAATTGGAAAATCCTTCAAATGAGTTACTTTGAAATGAATTACTTCTTTGTCTTGCAGGAATAAATATCTGGAAAAACTTTTTTCATAAAGTAAGAGCAGCACTAACTACCATAGTAGTTAATGCAATGCTGTTATAGCATCTGCAATGTATGAAATCTGGTGCTGTCTGCAAGGAGTTTGTACATGCTCCCCATGTCTGCATGGGTTTCCTCCAGGTGCTCCGGTTTCCTCCCGCCATTCAAAACGTAATGGGTTGTAGGTTAATTGGGTGTAATTGGGAGGCTTGGGATCGTGGGCCAAAAGAGTCTGTGGCCGTGCTGTATATCTAAATTTAAATTTAACCGGGACTGAAAATTAGCTTAAACTGCATCAATTATGTATTTCAGATTGAATTTGTGTGAATTTACCCATGTGAAGAATGCCTGAGGTCTCGGCATTAGTCGTTCACACAAGAGCGGCCAAAAGTCAAAACCTCCATTTCCTTACATGAGTTTAGAAGTGGGGTGAGTAAAGAGGCGGGACTTGCAGAGCCACTGTAGTAACGTCGACCATGACGTATGGCAAATGTGGGACGCACAGTGCTACTGCGACGACGTCGAGTGTGAAGTTGATCATACACGTCAGAAATATCCAGCAAACAGAGCAAAATGGTTGTAGATCCCGAGGTGCTTTTGAGGCTCACAGTGACTATGTTTTACTACTATTCAAACGCAGGTTAATTTCATGGGTTTCATGCACGACTTCATGATGCCCAGATGCACCCAGAAACCATGCAAGCAACAACTTTGTGCAGTAGGAAATACATTGCAGGAGGATTTGAAGAGAAGCAGTTTGAAGAGGAAATGCATGAGGACCTTAAATGCCACCGATGGAAACATTTCCTTTTTAAGCGTCAATTCATGCTGATGTCAGATGGAAAAATGCAATTTATTGTCATAGTAATAAAACTAACTTATTACATGAAATTCCTTTTTACCTGCTGCAAGGCAGACAGATTCGCCACCGGCAGAAATTGCCTGAACCGCCTCTTATATTTCTCACAGTCAGAGAGAGAGAAACAAAAGAGAGCCCCCCCCGCCCCCCCCCAGAGTCACTGAGTGTCTGTAGATTTGCCTCCAATGCTTCCGCAGCCTCCACAGCCACCCAGAGTCCACTAGCAACGAGAGCTCCAGATCCAAGTCTCCGACATAGTCAGGGACCCTTCAGCTTTCTCGGCACCTCCTCGCATCCCAATTCTGATACCTGGTACCCCTCCGGCCAGTTCAAGCCAGTCTCCAGTAGACTGCAGCCAGGCGTGAGTCTCCCGACAACAGTCTCCAGCAGACTGCAGCTTCAGTGGTTTCCTTGCCTCGGATTGTGGTCGAAAATGCATTCAGATGTCTCAAAGTTCGTTGGAGGTTCCTTGGCAAGTGAGTTGATATTTACACCACTTCAGGATCAGGTGTTGCTGCCCACTCTGTTCTACACAATATATGTAAGATTGCCAAAAATTTACACTAGTGCAGTGGTTCTCAACCTTTTTCCTTCCACTCATATACCACCTTCGTCATCCCTATGCCATAGGTGCTCTGTGATTAGTAAGGGATTGCTGAAGGTGGTATGTGGGTGGAAAGAAAAATGTTGAAAACCAGTTTCAATCGTACCTAATTGACTCGTTATGTGTACAATTTCATAACTCCAAATGAAATGGGCCAATGACAAATTTTCTCAAGCAAACTATTTCAGTAACAATTGGATCGAGAGCAGTGATTCTCAACTTTCCATTCCCACTCATGTACCACCTTCAGCAATCCCTTACTAATCACAGAGCACTGATGGCATAGGGATTACTTAAAGTGGTATGTGGGTGTGATAGTACAGATCTATCACCAATGTATATAGTGTATATAGTTAGAGTATCTAGACTGTGCTTACAGCGATTGGCTGAGAGCTTAGCCATGCCTACTGTCTGGGCCTTAAAGGGTTGTGTCCCTAGCCAGGTCCGATCATTCCGGACTGGTCGGCCACCTGTGAAGAGCTCCTGTCTTTTGCTAATAAAAGCCTTGGTTTGGATCAACAAGTCTTTGATTCTTTCGACGAGCTCTACAGTGAGTGGAAAGAAAAAGGTTGAGAACCAATGCACTAGTGAATAACTTTTTTCAGTAGATGTACCTGGTACACTTGTAAAAGAGTAGTAGAGAACAGGAAACATATGAATTGCAATAAAATATTTTATTTCAAATGCATTTAATGAGTTATACTTACCTCGATTAAGTCTGTGCAAATATCGAATTGTAGGTCAACTTTCTCAAATATCTAAAACTTAACACAAATGCATTTTAACACAATATTGCTGTGCAATAAAACCACTCATAGATTAACACTTTAACAAGTCAGATTACTGCTTAGGGTGGGGGGAAGGATGAGGAAGGAGATGATTGAAAAGATTCATGTGCCTCGTCTGAGTGCTGCATGACTTCACCACACTGAGGTGTCTGACAAAAATATTGGCTATGGGGTTGGTGAGGGTATTTTGTGGCAGTGCTGCAGGAGGCTGGTGCACACGAGCAGAGTACGAAAACTGATTCATCGTGTCCCTCAATATGGAGCTCTGGGTTTGCATTTCCTTCTTGAAACATTCGAACGTTTTCCCAAACCCTGCCATCTCATCTGCGTGGCTACATCTGTCCGCCTCAAGTGCAGCCATCTCAGTCTCCTTTGCCTCTTCCTTCCTTCGCTCCTCGCTCATGGCGATTGCACTCCCTCTCGCTCTATTGTCACCATCCATTGCTTGAAGCATCTTACGCATTCCCTGGGACGTCACCTGTGCCTTGGTTGGTCTTGATTTCCTGTTAGCTGGCTGGCACACTGGGAAGCAATAGAAGATGTGCTACATTAATATAACAGCCCCTTGTGGTCAGACTCGTCTACATAGCACATGATCACAAGAAGAAATAGGGGTTTACCTGGTTGCTCTTGTATTGCTCGATTCAGTTTCCGTGCCACCCTGGAGATCGACATAAGGAATGCTGCTTGTGGAGGTTGAAGGTTCAGGACCTGCAATGGGGGATGGTGACTCTTCAATTGCCCCCACCACTCCAGCCATTGTGGTCATTAATCTTCCTATGCAGGCATTTAAGCTTGCTAATCACCTGGGACTTTTCACGATTCACCCCCCTTTCCCTTCAGTTTTAATGCCGCACAATCTAATGTTGGCCCATCCTTCACTGTACCATTCATGTGGTGGTTGCTTTTGTCCTCCGCATAGATGGTGAGGAGCTCACGGATCTCTGCCTTCCTACAGTAATTCAACATTGAGGTCACCTGCTGCTGATACTTTAACGTCTGCCTGCTGCAAATTTGAAAATTCGGCTCTACACCTGCCGCGCATCTTATGTGTCATCCTACGTCATTGATAGGTGCTATTCATTGGCCTGTTGTTCACGGAATGCCTCAATGGACTTTAGACTGCCGACGTTCCAGGAAATTTATTGGGTGTCTAGGAGGTAAAATGACCTTTTTACACAGATTGCATTCTGGGAAAATGGGAATCATTTCCTGGAGCGCAGCGGCTGTATAAAAAATCGTCAATGTGTTTGAGCTTGCAGTTTGCAAATACCTTCGCATAAAAACGTGGTTTTGCAGCAAATGGTCATCGAGGAGCTTTATATGTACAAAGTCATTTTTAATCAACTTATTCAGTTGGCTTTGTTTCTATCTCAAAGGAAAGTCAGTGCTTGTGTCTGTAAGAAAATATCAGGCAACTATTTTTTTGCATATATTTTTGCATACCTAATTTGCAACAAAATCAGAGCAGCTCTAAACAACACCCAGTTAATCCCTTCACTGGCAATTGTGTCAATTACCATAGTCAGCTACATGGTGAAACTGGGGTCGTCTTTTCCATAATAGTTTTGTTGCTTCTCATTCACTGAAGTATTGACATAACAATTTTTATACCTTGTGTTTTGTTACTTCAGATATAAGGGACAAGTCTAAGAATGTTGCACAAACATCTGAATGGCTTGCACCTATAAAATATCATTACTCCCAGGCACCTCAAAAACTACAATGGATATCCAGGATATCAACGTTGCCCCAAATCTCCATGAAATTAGCACATAACGTGGGCACAGTCTCTTTGATCCTGAAAGATTTCTGTGCTTGATTGTATAATTTGAAGGAACAGTCAAAAGAAACATATCCAACTCCCATGTGCAGAAACTTTGAGCCTGATACTCTAATGTGAATTTCCCAGATGCTTTTAAACTGGGGTGGGGGGGTCAATGAAATTGGACTTTGTATCACATGATGAGAAGCCAGTCGACCGATGCTTAAACAAAACATCCATGGCTTCCCCTCTGTTAACATGGACTTAAGCCAGCCTTGTTATTGGGCCAAAGCAAATCCAAAAATTAAGTTCCTCCCAGCATATTATGGTTCAGGCACAGAGAGCTGGGCAAACAAGTTCTTCTCTGCTATGCTTTTGACAGTCAGGTGAAGTGAGGCCTCAGCAGAGACAAGGCCTCAGGTGAGGTATCGATGATCCCTGTATACCAAAAGGCCCTGACAATCTTTGACAAGGAAGCCATTGGGCAGTGGGGGGGTGGGCAGAACCATGCCCTCCATCAACTTTGTACAAGCTTTATATGTCAACATGTAAATATATAAAATATTGTCATTTTTTTTAAGTTTATGGATAACTAAAACATTGCGGCACTAAGAAATAAAAGTAAAATAATAAGTAAAACAAATCTGAGCCTACTTGATTTTTTCTCATTTAATCTTTCAGGCTAGGAGTCCCCATTGAAATTAAGAGGTTGTTGACTCTCTGCAAGGTCTGACAGGCTTAGGATCAGAGTTGTTGATTCACCAACATAATGACCTCTTTGGCCTAGCGGTTAGCGCAATGCCTTTACAGCACTAGTAATCAGGACTGGACCAGGGTTTGAGTCCTGTGCTGTCTGTAAGGAGTTTGTACATTCTCCCCGGGACTATGTGGGTTTTTCCCGGGGCTCCGGTTTCCTCCCAGCCTTCAAAACTCACCAGCTGCATAGGTTAATGGGCTGTATATTGGGCAGCACAGACTCGTAGGGCCGAAATGGCCTATTATAATTAATAGGATGTAAATTTGGCGGCACAGACTTGTGGGCCAAAATGACCTGTTACAGTGTTGTATGTCTAAATTTAAATTTTTTAAAAATTAAATTTAAAATTTAAATTTATCAGGAAGTGACCAAATGCTGTCAGTTCCCTCTGCTTCTGCTGCCCTAAACACCTCAAAATGGCCCATCTTCTCACTGCCAAGGTATCAGTCACAAGGCCTTGTTCACTGGGTTTCCTTTGGTTATCCTCTTCAGGGTGTCCCAGACTCCATTATGCAGTTCTTAACCTGCTGTCTGTGGGGAAAATAATCTATCAAATGTTCCTTTTAAAATATGCACAATATGCTTTAAAATAATCACAAATTATTGATTATTGATTTTATTGATGTAATTCATTATGGTGGTGATTTTAAGGTGGAAATTCAGTCTTAAAATTTGTTTAATCTTCACAAACAACTTGCCATTGTCAGAGCAAGCCAATGAATGTGATACCTGCCATCTATTATCCTCCATTTCATATTGGCTTTGTAAGTTTAGTTCATAACATCTATTTAAGCTGTGAATATCAAAAAAATCTAAAGTTAATTATGTTGGAAAATGTTGATTTCCATTTCCAAAATCTGTGCTTCATTTGAACCCCCCAAATAACAATCTATCTGCTTTGATCTTTGAGGAGGATAGAATATTTCAACATGTCAGTGTTCTACAAATTAGCCACCTTGTCATGCACAGCAACAATGAAGGCTCTTTGCAATGATTGTTTTCCATCTTTGCCATCCACAAATCTCTCCCTTTCATTTTATTCTCTTCCACCAACACACCACACCAGTTCCAACCTCTCCCCCTCCCCTCACTGCTTCACACACACCCCTTTAAGCAGCTGCCATCTTTTCTCATTATGAGTGCTTTTGCAATGCAAGCCAAGGCAGCTTGCAGACAATCGGTAACTAATAGACTGACTGTGCCTTTTGTGAGTGTTTAGAATATGGATCTGTCATTGTGTCCTGTCACTCCTGCTGTTGCATTAGGGAAATACAGAGACAGATGTAATTCCTGGCCTCTGAGTCATCATAAACAGATGTAGATTTCTCAGAACCCTTTTGTATCACATGTAATTCATTATTCACATGCATTGGACAGTAAAAATGGGCGGAGAGGGGAATTGTCCCCATCCAGAAGGAGAGGGGAAGTGATTGATATCTGGCAAGAAATAGAAAGAATCAATTTCTAGGTAAAGCTGTGACACTTGGCAGGATGGAGGGTGTACGAGGAAGCAACATCTTGCAAACATTGTCCTCTGTCATCTGCTATTTGGTAATGTGACCACAACATTTAATCCAGAATATGTGATTCTCCCTCACATTCAGGAGCCACCTTGTCATGCACAGCAACAATGAAGGCTCTTTGCAATGATTGTATTTTAAATAAGAGATTTGCGGTTCATCTGCAACTTTCATTGTTTGACTTCCTCTGAGGAAAAAAGTAATAAGATAACTTGTTGATATTTGATGCATGAAACAAAAATTAGTCTTTAGCTGATGGTGTAATCTCATTTGCCTTTGGTTGAGATTTATTTAACTCCACGTATGACACTCATGCACTTTGGCCTGCACTGATGCAACATTATTTATCATTGCTGCCAACAAACATTGCTTATTTTGCAATTTGTGCCTAAATGGGAAAACAAATAAAAGGTGTCCTGTAAATAATCAGATCTACTCAATTATCTCCTGGTCATCGACCTTCGGGATGCTACTAAGATGACCATTTGGTCATCGTAATGACCTCGGAGCAATTTTTGTTCTCAACAGTCACATTTATGAAGTTAATTGGTATTACTTGGCTGTTAGGAACACCATAGGTAATATAAATAGAAATCAATTTTCATACATTTTTTTCCAGTTAATTCAGCACAACACTCGCACTCTGTCTTCACTTACCAACACAATTTTGTGAGATTGAAGTGCTTTTTCAGATTAATCCTTCGTGTTTTGGAGCATTGGTACTGATTTACAGTGTTCTTTAACAATAAATGAAGCATCTTGCAAAGGCCAGAAAGTAAACTAAGTTACTTTGCGTCAATGATAAACTTTTTTTTCTCAGAGAACACTATCTTATGGACTTTATTGCATCATGAAGAGAGCAGAGCATATTGAATTACACATCACATTTTCAATATGTGTGTCGAAACATAATTCAGTCCATAAACACATGAAAAATTAATATGGCTGACAAATTGTCTTCCACTTGCATTATTGTCCAGGCTGTTAGATTTCTCTTTATTTGTGTTGTTATTGGCCTGGAACACATGGCGCATTCTCTCATCCCTCCCTCTCTTGAAGCGGGCATCTCACACGTTGTTTTTTTTTTTTTTGGCGTCAATGATAAACTTGATCAGGTGTTAAAGAGCCAAACAAATTCCAGGGGAAAGCAAAGCAAGACTGCACTGCCTTGGAGAATATTATTAATTATACCAATGCAATTATTATCACCATGAATGCATACTGAGTTTCCATTTCCCTTTTATAATGAATTTCTATATCACAAGAAGTTATTTCAGTTCTTATCATTAACTCAGTCCAAGGGTTCCCCTTTTTTTTCCAATTGTCAACCAAGTCAAAACATCAAATACATCAAGAGCAATGTCAACTTGTGAACTGAGTGAAATTCAAATCCATCAAAATAACACTCAGAATCATTAACTTCTTTTAAAAAATATTACCACTGCTATGATATTTACTGCCATCATGGCTCTGACCACTGCATCCTACAAATTGTTGGTCTAAGGGGTATTTTGAAAAATCACATGTAATATTTTTAAAATCTAAAGTTATGAAAAGGCAAATTCTACATGTTGTCATTTATTGGAGTCGTAGAGTTTATTAGCAAGAGACCATTTTGTTTTCAAGCAGACATCTCCGGTTTTAAATGGTTATAATTGGGGGAAAAAAAAAATCAAGACTCAATAACAACTAGATAATAGGCCAAGATGATCTCTCAGACATCTGTGCATGGAGTGGCCGGAGTAGAAAGCAAAGAGTTTGATTTCTCAATTAGCGTCGCTGTTGAGCTACCAAAGAATGGAATGGTTTCAGCTTCACCTTAGGCACCCAATAAAAAAAAAACATTTGCCTCTATTCAATCGTACCTTCAAGATGTTTATACTGAGGTTGAAGTTTCCATGGAAATATTTCAAAAAAGGGCAGTGTAGCTAGTCCTGGTATCCAACATAATATTTATCTGTCGGCTAACACCACTGATTGGTCCAGATTTACTGCTCGGTGTCAAAAATGTCTTGCGAGAAGTCCAGAAGTAGTTGGTAGGAATTTTGGTGGAGGTTTACTCTTTCCCAATATGATTTGCAATTTGTCCTCTTCTATGGACCAGCTGTAATATCGCCAGTAATTAAAGGAAGCTGATTATTGATCACATTTGCAGAATTCTCCCTAACAGTGACAAAGGAAGTAAAAGTTACATGATTTACCAATTTAGACCTTTCCCATTTTTCTGAGTAGATGACAGACCATAAAAATACATGTGTGTATTCTGAGTCTGAGAGGCAGTAATTATGATTTAGTATACTCTTAAAAACACGATTAATTCACGTGTTCAAGACTTTGTCTACAATGAGATGAAGTCCATACCAACTATGTTGAATGCATTGCTATTACAATGTTTGCAGATGCAGAAACTGGGAATCAACAGACTTCAAGATACCTTTATTGTCCACTTTGCCTCCTGCACAAGAACCCAAGCTCCCATTTCAATGTTTAACTTTGCATCAACAGGCACCAGAATTTGCACTGAGTTTTAGAAACTGTAACGGTGGGTGCTTGACATTTTTGATAACATTGCAACAATAAATTTAGATCCATTATTCTATCAACGCTTCATCTCTTTGGTGTCCAAAGGAAGTGAGTGGGCATAAATCATCTGCAGCATTTCCCACAGTCACTATATATTCAATGGTATTCCAAGTTCTGAAAACAAAACTGTCTCCCTCCTTTCTTTCTCCTTTCCTATACATTATGAGTTTTAATCACTGGAAGAGATATATGATTTCTGACAAAAATTATCATGTGTCTTTCCTCCAAGAGATGGATTTTGCTCCAGATTCCAGTATATGCAGTCTCCTGGGTATTTTTGCAAAGGCTTTCCTATTGCCTTGAGTATTTTGTGGCTGTGCTACTGAAGATATGTTTCCAATATTCTCTCCTTTTCTCTAAAGGTAATTTCTCAGGCATTCATGCAACTCTAGAGTTACCACCAATGTCCAGAAGCCCATCCAAAGGATCATTCCTCTTCAACTAGGTGAGCATGGCAGGTCATTTGACTTAGAAGGAAACTTCCCAGGGGTCGCATTGGGTCACAAGATGAATGGAAATGCTGATGTTGGTTTTCTCATCAAAAGCTAAATAAAGTGTCACATATTTGGTCAGGATATTAAATTATGAATTGCCCTTGATTACTCGCCAGGAAGTCCCACTACTAACTACTCTGTTTGTTTTAAATAAATTTTAACTGGCTTTAAAATAAAAGCATTTTGGAAAATCTGGGCTCTTGCAATTTTGATTAAATTAATGTAACCTAAATAAGGGTGCACCTGTAGCAGCTGCTCCTGGTGGAGAGGCTGCACTCAAAGAAGAGACACACACCAGAGGAGTGAGTTCAACACTGCTTTATTGTGCTGGCAGCTCTCCTTATAAAGGGCCCAGAAGCCCATCTCTGATGTCATCATGCCCCCCCCGATTGATGGCATTATGATCCACCTCCTAGGGGATTGGTCGTTTAGGGCTACCTGGGGACCGGCCAATCAGTGAGCCCCTTTCATCTCCAGGTGTGGCTATTTCCCTAGCTGCAGCTGCGTGCTGCTGAGTTGAGTGCCGGCTTTAAAGAGCGTAGCCAATCTCGGCCGGCTGTGTAGGCCGCGGGCTCCCAGTGTCGGGTCGCCGCTTCGGGCGTGGCGCATTCGGCAGCCCGCTCCACACCACACAGCTTTGATTTATGATAAATATTGCATGACATATTTTCTAAGCCAATCGAGCAATCGAATCTAATTTCACACTCGATGATATCAACAGCCAAGCGCAGCAGTTGTTCTCTTACCTGTAAGGGACATTGAAAATGGTACAGCATTGCATGCACATTTCTAAGGTTACTTCATGTTCTCTGGAGCTGCGAGATGGTAATAGAACAATTCTGGTGCTCTCCATCAAATTGAGCAAAGGAGCACTCAATGTGGCGAGGAATGTTTCTCCTCCCGTTCTTTTTAAAAAGCTGCCAAGAGCATGGAAACAAAAGATTCTTTGGTTGGGAGCATATATATTAAACATCTCCACCACTTGGCAAAAGAGTCTGCTGAGATCGAAATATGTAAGTTTGCTTTGATCACGAGCACCTTGATATTTTATTGGCGCTTTTAATGGTTTCTGGGGAAAAACCAACAAGATAGGCCTACATAGTCAGTGAGATTTTTTTTATGTAGTTGTTGCCGACATATATATTTAAAATGTTGAATAGAATATGATCTTGAAGAAATTTAATTAGCTCCTGAGAAGTAGCTTTATGGCCCTCTGATCAAGAAATTTACGTCTGATTATTTACTTTAATGTCCACTAGGGGGACTGCATCATTTTACCTCCCTGCTGAACATCCTGGGTGAATGACGTTCTCGTTGTTGTAAGAATGCTGGTTAATTACCCTCAAAACTGGCACGTTGAAAGGCGAAAGTTATGATGGCTGCCCACACATCCAATGCACTCAAGTTGGTTTTGGTGATGCCAGAATCCTGCGCAGAATTTAAAGTTGAATAATCCCTGTGGCAGTGTAAATTAACAGCAATATTACACCATTATGTTCTCCAGAGCTGCTCATAGCTCCTAATAAGTGTGTGACTGAAAGACTTAAAGGAGCAATTTTGATTAAGTACTTCTTCCCTTGGTTGCATTTAGAGTTCTAAGAATAAATAATGTAAAGACACCATTCTCATGTTGTTTGCCAAGCTTATCAATACACATTGCAACATTGGACCACATAGCAAAAGTATTCCATTAATCATGAATTGCTCTGAGATAAACTGAGTCCATATAAAGAATTTGTATACATCAGTTCCATATTTTTAATATTATCGTAATTGTTTCACAGTTAGGCTAGAATTCATTGATACATCAGTAGATAATTGTTATCTTAATATAACATTTCATCAGCTTACCACTTCAGAAATTATTTCTTCTACTTAGTTCATAAAATGGCTTTCACTGTTAAATTCACATCTCATATTGTGACATAAGCAAAAACAATAGTGTCTCTTAGATGATCAGTTAAGGCCCAGTACCACTGGTGAACTGAATGAAAATATTCTTCTGATCTAATTGATAGATGGCTGAATATCACACTTATGGATATGAATAGGTTTTTAAAGAAACAAATTGAACAAAAACAAGAGCACACGTTGATGGATTATAATGTGGTGTTTTGTAAATTTCAAAATTGATGGAAGATTAAAGCTTGCTTTGTTTCTTCAAACCAATGTCTTCTTTCATTAATCAATCAACTATGCCAATGTTCCATGTCAGGCAGTATCTGTACAGCAAGAAACCTGGTTGATATTTCAGTTTGTTTACCTTTCTTAACGATTTGATGTGCTATATTTAAACATTAGAAAGAAGATTGCTGAATGACCTTCACTCAAGTTCCACTCTTGTAACTGGTCTTCCAGGTATCTGTCAAAAAATGTGTCAGAATGGTGTGCCCAAAATCTCTATATTGTTCCCCTGGTTGATCAGCCAAGTGGAAGGACTCGGGTCTCTAAGGTACTGCACTAGTACATTCCGGCATGCTGAGGTGAGCTGACAGAGAGCCCCTGTGAACTATATGCCATCTTCTGCTGAAGGAAGAGGGAAATATGTGAGCAACTCTGTTACAAATTGTTTGGGTAATATACCTGTCACTGTTGAATGGGTGAACATTATGAGGTAAGGATGATAGGGTTGGGTAATCTTGTGTGAGGAAATGATGGGTCATGCTCCTTGATAGAGATTGATGTTAGTTTGAAGCGGCGATACATTGATCAATGCAAGATGCAGGTAATTCACTTGAAGGGAAGGTAGGTGAAGGTGCTTGGCCTCATTCACTTGAGTCAGGGCATTAAATGTCTTCCAGCACTGGATTCATGTGCTAGGGGCATGGTCCCTAGCATTGATTTCCTCTGCAATATGCTCTCATTACCTTCTAACAATATTCCTTGAAGCTAAAGGACATCTCCCTTTCTCTCCATCTCATCCAGCCCTCCCTCTAGAACTGCTGCCCAAGAATTAGATGACAGGTTGTTCACTGCCTCTTCCAAACTTTGTTTCTGAAATGAACTTCCAGCATTCTTTGTGACCACAAGTATCTCTGCTCGAAGGGGAGTTTGGCTCTCACTGGTACAATCCATTGTGGGCATTCAGGGCCAGTCATCAACACCACAGTCTGCAATGTGGCAGCTAATGCTGCCTGATGACTGTAATGAGGTGTGAACACAAACTTCCCGCATGACCTCCAGCAGCTCAGATGGATGTACAGATTGTGAGTCCCACATCTAATTTCTTGTGCTGTCAAGTTTCACCAGCTGTTTCTCGTGCCCATCTATTTCACAGCTTGTATGGTTTGCTGTGCTGCTTCAGAGACACTATCCTTCCAGGGTGCAAACTGTAAATGGAAATAAAAAGAAAACTGCAGATGCTGGAAAGCCAAAATAAAAACACAACCTGCTGGAAACAGTCAGAAACAGGCAGCATCCATGGGAAGAGAAGCATCAACAAATGTCAGCTGCATCCCCTGGTCAGAATCTGTGTCTGAAGCCCGATCCAGCAGAGGAAGACCATTGCCCTCTCAGACGGGTTGCAGACCAGCTTTTCCTTGTGAAGTTCAGGGAAGAGAGGGGCAGTGGTCCTGAGGCACTCACAGTTATGAGCAGTATGTACTGGATGCGGAGAACATACCCTCAAGCATATCTGCTGAAAGTGAGCTCTATCGCTCTCTGATGTGGCAGCAAGTTCCCAGGGAATTCAGCATTCCCACCCATTGCTGTAACAACTCTGTCCACGCAGTCTGGAAAGGCCGATGATCTGGAAAGGAATGGTATGGAGAGAGGAACAGTCAAAAATGCAGCCTTAAAATTCAATATAATATTAAAGATGCAAAGTCAGAATTTGATAAGATGTGGGGTCCATTCATCGATTATTATCATTATCTGAGGATTAAGTGGTGTGGATGCTCTAGGGATTCCTTGTCTGGACCCATTATTCCATTCACATATACAGTATATACCGATAACCTTGTTTAGAGGGAGGGGGTAGATTAGTAGGGATAAAAATAAACTTATTTTCCTTTTTATCACTAAGACAAATAAGTAATGGGGTGTTTAACTACAGATCACGGATCATATCACAAAACAACATGGTCACATCAGGGAAGTATAAAATATCGTAAAAAAGGGGATTTTACATGTATTATTTGTACAATGTTATTGTTGGACATAGTACAAGTGCTTGTTTAATTATTATAATTATAGAATTTGATGTCCTGAACAAAATAAGTTATGTAATAATTATGGTTCTGCTTCTCATTTACAATTGATGTGTAGATGATATAATTTGATTTATGTTATTATTAGTTTACCTTGTATAAAGGGTGTGAGACCAATAAAAATACTTTAAAAAGAAAGTTCCCGCCTTCATCAGAATTGACTGATATGTTTTTTACACAGCCGTTGCATTCCATAAAACTATTGCCATTTTCCCAGAATGCTGTGTAGAAAGATTAGAATGGGAATAAGCCGCTAGTAAATTTCCCGTAACCCCTGCGGTCTAAAGTTAACTGCTGGCATTCTGCGACGCGTTCTGCAAGTCCCGCCTCTTTAATTACCTCACTTCTAGTGTGATGTCAAAACTCGCATAAGGAAATGGAGATTGCGAGTTTTGGTCGATCGTGTGTGACCAACCAATGCCAAGACATCAGACATTCTTCAGACTGTTAAAATCTCGCAAATTCAATCTAAAAAGCAAAAAATAAAATAAAAGTTGGTTCAGGTAACAGAAAATGTGTAGAGGGCAGTGGGAAATTTCTGTGATTGTTAACATACAGTTAAGTCTCTTTGTCCAGGTAATGCATCACTAATGTTGTAAAGTCTCAGTGGCATTATATAGTCAGGCTTACTGAAGCATTCCCTGCAGGACAAAATATGCTAACAAAAGAAACAATGGCCAGTCCTGGGGCAAACAAAAGCCACTTTTCCACTGTCACCCTGTCCCAGGAATTAACAGGGAATTTATTGGGACAGGGTCCAGTGGAAAAAGTAAACTGTCAGCATGTTGGTGTCAAATGACATCAAATCACAGTGGGGATTAATTGCCTCTACCCCGATTCATAACTCCGGCGTCTGCTGACGCAAAATGCTGACAAAACCACTGGGAATGGGATAATGGGAAGTCACCCATTTCCAGTTGAAAGTAGAACACTCCCATCCCCCGGGGATGATTGTGTTCAGTCGAAAAGCAATTAGTGTCCCAGTTAAGGATGGCCCAGTGGAAATGGCACAAAGGCCTTCCTATCCCATGGCACTGCACAGCCAATGAACTGGGATGCCAGTGGAAAGGGACTCATAAAGAGCAAGTCATCCTGAAGCTGCAATGTGTTCAGAGAAAAGTTGAAGTATTGTTCAGGTGACCTCCTGTGGCAGAGGACAGGTGTCTGGGAAAATAGGACCTCTTGGTTGCCTGACATGGTTGATCATCCTCTTTCTCCAAACCTCATTGAACTGTTTCCTAAATGGGACATCAACTGTATCCCAAATGAATTCTGGAAAAGACAGGACAACATTAGCTATTGTAAGTAGTCAAAAACTCTTTCAGTAATACATTCATCAATAACATAAAGGTAATAAAGGGGCAGGGAACCAAAGTACAATTCTAATGTCCCTTGTGATATGGCTATAGGTCCTTATAAACCCATTTCTGGCAGGACAGGGCACTATAGCCAGTGAGAAATGAGGCCTCTAACATTATCTTAAACCATCCACTGGAAATGACAGCAAACACTGAGACAGCCACTAAAATGTTTTCACTGAATCCTTTCCATCCAGCACCCACCCTGGCCCTAGAACACAAACCCTGTTCATCCAAAAATTAGGTTTTACACTGCAAAGAAAAACCCTATAGTCTTCAGCACTCACTGGAGGTTCACACATGAAGGCAGCCATTTGCACCATAAGCCAAAGAGAGAGCTTCCAGCGCTTTACAGCAAGTCAGTGTCTTCAGGTGTGGAGAAAAGAAAATTAGATGGAAAATACGTGCTTTACTTGCTCGGTATCTCAGGAATTAGTGAAATATTATATCGTATGTACAACAGAATCCATTTGTATTCCCAACGACTCACTGACAGGATTATTATCAGGCAGGCACACAATGGAGCAGGTGGAGTGTGCTTTCTGCTGATATTAATCCAACATTGCTATCCCCCGTAATGTTTATATATTTATTTCTAGTTTGCTGTAATTCTAATAACTTAAGATATTTTAAATCAGTAGGTAGTTTCATAGACCAATTTTAAAAAAGCATTAATGCACAGCTGGCATCCTTGGCTTCTCCTGTGTGACAAAGCCTCTGCTCCCCGGCCTCTACAAGAGAAACCTCAGTGCAGTTCTTTCTGAATCTGAAAGTAATTTTTGTTTTGTTCATATCATGCACTAGCCAAGGTTCAGACTAAGGCTTTTCCTTTGTATGCATTAATAAATCTGGACTGAGTTTAGATGCAAAGCATAGCTGGAAAAGTCCCTTGCTCATTTAATTATTTATGGTAACCATTGGCTTGAAAGATCACAAGCTATGCAGATTTTCGTAAAAGTGTCAATGCAGTTAAAATCAGTTGATGAAGTAATGCTTTGGTTCAACTCATGCAACCTGACAAATCTCATCAAATCTGATTGGAAATTCAAATGAGCTCACGAGCTTCATCCATTCCCAGGTATTGTGTGAATGAACAGAGGCTCGCTCAAACCCAAAAATTCAATCAAGTTCATTGCTACTTGATCATATCGAGAACTAGAAATTCTGCTGGCCCGTGGGAAAGGAATCATAGGGTTGTGATGTGATGTCCTGCATGTACTCTTGACAATAAATTTAAACTTTGAGGTATCGCTGTTTATTTTTTAAACACGCTGCAGCCCCTGTATCCACACATCAACGTTCAACTATGCACATTAGCCTCTATTGCTAATACGACAGAATTATAGTTTCAATATTGGTCAAGTCAACCAGTACATGTACCCACTATGGACACAAAGATGCTGGAGAAACCCAGCATGTCATGCAGCATCCTTAGAAAATAAAAGTGTTTTGTCAGGACTCCAGCTCAATTGTGTTATGTACTCGACCCAAGCATCTGCAGAAATTCTTGCCTAACTTGATGTGCACTGTGACAGATTATAGATAGGTTTTTTTTCCTGCTTGCAAAACCACATGACCTTCCAAGAACTGCAAGTTCCTCTCCGAGAAGTTCTATCATCTGTTGCCTTTTTGTAAACAACAATCCATTAGTGAAGTCTCTTGGGCACTCTCCAAATCTTTTGCAAAGGCTCTGGGGCTGATATGTCTAGCATTAGCAAAGCTTCAGTATTTTAAATAAGATCTGTTTTTTAAAGTGTTTGTATGTGACCTACACTAACAAACCTTCCCCAATTTATCTCCCAAAAACATTTTTATAATCTGTCACGGCACAGTATCTTTTTGTTGAATGTCTCCCTTTGAAATTCAGTAAATCAAAATTCTATTGCACACTCCTAAATTCATAAAATGAGGATAATGACCTTTAAAGACCTGTACTTTGTCACAGTTTTCACAACATTGAGATGTCCCAGTATTGTACCGTATTGTTCAAGGCATCATGAAATAATGCAAAAAAAATGTAATATCGGCATTATACTTCAAAGTTTTCCTGCCCTAAGAGCAAAACAAATCTGATGTGGTGGATGGAAAACAACTTTGAATCCCTGCCTTTAGCTTCCTTTATTGTTCTCATGAAGATTTATGTAAGCTCAAGGAGTCAATTGCACCCCACCTTCAGGCCTGGAGCTTGACTGCCTTTTGAACACAACATTAGTTTGATGAAAGCAGCTCAGATTTTCAGCATTAGGATGTCTTTTACTACCAATTTATATCTCTTCCGGATACCTTTCCCACCCTGTCAGCTTACACCACCATCATGCCTTGTGTCACTCAGTCTCCTCAGGTTTCCACCTTGTCATCTTTTGCTCCCTCCCAGCCTTCTCTGCCACTTGATTTCTTTGCTAGTGTTGATAAGAGTTTGTCAATCTGGATGATGAACTCCATCTCTCTCGGCACAGACAGTGTCCAATCTGCAAGCCCATAATACATAGGAGCAGAAATAGTCTATTCAGCCCATTGAGTCTGCTCCACCATTTAAACGTGAGCTGATCCATTTTCCCACTCAGCCCCACTTCTCCCCGTAACCTTTAATGCCCTGGCTAATCATCACGAACCTATTAATCTCTGTCTTAAATACAGCCAATGACCTGGTCTCCACAACTGCCCATGTCAACAAATTCCATAGATTTACCACCACCCCCCCCCCCCCCCACCACCCCGGGTGAAGAAATTCTGTTCTAATCAGATGCTGCTGAATGCTTGCAGCATTCTTCTTTTTTATCTCAAAATTCCAGCATCTGCATGATTTTCCTCAGCATTTGTGCCTCCGGTATAACACTGCATCTGTAAAAGGTGTGGGTCTTTTTTGCCCAATGGTCTGCAGCCGTCACATGATTGTGCAGTAGATGCATTCTGAAAGGAAGACCAATGAAAACCCAAAACTATTTGAAAAGAATTGCAAAGTTTTATTGTCAGTGTTCCAAACTACAGAAAAAAAGCACCATTTGGCTTCTATCCAGGCTATCTAACTGATGCAGTGAAATGCGGAAGTCTACAGACACTGTGATTGTAGTGAAGACACAGAAATGCTGGAGGTTTGGCAGCGTCCATAGGAAATCTAACTGATGCAGCAGATAGTGAAATAGTAACAAATAAATAAGACAACAGCATACTAAAGAAACATGCTGAGCAAAACATTTATTGGACCCAAGCTCCCAATGAAAAAAAGAAATGGGGAGGCTAAAAAGAAAAATCTTTGAAGATATCCTGAAGGCATCGATCAAGAGAAGTGGTATGGACATAACATACTGGAAGGCAATAGGCCAAATAAGGATTTCTGGCAGAGACTTGTCAGAGGAAGAGCTACAACCTTGGAGGAAAATCATCACAGCCCCATTCACTAGCCAAGAACAATGAGATAATTGTCTTGGAGCAACAATAGCTAATCCTGCCTTCCCACACTACTGTAAATTTCAATTTTAAAAAATTAGATGTACAGCATGGTAACAGGCCCTTACAGCCATGATCCTGTGCCACCAAAATACCCCAATTAATGTACTTACTTTTTGAGGGGTGGAAGGAAACTGGAGCTCCTGGAGAAAAAAACTGTGCAGACACGAGAGCATACAAACTCCTTGTGGACAGCGCCAGATTCGATCGCTGGTGCTGAAATGGTGTTGCACCAACCTGTCTGCCATTAGGTCTGTCGCTCAAGGATCTGAAAAAGATCACCCTCAACTCCAGGGGATCAATGATGAGTGCAGAGTCACTCCAGGTGCCTCTGTTCACCTTTGTGGAATAAGGCTTGAATGCTAACAACAGCCGAGCTGTCCTCTCACACAATGAAAAGTTGCAGGAAGCATCATCCAGACATATAAGCATCATCCTCATAATTCAGGATGAAGAAGGTTCTCCCTTCACAGATGCCACAATGAAGAATACTATTCTTAACTCATTGTGCTATATTTTCCCAGGCTGGCATGATAGGACATTGAACTGTTGAGCCCCCAGCCGATTGTTTCTGTGATAAACAGAACTGCTGGAGAAACTCATCAAGTCACGCAGAGTCCTTTTCTTTTTGAATATTTTATTTTTCATTTTCCATCAATAAACAAGGAGATAACATAACAGGCCGCTACAAAATTCACAGATATCCCCCAGAAATCTACGTACAGTGTGGTGTTTATTGCCCTCCCTATCCCACCACTTAAAAAAAAGGGGACAGAACAAAAAAAAGACAAAAGAAAGAAAGAGGCTGGGCGAGGTGTCAGCACTTCGGATGAGTGTCCTTGGGAGCTGTGGAGCCATCCCCTGCAAAGGTTCAAACCTTGCGTTTTTGATTCTTAGTTAATATTTTGCCTGTCTCTTTAAGAGAACAATTGTTTGTAGTACTACCATAGTGACTATGATGTAATATGTTGTAACATCCACCCAGAATGGCTTACCATTCTACAAGATGTGAAGGAAGCGTGAGCACGAGAAATTTTTCTTTGAATTTTTGCATCTCTTTAAATACCTTTTTGTATCTCTTTAAGTATTACGTATCTCTTTAAAGTTTGTGTATCTCTTTAATAGCTTCTAATATCATTTCATATACTTTTTATATCTCTACCATACAGTAAATGCTTTGTTATTCGTTGTTATGAAAGTCTTATTGCGATACTATGCAAAATGTTTATTCATTTTATCAATGAATTAAAATGATTTAAAGTAACATCCACACAGTTTAATCTGTTGGATTAAAGAGATCCAAATTTGGGATATTGCAGCTCACGCTTTGGAAGATGATACTTTGAAATTAGGATATAGAAAAAAGAAAGTGTCGTCTATACCCCCTTATATCATTTCTTTTGTTAATTTATCTCTTGGTAATTTTTGTCAGGTCACACAGTGTTCTTTATGTAATAAAGATAAAGATACTGTTACAGAGTCCTGGGGACCCCAAAATCCAGCAGCTATAGATATCCACCACAATACAGGGTTACTTAAACAAAAGTAGTTTTTAAAACATTTCTACAAGAAAACAGAATTGAACTTTAAATTATTACTTAACCTACCTACTTAATCCCCCCTCTTATACTAATGTATATTTAATATTAGAAAAGTTCTTTGGATCACAATCCAATCTCACTGAATTCAGGCAATTCCTGTACTGCGCACAGAAGTTAGCATTAACAAAGTTCACCAGTCTTTAGCGCTTAACAGGCAAATGGTTACCACTCAGAAGGGTTCTTGCTGGTTTTCAGAGAGAGATTCCTTTTCCAGGACATCCACAACTGATTCCTTCTCAATCAGTCTTGCTGACGAAATTTTCCCCCTTCGGGGTTCTCCAGATCATCCTCTTTCTTTCAGGTCACCTTTTAGATTCCCAGTCTCCTCCTTTGACCAGATAGCCTTCCAAAACTTGCCAGCTTGTCCTTCCTTCTTGAACTGATTTCTGTCTCCTCTCTCTCTCTCTCTGTTTCACACCCTCCCTCTTTGAGAGCAAATCTCTTCTCCTCTGCCTGCAACGATCACCTGCTCTCCCAGGCAAGCTGCTGTCGATACTTTGTTGCCTCCTGCAAAAAACCTTTCTGCAAAAGTCCTGCCAGTATTCTGTGTTTTAAAATGTGTGTGTGCAAGCTGCTCTAACAATTCCTCCCAAACCACCTCTAAATACTCTGTCACAATACTTAACCAATGTTTTGAGCCTCATCCCTTCATCAAGGTATGAGCATAAAGCAGGGAGGTCCCTGAATAAAATGGTTGGGGAGAGGGCTGTGTCACACCCATTGTCCTCTCTGTCACGTGTTCCAGTCCACACAATATGCTATCTGTGACCCTTTATGGTCCACACTTTACCTTACCTGTGACACTCATCAATCCATACATTATCAAATCCATCTGCCACTGTCTGGTGCCAGTTCCAGTGCGCACTATGTACTGTCTTGACTAGTCCACACATCGTCTTATCTTGACTCTCTCTGGCTGCCTGATGAATTATCCTGGCAATTGTTGATTCTGCCTAAAAACTTTCAGCTGCACAGACCTGAACTATAACTCGATCAATCCCATCTCAGACCTTCCTGTGAAGGAATTAAAATTCACAATGGCGTAAACACAAAACTATGCCTCTGCTCTTGTATTTTGTAAGAATATCTCAGCTTTATTGAGCCTGTGCAAAATTTTAATTACAACGGTATGAATTCTTAGACGCAAACTACCGCATTCTAATGAGGTTTTACTGTATTTACAGCAACATTTAGGTTGTTGTGGCAATGCACATCTGTCTGACCCCCTGTTTCTCATGCACTAATGTATTTGCAAGATCTGTTTGAACATTACTTTCACTCAGTCCAGTGGTTCTCACCTTTTTTTCCACACTCACAGGCCACCTTAAGTAATCCCTTACTAACCACAGAGTATCTATGGCACAGGTTGAGAACCACTAACAGCTAGTGAGATATTTGCAGTGATGTCAAGCCATTGCAACATTATATCATCGAATGGCCAGTTCTTTGAAAATCAAAAGCCACACTTATACTTCCAGACACAACAAATTAAACCAGAAGTATGATTTTAGTTTTGATATATATATAGATATATACATTATATACACACACGTGCACATGCAATGTGCGTATGTGTGTGTGTAAGAGAGAGAGAGAGTCAACAGCTTTAAATATCAGCATCTTGCACTCTGGTAATTCCTTCATGTTTAGATATGAAATGTAGAATTTTCTGAGCATCCTAAAAATTGTTTCTCAGACCTGGATAGAAAATTCTCACTGTGGCTTCTTGATTGGAATAGCAAGTAACCAACAGTCTCATGAGAGCACAGGTTTTTTTTTGTGTGAAAAACAAAAAATATAAAAACCAAAGGAACACTAATTTGCATAGTTTTCACATTGCCACATGCCTTGTTATATAACATCAATAAAATGAACCAAATAATAAACAGATTTTTTTATTCAAAATTGACCTCTCTCCCATTGCCCCAAATAGGTTGAAACCTTTCATCGCTGTTTTAATCAACTATGGGGCAGGCATTATGAAATATGCAAATGGTATACAATGGTACATGAAGAATATTGTTAAATTCTTTTACTTATTCTGTCTTCCAGAGAGTGAATCCGAGGAAAGCATCCAGTCCAGACAGAGTGCCAAGCCAAGTATTAAAAATCTGCATTGACCAACTTACCAATGTACTCATGGATATCTTCAATATCACCCTCCGGCCAGGCATGGTGCCCACCTGTTTCAAACAGATGTCAATCATAGCAGTCCCCAAGAGTGTGGTAACCTGCCTAAATGACTAGCGAGTAGTGGCGTCATCAGTGATGAAGTGTTTTGAAAGGCTGGTGTTGAAGCATATCAGCTCCTCTCTGAGTAGTGTTATGGATCCATCCCAATTTTCCTATTGTAGCAACAGGTCTACACCGGATGCCAATTCACTGGCTCTACACAAAGCCCCTGGAACACTTGGACAGCAAAGATGCATTCATCAGGATGCTCTATACTGACATTTGGCATTTAACATCATCATCCCCTAAAACTAATCAGCAAACACTTCAGCCCTGGGACTCAACACCCCACTGTGTAATTGCATCCTTGATTCCCTCAGCTACAGACCACAATCAGTAAGGATTGGTTAGAACATCTCCTGAACATTCTCCATCAGTACCAGAGCACCTCAGGGCTGTGTTCTACTCACTTTACACCTATGACTGTGTGGCTCGGTACAACAACAACACCATCTACAAATTCGCTGATGATACCACAGTAGTGGGTTACATAAAAAGGAGTGATGAGTCAGCGTACAGGAGGGAGATTGAAAACTTAGACAAATAGTGCACCAACAATAACATCGCACTCAATATCACCAAATCCAAGAAGCTGGTTGCTGACTTCAGGAAGGGAAAAACAGAAATGATCATTGGGGGATCAGAAGTGGAGAGGGTGAGAAAATTTAAGTTCTTGGGAGTCAGTATCTCGGAAGATGTTCCCTGGATCCAGTACACTAATGGCATCTTGAAGAAAGCACGTCAGTGCCTCTATTTCCTCAGGAGTGTATGGAGGTTTGGTAATGACATTGGAAACCATGGAAAATTTCTACAGAAGTGTGGTGGAAAGTGTGTATTGACTGGCTGCATTGTGTTCTGGTAATGGGGACACCAATACCCCCAAGGTTAAAGCCCTGCAAAAAGTACTGGACACAGCCGTGGACATCACAGGCAAAACCCTTCCCACCATTGAGAACATTACGGGGAGCGCTGTTGTAGGTCAGGAGCCAGAAGCATCACTGGAAAAACTCTGAGTAAAGGTGGTTTAAACTTTTATTTATTTACTTAGACGTGTGGAGACTAAGGTCAGGGAAGGGGCCTAGCATGCAGGTACATTACGCCGGTCGGGCAGCAGATTTTAAAAAAGTCAGGACAGCTTACCTTATTTTTCAGTTGGTTTACCATTTAGGGTTAAATATTTAAGTGATTTATTAGTGTTAAGTGTTGAGGCAGTTATTAGATAATTGGCAGTACGTGTGAGGAATTGAGAAATTGTCTAGAGCTTCACAATGGTTGTGTTCATAAACTCAGCATTACCTAAAAGGAGGAATGGGCCCGGGAGCAGCCAGTGATGGAGTGGCTCAGGGATAGAGTGGGTACTCTCCTTTGTCGAGTAGTGACTAAGGAGACCTGCTGCTTGAATCCAAAAAGGTAAGTCTAATCAAGGGAGTTTTCATTCAAAGTTAATGGAGTCAGCTAGCATTATGGAATGTTCCAGATATGGGAAATCTGGGAAGGTATAATTGTCCTGGACAACCATACCTGCAGGAAGTTCATCCAGCTACTTACTGACTGAGTTTGGCAACTGGAGCTGGATGATCTGAGAGTTACTAAGGAGGCTGAGGCGGTTATCAAAAAGAGTTACAGTGAGATAGTCCCCCAAATAGACAGAGTGCAGATAACTGGGTGACTGTCAGGGGAGGAAAAGGGAAGGCACCAGTAGTGTAGAGCACCCCTGCGGATGTTCCCACTGACAATAGGTATGCTGTTTTGGATGCTGTTGGTGGGGAGGATCTACCAGGGACAAGTTGAGACAATCATGCCTCCAGCACAGAGGCAGACACCTTGGTTCAGAAGGGAAGGGCTGAGAAGAGGAGAGCCTAGGTAATAGGTGACTCATTGGTTGGGAGGGCAGACAGGAAGTTTGTTGGAATGTATTGAGACTTCTGGTTGGTTTGTTGCCTCCTGGGTGCCAGGGTCAGGGATGGCTTGAATTGACTCCACAGCCTTCTGGAAGTGGAGCAACTGGATGTTTCATGTGGGGACCAATGACTTAGATAGGAGTAGAAATGAGGTCCTCGAGGGAATTTAGGGAGTTAGGTAGGAAGTTAAATAATGAAACTCAAGAGTGGTAATCTCAGGATTGCTGCCTGTGCCATGAGCCAGACAGGACACTAATAGAAAGTTATGGGTGATGAACTTGTGGCTGAAGATTTGGGGCAGGGGTTCAGATTTCTAGATCACTGGAATTGCTTCTGGAGAAGGTCAGAAGTCTTTTTTTTTAAAAAGGAAGGGTTGCACCTGAACTGGAAGGGGACAAATATAAGAGGGTTTGCTAGAGCTGTTGGGGAGGGTTTAAACTACTTTGGCGGGGGGTGGGGGTGGGAATCATGAATGCAGTGACTAGGGTAGTAGGAGAAAAGCAGGATGCTACGAGTTCCATGTTGAGGAAAGACGGGAAGGGGGAAAATCATAAATGCAACCAGTCAGAAAGGTTGAAATATGTCTATTTCAACTCTAGGAGTATAAGGGATAAAGGGGATGAGGTTTGATCAGTACATGAAACTACGATGTAACCATTACTGAAACCTGGCTGGAGGAAGGACCATGCAGGTACCAGGGTATAGCATTTTTTTAAAAAAGAGGGGGGAAGTGGCATTGTTACCCAAGGATAGTATCACAGCTGTACAGAAAGAGTCCACTGAGTCAATATGAGTGGAAATAGGAAGGGAGCAATCACTGTGCTGGGAGTAGTCTATAGGCCCCCAATAGTCTCCTGGACACAGAGGAACAGTTAAGCAGGGAGATTTTAGAATGGTGCAGGAAATACAGGATTGTAGTCATGGGAGATTTTTAACTTCCCTAATATTGACTGGGACCTCCTGATTGCAAAGGGGATAGATGGGGCTGAATTTGTTAGGTGTGTGCAGGAAGGATGCTGGACATAGTATGTGGACAGGGCAGTGGGAAGAGAGGCCATGCTGGATCTGGTGCTGAGTAATGAATCGGGTCAAATGGTAGACCTCTTCGTGGGGGAGTACTTTGGTGAAAGTGATCACAATTCCCTTAGCTTCAGTATAGCTATAGAAAAAGATGAACTCAGGCTAAATAGGAGAGTGATTAACTGGGGAAGAGCTAATTATGAAAGGATTAGGCAGTAACTAGAGAATATTAATTGGAAAGAGATGTTCAAGGGGGAGAGCACAGAAGTAATGTGGAGGAAGTTGCAGGACCAAATGAGTTGGGTCTAGGACTGGTTTGTCCCACTAGGTCAAGGAAAAAATGGTAGGCTTGCTTTTTCCTCTCTACAAGTTGCCTTACCTGTTTCATCATCCACAGTTCCCTCTTCCTATGTTAGGTATTGGAAGCAGGGAACAGATAGTGCTCATGAGAAATGTATAGAAGCAAGGAAGGAGCTTGAGAAGGAAATTAGGACATCTCGAAGGGGGCATGAAAAGACTTTGGCAGGTAAGATTAAGGATAACCCAAGGCATTCAGTTTTTTTAAAAATAAAGATGACAAAAGTGAAGGTAGGACCACTAAAAGAGGCAGCATGTGCTTAGAAGTGGAGGAGGTGGGGGAGGTTCTGAATGAATACTTTGCATCAGTATTTAAAAGAGGAAAGGACCTTGATCAGGATGAAGTTGAAATAGATCAGGACTATGTGCTGGACAATGTGATGATTATGGAAGAGGAAGTGTTAGATCTTCTAAATAACATCAAGATTGATAAGTCCCTGGGGCTTGATGAGATATACCCTAGGTTGCTGTGGGAGGTAAGAGTAGAAATTGCAAGAGCATTAGCTATGGTCTTTGAATCCTCTTTGACTAAGGGGGAGGTGACAGAGGATTGGAAAATGTAGTCCCTTTGTATTTTTTAATAATAAGGAGAATCCTGGAAATTGTAGACTGGTGGGTCTCATGTCAGTGGTGCGTAAACTATTGGAAAGGATAGGATCTACCAGCATTTAGAAAGGTGTAATTTACTCAAGAATAGTCATCATGGCTTTGTAAAGGGAAGGTTGATAGTTTAAAAAAAAATATATTTTTTAAAAAGAAAGCCTATGGGATTCCAGGCTTCATTAATAGGTGGATTTTGTATGAGAAGTCATGTTGCAGCTTTAAGTCTCTGGTGAGACCACATTTGGAGTATTATGTCTAGTTCTGTTTGCCTCATTATAGGAAGGATGTGGAGGCTATGCAAAGGGTACAGAGGAGATTTTCCAGGATGTTGCCTGGATTGGAGAGCATGTCTTATGAGGCAAGATTGGCAAAACTGGGACTTTTCTCTTTGGAAAGTAGAAGGATTGAGGTCTACAAAATTCAGGCATAGATGGGTTGGACAGCCAATACCTATTTCCTTGGGTGGGAATAACAACCACTAGAGGACATAAGTATAAGATTAAGGGAGGGAAGTATGGGGAAGACATCGGGGGTGGGGGGGGGGAAAGTTTTATTTTAAAACCATTGTTGAGGCCTAGAATGCCTTGCCAGGAGTGATGGTAGAGGCTGAAATGTTAGGGGCCTTTAAAAGACTATTAGATAGGCACATGGATGAATGGAGAGGGCTATAGGGTAGGGAGGGTTTAGCACTTTTGTACATATTTGGCACGACATGGAAGGCCAAAGGGCCTGTACAATGCTGTAATGTTTTAATGTTCAAAAAGCAATCATCATAAATCTACACCACACAGCACACTGTCTGTTCTCGCTGCTGCCATCAGGAAAGAGGTGTCAGTGCCACAAGACTCACACCACCAGGTTCAGGAACAGCTGCTTCCCCTCCACCATCAGACTCCTCAACAACAAGCTGAATCAGGGACTCACTTAAGGACTCTTGTGCACTTTATTCAATTTTTTTCTCCTTTTTACAGTCAGTTTGTTTCCATTTCTTTTTGTTTACAGTGTACAATGTACAGTTTTTTTTTGCACTACCAGTAAGTAGTAATTCTGCCCGGCCCGCAGGAAAAAGAATCTCCAGCATGTATGTGATGCCATGTGGGTACTCTGACAATAAATCTGAAATCGTCTATAATCAAAGGTCCTCTACCAGAGAAACGGAGATCCTGCAATGGTAAGCTGGAAGGATTTGTTGTATTGAAACTATCACTTCCCGTTGCAAAACAACATGGCACACAGAACTGGTACAGTTGACTCTTTATTGGACTTCATGTTAACCTGAGAGAACCCTTGCTTCTTTCAGCCTCGAAAGCAGTCTCTGGGGAGTCTCCATCCGACAAAGGGATGCATCAACTTTTATACACTTGAGTAAACAAGTAAGACTAAAATATTACATCATTATTCTACATACAAGGTAAGGAACACCCCTTGATGCCCCCTTCCCTGTATCAAAGTTGAATAATAAGATCATTGGTTTCCATTTACTCCACATTCAGCCATCTGTTGGTGCCTTATGAAGGTTGTACCAGTCTGTATTGCATTCATGGTGTCTCCCCTTATTTGCTCAGACATCAGGCTTCCATTTTGTGTTTTAATTCACTTTAATACTTTTAAATTGTTTTAATATTTACTTTAATACTACAGATTCAGCAGATCAAAACACATCCAGAGAGAGATGAGGGTAATCAGTGTTTTGGGTCAGAAACTTATTTCCCAGTCTCAAAAGCTTTGACTTGTGGAGCTGGCCATAGCCAAGAAAAAGATAGCCACCACAATGAATGCTGTTAACGACTGTTTAATTCAAATTCAGTACGCTCCCCTTTAAGGGCAGCGTGAGCTCAGTCACTGCGTACTTGGTGATGTCATAATCGCTGCCCTAGGCGTGCGCTGGGCAGGAGACTTGAGGCAGGGAGAAACCCTGAGGGCGCCATCTTCCCATAGCTGCTCTGCTACGTGGCGTTACACGTGGGGCAGGTTCGCCAAGAGAGAGTGTGCCGCCACAGACTGTCCATTTATCTTCATGGATTCTGCCTGACCTGCTGAGTCCCTCCAGCTTCTCGTGGTTTGCTCCAGGTCCTCTATCAACCTACTGCCAGCTGCACTGCACTGCTCTCCAACAGTAGAAATTCACAGAAAAAAACTACGGTGGACATAAACCACTTTGCTCACGCAAGTCACTTATCGATGATCAGAGATATTGATGAAATACACCCCTGTCTTCAGTGCACCAGCTTGGTCATTGATCAATTGTGATAAAGGGAGTTTGGAAAAATCATGATTCCCAATCTGGCACAAAACTTGTGATTTTTTTTTTCTTTCTCTCTAAGAAAATTAGCACCCCTGCCTTCCTACATACAGTAAAATCCCTAGTATCTGGCACCTGTGGGGATTGGTAGATGCTGGATAAGGTTTTCCAGTCGCTCTTGTAATGCCTAACTAAAACACCTGCATTAAGAATAAAGACAAAAATGCTACTTAAACTGAACATAAAAAACCTTAAACCATTTTACTTTTTCAGTCACATTCTTTGAAAACGTTTAACTGTCACTGCACCTGCAGGTTCCTCCCCCTCCTTGGAGCTGCCCGAAAGATGAACAATAACATTATAGCCCCCACCCCCAAGTTTAAGATAAAGCCTTGGATTGGGACAACTCTTATTCAGCAGGGATAAAGAGGCACTTTGAGAGGTTCACCTCAGTGGCGAGTGGCATCAACTAACTCTTCATCCTGGGTGATGCCTTTGCTATTTCACACTATATTCAAACACTATGAGCAAAGCACAGCCAAGATACTCAACTTGTTGAATATTTACTCCCATACCAAAAGTTTGTGTTAATTGAGGGAACATTTACAATTGTAAGCTTTAATTTATTTTTTAAATTCTTATTCATTCAATTTATTAATTTTCCTTGGATTTTTTTTGCCATTTGCTTGAGGTTGCTGGTTGATTGATAACAGGAGTTTTACTGTACTTATGATATCAATAACCTAAAGGAGGCAGGAAAAAGAATCTCCAGCATGTATGTGATGCCATGTGGGTACTCTGACAATAAATCTGAAATCGTCTATAATCATGTGCCAGGAAAGATAGCAGCAATGATGTCTCTACAGAATCCTCCAAATTCACTGGTAGGATATTTGAACTAGTCAGTGTCCTACATCAGGCCAGCACATTGTCATCCATACTGGGTGGGCCTTATCAATCCCATGATCAAAACAGACCCTCAAAACAAACATTCCTTTCTGATCTGTCATTAGAAAAGATCACCAGTGGATAGAGGAAGAGGTTCCTGGATTCACTCAAATACTCCTTGAAGAAATGCACCAACTCCAGTGAATGTTTGCCCCATGATCAATGAAACTAGAAAGAGAGTATTCAGGATAATGCTAAGGAGCTAGAGCCCATTCGTCATTGAAGGCAGTTGGAAGGAGTGCACCACTTTACAAACTACCTACTCACCCACACCATCAGAATCAGATTTTATTGTCCTGAACATGTCACAAAATTTATTACTTGCAGGGGCATTACAGTGCAATTATTGCAATAAATTATATTTCAAAAATAAATAAATAGAAGGAAGTGAGGTAGTGTCTGTGATTCATTGTCCATTCAGAGATCTGATGGCAGAGAAGAAGGTGGTGTCCTGGTGCCGCAAGGTGCTTGACTCCAGGCTCCTATACCTTTTCCTGATAGAAGCAGGCATGGGCTGCATAGTGGATGTCCTTGAGGATAGAGGCTGCTTTCTTGAGACACTAGCTCTTGTAGATGTCCTTGATGGAGTGAAGTCTGGTACCTGTGATGTTGCTGCCTGCCCTGTCCTGTCCTGTGCATTGGCACTCCCATACCATTCAATCATGCAACCAGGCAGAATATACAAATTTTCGAGATTCTTTGGTGACATACCAAATCTCAAACTCCTCATAAAGTATAACCACTGGAGAGCCTTCTTCATGCAGGCATTTCCTGGCCCATCTATGGCAGAGCCTGCGCAGAATCAAGTTATCCTCAACCGGGAGGGTTTGCCAAAAATGAAAAAGGAATATTTTTTAATATGTAATAGCAAAACTGTACATAATAAGCTGGAATCTTGGGGATGGCAAAGTGTTTGCTTTTTATTATGGCTCCCAGGATATCATCTACAGCTCCATTTTAAGAGTCAATCCAACTAATTATTTCTTGCTTGATCATTGACCTGGTGAACCCCATGCTCCATTAGGTATCTCATCCAAATTGAGGCAGTAAAATGGGGACACACGGTCTTGATCCACTTCCAATATTCCAAAGGTGTTTTTTTCTATGGGACCCTTGTCCATAGCTGACTTACAAATACACATTTAGCAAATATCAGCAACTCAAAACTGAGCTCTGAAAGAATGTTCTGACTTCTGCTGCATTGGCTTTGTAGTAGGTAGGTGAAGTGGAAAAGGGGACCCCACCCCCCCCCCCCCATTGTCTTCCCCCATCCTGGGTGGTTGTTATAATGGATGCTCACTGAACCTGAGGGAGGAGCTCATAAATACCTCTTGTGGAAATCAAGAGCATTGTCTCATGAATGAGCACGCAAGTGTTGGTTCGAAGGGTTGATCTTTCTGTATTCTTGTAACGTGTTTACATTAATGTCAGATCAATGATGTCAAACTGTTTGAGCTGGTTAATTAAGGAAGTGCAAACATTTTGGGGCATTGGATGATAATTACATCCTTGCATGTAATAAATTGGACTTGGTACTGGGAAATTTGAGTTTGTCTATTAGTTCCTTGTTTCGACATTGTTGGGGCAATATCCACATTAGTAGAATCACAGAATTGTATTGTGCAGAAATGGGCCCTTATCCATGCCCACCATGATGCCTTTCTATGTTAATCCCATTATTCTGCTTTCAGCCTATAATCCCTCTGTGCCTTTCCCATCTAAGTACCTCTCCATATTCATTTTAAATGTTGTATTGGTATCCCTCCCTACCACACACTGGATCCAGAAAACATTCATCCTCTCAACTTAAACCCACGCCCTTCGATTCTAGACTCCCCACCCTGGGGAAATCTCATATACATTGATCCTATTTCCCCCCCCCCCCCCCACCAAATTTTATAAATCTTTATCAGGTCATCCTTCAGCCTCCTGCACACCAGTGCAAATAAAACCAATTTCTCCTGATAAGTCGCTCTCATTTCCAGGGAACATGCTGATGAATTTTATCTTCACTCTCTCTACTGCGACAACATCCTTCCTGGAGTGTGGCAACCAGAACTGCACCTACGAACTCCAAGTGTGGTCTCACTAACGGTTGAACATAGACAGTGGTGTCACTAGGGTTGGTGTTACCCAGTGCGGTGACTCATGGTGTCAACCCCCAACCTCTGCCCATGAAACTGAACAGAAGCATTTTTTGAATATTTTATTTTTGATTTTCAAAGACTTGTACAAATCCAAACACAATCTCTTTCAACAATTGTATAAACAGTGAGTCTATTTTTCCCCTACTCCTCTCTCCTCCCTCCCATACCCTAATGCAACAAAAAAAAGATTATATAACTTAAACAAATACAAAGAACCAAATATCCATAAAGTCACAAACCCTTAAAGGAACTTAAGAAAAACCCAAAGCAACTTAAAAAAGATAAGGACCAAAATACAAGAGCATGTCATCTGCGCCACGACCCACTTCATTGACCTCAGTCATTTCACTACTGGCACAGATTGTTGCATTTACTTTATTCAGAAAGGTGTGATTATAAGGTTGCCACACCCGAACAAAAGTGTCATATTTCCTCCTTAAATTGTATGTGATTTTTCTCCAAGGGAATACAACACTATCTCTGTATTCCATCACATAATATTTAGTTGGGAGTCCGACTTCCACGTGACTGTTATATACTTCATGGCTACCGACAAAGTTGACCTTCGCAAACTGAATTTGGTATCTGGATGGTTTAATGCTTTTTTTTAAAATCATGGCTTCACTTGGCAAATGAAGATTTGGGAAGGGGGCTGACCACGTCGGCTGCAGGCTAACTGGTGGCTGACGAGGCCAATGCGGGACAGACGTGCCCGGCCGCGGCGGCTGCAAGGGAAATTCTGTTCTGGGTTTGGTGTGGCTGTGTCATGGTACTTCCTCTATTTCCATTTGTCTTCAAGGCCAGCCCTGCATGTGTGTGTTCTCAAAGGAGGAGACAGGCTGGTGAATGGTGTGTCACCATGCCATGTGCTTAGAGGCTAGAGCAGACCACTGCTGATGGTCAATGTGACAAGCATTGAGTTTAAAGCTCATTTCCAAAATATTTCCTAAAAGGTACAATTCTGGATCCTATGGAAAATCCACTTTTGTAATTTTTTTTCAGGATGTCTGCCAGACCATGCAGAAGGATCTCACCTTTGTACACAGCCATGTTGAATGGATAAAGGTTCCAATCTCCACACCTAAAGCATATGTCTGAGATTTCTGATTTAGATTTTTGAGATGTGAGGTACAGTTGTTGCAGGAAATTATATTGCACCAATCTGTACCTGGCACTAATAACTCCTGTCATACTGTCCAGACACAAGTCTGACCAGCACCACCCATGGATTGTTGTGCCCAAGTCGGTCTCCCACCTTTCCCTCGACTTGTTTGAAGCCCAACTTTGGGCCCTCACTTTGGAAAAGGAGATACATCATAGGAATGAACTTGCACATATTTTCATGTTGAATTAGAATCTCCATGTCACTACACATGGGCAGGGCCATAAATGGTCCTAAATTATCCCTCAAGAAAGATCTTAGTTGAAGATAGCAGAAGAAAGTTTTATTACACAAATCATATTTATTCCTTAGCTGTTCGAATGACATAAGCTGCCATTGTACATAACAATCCTCGATACACCTGATCCCCTTCCCACACCAGGTGTCCAGGATCTTATTATCCAGAGTCTGGTTCAAGGGTGCTTTAGGAGATATCCCCAATTTATTCTGATAGTTTGATTTATTTCCTGCTACATCTGAATTACATTTTAATATGGGATTAATTTTTTTTTTATATATCAGTTTAGTGTCCCATTTATATATAAACCTCCTGCTATCTTTTCTCCTACTGTGTGTAGTCCAATTATGCCCAGAATGGGGTACCTCCTCCCTCAAAAAAATGAGGTGATAAATCTTGACTGGGCTGTCCACTATTTTTTAAAATCCAGCATTTCAAACCTCCAATTTATAATCTTGTCACATTTTCCATGGAGACTTTCTAGCCACTTTACTGTTCCACAAGAACTTACTGACACATCCGTTGAGCATCTTGGAAGCCCTGAGGCAATGGAATAGATATTGTAGTCTTGGCATCACCTTCATTTTAATGCAATTAACCCTGACCTTTAAAGTTATGGGCAGGATTCTCCATCTACCAAGGTCCTCCTCAAACTTCCAGAGCAAAGGGAGATAATTGAGTTTATATAAATTATGTAATTCCTTATCTACTTTTATCCCGAGATATTTAATGCCCTCTTGAAGCCATTTAAATTGACGCCCTTGTTGATATTGTCTTTAATCCTCCTTTGACAAGGGCATAATCTCACTCTTATCCAGATTTATCTTGTACCCAGAAATCTTGCCATAATCCTCCAACGTGGTCCTCAACCTGGCCAACGACCCCCCAGCCACCCCATACCCAAGTCAATTAAATATACTAAATCATCACCTGTGAATAAATTGATTCTGTGCTCCTCCTGGCCCACTTTGAACTCCTTTATGTCTGGATCCCATCCGATTGCTTCAGCTAGCGGTTCAATAGTTAGTATAAGCAATGATGGGGACAGTGGGCCTACCCAGCGGGAAGCTTTATTAAAATTTTTCTCTTTCTTTTCCTTTAATTACTATTTTATTCTCAAAAAAAAGTTATTGATAGGTGTTCACAAATACTAATTACCACAATATTGCAGCTAAAACACCAGCCATTTGACAAAAGCAGTAACTATAAAAACACCAACAGCACTGAAAACAACTGAATCAAAGCGTCATCAGAAGGTTCAAAAAGTAAATTAGAATAGTTTTGGCCTTGTAGGTAAATTGTAGCTGGTCTTACAAAAAATGTTCTTGTGGTTATAACTAACTACAGGGATATTTTTATGAAAAATAATAAACTTCTGCTGAAACACTGCACAAACATTTTATAGACGGTCATTTTAGTGTCACCCGCCCTCTGATGGTGTGACGCCAGTGAACATAGGAACCATCATGCCACTCAATTCCCCCCCCTCCCCCCCCCCAGTAATCTGGAGTCATTCTGTGAAAATGAATTTGTTTATAATATGCAGATAAAGTACTTATTTTCTAAAGGTTCCTGAACTTAATTAAAGTCGTATATTTTATTACAGGTCCACTTATGCACCGGATTTTGTTAAATCCACTTAAATTGCCTTTAAATGGAAAATCAAACGGCAGAGCTTGAAATCTGAAATAAAAACAAAAAAGTACAAGCAACGCGTGGTCCAGCCAGTTGGGTGTATCCAGCATTTCTGAATTTCTTTGAATGAAATTGTATTTTTTTTTTAATGTGCAAATTTTGGGTGCCCTTTGAAGCCAATTGGACAGCTTGCCTACGAGATAGAATTTCGCAACAGAATCCATTTTGTAAAGTTCTCAGTGCATTGCTTGTGCAAAACCTTGCCACGCAAACTGGAACTTGCTAAGTCAGCCTGTGTGATCGATCAACACCATAGCGTCTAGCACCCTGTTTATGGTTTCAAAGATTGCGATTACTGTGGATGCCATGACAAGAAACACACTGTTTATTCAGAGCTTCATCCCTGCAGCTGCAATGTTTTTTTAAACATAATACCAAGGAAGGAAGATTTTCTGTCTTTTTAAAGATTAATATATAAGTGAGAGCTATATAGCAAGCTTTCGAACCTTTCATGTGTGGGTTTTTGAAACATAATTTCATACTGCCACAATTTGCTTTATATTTTTATTCCAAGCTTCAAAAGGCAGCGGCTCTGCAAATGTTCTTGGGTTCCTCAATTGATTTTGTTGGTATGTTTCATAAGTCATTAATTTTTTTAGAGGTATAGAATTTTAGACATCATAAACTGGGCAAGCCAGACAATACCAATATTGTCACCTTTTTTATAAAAGGTTAATAACCTCAAAGGAATATACAATTTTTCCTTATTTTTATTCCTTTTCTTTACAACACAGATTCATTTCTTTTAAGATATTTGTTCTTTGTTAAACCAATCTTTCTCAAGGTTGCTACTTCCTTGAATGATTTAGTGTAAAGCTTTATTTAAAACTGTTTGAACATGATTTTTTTTTATTTCCCTGTGGAAACTTTTCTAAAGGGCATTAGCTGTGTAAGCAAAACGGTCTGCAAATCTGTGATTTAATTTTGAACTGTTGTACACCATCTTCCATATGGAAATGAAGATAATCCAACTCCAGGTTTTTGCACCTCATTTAGGGGAAGCCTGAGCATTGAAGATTATCGCTGGCTCACACTGAGGGAAGATTTTATTCAGCATGGATTGACCAGCACACTTCCCTAAATCCTGTGCAACAGAGCAAGTTGATGTCAGAGTCCCCATGATAAAGATTTAGAGAATGAACACAAAAGTGGTTGGGGGTGGGGAGGGGTGACCATGGGTAATGTCATAGGTCATGGGGATTTAATATATGATGTGCAAAAGCTGAATGACAGCTGAAGATTTAGGCTGAAATAATCACTGAAGGACACCTCAGTGGGCCTATTTAGTATTCTCTAATGCAATCGTATTTGAAAAATTGGGTTATGTGGATAAATGTGTGAAGATCTAAACAGTAGTCAATATTTTCATACAGCTGCTTCTTCCCCCAATTCACCTCGACAGATCAGAATAATAGAGTTTGGAACAATTAACCATCATTTCATGTATTTTCTTTCAAAAGCACAGGTAGGGATAAATTAACATCCTCTACTGTCGCCAGCAGGAGTTGATAGTGATGTCTAATAACAGGCTTTTCTATTAGCACTGTTCAATTGTAAAATTAATTTTGGGAAAAAAAAAATGAAATGTCGCTGAAGAATTCTGATCTAAATTCTAATTTTACCCTGCTGGTACTATGTAAGAGATTACTACTGGTTAGTTTAAAGAATGCTGAGATAAATAATTACAATGGCAAAAAGGAGAAAAATATTAAAGTTTTTTTAATAAAAAGAATTTGAATAAATGAGGTGCAAACCAGTTAAGCTGAATGAAAATAAAGAAAAATGAATGGCTAATTTCTCTAATTAGTAAGGCTGAGCCTGTGCTTTGTTCCTTTGATGCATTCACTAGCATCACAATTTTTCCTATGTCCTTTGTGGTAATGTCATTGAAGGGAGTTGGAGGGGGGGGGGGGCGGCGGGTGGGTGGTAAGCAGCCAACTCTTCTGCTCCAATCTATTGCTATTTGGGATCTTTGCTTCTCTTTTCCACCAATGCCAAAGAGTTGTGTAAAGTAGTCCCCATGTAAAAAAAAACAAGTTAATATTTTCCACTGAGTACTTCCCACAATAATCCATTAATATCTCCTATTATCTGGCGAGACCATTGCAATGTTATAATGTAATTTACTAACCTTTATTGGTTCAGTTAGAAGGTCTACAAGTATTTGTTTCAAAAATACAATAACAATGTGCGAAATATCATGTGGACTTTATGTTCAAATCTTTTCTGTTTACTATGTGTTTGAGAGCTGGGAATCGGAATTATAATAGTGTAAGAGCAGTTTTTCCCTAAATGCAATGGAGATCTACTAAGCCTTATAAGCCCATGCCTGGAGCATGGAATTGACAAAATAAAATGGCAAAGAATCAATCATTGTTTATGTATCTGGCTGGTCAGTTGGTCACTCTTCACATGATTGGCGACTAAGTGTGTTTTATTTTACTTCCCACCTTCTAAGGTGTATAATTGTTGAGCCTGGTTCCAGTGATCTTTGCAGCAAGCCTGGATTTTTTTTGTCAGTCAAGAAACATGCATTTCATTAATGTTGTGTTCATGGGACTCTTTTTTTTTCCACGGTAATTCTTTTATCTTGCACTCACACCCTGGGCATTATGAACATTCATCAAAGCAATTGACGTGGACAAAATTAGTGCTTCCTGCTATGTAGGTCAGATAAACTTTGCTGAATATTGATTTTCGACAAAGAAAATGACACTAGTCGGTCTTCACCCTTTATCTGAACAGTCCAGAAAGACATGGGAAAAGCGCACATAGAGAAAAGTACCCAGAAGAATTACTGTTATCTTACCTCCCACAAGACGAGGACAACAGATAAGCTCAGGGTAAAAAAAAGTCTCTGAATGCAGTACTGTGCCAATGGGTGCATTGCAAGTCCCAAACCAATTGTTCTGCTTGCTGGCACTGTTCATATTTTAAGTCCATTAGGGAGCTTATTGTCATGAGGCTTCTAAACCTCGCGAGGGTCCAGTGTCAGGGTTTCTTTTATCACTCTCTGTAACTGCGTAATTATAGAGTAAAAGAAGATAATTTTCAGGCAGTAAGCAGATAAAAGAAAATACAGTGCTACAGTTGTAGCTTGTTATCTGGTGCTCGACAGGCCAGGTAGCATTGTTTTTGTTTTAAAAAAGTGTGCTGCAACAGTGGGGGTTGGGGGGGAGGGGGGGTCACAGTGTCGGCAGATTCAGGGAGAATGATAAAGTTGGAATCAGTATGTTTCCTGATAGGAGTGAATTGAGGAAAATGTATCATCAGATGAGCGGTCTTTGTGAGGGAAGAAGTCAGTCCTTGCAGAGGATGCCATATCTATTTCCAATCTGAACTGGCCGCATATAAAAGGATTTTAAATATCTGATTGACATAACATCGTCTTTTAGGCGCTTCAGATTATCGCAAAAAAAAGCAGAAGAATTTGTTCAAATATGAAGCAGTTCGACACCCAGTCCTTAAGAAAATGCAAATGCTGTTTTATTAAGATGTGGTGAGTGTCAAATGATGGAATGTTACATTAGGGCAACGAGCTCATAGTGGGTAGTGAAATTCATGAAGACTGACAAACTGCCACTCTGCATTATCAGATGTGGGAATTTCTATTCGTGCTTTTCAACCAAAAATGAGGACTCACTGGTTTTTTAAAAAAAAAAATAAAGGGTTACTCGTTCAAGAAAGAGATGAGAGAAATTTATTTTTCTCTCTGAGGGTGGAGAATCTTTGGAACTCACTCCATTGAAGGGACATTGAAAGAAGAGTCTCAATGCTTTCAGACCAGAGTTATATCGATCCTTGATGAGCAATATACAGAGAGTGCAGAAGAAAGATGGAACTGAGGTTACGAACAGATTAGCCATGAACCTATCAAATGGAGGAGCAGGTTTGAGAGGTAGAAGGGCCTCCTTCTGCTTCTTGCCTTCATTTGTATCGTAGCTTCGTATTTGTGGTTTTAATAAAGATTATGAGTCAGAACTTTTAATATGTGTCACAGGTAGGGTTGCCAGATTTGCCAAATAGAAATACATGGACACCCCGTTCAAATTTAAATTCAAATGATTTTTTAAAATTTTATATGTACATTGAGATTAAATAACATTGCCACATGGGGGGAAAACTTGTATACTTAAAAACTTGAATAAATTTAAATTTGAACAGAGTGTCCTGTATTTCTACTTGGCAAGTCTGGCAACCCTCCACAGGGTTTATTTTGGGAACCCGTTAGCAACCTTTTCAGAAATATGTTGTAAGAAGAACAGCATTGAAAAATAATATCACAATTTGGGCTAGTTTCCGAGGCAACAAGACAGCTATATGATTCTTGCCTCTTGATGCAGTCATGTGGCAGAGATGATGGGAAGGATGGAACAAGGATCCCAACCATCAGGACTTGCCCATTCTTCAAAGCTTCACAAATCAATAGAATTGCAATGCTGGAAATGTTAAATTGCTATCAGAAAGATTCACCAGCTATGATTGTTATCAGCTCATCTTAAAAAGGTTAATGTTCCTGACCCAAAGACTGGAACATAAAGGGTTAAGCTAGCCCACTTATTCTGATGAGAGCTGTACCATCTCCTGCTCAACTGAAACAAAAAAATTAGATGCATTTTAGCAGGTACAAAGGGTCATTTAGCATTCTGGGTTCATTTAAGCAGCTACTCAAATATTTTTAAAACTCGTGCATTGTGTGAGAAGCTTATTGCTACAATCATTTTTCACATGTAGCCCTTTCTGGAAGATGTTGCTTTGAAAATGCTTTTTCAAAAATTAAATCTTGATATGGCAATATTCAACTAAACGGTTCTGTGTCTGCTGATGCATGTGAAGAAACCATTTGCAAGTGACAGGGGATGGAAATATAAGGTTTTAATTACAAACTGCAGCATGCAGTTGTCATGGTGCCAATGTTGGGATTGTCAATACTCTATTTCCGTCATAACAGTATTGTTGTGTCATTGAAAGTGTTGACTGGCAATCCCCACATTGCCACTTAACTCTTTTTGCTGTTCGACATGGAATTTAGATTTCGAACCAAAGACAAGCCTTCAGCACAGGGTGTTCTGAGAACACTCCTTACTTTACAGAGACAGTGACACCAAATGTAACTAATTTTGTGACTCGAAGCATAGAGACAGTGATGTAGGTTCACAGAGATTTTGTTGCTCCTACTCCCCTAAAGATATTGCTTTGAGGGCAGGTGCGGTGTTAAGATGGCAGGAGCAAACAGATTGGCGTTGCATTTGAAAAATTGATAAACAAAGACCAGGTAGGCGGAGAGGAGTCACGTGATGGAGTAGAGGCCGGTAGGAGAATACCAGCCCTCTCAAGAAAAGAAGGAAAAAAGTGAAGAAAAAGCAAAGCTCCAGACACACAAACCACAACAAATAAAAAATAAAGGTGTAGAGGAAATGACACCAAAGAAAGAAAAGCCAAAAACAACGGGAAGAAAAGAAGAAGGAACGACACTGGAAGAGAAAGGTGAAGGCCTTACCTGTACGAAGAAGCAGGGATCCGCCGTGGAAAGAGGAGCCCACTCCCTGAGGTCAGTGGAAACCCCGAAGGGTTGCGACCCACCGAAGGCAGGACTACAAGGATGGCTCATGGAGCCAAATAGAGATGCGCAACCGCGCATACACGATGCGCACGACAAAGGAGTGGACAGCTGAGTAAGATCCGACAGCAGGGCTCCCAGCGGGAAGATACAGAAAATAATGGGAACGGGAAGGAGGAGAGTGAAAAAAGGAAATCAGAGACACAGCAGATGATCAGCCCAGAGGAAGAGGACCAACATCAAGACACCATTAATAAAAAAAATACCCAGCAAGCTGGGATAAACAGCCCAACAAGATAGTCAGAAGAGACACAGATACAAGGAAGAGAGGTAGAGGACACAGGTCCTGGAGTGGACTCAGGGGAAGAGGAGGGAGTACATCAAGCTCTTCACAGAGAAATAGAAGATAAAGGGAATGGACTGTACATAGATAGGAAATTTTTTGAAGAATATATGGAAGCATTAAAAGAATGGCAGACACGAGAATTTAATGAAATAAAAGGTACAGAAGTAAAAGTGAGTAGATTAGAGATGGTAATGACAGAAATAGGGAAAAGAGTAGACAAGGTGGAAGAACAAGAAACAGTCGTAGAAATGGAAGTGGATGACTTAAAAAAGAAATTGGAAGAATCTAATAAAAAAGTTAAAGAAACACAGGAGTTGTTAGTTCTGAAGATGGATATAATGGAAAACTATAATAGGAGAAACAATATAAAGATAGTGTGTCTTAAGGAAGATGAAGAAGGCAAAGATATGAAAGAATTTATAAAAGAATGGATCCCCACAGTCCTAGGAATGCCAGAATTACAGGAAGGAATGGAAATAGAAAGGGCACACAGGACATTAGCTCCTAAACCACAGCCACAACAAAAACAAGATCCATTCCAGTAAACTTCCTGAGATATATGACAAAAGAAAATATATTGGAGAAGGCAATGAAAAAAATGAGAGAAGACAAAAAGCCACTGGAACAAAGGTCAATTTTTTTTTTCTACCCAGACATAAGTTTTGAAGAAGAGGAAGGAGTTTAATGCAGCAAAATCGATCCTATGGAAGAAAGGCTATAAATTTATGTTAAGATATCCAGCGATGCTTAAAATAGTTATCCCGGGGCAGCAAAGCAGACTGTTCTTAGATCCAGAGAAAGCACGAGAATTTGCAGAACGCCTGCAAATCAGACAGAGAGATGAAGAGATGTGACAAGAACAAGAATGACGACAAACTTCATATAAAGAAGAAAAATAATGTATCAGTAAGAACTAAGAAGGGGAAGAAAGGGAAGAAAGGAAATAAGGGGAGAAATAAGAGGGTGAGCTTTGTTATATGTGAAGATAAAAGTCTTTTCTGGAGGGGGCTGGGTGGGAGAGAATAACAGTCACTGCAAAATCAGTTGACGCTTGCGAGCGGGTTCACAATCCAAATAGAGAGGGGAGATGTGGTTGCCTGACAAGGGGCGACTCAGAGGGGGGGGGGACATTTGGGGTTAAGGGAATTTTAGATGTGGGAATAGTGGAAATATTTTATGTTTTAGAAATGTTGTCTTACAGTGTGTTCAAAAAAAATGAAAACAGAAATGGATAAGGAGGAAAGGTGGTGATGAGGAAGCAGAAAGGAAAGGTAAACAAAGTATGAAATGGCCATGTTGAACTATATGACTATAAATATTAATGGAATACATAACCAAATCAAAAGGAAGAGGTTGTTAAATTTACTGAAGAAAGAAAAAGTTGATATAGCATTTGTGCAAGAAACACATCTAACGGAAGTGGAACACAAGAAATTAAGGAAAGATTGGGTAGGGCACATAACGGCAGCATCATATAATTCAAAAGCCAGAGGAGTAGCTATATTAATCAATAAAAATGTACCAATCAAAATAGAGGAGGAAATAATAGATCCAGCAGCGAGGTATGTAAAGTGTCAGATATATTCAGAATTTTGGTATTTGCTCAATGTATATGCACCTAATGAAGAGGATCAAAAATTTATGCAAGATATCTTTTTGAAGATTGTAGATACGCAGGGGAATATACTGATAGGAGGGGACTTTAACCTTAATTTGGACTCAAAGATGGATAAAACTGGAAAAAAGACTAGCAGAAAGAACAAAGTAACCAAATTTATGGTTAAATCGATGCAGGAAATGCAACTTTTGGATATATGGAGGAGACAACACCGAAAGGAGAAGGAATACACATAATATTCGGGTAGACATAAAACATACTCAAGGATAGACCTGTTCCTGTTGTCAGCCCACATCCAAGGGAGAGTTAGGAAAACGGAATATAAAGCTCGATTGTTATCGGATCACTCACCCCTGTTATTGGCAATAGAACTGGAGAAGATCCCACCGAGAACGTATAGATGGAGCTTAAACTCCATGCTACTTAAAAGACAGGATTTTAGAGAATTCATTGAGCGACAAATTAAAATGTACTTTGAAATAAATACGGAATCAGTGAAAGATAAGTTTATACTATGGGATGCAAAGAAAGCATTCATCAGAGGGCAGATAATAAGTTACGTAACTAAGATAAAAAAGGACTACAATTAGGAAATAGAACAGCTGGAAAGGGAATTAGCAAGTACAGAAAAAGAATTAGCAATAAGGGAAGATACAACAAAAAGAAGAGAATTGGCGGATGAAAAATTAAAATATGAAACACTACAAACATATAAGGTGGATAAGAACAGAATGAAGACAAAACAGAAGTATTATGAGCAAGGAGAAAAAAATGCATAAAATACTAGCGTGACAGATTAAGACAGAACAAACTAAAAGAACGGTATTGCCATCAGGGAAAAAGGACAAACAAATTACATATAACCCAATGGAGATCAATGAAAACTTCAGGGAATTCTACAAGCAACTATATCGAACTGAGAACGAAGGGAATGAAGACAAAATAGATGAATTTCTAGCTAAAATTGAACTACCGAAATTGCAAGAAGAGGAGCAAAATAAATAGAGGATACACAGGATATATTAAAAGAACTACCGAACAATAAAACACCGGGAGAGGATGGACTCCCAATAGAATTCTATAAAACATTTAAAGACCTATTAATTCCTCCTCTCCTGGAAGTAATGAGCCAGATTGAAGAAACTCAAAACATGCCAGATTCATGCAAAACAGCAATAATTAAAGTAATACCAAAGACGGGGAAAGATCCACTAACACCAGCATTGTATAGACCAATATCTCTACTTAACACAGATTATAAGATAATAGCTAAACTATTAGCAAACAGATAGGCCGACTGTGTACCAAAAATAGTAAAACTAGATCAAACTGGATTTATTAAGAAAAGACGAACAACGGACAATATCTGTAAGTTCATTAACTTAATCCATGCAGTACAAGGAAACAAGACGCCAACTGTGGCGGTGCCTTAGACGCAGAGAAAGCCTTTGACAGAGTAGAATGGAATTATTTATTCAAAGTACTACAGAGGTTCAACCAACCAGAGAAATATATTAATTGGATTAAAACATTATATAAGGGACCATTGGCAAAGGTGTCAGTAAATGGATATATATCAAACCAATTTAAATGAAGCAGATCAACTAGGCAGGGATGTCCACTATCTCCCTCACTGTTTGCGTTAGCTATAGAACCACTGTCAGAACTGATAAAAACAGAAAATAAAATAAGAGGGATTAAAATAAAAGAGAAGGAATATAAAATCAGTCTGTTTGCAGATGATGTCATGTTATACTTAACAGAACCAGAAATATCAATAAAAGAATTACATAAGAAATTGAAGGAATATGGAGAAGCATTGGGATACAAGATCATCACAAATAAAAGTGAAGCAATGCCAATGAATAATGCGGATTTCACAAAGTTTAAGAAAGAATCACCATTTAGATGGCAAACACAAGCAATTCGAATCCTAGGTATACAACTAGATAATAATCTAGGCCATCTATACAAACTAAATTATCAGCCATTAATGAAGAAATTACTAGACGATTTAGAACATTGGAAAGACTTACCACTAACACTGATAGGAAGGGTAAATTGTATTAAAATGAATATCTTCCCAAGGATACAATACCTATTTCAATCATTACCAATTCACCTAACAGAGAAATTCTTCAAGGAGCTAAAGAAAATAATAAGGAAATTCTTATGGAAAGGGGGGAAACCAAGGATAGCACTAGATAAATTAACAGAATGGTACAAACAAGGAGGCTTACAGCTACCAAACTTTAAGAATTATTATAGAGCAGCACAATTAAGATACCTATCAGATTTTTATCAAACAAGGGAAAAACCAGATTGGACCAGATTAGAGCTAGATAAAATAGGGGAGAAGGTACCTGAACATATACTATATAAGTGGGATGAAAAGCTGGTGCAACATAGGAATTCACCAGTACTGCACCATCTGCTCAACATTTGGAAGAAGATTCACGTAGAAAGGAATAAAACAAAGTATCAACTACCAAAACTAATATTGACGCAAAATCAACTAATCCCTTTCACAATAGATAACCTTTCTTTTAGAGAATGGGAGAGAAAAGGGATCAAAAGAATAGAAAATTGTTTTTCGGGAAATAAATTATTATCTTTTGAACAAATGAAGGACAAATATGGTATAACTCACGGTACAATGTATGCATACCACCAACTGAAAACCTACTTGAAGGACAAATTGTGAAGCAGGCTGAGGTTACCAGAAGGAAGCAATTTTGAATATATGATTACAGACACAATGATAATTAAAAGATTTATAACAAACATGTACATCAAACTGCAAGAGAAAGAGAATGAGGAAACAAGCTGTAAACCCAAACAAAAATGAGAACAAGGTCTAAAAATAAAGATAAAGAATGAAACATGGGAAAAGCTATGCTCCGGAACTATGAGAAATACAATAAACACGAGGTTATGCATGATACAATATAATTGGTTACACATGCTATACACTACGCCCCAAAAGTTAAATAAATGGGACCCAACAGTATCAGACAGATGTTTTCACTGTAAGAAGGAAACGGGAACAACAGTACATGCAATTTGGGCATGTGAGAAAGTGGAAAAGTTTTGGGAAGATCTAAACCAGGTATTAAATAAAATCACAGAAAGCAACAAAATCCAAAGATCTTTCTTCTAAGTAATATAAGAAGTAAAGAACTTGGACTCGATTTGGATGGAACACAAAAAAGATTTATTATGATAGCCTTAGCTGTAGCAAAAAAAAATGTATTATGTCAACCTGGAAATTAGAAGAGAGCCTGAGAATACAGCAATGGTACATAGAAATGAATAAATGTATTCCATTGGAAAAAATAACATAATTTAAGAAATAACATCACAGTATTCGAACAAATTTGGGAACCGTACATGAAATACAATAGAGAAGTCCGACCGTGGACCTCCACCGCCTAAAATGACAGAAGGAGAAGAAGACAAAATGAACTGACCTAGTATGTAAAAGTAGAAGACACAAATTTCTTGTTAATTTTCAGTGTGTGACTACATTGTTTAATGGGTTTTATGTATCATATATGTTGAACGTTGAGTGAGTGGAGGGGGGTGAAGGAGGGAGGGAAGGGAGGGGGGAAAAAGGGGAGAAAATGACTATGTATATTCAAGAGGGAAATGTTTGTGTGTATTTTGGTCAGTATGGTTCATAGTGTGAAAAATAATTTAAAAAAAAAAGACCAGGTAGGCTTTGCATAAGAGAGGCAAGCAGCAGACAATATTGGCAGACTGTTGAGTGTAATGCATCTGGCACAATCTAGAAATGAGAAAGGATTGGCCATTTCCTTGAATTAAGAGAAGGCTTTTGACAGACTGGAGTGGGAATTTTTATTTAAGATGCTGGAGAAGGCAGGGTTTGGACCAACTTTTCAAAATTGGATCAGGACGCCACACCATGTGCCCAAGGCGAAAGTCTCTTCAGCCTTCCCACTTACCAGATCTAGTAGACAAGGGTGCCCGCTGTCACTGGATCTCTTTGTGCTGGCAATGGAACCTCTGGAAGAGACCGTTCATCAGGATCCAAACATTAAAAATTATGGAGTGGGGCAGGAGAAGCACAAAATTAACTTATTCACTGATGACATACTGATATATCTGATGGACCCTGCGACTTCTCTGCCTCAACTGCATGTAGTACTGGAGGGCTAAGGGAAACTTTCTGGGTACAAGATCATTTGGGAAAAGAGCGAGGTGTTGCCACTCACCCAGAGTAATTATAGTCAATTTAAAGTGGCCACAGGAGGAGATCAAATACTTAGGAATTAATATTGATGGTAACTTGAATAATATAAACAAGTTAAACTACACCCCCTTGCTGGAGAGAGTCAAGGAAGACTTAAAGAGATGGCTGTCACTGCCCATAACATTGGTGGGCAGGGTAAACTGCATCAAAATGAATGTGTTGCCAAGATTCCAGTATATTTTTAAAACATTGCCTGTGTCGTTGCCCTGGGGTTTCTTTGAACAGCTGCTACATAAAATTAGAAGGTTTCTCTGGGTGGTAAAGTGCCAAGGGTCTCTATGGAAAAATTAACATAGGGCTACAATCTAGGTAGATTGAGAATGCCAGACTTCAAATAATATTATTGGGCAGATCAGTCAAGATACATCTCCTCTCTCTTTCAGGGAGGAGGTGTACCATCCTGGGCACAAATTGATCTGCACTTAGTGGGCGAAAAGATAGCAGAGGATTTCATTTACAAATGGGATGCCAAATTGCTGTCAGAGAAGAAGGGCAGCCCCATACTAAAACAAATGATTAGTATCTGGACCAAAATTAACCAGTATCTGAACAATAAAGTGGAGCTCTCACCAAAAACTCCCCTGACTCCTAATAAATTAATACCATATAATGGTAGGTAACAAGATCCTGGACACCTGGCACTGTAATGGCATCAGGTGCATAGAGGACTATTACAAGCAGGATTAATTAATAGGCTTTGCCAAATCAGACTTTCCACTGCTCTCTTCAAATAAGTTCTTTTCTACAGGACGTATCGGGTCCAAGTATGGCCCTAGCTCGATGCAATAACATAGAGGCCTTGATTCGAAGGGGGAGCAGTAAGAAATTTATTTTGGCAATGTATTGCCTGTTCCAGTCAGAGGGACCCAAACTGGGCCTTCATAGGTCGAGAGAAAGATGGGAGTCAGACTTGGACATTGCAATTGATGAGAGATGCTGGTCAGACTTGTGCCAGGAAAGCATGACCATGGTCATCAATTCAAGGTACAGGCTGGTCCAATATAACTTTCTGCACCAGCTGTATCTAACACCGTAGAAAATAAACAGGTCAAAATGGAACTCTCCGACCAATGCTTCTGATGTGTCATTGTAACCGGGATGTTCATGCACACAACCTGGTGAGGCCCTTTGGGTAGATCTATGCCAAGACCTGGAGAAAATTATTGGTAAGTGATTTCCACAAGACCCAGAGTTGTTCCTGCTGGGAAATATAATGGACATAAGGCTTACAATGAAGCTGTCCAAATTTCAAATCCAATTTGTGTTAATTGCATTGGCAGTGGATAGGAAGGGCATTGCGGTGACTTGGAAGTCCAACTCAAGTCTTAGTATCGAACAAGGAACAAGGAAATGCAGAGCTGTGTTCCCCTGGAGAAAATAACTTATAACCTGATAAACAGATAAGGTACCTTTCAGAAGATCTGGCAGCCATATTTGCACTACATAGGTACATGGCGGTGATTGGTTTCCCCATTCCTTGCTGCGGCTTCCTCTCCCTCGCACTGATCCCGACCAAGGAAAGTCAGGAATGAATATCAGTTCAAGAGGCCACCCACTGAGCTGAGACAATCCCTGCCCCTTACTTATTATTTATTTTCCTGGTGTTAAAGTTTTGTTGTTGTTCGTCGAACTCTGAGTGAGTCGTCTTGTTTTATGTGTGGGGGGAGGGGGTTGGTGGAGCTTGTATATAGAGTCATAACGAAAATGAATATATTTGTATGTTGGCATGACACTGATTATGGCTGTACAAACTTGTGTGGAAATATAAATAAAATATTCCAAAAAAAAATGACAGGAGCTCAGCAAATGCCAATTTTTGCAAATGAGCTTGGATGGTAAATTTTTGCTGGGGACAAGGTGATGATGGTAATCATGGTCCTGACAACATTCAGAGCGAGCAAATTTCCTTTCCAAGGTCCTGCGATCCCGAGGTGCTCATCAAAGATGTTATCTGAGGACTTTCCAGCTCTATGGGATATTAATTGACATCACATTTTTAAAAAAAACAGAGAACCAAAACTATTTACCAACTGAAGCAGTGTTGGGTGATATTGAGCACACATCTTAGGACAATAGGTTTCTCATTTCTTTGCATTGGCTGTGAGAGTACATTAACCTGGGAGCATTGTCTCGGTGAGTACACTAACCCAGGTACACCGTCTTTGCATTGGCTGCGAGAGTACACTAACCTGGGAGCATTGTCTCGGTGAGTACACTAACCCAGGTACACCGTCTTGGCTGGGAACATTAACCCAATTGTATTGCTTCAGTGAGTACACTAACCCAGCTGAATTGCCTTGGGCGAGTACACCAACCCAGCTGTATTGCCTCAGGGAGTGCACCCACCCAGGTGTGTGGCCTTGGGTGAGGGCCCTCACCCACGTGTTTCCCCACTCTGATGTTTTCTGCATTGCTGCTTGGTTGTACTGTTCTTCTTTTCTTCTTCTTTGGCTTGGCTTCGCGGACGAAGATTTATGGAGGGGGTAAAAAGTCCACGTCAGCTGCAGGCTCGTTTGTGGCTGACCAGTCCGATGCGGGACAGGCAGACACGATTGCAGCGGTTGCAAGGGAAAATTGGTTGGTTGGGGTTGGGTGTTGGGTTTTTCCTCCTTTGCCTTTTGTCAGTGAGGTGGGCTCTGCGGTCTTCTTCAAAGGAGGCTGCTGCCCGCCAAACTGTGAGGCGCCAAGATGCACGGTTTGAGGCGTTATCAGCCCACTGGCGGTGGTCAATGTGGCAGGCACCAAGAGATTTCTTTAGGCAGTCCTTGTACCTTTTCTTTGGTGCACCTCTGTCACGGTGGCCAGTGGAGAGCTCGCCATATAATACGATCTTGGGAAGGCGATGGTCCTCCATTCTGGAGACGTGACCCATCCAGCGCAGCTGGATCTTCAGCAGCGTGGACTCGATGCTGTCGACCTCTGCCATCTCGAGTACCTCGACGTTAGGGGTGTGAGCGCTCCAATGGATGTTGAGGATGGAGCGGAGACAACGCTGGTGGAAGCGTTCTAGGAGCCGTAGGTGGTGCCGGTAGAGGACCCATGATTCGGAGCCGAACAGGAGTGTGGGTATGACAACGGCTCTGTATACGCTTATCTTTGTGAGGTTTTTCAGTTGGTTGTTTTTCCAGACTCTTTTGTGTAGTCTTCCAAAGGCGCTATTTGCCTTGGCGAGTCTGTTGTCTATCTCATTGTCGATCCTTGCATCTGATGAAATGGTGCAGCCGAGATAGGTAAACTGGTTGACCGTATTGTATTGTATTGACTTTGTATTGACTGTCTCTGCCATGTTGGTACATGCAGAGTGATGATGTCATCACAAATTGCTACACACGTGAGGGCTGAAGTTCCATAATCCCATTGATGATTAATAAAAGGATTGCTTTAATAACATTATTATAAATGACCTCTCTCTTACAACCACCCTACACATTTGATGTGAGATGATTCTCAAAACAGCTTGTAAAATTTGCCTTCACAGGGTTATGCTATCTGAAGATTGCTGTTAAATGTGACACTGCTACATTATAAAACATTCAACACAAATCTCAGCAATTGTTCTGAAATATGCACAGATCTATCCGCAAAAAGTAGTTTTGTGGGCAAGTCATCTTTTGGAAATATGCTAAGTCAGTTCAGTGCAGTGAGGGTTAATTTGTGTTGATTAAAAGACATGAATTTACACCATTATCTCATTCAGCTATGTTAAGCAGCCTCTGGTATTTTGTTTGGATCACACCACAGTTACTTAAAGGCTCTCAGCATAACAGAAGTGACTTCAGCCTTTTTTTTAAGTTGGTCTGAAACATCACAGTGTTCTGGTGCATTTAAGATGGAAAATGGGAACACAGCTGTTAGCAAAATGCTGCTACAGATGGAATTATAGTGTCACGCAGCCCCTTTGGCCCACCAAGCTTGCACTGACTATCCATTTGCACTAATCCCCATTTTAGAAATAAATTCCATCAATTCCCCCTAGATTCCACTGTGGCCTGCACACTGCGGGCATGATGGGAGGAATCTGAATGGGCAAATTCTACCCAGAATCAAACCTGGGTCTCTCGAGCTTCAAGGAAGATGTCATTTTCAACAAACAGTATTGTTTCAGAGACCATTGCTATTTTTGTTTCCAACTGAAGCCCCCCTTCTATAAATTACATTTATGTACCTTGTCAGAAGTCCACAATAAGCATCAGTCAGTACAGTCAACAATGAATTTCACTGGAGGTGAAGAACCATTGAAAGCAGCCATTTTCCTTGAACATGCATTTTACATTTTTATTTATTTAAATGCCTAAGTATTCTCAATTTTTTTTCAGCAATATGCAGAAACTTTCAAAACTTTGACAGGTGGCAAAGTTGCTGCAAGGGCACAGGTTCTTTAATGTGCCACGTTGCAGGGCGCTCGGATGCTTCATGACAAGAAGGTGCATCATCTTAATTGAAGCCAGGTAGGTTGAAACATGAAGTGACCACAGGCAATGGTTGTGGGTGGTGAAATGGTTTAGCTAAGTGTTTTTAATCCAAGTTAAATGTACCTAAATGAAGGATGAAGTTTTGTTTCTGGAGATTATATTGAACTGTATTATAGTGATGTAGATGGTCTACGTTTGAAAGATGTGGTTGACATTTAGATAGACAATTAAAGTGATAGACAGCCAAGAGTTCAAGGTCATGCTTGAAGACTAAAGGGGGTGTTCCACAAGGCAGTCTGATCTGCCATTAGGACTCCCCCCCCCCCCCCCCACCCAATATAAAGGAAAAAGCAATTAGACTATACTGGAAGAATGATAGTCAAATTGTATTTTCAGCTGGGATGATTGGAGGCAGCAGAAATGCAAATGAAAGCCCTGAAGAAGCTGATATTGCATGTTATAAGAACATAATAAATAGGAGCAGGATTAGACATCTGTCCTGTTGACTGCTACAAGTCAAGTCAGCTTTATTTATCGTTCATACCATGCTTGCATGGTAAAGGTGAGATCGCGTTTCTCAGGACCATGGAGCATATTTACCTGAATACAAGTTAGAATAGAAGTAAAACACATTAAAATGTTAAGCCGTATATGATAAAAGTCCATGGTACCCCATCCACATGTGTTCTGGGAATTCAGGAGTCAGATGGCTTGGGGGGGGGGGAAACTTCCCCAATTTGGACATAAGGGCCAAAGTACTATGGTACCTCTTACCAGATGGCAGAAGGGAGAACAGTTTACATGAAGGGTGTGTGGAGTCTTCCACAATGTTTATTGCCTTTCTCCTGTTGTAGATGACCTTCATGGTGGGAAGAGAGCCCCCAATGATCTTTCCCACTGACTTCACTTTCCTCTGCAGGGTCTTGCGGTTTGAGGTGGTACAGCTTCCAAACCAGGCAGCGATGCAGCTGCATAGGATGCTCTTGATACATCCTCTATAGAATGTAGTGAGGGTGGGAGATGAACTTTCCTCAGCCTTCACAGGAAGTAGAGGCACTGCTGGGCTTTCTTGGCTATGGAGCTGGTGTTAAGGGACCAGGTGAGAATCTCTGCCAAGTGCACTCCAAGGAACTTGATACTCTTGATGACCTCAATGGGGGAGCTGTCAATGGTCAGCGGAGCGTGGTCCCTCCCGGGTCCTCCTGAAGTCGACCACCATCTCTTTTGTTTTATTAATGTTCAGATACAGGTTGTTGGCTCTGCGCCAGTCTGTTAGCGACTGCACCTCATCTCTGTACGCTGACTCCTCATTCTTACTGATAAGGCCCACCACGATCATGTCATCAGCAAACTTGATGATGTGGTTCGAGCTGTGTTTAACTGCGCAGTCATGGGCCAGCAAAGTTAACAGTAGTGGACAAGGCACGCAGCCCTGAGGGCCCTCCCCCCAACCCGTGTTCAGCTTGATGGTCTTGGAGGTGTTATTACCGATCCGGATTGCCTGAGGTTTTCCCAAAAGGAAGTAGAGAATCTAATTGCAGAGAATCCAACTGCACCATTCAGACTTGGCTTCATTTACCTGCCTACTCCGGTAACCTTTAATTTCCTCTATTCAAAAATCTATCTGTGCATTAAATATTGTTTCCTCGGGCAGAGAATTTCACAGATTTACTATACTCTGGGAAAACCAGTTCCTCCTTATCTCTGTCCTAAATCTGCCTCACTGAATCTTGAGACTATGCCCTGTGTTCTATTCTCACCTGCCCGTGGAAGCAACCTCCCTGCTTCAATCTTATCTATTCCATTCATAATGTGTCTTTATAAGATGCCCACCTCATCCTTTTAAACTTCAATAGATATAGTCTCAGCTGCTCAATCTCTCCTCATACGATAATCGCTCGATTTCCAAAATCAACCCGGTGAATCTTATCGGCACCACTTCCAAAGCCATTGTATCTTGCCTCAAGTAAGGAGGGCAGAACTGTACACAGTCCTCCAGGTGCAGCTTCACCAGTACCCTGCACAGTTGGAGCAGAATGTCCCTGTTTTTAAGAACAAACCTTTGAGCATTGAGGCCATTGGCCTCTTCGATTTGCACCAGCAAATTTTACTTTTTGTGATTCATGCACAACAATGCCCAGGCCTCTCTACACAACAGCATGCTGCAATTTCTTTTTCCATTGAGAAGGACCTGGTCATTTCGGAATCCAAAATTGGAGGAAGATGAGGTTGTTGTTCCCATCGACGGAGGTGCCAGAAATGATTGGGGGCAGGGGGAAAACCCTTTAAATTAATGGCTGAGACAGGGGAAACATTATTATTCTGGTAAGAAATAAAATACGGAGACCAGATATGTGGAAAATAGGAGGATAAACCTGAGGGTCTCAGAACTCTAGTTAAAGGGGATGCTAGAGTTAAAGATTAAAAAAGACATTACAAGGTAAGAACAGTGTAACAGAGAGAAGAAACTGAGGAAAAAGAATTAAATTATTACATGAAGCCAGATGAGAAGAAGTGTTATCAAAGTGACTAAAATGGACACTGGTCACCTACTTAACATAGAATTAGATAACATAGATTTAAATGTATTTATTATTGTCACGTGTACTAAGATACAGTGAAATGCTTTCTTTTGCATGACCTTCAACGGTCAGCAAAGAGTCGCCAGATGCCATAGTGATGCAAAGAGAAAGGAAGGAATAGAGTTCCTCCAGAGTTAGAGAGTCCTTCAGACACAGAGCATGGTCTCCCCAACATCCAGCTGCCTCCTTTGTACTGTTCCTCTTCATAGATTGGTTTCACGGTGAGGGACTTGCCCCATATTACACTGGAGAAGGGAGGATTGTCCCAAAGAGAGGTCATCATCTGAAAAGTTCACTTTCTCCTCATGGAAGCCACTTGACTTGAATGTTTCCAATATTTTTTTTGTGAAACTTGAAAGTCTGCAGACGCTAAGATTATAGTAAAGACACAGAAATGGTAGGGGAACTCACCCAGACTCGCAGCATCCATAGGAGTTAAAGATACATTACCAGCATTTTGGGCCTGAGCCCTTCTTCAAGGTATAAGCTACAATAAGGCAGGCATCATAATTAAAAACTAGATGTCTTGCATTAATAATAGGTATGAATGTTAATAAAACAAAAGAGATGGTAGTTGATTTCAGGAGGGCCTGAGAGGACCATATTCCGCTGATCATTGATGGTTTGGTTGTCAAGAGTATCAAGCTTCTTGGAGTGTACTTGGCAGAGAATCTCACCTGGTCCCTTAATAGCAGCTCTATAGCCAAGAAAGCCCAGCACTGGGTCAGCGCCAGAATGTATGTTAGAGGGGGGCAGAGACTGACCTGTCAATGGAGGGAGGAGGTGCTAGCAGGTGCCTACCTGTTGTTGAGGCCATCCCTCCAAAGTGTGCCAAGAGTGTGCTCTTTTTATTGCATCAAGCTTGATGCACGCTAGTGACGCGCCTGGGGCGGTGGAGAGTTGCTAGCGTGTGTTAACATAGACACTACTGACACAGGAGGGAGTGGGTGGTTCTGATGGTCAGGGATGGTGGGGGGGGCACGGCATCTCATTTGGGGGAACAGCACCTCTTTGGGGGGAAATGTCCATGATTACCTACCCTCCCTGCCCTGGTACCAACCCTGGCCCAAGCAGCACCTTTACTTCCTGTGAAGGCTGAGGAAAGTTCATCTCCCACCCTCCATCCTCATTACATTCTAAAGAGAATGTATCGAGAGCATCCTGTGCAACTGCGTCACCAATTGGTTTGGAAGCTGTACCACCTCCAACCGCAAGACCCTTTGAGGATAGTGAAGTCAGCGGAAAAGACCATTGGGGGCTCTCTTCCTACCATGAAGGTCATCTACAACACTCGATGCAGGTGAAAGGCAATAAACATTGTGAAGGACTCCACACACCCCTAATGTAAATTGTTCTCCCTTCTGCCATCTGGTAGGAGGTACTGTAGCATTCAGGCCCTTAAGTCCAGATTGGGCAACAGCTTTTTCTCCAAGCCATCGGGCTCTTGAATTCCCATAACATTTCTGGATAGGATACTGTGGACTTTTTACTGTATATGTCTTAATATTTGAATGTTTAACTTCTGTTCTAACTTGTATTTATGTAAATACGCTCCATGGTCCTGGAGAAACTCTATCTTGTCTTTACCTTGCGAGCATGGCATGAACGATAAATAAAGGTGACTTGAGGTTAAAGGGAGAAGAATGGGAGGGGGAGAAGTCCAGATCTAGCAGCCAAAAGATGTTCATTGGATCATACTTTTTGTTCATGTTCCAGAAGTTGAGTTTGATCAATCTATATTGATCAATATATATCTATTATTTGCAGATAAACTTGAAGCATCCATTGGAGGTTTAAGTAATATTTTCTGTTCTTATTTTAAATTTCTGGTCTAGCAGTTTTTTTGTTTCTGAGGTTATTCTCCATCCTTGTTTAGCTGGATCTTGTTCTGGTTCTGATGAAGATGATGATGTTCCTCTTCATCACATAGTGGGTGACAGAAATGATCGAGGACGATATCATGGACATGGCTGGTGAGGTGGTAGGTGAGGACAAGGGAAAACCTGCTCTTTTTGGACGAGTGGGCCAGGGCAGATGTGTGGGTAATGGAGGATATGTGGATGAGGTCAGAGTTGATGGTGGTAGAGGGAAAGCCATGTTGTTTGATAAAGGAGAACATCTCTGATGTTCGGGCATGGAAGACCTCGTCCAGGAAACAAATGCACCAGAGATGGAGGAATTGAGGGAAGGGAATGGAATCCTTGCAGGGGGCAGGGCGTGGAGAGGTGTAGTCGAGGTGGCTATGGGCATCGGTGGGTTTGCAGAAGATGTCTGTCGAGAGTTTGCCTCCTGAGATGGAGGCAGAGAGATCGAGGAAAAGGAGAATGTTGCTAGAGACCAGTTGAGTTCCTCCAACATTTCTGTGTGCTTTTATGAAAGACGTATTGAGTGTTCTCTCACATTATTAAATCAGGATTGAGGCCATATTTAGGCTGTTGTAGTCCATGCTCTGAATTTTACGTCTGCTTGGTTCAGTAGTTGGTACAGGTGAAATGCATGGCTCTGCACTGAGTTGATGTGACATCTAATTGAGATCTTTAGAAGCCTTGTCTTTGGCCAGCAATGCCACCTGGTTGCAATCTGTTTGAGCTTCTTGGCTGTGACTGAGAGCCTTCTTACTGTTATTGGACTGGTTTAGTGGCTGTAACTATCCAAAAGGAAAATTATAATATTAATCATATAAATCAGGGGTGGCCAAACTTGTTTAATATAAGAGCCGCATACCATAAACTTCAGATGTTTGAGAGCTGTAGTAATCACGCGATCGCAAGCCACATCCACTAACACTATCATTAGCCCCTTTCAGGTGGCCATAATACCCGAATGTAAAGCCGCCTAAAATACCCGAATGCAGCTGTCAGGAGGCCACCTGAAAGCGGAGAACCCATCCCTGAGGTGTACTTAATCAACCCACCTCAGGGAGGTATATTCTCCCCTTCCGAGCGCTCCCACTGGGCACCTGAAAGCAGCAGTCTGAAATGGGCTAGCAGCTTTCAGGTGCCTAGCAGGGGGCGGGCTGATGACAATCAGCCGACGACCCAAATCCCCGCTGCCTGACAGCCCCCAGCTTGGAACTATGGGGCTGGGGTGGCCAATGTGGGACTACGGGGCTGGGGCGGCCAGCGCAGGAGGTTGCCTACCCCTGGTACCATGTCTCAGGACACTCCTAGCCCCACCTGCCTGACTGCTCCCAAAGGGGGCTGGCTCGAGTCTTTATATGAGCCGGTGATTGACAGTGAGTAGGTGGGGCCATCCTCCCAGGTTCCCAACTTGCAGGTACAGTGGTTTCCCCCTGCAGTAGGCTGGTAGGAGTGCAGCCTGTGTAGAGGCCATATCACCCCACCTATTTACCCCGTCAATCTTTGGATATTGCCATGCTAAAGGAGAGTGGATGAAGGAAGCACATTTTATATTTCTGACCTGAATTTTAGCAATGCTTTTTCACAGTATCCCACATGACCATTAGTCAAAGGGTGCATGGATGTCAAAGGGAGATTGGATAAACATTGTTACAGTAGCAGAATGCAGAGGCTAATGGTCACTGAGTGTTATTGTGTTCAGAAATCTGTTAGCAGTGGTGTGGGTCCCTTGCTTTTTGTTGTGCCTGTTAATGATTTAAACTTAAATATAAGGGGTTTGATAAGTAAAGTTGCAGATCGTGCAAAATTGGTTATGCCTTTTGATGGTGAGGTAGAATCCCTGACCCTTTCGTCAAGGTAAAATCAAAAAGCAGATAGGTCCCTGAACAGAAAGGCTGGGTGTGGGGTGAGGGGGAAAACACATGCCATAACTAAGAGGCCGTAGACATGGATAGGATGGGAGGAGAGAAAGATTGAGAATTGATTGGGGTGGCTCTGTAGACCGTTTTCCAATCCTTCTCTTGTAAATCATCCATTTGTAAAATGCTGATACACTGCAGATCATGAAGAAGCCCGGTTTCAAAGGGAGCAATTTTGCAAAAGTTTTTTTTCTAATCAAGTCTACACACCAAATGTTCCACCTAGGCACCTGAAAGCAGCAAGGAGCTTTCAGGTGCCTAGCAACGGACAGGCTGTTGACAGTCAGCTGGTGACCCGCTGGCAACACCTACCCTCCCCGCGAGCCGTACATTACATGTCAGAGCCGCATGTGGCTCACGAGCCACGGTTTGGCCACCCCGACATAGATCTTGGTGGAATTGTAATGCGAGGGGCCACCACATTTGACACCTGAAGCAAACTTCCAAGATGCCATCTGTAGCTTTGATGAGTATGCTCTCCTAGCTGCATGAATCTCAATGTACCTTTGTTCCTGTTTGTTTCAATGGTGTCATAAGCCAGAACAACACAGGAAAATCTTTTTCTTCTCAAAGTAATTGTTGTTATTTGTCTTTTCTTGCAATTGTCTTGCCTCAGAATATAGACAGATGAAGGCATCAGAGATGCTTGGGAAATGTCCATTAACTTGCATAATTCTCTGCAGTTGTGTCATTGACCACTGACACTGATGAAGCAGCCGCCTGCAATTAATGAATGCCTTGAGATTGAGCAAAGGGAGCGGGATGGTTTCAAGTACCCATGCTCAAAATTCTTGGTGACATACTGTTTAATCATTACAGTTTTACTTGGAAGATTTCATTGTTGATGAATTTAAAGAATCAAAATATTACTGGCAGAGGCAGCCATACCCATGTAACATTGATAATCTGTAGCTCACTGATGACCCAAGGTGTCTCAAGAAAGCACAAGGGCTGAAACAAGCTGTAACAGCAAATCTTTGTTTCCCCTTCCCCCCCCCCCACCTTACCCACCCCACCATCCCTCATCACTACTGTCCCCTCCCTCCTTTCTCCACCTATCATCTCCTGCCTTTGCCAAACCCCGCCGCCACCTTTAGTTGGGACACCTGCCGGCATTTTCTCGTACCTTGATGAAGGGCTCAAGCCCAAAATTCCGGTTATGTATTTGAACTTTCACGGCATAAACGACACTGACCTGCTGATCTTCTCCAGCAGTTTGTGTTTTTACTTTGATTGCAGAGTCTAGAGATTTTTGTGATTGACTTCAGCAAAGCTTTGAGCTTTTTCAATGAAGCGCAGAAATATCCTATTTTCGTTAGTTTTAATTTAGTTACCCTGGGAAATTTAGGAGTTAATGAAGACTTGTTTTAGATCATTTAATTTTTCCTTGGGGGTATAAAATTAATCCTTATTTTTGAATGAACGAGGTACAGCATGCTGTCAGGGCAAAGTCTATGTTACAGAAATACAGTGGAATCCCAGGGAGCTGAGCACATTACTCACATCCTGTAATCCTTTTCTCTTTTTAACATGCTGCATTTTGATTATTCTGTACATCAAAGCGATATGACAATCACAGCCAATGTTGTTTAACACCAGCCTCCTTTAAAATTTCCAGATGTTTAAATTCAGCAGCCATAACAGTGAAGCTTATTGACAGAGTGACTGAAATTCATCCATCCTCTGCCTCAGGCTAATGTCTGGGATAAAGGTTACAAATTACATCTTCAAATATCTTTGACGGTAGAAGTCGTGGCCAATTCATCAGCCCGATGCAGAACTCTGTAGCCTATCTCCTTAAAACTAAAGATTCAGGGAAAGGCCTGGCAGCTCCAACCACAGTGTAATGTTCAAACTCCACAGGGCCGCAAATTTCAATCCCATACCTGAACAGTCAAGCTCACCTGCTTTCATTAGAGGTTTTTTTTTTCAGTTTTATCTTGGCCAAGCTGCTAAATGGAGAGTTCTGTCTCAGGAGGAATGTGAACTGGCGTGTGTTCCTCCCACTCCTGAATTGTGTCCCTCAGCAGTTTATTATATGACATCAATGGTAACAGGCATGACCAACACTTACAGCATCGACATCTGCCCCCAATGCAACCAAGCCCAATGTTAGACAGTGGCAGCAGTTGAACAACGGCAGAGCCTACATTTGTGGATGGCAGGTCCTCTCATTCTTTTTATCTGTTCCCCCACATTTCTTTGCATCTCTTTATTCATCCACTCTCACTCGCTCTCCCCACACATCCCCATTCACTCCTCTTTCGCGTACTGTACTTTTTTGACCTTTCTTTTCCCCTTCCTCTCTTTCCCAATCATTTCCTCAAATAGAACTAGCACTGCCCATTTTAAATCTCAGAATCTCTCTGATACTTAATAGATCAAAGGCCCAGTTCCCATGGCTCTCTCAGACAATAGTTTAATGACACTCCTCAATGAGATCAGGTTCTCTCTACTTTTAAGTTTTTGCATGCCAAAACATTCTCCTAAAACTTTGAAAGAGAAGTTTTTTTAAACAGATTCAGGAACGTGCATCCATTTTGTCTGCCTGATGTTGACTGACCTGCTGTTTAATTTTATAAGGTCCTCCTTTCATCGCTGGCATAAGGCATCGAACTATCTTGCACATTTGATCAGCAATGGGAGGGGGGTGGAGGATCTTTTATGAACAGGAGCATATTCTTGATATCCGATTTCCCAGCACACAATCTAAGCTGTGAAGAGCCTTCGAATGAAACAAAGAGGGTGCTACAGTGTGTTTCAAGATGACTCACTGCAACAGAAGGCAAATTTTGTTTTCTTTTAATCCAAAAATGAAACATTCCAAATACTGAAAGTCTGAAATGTAAAGAGAATGCTGGCCTTTCCTGAACAGGCCAGGAAAGAGAGAGTGAAAAAAAAGAGTTAAATTTCAAGATGATCACCATTTCGGTGAAAAGCCATCAACGTGCGAAGATAACTCTGTTTCTTGAGCATTTTATATTTGACTTATTCTTTGAACCTGTGTTTAGATTCGATTTTCTCACATGGAACTGACGCTTTAAAAAATGATTTGGAATTCTCAATCAAACAATTATCTCGCTTATTAGCTTTCCCTATATTAGAGGTGTGGACTTGGAAGTCGTTTGAAGATAAAGGGATTCAACCTTGTTTTCCGATCCAAAATCAAATTTTCTTGTCTTGAACATGTCATGAAATGTGTTGTTTTGTGGCAGTTTTTGTGGCATCGAGTCCACGCTGCTGAAGATCCAGCTGCGCTGGGTGGGTCACGTCTCCAGAATGGAGGACCATCGCCTTCCCAAGATCGTGTTATATGGCGAGCTCTCCACTGGCCACCGTGACAGAGGTGCACCAAAGAAGAGGTACAAGGACTGCCTAAAGAAATCTCTTGGTGCCTGCCACATTGACCACCGCCAATGGGCTGATATCGCCTCAAGCCGTGCATCTTGGCGCCTCACAGTTTGGCGGGCAGCAACCTCCTTTGAAGAAGACCGCAGAGCCCACCTCACTGACAAAAGGCAAAGGAGGAAAAACCCAACACCCAACCCCAACCAACCAATTTTCCCCTGCAACCGCTGCAACTGCCTGTCCCGCATCGGACTTGTCAGCCACAAACGAGCCTGCAGCTGACGTGGACATTTTACCCCCTCCATAAATCTTCGTCCGCGAAGCCAAGCCAAAGAAGAAGAAAGAAGAAGATTAAATAAATAAATAAATAGATGCCAAAGAAGGGAACGTGAGGGAGCGTCTGCAATTCTTTCAGAAATATGATGGTACTGGATGTTCATCAGGTTCCTGTACCTCCATCCTGATGGTCGCAGTGTGAAGAGGGCATGGCCTGGGTAACGAGGGTCCTTGAGGATAGAGGATGCTTTCTTGAGACACCAACTCTTATTGAGTCCTCAGTAGAGTGAAGACAGATGCCCATGAGGCCCACTGGCTGAATTCACAACTCTCTGGAGTATTTTCCTCTTCTGTGAATTGGTACCTCCATACCAGACAGTGAGGTAACCAGTTAGAATGGTCTCCATGGTACACCTGTTGAAATTTGCATGTGTGGCCCTTGGCAAGCCTTCTTCATGACTGCATTGCATGAAGGTCCCAGGAGAGAGATGCTGACACCCATGAATTTTAAGTTCTTTACCTTTTTCACTGCTGAGGAAGACTGATTTGTGTTCTCCTAAGTTCCCCTCCTGAAGTCCCACAATCAATTCTTTAGTTTTGCTCTTGTTGAGTGCAAGTTTTTGTTGTGACACCATTCAACCAGCTGATCTATCTCGCTCCTGAACGCGACCTCACTGTGATCCATGATTCTGCCGAAGACTGTGGTGTCATTGTCAAATTTGTAGATGGCGTTTGTATTGTGCCTGGCCACACAGACGTAGGTATAGAGCGAATAGAGCAGTTAGCTAAGCACTCATTCTTGAGGATGTTGAATGTCAGTGAGGAGGAGACCTTCTAATTCACACTGACTGAGGTCTTCTGATGACGAAGTCAAGGATTCAGTTGCAGAGGCTGAGGTTTTGGAGCTTGCTGTCCAGTATTGAGGGGATGATGATGTTGAAAGCTGTTTTTGGATACATATTATTTAAACTCCATAGGTGAGGTAACAAGGGGCCACATATTTAAATTCTGCAATGGCAAAATTTAGAAGCTCAATGGGTCTCTTTTTTAAATTCAAAAACTAATGGATCTTGCCAATGTGGGTGGTGAATTCTGTGCCACTAAAATTTGATCAAGCAAGAGCTGGGCCACAATTTGACTAAAAGAGGCAAGTACCTGGTAACATTAATCAGAGTTCATCCAAAATTCTGGACTCTTCTCATTTGCCTCGCATCGTTTGAGAAAAATCAAACTGCTGGGGGAACTTAGTGGAACAAGCAGCATCCAAAGATCTATCAATCTCGGACTTAAAGATACTTAGTGACTGAGTCTCCATACCCCTTATAAGTAGAAAATGCCAAAGATTTAATTTGTCTTGGTCAAAATATTTTTTTCTTCTCGGTCCTGAATGGCCAGCCCCTTACTTTGAAGCTGTGACTCATTGCTTCTAGGCACCCATGCAGACGAAACATCATCCTTTTCTAGCTTCTCATACTTCTGAATGCTCCAGAGTGTCACACCAGTCATTGGTGATTGGATGGTCCCCTTATTATAAAACTGTCAAGGGTAGGACATTCAGTAATCCTTTGGAGTTGCTCATTTCATGGCATTGGTGTGGCATCGATGTTACTCGCCACTTAACCCATGCATCTCACTGTATACCAGCAAGGACTACTTTTTATTGAAAGACAAAACTCAATGAGATTTAATATTGAGTATAGATGAAATGCTGTGTCAATAAAGAAAGGTCAAATAAGCAAAGCGAACATGCTCTTAAGTTGATAGCATGTTGGTTGAAAAGGATCCAGCTCAAATTTTGAATTAAACAGTAGATTGTCATCGAACTGGAAGTAGTGGAAATGCTAACTGTCTGCCAAACACAGATGATTTAAAATGTGTAAGGATTTTCTATCCTCACAATTAAATGTCCCGTACGGCTCATTCATTTATTTGCATCTTAATTCATAAGCCCATTAAATTTATAGCAAAAGTGTCCAATCTTTTGTTTGCTGACTGCCCCTCAGTCACTTGGTGAGTCGGTGATGAATTTTTTTTTTCTCACTGCAGCTCTGTTTGGCAGAGATAACCTCCTAGCAGATTCGTGCAAAGATAAGGAGAATGCAGGAAGAATGCAATTGAGGAAGCTGAATGTCACATATTACATGAAAAAACATTTGCCAGGCTTTGTTCCACTACTTCTCAGCAGCTGTAATAACACTGAGTGGGTGAAAAGGGTTAATCTATGCTGTAGCAGTGAGGTTCTGCAGTGGTAGGGCTGAACAATTGCTTGCCTATTCTTTTGTGGACATCTTTTATGTCTCGTGTGAAAATGAAAGCTGCAGCAACCAGATGTTAACTTTCTTAAAAAGACAACCCCAAATTACAGCATTTTTATGTTTTTACTGAGCTAGGTTTTTATTTTTAAAAAAGAAATGTGTGTTGGGAGGGTGAATATCTGAAAGTACTGATCACAGGGAGTAAGAACAAATTTAAGCCACAAGATCCCCATACAATAAAATAATGGATAATAGCACATTTTCTTAATGGCCTTTCATAGACATTTTGAAGGATGGTGGCGCTAATATTAAGACATGATTCTGAGTAGAGTTAATGTGAAAGGGAATTTAGAAATTTGTATTGATTACATCTCATCCCGCCCGACCTGCTAGAAAAATCAATTATACATGTGGACAAACTGTTCTCTCATCTTCCTTTTTGATGAAGTTATACTATTTTTAAATATTCCTCTTTTTTGACTTAATATGAATGCCATGCAAAAAAATTGGGGTGCATATTTCATTTTTCAGAAACTTTAAATAATGATCTGATAATTTAGGCAAATATCATACACTCACCCACCTGGAATTTTATTTTGAACTGTACAATATCATGTGTAATATCAAAAGCAGGATTGTAACATGTAATCTGCAAAAATGTAGACTCAACAATCTACATTTCTTCCAAGAATCAAATTGATTCCAATCATTCTTATCGTTGGCATATTGAGGAGCTATCCCAAGCAGAATTAACTAATTTCATGTCGTCCTGTGTTCAGACTGCTGGAAATGAATATCTGATTCTCAATTCAGCAAGGAAAGACTGGCTGGAATTTCTCATTTTGATCTTTAACCAGTGACCATACTTAATAGCTATCTGTGTGCACTTTAAGAAAAGAGAAGCATACCTGGCAAAATATAATACAAGACTCGCGCATGCACGCTGGGAATGCGACTGGTCCATTAAAAAGTGCTCTTCAATGCATCCATCAGAATTGAAGGGAAGAAAATCTATTTGTAAAACAAACATTAAGGGAGTTTATTTTTATGTTTAGAAAAAAAAAGCGCATGAAAATCACCTCACAATGATGAAATGAAACAAAAATGTATGTTTATACTGGATGAACGGTGCAGGACCAGGATATTTAATCCAGTTGGACGATATTGCTGATTCTGCTCCACTCAAGCCTCAAGCTTCCTTTCTCATTTAACTTATAATTCCTCTGTTCGCTTTGCTTATTTGACCTTTCTTTAAGCATAGCCTTACTACTCATCTACGCTACTGTCATTGGTAGTGAGTCGAAAATTCTCGACACTCTCTGATTAAAGAAGTTTCTTCAGAATCACCAATTAGATTGGGACCTCCTTATTTAGGTGGCTTTCTTGTGGTGCCTTTGACCAAAATGAAAACATCTGGTGAATGATTTACTCCATCAAGACTATTCATTGTTGTACAAATCTCTATTTGGCTATGTCTCTGGGTTCTTTTTCCTGGAGGGGAAAAAAAAAGACCCAGCTGCTTATTGTTGACTGATAAATATACACTTGCAAGCCCAGCAACATCCGCTTTTCATTAAAGTTGTCATTAAATATCATGGTTTTGATTCGATATTATCAATGTAAATTTTGCACCCCTGTGGTCTGAAAATGATTTTTGTTAACCACCTGTTGCACCTCAGCTACACTCAGAAATGCAGCCCTGTACCCCAATTCACTGTTTTCAATTAGCTGGCTGTTTAATTCTGCTCCTTGATGCTCTGACTTGTTTTTTAACATTATTAATCTATTAAATGTTATCTAATGGAAACCATGAGGAAGTTTAAATGTATTGCCTATCACTTACTTTGCCGTTGTTTATTCTCTCTATACTCCTTCAAGGAATTTAGTGAGGTTAGTCAAACATGAAATCCACCTTGAATTCCACGTGTTCTCCTTTGGTCTTGATTCCATTCGCTTTCTTTTATTGATGTTGGTCTCATTGTTCTAGTTCAAGTTTATTGTCGCATTTTACAAGATGCAATTATAGAATTTGTTTTCCCACCAGACAAGCAAGTCTTTCTTACATAGTCCAAGTAGAACACAATATAGAGGGGCAGAGTTATAGGGAGAGGAAATAGAGCAAAGGCAAAATAATTTTTATTTTGAGGTTCATTCATGGGTTTGACAATGCTGGAAAAGAAACTGTCTTTGAACTTGGTGCATGTGATCTCATACTTGTGAATCTTCTTCCTGACATTGGGTGGGGGGAGTTGGGGAGGGGTGAAGAGAGTGTGGCAGGGATGGATCTTTAAACATGTTGGCTACTTTTCCAAGGCAGCAGGAGTTATAGATGGAGTTGGGGAAGGGGTATGTATAATGACCTTAGATTTCATTCATGATCCTCTGCACTTCTTTGCAGTTTTGGGGACAGGGCAATTCCTGCACCCCACAGTGTTTCAAATGGTGTCCCTGTAGAAGTTGTTAAAGGATGCAAGAGACATCGCAAATTTCCTCAGGCTTATGGTGAACTTCCTTGGCCATACCATCATCATGGGTGGACTAGGACAAGTCACTGGAGATGGATAAACCTTGAAACTATTAGTTTCCCCAGACCTATTCTGTATCTGTTCTTTTATATACTGGTATAACATTAGTTATTTGTCGGCCTCTGGAACTATATATTTTATAACTAAATTCATAGAATAATGGCTCATTTACCTCTGGGTCAGTTTAGAATTCCAGATGCAAACCATTAAGGCCAAGCATTTTATTTCATCATATTACTGTATCTTATTTATTATTTCTTCATTATTCCACAGAGGCATTTAACTTCAATCTTACCTTCTCTTGCCATGTCCATTTGATCACATTGAATCAAAATTTTTTTTTTTGCCTCTGACTTTATCCTGACAATGTTGTTATAATTATTTTTTTTCTGCCACATAATGTCTTTGCATTCTCCCTTGAATTGTTTTTTTTTTATTTCCTACCCTTTCCTGCTTTTACCTGATTCCAGGAAGGGGACATGAGGAGTTTGACTAGGGAATGATGTGAGAAATAGAAAAGACATTTCTGGAGAAAAGGCTTGGGAGAGTGTGTGTGTGTGTGTGGGGAGAGTGTGTGTGTGTGTGTGGGGAGAGTGTGTGTGTGTGTGGGGAGAGTGTGTGTGTGTGTGTGGGGAGAGTGTATGTGTGTGTGTGTGTGTGGGGAGAGTGTGTGTGTGGGGAGAGAGAGTGTGTGTGTGTGGGGAGAGTGTGTGTGTGGGGAGAGAGAGAGAGAGTGTGTGTGTGTGTGGGGAGAGTGTGTGTGTGGGGAGAGAGAGAGAGAGTGTGTGTGTGTGGGGAGAGTGTGTGTGTGGGGAGAGAGAGAGAGAGTGTGTGTGTGTGTGTGTGTGTGTGTGGGGAGAGAGTGTGTGTGTGTGGGGAGAGTGTGTGTGTGGGGAGAGAGAGAGAGAGAGAGTGTGTATGTGTGTGTGTGTGTGTGTGTGTGTGTGTGGGGAGAGTGTGTGTGTGGGGAGAGAGAGTGTGTGTGTGTGGGGTGAGTGTGTGTGTGGGGAGAGAGAGAGAGAGAGAGAGAGTGTGTGTGTGTGTGTGTGTGTGTGTGTGTGTGTGTGGGGAGAGAGTGTGTGTGTGGGGAGAGAGAGTGTGTGTGTGTGGGGAGAGAGTGTGTGTGTGTGGGGAGAGAGAGTGTGTGTGTGTGTGGGGAGAGAGTGTGTGTGGGGAGAGAGTGTGTGTTGTGTGTGGGGAGAGTGTGTGTGTATGTGTGTGTGTGTGTGTGGGGAGAGAGAGAGAGAGAGAGAGAGAGAGAGAGAGTGTGTGTGTGTGGGGAGAGTGTGTGTGTGGGGAGAGAGAGAGAGAGAGAGAGAGAGAGAGAGTGTGTGTGTGTGTGTGTGTGTGTGTGTGTGTGTGGGGAGAGAGTGTGTGTGTGTGTGGGGAGAGAGAGTGTGTGTGTGTGTGGGGAGAGAGTGTGTGTGTGGGGAGAGAGAGTGTGTTGTGTGTGGGGAGAGTGTGTGTGTGGGGGGAGAGAGAGTGTGTGTGTGTGGGGAGAGAGTGTGTGTGTGTGGGGAGAGTGTGTCTGTGTGGGGAGACAGTATGTGTGTGGGGAGAGAGTGTGTGTGTGTGGGGAGAGAGTGTGTGTGTGTGGGGAGAGTGGGTGTGTGTGTGTGTGTAGGGAGAGAGTGTGTGTGTGGGGAGAGTGTGTGTGGGGAGAGAGTGTGTGTGTGTGGGGAGAGAGAGTGTGTGTGTGTGTGTGTGTGTGTGTGTGTGTGGGGAGAGAGTGTGTGTGTGTGTGGGGAGAGAGTGTGTGTGTGTGTGTGGGGAGAGAGTGTGTGTGTGGGGAGAGAGAGTGTGTTGTGTGTGGGGAGAGTGTGTGTGTGGGGGGAGAGAGAGTGTGTGTGTGTGGGGAGAGAGTGTGTGTGTGTGGGGAGAGTGTGTCTGTGTGGGGAGACAGTATGTGTGTGGGGAGAGAGTGTGTGTGTGTGGGGAGAGAGTGTGTGTGTGTGGGGAGAGTGGGTGTGTGTGTGTGTGTAGGGAGAGAGTGTGTGTGTGGGGAGAGTGTGTGTGGGGAGAGAGTGTGTGTGTGTGGGGAGAGAGAGTGTGTGTGTGTGTGTGTGTGTGTGTGTGTGTGTGTCTGTGGGAGAGTGTGTCTGCTGAGGCTCTGGTGCGCTGTTGCTGATCAGGTCTTGATGACACCAGTGGGTGTCCTGTTTGTCTGTTCAATGAGCGTTAAAATAGAAAACCATTGAGAAGAAGATTGAATGTGGTAAGTAACTGGGGCATGGGCTTGGGCTCAGGTGTACTGGTCCCCTACCATCAAATAGCCTGTGGATACCCATTGTTTCAGCTCATACATGAAAAATAGTCACTTGGGTAAAGCACCAGATGGTGTTGAAATAAAATTCAGACTACAAAGAATTTAGGAAGGGAGAATTGTTTTGAAATAGTAATAGGTAATCTTTTATGCAAAACTGGACTGCTGGAACATAGCAGACAAAACTGTTTACTATATTATGGAAGATTTTTCCCCCAAATATGCATTTTGAAAGTTTGTTTGAAACTGTCACCTTCTTTTCCTTCCTTCCTTTCAGTGTAACTGTTTTCTCTGCATTTGCCAATCACATTATCAGATAAAGCCTTGCCCCACCTCCACCACCCTCCCACCCCCACCCAGTCACATTCTGCCTCCTGTCAACTTTCTCTGGTTGATTAAAATTACCATTCTCATTCATTCCTAGACCCTAAGTACTTTTCCTCTGCTCCCCACTCACCCCTGTTTTCTCCAAATCTGCCCTGCATAGTTTGTGTTTACATTGTACCGTTGGCCATGTCCATCATCAACTCATAATATGGAAATAATTTATTGAGTAGATAATAATTTCTAATATTTATTCACTGATGGCATTATTCTTTGACAAAAATATTATAACCAATTTTAAAATATTAAACAATGCATTACTATTCTTTATCCCCAATTTATATCTTGTTTGCTCAGCAATTCAATTTTTTAACATTTCTTTTCTCTCTCCAATATTTGGCTTACAACCTTCAATTTATTTTAGTCGTCAATGCAATTATCTTTTCTGTTATTTTTTTATTGCCTTAAAATATGTTTACTTGAGCAAGATTACATTATCTTTTCATTTAATTATCCGTCTTTATGTTCTTAAATGATGTACTTAACCCATAACAGTGCAAATTGTAACGACAGCTCTGAAAAGTAAGTAAAACGTAAGACTAATGTAGTCACTTGAAACCCTCCTCATTCTTATTTTGATTAAATTAATTGATCTTCATGTACATTTAAAACTGGAGCAGAAGACAATATTAGACAATTAACTAAAGTTGAGAGGGGATCGACTAGAGGTGTTTGGAATCACGTGCGCTTGAAACAAATTAAATCAGATAAAATTAGAATGAGTGAAAGGAGAATTTAATATATGGACAATTGGAAGATCCATCCATGTACATTAGCAGTTCCTTTAATGCCCCAATCCGTTTCAGAATGGTCTCATGTGACTAATCATTTCTTGATTAAAGTTTATACATTAAATTAGTGACTATTTCCAGTATATTGGAGAATCTCCTAACCTCTGAGACAGGTGATGTTGATGTGGATTCTCCTTTCAAGAAAAATGTGGGAAAAGCAAAGCTCAGCAAAGGCTTTATTGTGGAAGGGCAGGCATAACTGAGAGATCATAATGTAGAACCACTTGGGACAAATGGGTGGCTTTTATTGATATACTCTAAATGATCGTTGCCTGTCTTGTAACCTTCCCATGTTTGCATGTTCCAACCCTGCAATTTTATTTCATAGTTTTAAACTTTAATTGAATTAAATCTATAAATCAATTCTATGATCATGCAGCCACTCCTGAGAGGAAATACAAATGAGAGCGATTGCTCTAGCTAGGTAGTTCTGATTTTTTTTAACTTGTGCTCTTTATAAGTCTGATTCCCAGTGGAAAGTAAGGTTGTGAAATTTGCCATTTAAAACCGTGTTCATTGGCAACATTGTTCCAGCCAATGAGATGGAGGAAGAATGGGTCATGTGACTTAACCTAAAGCAAATATTTGATTGACCAGTGAGCAACGTATAACAGGGTCAATTTTAAGAAGTGGAAGACCCATGACTTATGCCAAAATCTGCAACAGCAAGTCCCAGTAAAGCAATTGAATCTGTACTTGAAATTTAGAATGGAGAATGAATGCCCACCTGTGCAGAATATCCAAGCCCCTCCACTCTGGCCGCAAAGAAATGCAATCTTTTGAAAATAAATTAGGAAAAGGGTGTTCACGATGAAGTTGGGATCTGAAGCAATAGCAGTAAAGGAAAGTGCATTCTTTGGAGCTAAACACAAAAGCAAGATCTATAAAAAACATTCTTTAGTTATGGACAGCACTTGAGTGAGCTCAAAGAATTGATTAGAACATGTAAACTGGAGGATCTTCAGTAAACAGATCAGGAAGGAGAAGGTGTAGACATGGCAAGATGAAAGATTAGAAGTGAAAATACAAAGCAAAAATCATAAGATTTTTGTGTTGCTAAGGTTTGGCAATTATTTGCCTAATGTATAATGTAAGAACTGTTAACTTGTAGTGTGGTTGAAGGTCTGAGAATAGTCCAGTAACAATGATAGACGGTACCTAAAGTCCGGACTATTTAGATTCCTGGCAAGTTAAATCGATCAAGTACTGTGGGGAAGGAATGGTTCAAGGCTGTTTTTACTGCCTGGGCACATAATTAAATCATGAAGAAGTATTCTCAATTGAGAAATATTAAAATGAAGTCTCACAGTGTAGCGTTTGCATTATGCAGGTTTGGAGATGACTCGTACACCAAAGCCTTGAAGTTGACACTGGTTTATTGCACTGGCCTTCACATTTATATGGGCCCCAGGTGCTGACGTCGGGACCCCACGTCATCAGACTGCCAGCCTGGGATTGGTCGGTGTTCCCGCCACAGTTCCCCATCTTCCCGTCATGCGGGAAGTCACCTGGGACGACAGCCAGTATCACCCGCAGGACCACGCGGTCACCACATTTGTCAGCCATTTTGCGGGCCAGTCTGCTACATGACCCCCCTCCCCTCCCTGAACAGACTAAAGAGTCCTGTAATGATGGTGATCGTGGTTGCAAGGAAACTAGACTGTCTGTTTGATTATACTTGGCTGCCACCAGGGACTGGCACATAGTATACAGAGCTGTAATGGAGACTTGCAGCCTCATGGTGCTGGTCATATCAACTTTAAAGTAAAGAACCTTTTCCTTCATCCATGTGTTGTCTAAGAACTCACAGATATGAATACAAGATGAAGCATGGTGTCAGAAGTGGGATGAAGGAAATGCTTTAAAATGCTTTAAAAGGTAAAAGTCCACCAGTGAAACTTCAGCTGACAGGTGATGTGGTTGAAAATTGGAACAGATTTAAACAGCATTTTGGATTTTATTTAGTGGCATTTGGAGCTGACGAGGAAAGTGATGAAGTGAAAGCGTCAGTTTTCATATATGTGGTGGGTGAAGCAGCCCTGGAGGTGTATAATAACTTCACATTTGCTGCTGAAGGAGACAAAATGAAACTGTAAAAAAATAATGGACCAGTTTGAGGCATACTGCATACCTAAACGTAATGTGATGTTTGAGAGGCACAGATTTTTCACATGTGCACAGAAAATGGAAGAAAATATTGATCAGTATGTGACTGAATTGAGAAAAAGAAGCAAAGTGTGTGAATTTGGTGAACTGAGCGACTTACTGATAAAAGACAGACTTGTGTGTGGTATTCTAGATAATAGAATATTATCTAGTTGCTGCTAAGAGAGCAAAATCTAGACCTGGAAAAAGCCATAGCACTCTGTAGAGCTGAAGAAACTAAAAACACAGGCAAAAGAGCTGTTCAGTGAAATTAGCTGCAACGTGGATGTAGTGAGAAAGAACAGAAATGAAAGGGACAATAGAAAGCTACTTTGTCAATGTGGTACACCACACCTACCAAAAAAGTGTCCAGCAATGGTAAAACAGGCTACATGTGCAACAAAAGCATCCATTATGGCCATTGCTGTAGGAACCAAGTGCAACAAAGCAAGGTTCATGCAGTAGATGAAAGGGAGATAGAGGAATTCTATGAAGATGTTGTGACTACAAACAAGAAAGAATACAGAGACTGGATGTTGAGATTAAAAGTGAATGACATATACATTTCAGTTAAATTGGATACTGGAGCACAAATTAATGTAATACTAGAGACTGATTTTAAGAAGATTAGACCAAGATCAAAGATGTTTGGTACAAAAGTAAAGGTGACAGGATATTCAGGCACCAATATACCAGTGCAAGGAGAATGCATGGTCAAAGTGAAACACAAGGACAAAGAGCACATGCTAACATTCATCGTGGTACCAAAGGATATACAGGCCATACTAAGTTTAACAGCCTGTGAGAAAGTGAACCTGGTAAAAAGAGTCCTTATGGTGGAAAGTGAAGGAGAGACAGTCTATGATGAACTCATGAAAGAGTACAGTGACCTATTTCAGGGTCTAGGCTGCCTTCCAGGAGAACACATGATCAGAATGGATAAACGTGTGTCACCGATAATACATTCATGCAGAAAAGCAACTAAAGGCCAAGATGGACAAGATAGAAGGCCTGAACGTGATTCAAAAGGTAGATGAGCCAAGAGAGTGGGTGAATTCACTTGTTGTTGTGGACAAAAAGAATGGAAAACTTAAAATTTGCCTAGATCAAGAGATCTAATCAGAGCAATGAAGAGAGAACATTTTAAGCTTCCAACACGTGAAGAAATCATGTCTCAGTTTGCAAATGCAAAGTTTTTCAGCAAGTTAGATACATCATCAGGATTTTGGCAGTTGAAATTGGATGAAGCAAGTTCAATAGTCCATTTGACAGATACAGCTTCCTAAGGTTATCATTTGGAATTGCCTCAGTTCCTGAAGCGTATCACAAAACTATCCATATGGTCTATAAGCACCTGGGCAGAGTTGATACCTCAACGGATGACATCATAGTTTGGGGAATTACAAGAATGGAGCATGATGAGAGATTAAGGAAAGTGCTGGAAGCAACAAGGAAACCAAACCTGAAGCTGAATAGTGATAAATGGCAGCTCGGAGTGACAGAGCTAACATTTGTAGGAGATATTATTGTCAGTGAGGGCATCAGACCAGATCCCAGAAAGGTAACCGCCATTGGAAACTTGCCAAGGCCACAATGCAAAAAAGACGTACAGAAGTTTAATGGAATGGTCGACTATATGGCTAAATTCATATCCAACCTCTCAGAAAAGATGGCTCCATTGAGAAGACTAACAGAAAAGAACATTGAATGGGAGTGGAATCTTGAGCATGAAAACTCATAGAATGAACTAAAGAAACTGCTCACAGAGGAACCAGTTCTGAGGTTTTACGACCCAGCGAGACCCATCAAGGTGTCATCAAACACATCACATAATGGGCTCAGTGCAGTTCTTCTGCAAAAATATGACTGGCAATCCATTGCGTATGCATCACTCTCAATGACAGACGTGGAGACGTGATACACTCAAATTAAAAAGGAGCTGCTCAGCATCACATACGCCTGTGAAAGATTTCATCAGTTTGTGTCAAGACAAGCAATCAGTGTAGAGACTGACCATAAGCCCTTGAATGCATTGTTCCAAAAGCCATTAAATACAAAGAATGATGATTAGGCGGCAACGCTATACACTGAATGTGGTGTACAGTCCAGGTAAGCTACTGTACACAGTAGACACATTATCCAGAGCTGTTAACACGAGAGACCCCGCAAACACCAAAATGGATGAAGACGTGAACACCTTCATAGACATGATCACAAGTGCACTGCCCATATCAGATGCAAAAATGGAGCTCATAAATTCAGAGACAAAGATGAAATACTAAGACAACTGAAAAAAATCATCTTAGATAGATGGCCCAACGTGAAGCAGAACTGCTCACCTGACTTTTCAGAGTACTGGAACTGCAGGGCGGAACTGTCAGAGGTTGAAGACATCATCTACAAAGGAAGTAAAATCCTTATCCCAATGAATCTGAGAAAAGAGATGCTAAAAAGGATCCATGGAGGACATCTTGGAATCGAAAAGTGTAAGAAAAGAGCACAAGCGATGATATACTGACCAAGAATCAACAATGATGTAACGAATGAAGTGTCAAACTGTACATTATGCTGGCAATATCAAGCAAGCAATCCTGCAGAACCAATGAAGCCACACCCAGCAGCATACAGACCTTACCAGAAGGTAGACACTGACCTATTCGAATGTCAAGGGAAGGACTATCTTGTAGTCAGAGACTATTACTCCCTGTATCCAGATGTGTGTAAACTGAACACTGCAGATGCTTCAATAACAGGTATGAAAGTCATATTCTCCAGACATTGCATGACAAGCGAGGTCTTCACAGACAATGGACCCCAGTTTTGCAATTTAAAGTTCTGACAGTTTGCCAAAGATTGGGACTTTGTACACACCACATCAAGTCCTCATTTTCCACAGTCCTTGGTTTAGTGGAAAATCAGTACAGAGAGTGAAAAGACTGATGAACAAGGCAAAAGAAAGTGGAACGGACTTCTATCAGAGGATGCTATTATACTGCATAATACCGCTCGAGTCTGGTATGTTACCAACACAACTCCTTATGGGATGTAGGCTAAGATCAAGCCTGCCTATTTCAGGAGAATTTCCAAAAAACAAGAAGAGGAGAAAGTGAGGAAGTTCAAAGAACAACAGAAAGCAAAAGTATTACTTTGACAGAGGAACAAAAAACCTACTGGAACTCTACACTGGTGACCAAGGCTAAAATACAAAACAAACTTGCGGACTCAGAAGGGAACTATCCTTAGAGAACAAGATCATACACCATTCAGAGAGATGAAGGTGCTGTTCTGCGAAGTAATCATCGAGATCTTCAAATGGGACCGGCCACAGTAGATGGAAAGACGGATACTGTTAAACAAGCTGAATGCACATCTGAAAAGATATTGTCTGAGGCATCAACTCAGATTCAAGGACAATCATTCAGGAGATTGTCAAGACACGGGAATCCTCCTAAGTGACTCATTGAGCAAATTTAAAGACTCCTGTTATTGAATGAGATAATGATATCTTATTCACTCTTCAAGTTTTAGTGCATGTAAATGTGAACACACAAAATAAGTTAAAAAATGTTAACAATGTTGATAATGAAAATGTAATTTCTTGGCGTTAAAGTTAAAATTGCAGAGTTATACAAAGAAAACGTTAGTTAAAAGTAAGCAACTTTTGTTTTAAGAAAGGGAGATGTAATGATAGTGATCAGGTTTGCATGGCAAACTAGCAATGCCTTACTGTTTGATTAGACTTGGCTTTCACCAGGGGCTGACACAGACCAGGAGACACACAGTATGCAGAGCTGTAACGGAGAAGACATGTAGCCTCATGGCCTCATGGTGCTGTTCATATCAACTTTAAAGTAAAGAACCTTTTCCTTCATCCATGTGTTGTCTTAAGAAAACTCTCTCTCTCGCTCTCTTTCTCACACATACACACACACACACACACACACACACACAAACACAAACACAAACACACACACACACGATAAAACAGGGCTATTGTCCGTTGACTTGGGTGGTCTAACCTTGTGTTGCAGGGGAAGAGTGGAGACTGGCTGGTCACAATCCAGATATGCCGGTTTCAGGCGGTCAATGTTAAAAGTCTCCTTCTTACTGCCAATCTAATAGCGTTCCTGTAATTCCATGGGCCTTCATTTTATTTATCAGCCTAACATAGAACACCTTATTGAAAGCCTTTTGAAAATCCAAGTATATAATATCCACACCCTCCCCTTTGTCTATCCTACTTAAGATTTCTTCAAAAAATTCGAATAGGTTAGTCAACCATGATCTACCTTTTAAAAAACCATGCTGACTAGGACCTATCTGTCATGCATATCCAGGTATTTCATAACTTCATCCTTGAGGATTGGCTCTAATATCTTCCCCACCACCGACGTCAGTCTTGTAGGTCTATAGTTCCCTTTTTTTCTGCTTCCCACCTTTCTTGTACAGTGGAACCACATTCGCAACCTTGCAATTCCCCAGAACTATGCCAAAGACTATTGATTTCTGGAAGATTGTCACCAAAGGATCTACAATCTCCAAAGTCACCTCTTTCAAAACCCATGGGTGTACCTCATCCGGCCTGAGAGATTTATCTGTCTCTAATCCATTCAATTTACCTAGAACAATTTCTCTAGTAATCATAACTGCATCCAACTCAACTCCCTGAAGCTTCTGTCTGTCAGGGATATTACTAATGTCTTCCATAGTGAATACAGACGTAAAATATTGATGCAATTCTTCTGCCATCTCTTTGTAACCCATTATAATTTCCCCAGCATTGTTTTCTATCAATTCTATGTCAACACATCCCTCATTTATTCTTTATATATTTTTTAAAAATCATATTTTTTCTATATTGTTTGCCAATCTCCTTTCATAACTCATCTTTTCTTTCCTAATGAGTTTCTTTATTTCTTTCTGTTAGTTTTTAAAGGAGTCTCAGTCCTTTGATTTCTCACTTGTTTTAGCTACCTTGTGTGCTTTTATCTTGCCTTTAACTTCTTTTGTTAGCCACATTGGTATCATCTTTCCTTTGACTACTTTCCTTTATCTAGGAATATATCTATCCTGCATGCCTTTTATCATTTGCAAAAAATATCTTCCAATCCTGCTCTGTTCCTCTGATTAGTTTGCTTTTCCAGGGGCCAGTTCTTTCCTCTTACCACCATCATTTCCTTTATTCTACTAAAAAATTGATACATCCGTTAACGTATTTTCCTTTTCAAATTTGAAATTGAATTCGAGCATGTTGTGGTCACTGCTTCCGAGAGGTTCTAAGAACTTTAACTCCCTAACAACCTCCGGTTCATTGCACATGACCCAATCTAGAACTGCAGATCCCATGGTGGGCTTCTCAACAAGCTGTTCAAAAAATCCATCTCTTAGGTTTTCTACAAACTCTCACTCCTGTGATCCAGTAAATTCCTGTCCTTCCCTCTTCTCTGCCATGTTAAAATCTCCAATAATTAATTTGATATTAACTTTGCAACATGTCCTTTCTATCTGTATTTCATAGCCCTCTTCCATGCTGCTGTTTGGGGGGGGCCTGTATATAACAGCTAATATAATCTTTTTACCCTAAGCATTTCATAATTCAACCCATACTGATTCTACCACATTAGACCCTATGTCCCTTCTTTCTATTGATTTAAACTCATTACTGATCATCAAGACCCCCCCCCCCTCCACCTCGACCCACCTGCCTATCTTTCCTATAGACTGTGTATCCTCGGATATTGAGCTCCCGATCACACGCCTCATTGAGCCATGTTTCAGTAATGGCCACAAAGTCATACTTTTTGTGTTGAATCTGAGCAACCAGGTCATCAACTTTGTTTCTGATGCTAGATACATATAAGTAAAGTGTCTGTAAGCCCGTTATTGATGATGTATGAGCTGTATTCCTGTTGAACAGCTCTTTCTCCTGTCTACTCACCTGCCTTTCCTTTATGTCATATTTGACCACTTCTGTACTATTAACTCCTTCCTCTGTTAAATTCACTGCTATCCTATTGAGGGGAACTCCACAAGAATGAGGGCAAACTAATTACCTAAAAGTGTTATACAGTCAAGGTGGGTGTAAGGTAATTTGGTTTGCCCCAGAGGTAGAGTCTGAAAAGTTCTGGCATGCACTGTCCCTTGAGGTCTACAAGCAAGCAGTGGGCCCAAAGGAAGTTGGCCCCCAGGAGCGGTTTTGCTACAGCTGAACCAGCTGTTGCTGAACCGAAGGGTGACAGTGCGGGTACCAAAAGTCTGGATGGAGGAGCTGTTGGCTGACCTCAGTGCTGGGCCCTGTTTGCCGTTGCGGGTGTCGAGGCCTTTGGGGGAGTATGATGCTTATCTCAGCGCTGATGTTGACCAGGAAATGCCTGCTCGACAAGGAGTCCCAAAGGTGAGCCAACTGCCACAGTCATCCACAACGGTTGACAAGGGCATTTCCCAGACATCCGCATGGTGAATGGCATCAACCAGCCTCCACACCCTATTGCTGATTATAGTAGCAGATTAGTCCCGGGGTATTAACTTGCCTCTCTGGTGGCCTTGGCTGCTCGAGGGGCTTACTGATATGGTCTAATGCGGCGCTGGCATCTATCTTCACTCTGCAGAGCATGTCCACCTGGGCCGCAACCCTCTGGGATCACTGAAGTACTCATCCGTAAGCAAGAGTCATATATCCGTGGACAGCTGCTCCAGAAAGATTTGCTTGAAGAGCAGGCAAGATTTGTGGCCCTCGGTCAGAGCAAGCATTTCACTCATTAGGGCAGATGGGGCCCTGTTCCCCATCCATCCACATGCAGAAATCGGGTGGCACGCTCACACCAAGAGATTTTGAAAGTGTAGGTTAACAGCTCTTTGAGGGCCACGTATTTGCCTTGTTCCAGAGGCTGTAGGCAGTCTACGATCCTTGCTGCTGTGTCTTGATCGAGTGCGCTCACGACGTAGAAGTATCAAATGTCGTTGGCGGCGGTGTCATAGCTGGAACTGAGACTCAGCCTGCTCGAACCACGTGTGGCTGCGACACCCAAAATGTTGGGAGCCTGAGTGAGATCACGTAGATAGTCGCTGGCTCCGCCTGGTCCGTCATCTTCGGGTCCAACTGCTGGTCGGGGTCACCAATGTAGCGTTCACGCTACATAGGCGTGGAGAAGAATGATGCGCACACCAAAGCCTCAAAGTTGAGACGGGTTTATTACACTGGCCATCGCATTTGTATGGGCCCCAAGGACTGACATCAGAGCTCTGTGTTATCAGAGCGCTGGCCTGGGATTGGCTGGTGTTGCCACCACAGTTCCCCGTCTTCTCGCCGTGCAGGAGATCACCTGGCCAGTGTCACGCTAACCCTAAGTATATGGATATATATTTGTGTATGTCACACACACACACACACACACACACACACACACACACACACACACACACACACACACACACACACACACACACACACACACACACACACACACACACACACACACACACACACACACACACACACACACGTCTGAGTGCATGCACACTGTAACCCATTGTATCCGGATTGGTAGATGTGGGATAAGTACATTTTCGGCTGCTTGAGATTGCGTGTTGCGCGATCGGTGAATTAACTGCTAGGGGGCTCCAATTTTAAACTTTGATTTTTTAAAAACTATTTCCACAATTTTTTTTGCCGGTTGCTTGAATTCTAGATAAGAGGGATTTAATTGTAAATATTTTACTTTATATCTATGTGATCATTATTCTGATGTCGATGATTTCTACACCCAATTCAACCACAAGAACAAGGAAGAACCCCCATGTCCCCTGATAATCTTCTCCTCTCCATATACAAGGATGACGTGTGGGCTGCCTTCAGGAGAGTGAATCCGAGGAAAGCATCAGGTCCGTCCAAGTATTAAAAATCTGTGCTGGCCAACTTACCATCTCACTCCAACAGGATGTGATACTTACCTGTGTCAAATAGGCATCAATCGTACTGGTACCCAAGAACAATTTGGTAACCTGCCTAAATTACTATCAACCAGTGGCACTCTTATCAACGGTTTTGAAGCATATCAGCACCTGTCTGAGCAGTGACATGGATACATTCCAGTTTGCCTATACTAGCAACAGGTCTACTGCAGATGTCATATTACTAGCTCTAAACAAAGCCCTGGAATACCTGGAGAATAGATGCATATGTCAGGATGTTTTTTTATTGACTACATTTCCGTATTTACCACTATCATCTCCTCAAAACTGATCAGCAAACTCTAAGGCGTGGGACTCAACACCTCACTGTGTAATTGCGTCCTTGATTTCCTCAAATACAGACCACAATCAGTGAGGATTGGTAAGAACCTCTCCTCCACAATCTCCATCAGTTCCGTAGCACCACAGGGCTGTTTTCTGAGCCGGCTACTCTACTAGCTTTACACTTCTGTCTGTGTGGCTTGGTACGACAACAACACCATCTAAAAATTCACTGTAGTGGGTTGTATAAAAAAGGGTAATGAACCATCATGTAGGAGGGAGATTGAAAACTTGGCCATATGGTGCACCAACAATAACCTCTCACTCAATGTCACCAAAACCAAGGAACTGATTGTTGACTTCAGGAAAGGAAAGACAGAGGTTACGATCCAATGATCTTTGGGAGATCAGAGGTGAGATGGTGAGCAAATTTAAGTTACTGGGAGCTACTATCACAAAGGATTTTTCCTGGATCCAACACACCATTGGTATCATGAAGAAAGCACATTAGCATCTCTATTTCCTCTGGAATTTGGTATAACATTGGAAACCCTGGCAAATTCTGCAGGTATATGGTGGAAAGTGTGTAGTGACCAGCTGCATCACTGTCTGGTATGGGGACACCAATACAAAATGTATTGGACACAGCCCACGATATTGCAGGCAAAACCCTCCCCACCATCAAGAACATCTACGGGGAACGTTGCTTTCCCATATCAGTAGCAATCATCAAGGATCCTCAACACCCAGCACATGCTCTGTTCTCACGGCTACCATCAGGAAAGAGGTAAAGGTGCCACAATATTCACCCAACCAGGTTCAGGAACAGCTGCTACTCCTCCACCATCAGACTCCTCAATGACAAACTCAATCAGGGACGTTTAATGACTCTTATTTTTGTATTTTATTGTTTGTTTTTTCTCTCTGTATCGTACAGTCAGTTGTTTCCATTTCTTTATTTGTTTTCATGTGTACATTGTGTATAGTTTTTTGTACTACCAATAAATGGTAATTCTGCCTTGTCCACAGGAAAAAGAATCTCTGGGTCATGTATGATCTCATATGTAATCTGACAATAAATCTGAAATCTGATTATGTACTGTAGTCCGAAGAAGTGCTATTTCGTCAGATTGTATATGTACAATCAGATTATAATAATTTTGAACTTGGCAAAGAGCACAGGAAAAACAACATGATGAGTACTAATTCTTCAGTGCTCTTAAAGCATTCTATGACCAAACTCCTTGGTTCGTCCTTGCCTTTCGGAATGATAACCAAGACCAGGGGAAGGTCAGAGAGGTAGTACCCAATGGAAGTAGCAATTCATTGATCTCATCAACCATGACTGGCCTTTTTGTGGATGCCATTGATTGTGTCCTACTCTGGGACAGAGTCGATGGGATTCAGTCAATGGCATTCCAGACAATATAATATTCCATAATGGTGATACTGATCATCTAATTGTCTGTCACTTTAATTCTTCATCATTATCCCCTCCTGAATTTTTTGTCTTTAACCTTGTTTGAACAATACCAAAGGTAAGCTTAAAGAAAAGTACATCATCTTCAAACAGGGAAAGTCACAACCATGGACTCTCAATTATGGTTTTTAGATTCCAGGCATGTAAGTGCACAATCAAGGAATTTTGCCTCTTCTAGGGCAGTCTAAAAAGGAACGTGCAGGAGTTTTGAGTCAATTCCTGCACCGAGATTTATTCTGCAGGACCCCTACAACTTTTTGGAGGAAGCCTGCTGTGTAAATCTTACCGGAAAAATTTGTTGATGGTCATCCACTGGGACTGTTCCACTCAGATGCTTGCAGTCTAAAAAGACACCCAGTGTGAATGACCACACAGCCAGTAATTATGTTAATTTTTTCCGCGAGTTTCGCGACATTGCAGTTTAAAAAAACATCAATATTGAGTTCAATAATTTCAGGTAATTTTTTATTAAATCTCAAATGTAGCTTTAGCATTTCATTTTGTATCAATTTGTTCAAATTTATGACTTTTAAGTCAATTGAAAAATCAAAAATACCACAGAAACTGGAAGTCTGAAACACAAACTGATCAGACAGCATCTGTCGGAAGTGAATCAGAGTTAACATTTCAAGTGCTCATAGTCTAGGAGACCATTTGGGCCACTAAGTCCACACTGAACTTCAACTACCCATTTGAACTGATCTGTCATTAATCCCATTTTCTGAAACCTACCTTAAAATTCTGAACTTAGGTGATTCACTTCCAATTTTGCCATCCTGACTGTTATGACTCAGTATGGGTGTGAAGAATAAAATTCATGGACAGAGCTGGTTCGTTCAATTCCCACCCACCTTACCTGATTCTCCAATAGTGCCATTTATTTTTAAGTAACACTTCACTCTGCCTCCCAGAAAGATTTCAACAAGCCATCCATATGGTTAATTACTTGCACAGCAAGGACTTTTTTATGTTACAGAGGAATTATTTATCAGTACCATTTTCTCCTTAATTCTTTAAAGTTAAAATGAAGCAGGTCATATTATTCAGAATGCAAGCTGTTTACATGGAGCAGACTAAGAGAACTTGGGGTAGTTAGGCTGCAGTGCTGACAACGTTTATCTGCTGCTTTCTTGCTCCGGCAGCTGAAGTCGCACTACATCATCAGAATGCACAAACTTTATTAGCAGTAAGTCACTGGCTTAATGCTCATTTCCATCTTTGCTTTGTGCCTGGATGCTTTACAAAGAGTACTATACATCAATAAAATTGCCAGTTATTATTGCTAAATGCTGTATTAATATAACCACATGAGTTCAGAATTGTAGGGCATGCAAGCCCAAAGCTGAGTCTGGACAGCTGCTGTCATACCAAGTGCACCATATCTTTTTAAGAGACTTCCTCCAAAGTTATCTTTTGAATATGATGATTAAACTATGCTATTTGCATTCTTCTGTGGGATTGATTCAATACTGGCCTAGCAAATATTTATTCCCCTTCTCGAATTATCCTTGAGGAGAAAATGGAAACCATCTTCTTGAACGGCTGAAATTCTTCGGTCCTTCTGTATATCTCCAAAGTGCTCGCAATCATTATCGGGAGGAAGTCCTAAAATAGACCTACCAAGAATGTGAAAATTATGGTATTTCCTTGCATCTTCTGCCTTGGTCCCAGGTGCTATAGGGCATCAGTTTGGGAGGTGCAAGCAAAATAATTAATAACAGCAACTGTAGTGCATTTTGCTGACAGTAAACCCTGCAATCGTGGACAGCTATATTTTTCTGGGTGGTGTGATCTTCTTGAGAGTTGTTGACAAGTGGGGAATGTATCATCCACAAATCGATTGACCTGACATCCGCCATTGTAGTGAAGGAGTTGATGTCACTTCCACTTAGTGGGTGCTGCGTCACTCGTGACATCTCGGAAGGAGGATAGACTCCCTTAACCCCAGGGATGCCTTGTGGTGAATGTGAAAGGACTCTAATAACCGGTTAACAGGTGTCCAGTGCGAAAAGCAAAAAATGACTACCTTAACCGGTTTACTTAACGGCCAATCTACTGGTAAGACAGTGTCCAAAGGGCTTTGGTTTTGTACAAATCTGAAATCAGCGCAATTACTTAACGTACTGCCATTACCATTATTCAATTATCCAAAAATTTCCAAATCCTGGTCCCAAGGGTTTTCGATAAAAGATTCTGTACCTGTATTACATTTTACAGTGTACACTACAATAGGACATTTTAAAAATGAATATGCCAGAGATTACAGTTGTGTATTATAATAAGTATTCAAAGTGCACCACAGAATTGATTTGTAATAATCAACACATGGTGCATTGCAAGAATTATTTAATAGTGTATTATAAGTGAACATCACAATAATTACTACATTGTGCATTAGCGTGTTTCCATAATTATATAGTCTTCATAACTGGTGGATTATAATAATTTTTAGAATGCAATATATATAGCAATTACAGTATGTATTACAGTGGAGTATTATTTTGTTCACATGACATCAGAATTTATTCTCACCTGAGGCATTCATGAATATCTGATTGTTTCTCTCTCATGAAATCTACTCAGTAATGTTATATTACCAAGACTATTTTTTGCACAAATGTGCTCTTTTTGAAAGTATTGAAAGGACCAGGGACATTTCAAAAAAATTAAAAGAATCATGATGAATTATCATCTTCACTACAATCATCCCCCTACTTAGATGTGTCGATGAAGAAGTTCCAACGGCTCAAAATAATCCATTCTGATGCACCACCTCTGATTTACAAGCTCCATGTTTCAGAAATGGTATTTGGCTTTATCATACAATATCGCCTCACAGTTTCGGCGGGCAGCAGCCTCCTTTGAAGAAGACCGCAGACCCCACCTCACTGACAAAAGGCAAAGGAGGAAAAACCCAACACCCAACCCCAACCAACCAATTTTCCCTTGCAACCGCTGCAATCGTGTCTGCCTGTCCCGCATCGGACTGGTCAGCCACAAACGAGCCTGCAGCTGACGTGGACTTTTTACCCCCTCCATAAATCTTCGTCCGCGAAGCCAAACCAAAGACAATATCAATGAAGTGATAGTTTCTCACCTATTATGAACTCCAGCCTTTACTGACAGTAACACAATAACTGTCCTTACAGAGCAAGTGAAATGGTTTGGAGAGACAAAATACACCAGGGATAAAACATTGGTCCAGATTTTCCAAAACGGAGTCAGATCATGGGGATATATAGCCTGGACAGGCCCTTTAGCCCAACTTATTCTGGAAATTCTGGACTTGTCCCAATTACCTGCATTTGGTCTATATCCTTCTATGCCTTTCCTATTCAATTATCTGCCTGAATGCTTTTTAAACATTACAATTATATCCACCTCTGCTACTTTGTCTAGCAGCCCTTTCCACATTCCCATCATTCTCCGTGTGAAAAAACATGCGCCTCAAATCTCTTTTAAATCTTTTCCCTTTAACTATAAATCTATGCCCTCTAGTTTTGGATTTCTGACGCGGGGGGGTGGGGGGGAGAATCTGACCTTATCTGTGATTTTATTTACCTCTATAAAGTCACCCATCAGCCTCCTTTGCAACAAGGAAAAAGAGCTCCCGTCTCTCCTGATAACGCATGCCGTCTAATCCCAGTAACATCCTAGTGAATCTTTTCCACACCCTTTCCATCTTAATGACACCCCTCCTCTAGCTGGGCACCAATGCATAAAACTGAGATGTTCCAGAAATAAAGAACAACATTTACCTCTTGATATTAAACAATTTTGGCATTTAATGAAAAAATTAGATATGTACAGGTTCCTGATAATCAGAGACAATGGCAAAGTGGTGTTTTGCCAGTAAAATCTACCACGTGGAGTACTGAGCGTAATGACGGTACTATTCAAGACCTTAATGCAGCTGGAATCTGTACTGCTTCAGGACAGCAATGATCAACCACAGTACTCTGACTTGATAATTATGGCACTGCATAATTATTAATTGAAACGCAAGCCCACACTAGTAGCAACTGGCCCAATTTACCAATTTAATGGTTTTATGGGATGCTTTGTGAAAACTTATTTTGAGTTAAGTTGGGCTGAAGAATGTTGCTTGCCCTGAGACCCTTGAAGTCTGTTTCTTCTTCTGGTGAGCCATTGTCTTCTCTGAGAGCCTGATGCCTGCTGGTGTATGATAGGAGTAAAACACCCAAGTCTGCACTCACCGTGACTGAAGTGAAAACACAATGCTGGAGAAATTCAGCAAGTCAAACAGTGTACTTTATGCAGCAAATATAAAGAGACATAACTAATGTTTTGGGCTTGAGCCTTCATCAAGGTATGAACCAAATGCCTGGTGAGCATAAATTGAAGCAGCATCATCTAATTTTCCATCTGGGCCCCCTCCAACCTGGTGGCATTAACATCAACTTCTCCCCATTCTCCCTCTTTTCCCCATCCTTATTTCTTCCAGCTCTCAATCCCCTCCCCTCTTCCTTCATAGAGCCATTGCCCTCTCCCCCTGATTGCTGGTGTGCCCTCCCTCCCTTATCCACCTATTACCTCCTGCCTATGGGACTGTGCTCCTCCCCCCCCCCCCCCACCATTTTGTTTGGGCTCCTCCCCACATTTTCAAGCCTGAAACACCCAAGTCTGCACTCACCATGACTGAAGTGAAAACACAATGCAAGTCAAACAGTGTACTTTATGCACCAAATATAAAGATACATGTTTCAAGCCTGAAACATTGATTATGTACCTTTATCTTTCCTAAATAAAATGCACGGTTTGACCTGCTCCATTTCTCCAGCATTGTGTTTTTACTGTATCATGGATATATTACTGGACTAGCAACCACTGTTTCTGGATCACTGATTTAAAGATACGAGTTCAGAATCACTGCATGATCGCTGAGAAGTTACATATGAGCAATTAAATAATTCTGGAATTAAAGGTGGTCTCATTAATGGTAACCATGAATTGTTGCCAAATCACCTTTGCTACCCCAATGTTCTTCAGGGATGGAAACCTGCTGAACATCCATAACCTGGTCTTAATGTACTCCAGTTCAACCAATGAGGTTGGCTCTTAACTGTATCTTAAAAGACATTGAGGATGAGCATTAAATGTAGGTATTTCAAGCAATGTCCCCATTCAGGAGATGAAGAAAAAAAAAATCTCTATTGCTGCAAGCATACTTGACCACAGCTAATAGTCTCTTCCCACATAAGTACTAGCTAGGCCAACAGGATGTCTTGGACATCCACGCTCACTGGCTCTCAAAATGAACAATGTGATTGACTAATTACAATCAATATCACATGGACGAATTTAATAACAATAATCTGAAAATGTAAAATATTAACAAAATAATGTCTGAAATGAAATGATGAAGAAACAAACACCTACCTAAGAATAATTAAAAATATTACTTAGGAGAAAGATCTCTGGATTCTTTGGTATATTGTTTTCTGTTATTTTATTTAATATCTGATTGAGATCTTCCCAAAATTTTTCTACTTTTTCACATGTCCAGATTGCATGAATTGTTGTTCCCATTTCTTTTTTACATCAAAAACATCTATCAGATACTGTTGGGTCCCATTTATTTAACTTTTGAGGTGTAATGTATAGCCTGTGTAACCAGTTATATTGTATCATACGTAACCTCGTATTTATTGTATTTCTCATCGTTCCAGAGCATAACTTCTCCCATGTTTCCTTTTTTATCTTTATATTTAAATCCTGAAAAACAAAGAATTTTGAATTGATTTGGAGGATGCACAAAAAAGATTTGTTAAGATAGCTCTAGCCTTAGCAAAAAAATGTATTATGTCAACCTGGAAATTGGAAGATAATTTGAAAATACAACAATGGTATATAGAAATGAATAAATGTATTCCATTAGAAAAAATAACATATAGTTTAAGAAATAATATTGAAATATTCGAACAAATATGGGAGCCTTATATTAAACACAATAGCGAAAACCTACTGGGGACAATCACTACCTAAGTTAACGGAAGGAAAAGGAAATGAAAAGAATGGACTCAGTGGAATTTCTGGTGTATTTTTATTGAATGACAACATTGTCTGACTGGTTTAATGTATCCTAGATGCTGTACCTTAAATGGACGGGAGGGGGGAGGTGGGGAGGGTGGGAGGGGAGGAGGGAGGTGGGGGGGGGGAGAAAATGACATTGTATATGTGTGAAAAGGAAAAAATGTGTATATTAATGGTGTGAAAAATAAAAAAAATTTAAAAAAAAGAGAAGGAAAGAATAATTAAAAATATGAAAACAAGTGAATTATACAATATAGATGGCTCTATCCAATAGGAACATGGAACTCCAGAGCAGTGAAATATGCACAAGTTGGCAGTGTGTTGGCAGAATCTGGTGTAAGACAGATATTCCATGGCAAGGATTGTGCTGAGAAGGCTAGCTTCTGTTTTGGCTTGGAAATAGCCACCTAATTGTTTATCTCTCTGCAGAACTGGGAAGATATTGAAGAAGGATCCTTCCCAATGACACACAGTATGATTGGCAAAAAGGGTGGGCTACAGCTTACTGATGTTGATGGCAGGTACCAGCTTACCCGTCTGAATTTCTGTACAATGTTGTTAAATAGATGATTTTGGCTTTAGTCAGGCTTTAATGCCATTGCAAATGGGCTTTCTTTCCCAACCGTGCAGGTAAAAAAAATGAGCATGGGGTCGGGGGTGGGAGGGGGGTAATTATCTTTGTTTGTAAATGCGTGCAATACATTTCTTTTGAAAAATTGATTTTTCTTCATCCTTAACTATTGGAATACATTTGTAACGTTCAGAAATTCTGTGAAACAATAGAGTCTAAATGGGCCAAATGTTCTCCATTTCATATTGTTGGCTTCACAGGGTAAATGGTTAATTTCACACATGCACATAAAATTTGAATGCCTAAACAGTGGTGACATTCAGAGAGTTATTGATTAGGAATCTCTATGAGAGATTATCACCTGATTCTTCTAGCAGAATTATTCCTCATACAATACAAATTCAATTTTTAAAAAAATTGGGTATTTATAAAACAGTTAACATTTTAATCTATCACCAAACTAACATTACCAAATCGTGGATTCGGTGTTGGTGTGCAGCGGGTCTTGTCAGGACTGAAGAGGTTAATTGACCAGCTCTTAATCAATCCATTCCTTGCTAATCATTTGTCCTGGAGGAATAATAATATTAGAATACTACAATCATTCCTTCTTTTATTGTGTTTTAAGTATAAAAGATTTTTTTTTAAAAAAATCCATTCTGCAACTTCTTTCTTCTCAGTTTCATAAATTTTGATCAAAATCACTTAACTTTCTTATGGCACAATCATCTCCAAAGAGGTGGTTAGGTGTAATTATGGATATTTTTAGTGGAAAAACATTTCGTCCTTCTTTGTGATTTAAAATACCATTTTATGTAATTAATAGTTCCTCATCTAGCTCATTACAGTGTGAAGGAGAAGTGAAACACAACAGCCTTATAGGTACTTAAGCTTGCCTCTCAGCTGGGCATTCGTAGGTGTATTAGACGAGGAGCTCACTCTGTGCTGTCAAATTAAATCTTACCCAAGGGTGTCAATATAGGAGAGCACCAGGGGTCCATACATAAATCAAGGTTCTAGCATTCATATTTAACATGTTCTCCCCATCAACTTGTCACTGAAACCATTAATTAATTAACTGATTCAGAGATGAAGAGTTTTTGAATGATCCCCATTTAGGTAATTACTACTGAGGGACATTTGTTGGAGTAATTTACTGCAGCCTAGCTTGTCAGCAGCTGTAGCTTAGAAATGGTTTTTTAGAAAATGATATAGCTGCAGTCATTTTTATGAGAATGACAGGGCAGTTTGTAGCCAGTGAACTTAAGGTATGCTGTAAATCTCTTTTTTTTTTAAAAAGGGCGATGTTAATTTTTTTTAAAGAATCCAACAGAAGTGTTTTTTTATATAATGGCAAGTGGGCAGACAACCTTATTAAGTCAAACACTGCTTGTGTTTTAAGAGGAGATTTGAATAAATTGGCGCAGTTGATTCCACTTAGAGTAAGGAAGAAAAAGTAAATATTTCAGTGAAATTGGTCAATGCATCTCGCAAGCCCTTCATCAGCCAGCCACTTTTATTTTTGTTTGTGAAATAAGAAAGTCTGCGGACCCTGTGATTGCAGTTAATACACAAAAGTGGTGGACAAGCTCGATAGGTTTCTCATCTGCTTCCTTAGCATTATTTTCATCTGCTTCCAGTAACTTTATAGTTTCTATGCATTATTTTAAAGCAAAGCAAAGGTTGCAATATTGTGCCGTTACCATGTTTTATGGACAAAATCTTAAGCAGCTAAATTAACTATTACCTACTGGATGTCTGGGGCATGGTATATTTTGACGTAAAATCAGAATCGCTGAACAGAGCTTTCTGACCACAATAATATCTAACCTGCTGGTTGCATGTTTGATCTTAAGCAGGTTATGCCATTCACCTACTCGAACATAATGATTGAAAAGGGGTGATGCAAATAGATCTAAAACTTGAATCAAAAGACATCAAAGAAACCAGAAGAGGCAGATGCACTCTGAAGAGGTCACATAAAGGAGTGTGAGAGAGAGAGAGGGTTCTAGAAATGTTGCAAAACAGGTGTGAGGGGCTTAAAGGATTAACTCAATGGTCAGGGTATTCATATGCTAATATATTCACAGGGCTAATGACAGGATAATTCACACATAGGCTAAGTGTGAAGGGGTTGAGGCATGTGCACATATTAAATTCAGGTTAGTACCAGCTTGCTGAGATGCTTCAATCAAGAAAAATCTGTGACATTAAATAGACTATCACAACATAAACGAGGATAAATGATAGAAATGAGGAGGCGATGATTTAAATGTTTTGGGGTCTGAGGGTAAAACACAGATTACAGTAGCAAATCGATTGATAAATAGTATTTTTGTGTATTACAACATCTTTCAATTTACTTAAAGCAAATGGTTTTCAAACTGCCTCCCTAAACTCACATTCCACCTTAACCAATCCCTATGTGACAAATGCTTTGTGATTAGTAAGGGATTGCTTAAGGTCGTACGTACATGGGTGTCAATAAAAAGTTTGAAAACCACTGTTTTAATCGTACCTAATTGACTCGTTATGTGCACGGTTTTGTAACTTCAAAGGGAATGGGCCAGTGCCAATTTTTCTCAAGCAAAATATTTCAGTAACAATTGGGTCTAGACCAGTGATTCTCAACCTTCCCTTCCCATTCACATTCCACCTTAAGCAATCCCTTACCAATCACAGAACACCGATGGCATAGGGAGTACTTAAGGTGGAATGTGAGTTTAGGGAGGCAGTTTGAATACAACTTAAAGTAATACAAAATCTCTACTCTGTAACATGTGCTTATACCTGAACAATTGAAACCAAGCACTAAGAAACAGAGATGATCATTAGAAAGGTCAGGGTCAATGCCAAGAGGGGGCATTCACAGGCATTGCCCTCCCCAACAAGAGTCAGTAGCATCTTGTGACGCTTGACGCAATAAAAGCAGCAGCTTTCACTACTACATTGGAGGGGCGGATGGTGTTAACGTCCGCCGACAGGTAGGTCCTAGCATCGAGGGGTGGGGGGGGGTTGCTGTGCATCCAATAGCACAATAGGAACCCTCCCTACCCATTGACAGGTAGGTCCTGGCATCCAATAGTGAGTTTAAGAGTGAGTTTAAGAGCATTTTGCTGTGCCCCTCCTCTAACATTCATCCTGGTGCTGACCCTGAGTGATGTTACTTTGATTGTAGAATTTTATTCCAGCTTTCTAGTTGTTAAAATGCATACGTCTGTGAATGTATATAATTCATTTAAAATGTTTAAAAAGTTCATTTACTTCTATCAAGAGTTTATTTTGTAATTAATCTGCCTTGTACAAAATAAAAAGAAAAGATTTTACCATAAAAATTGATCATATATACAGTTCATACCTTCTTTTATTGATGGCATGGTTGGAGTAGCGGTTATCACGAAGGCTTTACAGGGACCGGGACCAGGGTTCTAATCCTGCACTGTCTGAGTTTGTATGTTCTCCCCGAGTTAGTGTGGGTTTTCCCCAGGGGTTTCCTCCAACCATTCAAAAAACGCACTGGGGATGTAAGTTAATTGGGCGGTGGGCCGAAATGGCCTTGCTATCATGCTGTATATCTAAATTTTAGTTTTAATTAAATTGAAATCCACCCCATCCGCCTTTACGTCCCCGATCCCTCTGTCGCTTTCCTCTCCAAAAATGTGCGGAGCTTTTTCTCGAACTCACCAGTCCGGCCTATTTGCTAATTGTTTTAAATTTCTCCAGGCCTTTGGGTAAATCCGTGTCGCCTAACTCCTTTTCTTGAATCTTTTTCAATCTCGTTCCCTATCTTTTGAACCTTTTATAAATGTTGACTTCAATTCAACCTTTTTATTGAAACATTGTGGCAGTTGGCAACACCAGCCTTGCAGAAATTATTCATTCGAACTGTTCAAAAATGCTGAAACTATAAGACGTGAATAAGTTAAAGCTGGAAGCTGTACAATACTGCAATCACTTCAGGGCCCTTACTCTGTTGCAACAAACTTTCCACTTCAGCACGTTCCTGACCAGGCTCCTAATTACTCATAGAGTCAGAAGAAGCCATTATAGTTTGTCGCTTGAGCTACAGGTGATCCCCATATTTCAACAGTTTGGGTGATAGAAAATAGCCCTGATGGAAATCATAAATCAAATTTTTTTTTAAAATCTAACAGAATGAAAAGTGCAATTCATGTATCAGTTTTATTCTATTTTCGGCTTGTGTTTATTTTTTTTTATTTTGGCTCGTGTTTATTAATGCATGGACAGATGTGGCTTCATGTGACAGAAGATCATAATATTCAAGATTAAATATTATTCTATCATCATGTAATAAAATGGAAAATGTGATATTACACAAAATTTCCTATAGTCTACCATCAGGCAGGCAATTATGTATTTTCACACACCCGCTGTGTTCTAGGAAATTATTCCCATTTTCCCGGGATGCATGCTGTGTAAAAAGGTTGGAATAGGAATGAGGGTGTCATTCCTGTTCTGATATTTTACTTCGTAGACCCCTAGTAAACTTCCTGGAAGGCCTGCAGTCTAAATTGAACTGCAGATGGTCAATGAACAACGGGCTAATGAATAAGATGTCCAGCCTTCTTAAATACCGCACTTCAGGTATTCTGTCTAACTCACAGCGTGAAACAGATATCTGGAGTTTTGGTCATTCCTACGCGAATAGCCACTCCTGGAATGTGGGGGGACCCTTCAAAATGGAAAAATCACGCGAGTTCTATGTAAAACAAATCTCTATCAGCAAAAGTTGCCCAATACCCCTGACAACGAGAGGGAGAGAAGCAAATAGGTATTCTTCCCCACCCCCCACCCCAAACTCACTGCCTCTAGCACTCCCACAGCCTCCGCGGCAACACAGCTTTCAGTCCAAACCATTGGCAACCCAAGCTCCAGATGCATATTTCTGACATGATCGCAAGGCCTCCAGCACCCCCTAGCATCCCGATTCCGATATCTGGTACCCTTCAGCCTGTCTCAAGCCAGTCTCCAGTAGTCCACAGCCTGGCTCGAGTACCTTGACTACAGCAGTCAGCAGCCTGTGTGGGTTCCTTTTTTTTTGCAAACTTTATTTAAAAGATAACAAAAACATAACATACAGTATAGAAATAAACTGAGAAAATTTTACATTAACATCCCTCCCACCCTCCCACCCCTACAGCCAGACAAAAAAATTATACATTTTTTTTTCTTCTTTGGCTTGGCTTCGCGGACAAAGATTTATGGAGGGGGTAAAAAGTCCACGTCAGCTGCAGGCTCGTTTGTGGCTGACAAGTCCGATGCGGGACAGGCAGACACGGTTGCAGCGGTTGCAGGGGAAAATTGGTTGGTTGGGGTTGGGTGTTGGGTTTTTCCTCCTTTGCCTTTTGTCAGTGAGGTGGGCTCTGCAATCTTCTTCAAAGGAGGTTGCTGCCCGCCAAACTGTGAGGCGCCAAGATGCACGGTTTGAGGCGTTATCAGCCCACTGGCGGTGGTCAATGTGGCAGGCACCAAGAGATTTCTTTAGGCAGTCCTTGTACCTTTTCTTTGGTGCACCTCTGTCAAGGTGGCCAGTGGAGAGCTCGCCATATAACACGATCTTGGGAAGGCGATGGTCCTCCATTCTGGAGACGTGACCCATCCAGCGCAGCTGGATCTTCAGCAGCGTGGACTCGATATATATATATATATATATATATATATATATATACATATAAAATTATAAGTGTTAATAACATTTCAAAGTATATCTAAATGCATATACTTCAAATACGGAGACCACTTACTAACAAAGAAAGAATAATTATCATGTAAATTATGTAATTTTTCCGATAACAACACATACTTTCAATTCATTATACCAACATGCTATATTAATCTCAGTATCATCTTTCCAAGTACTAGCAACACATTTACACGCTACTGATAACACCAAACGTACAAAAGCAATTTGAATTTTATCCAATCCCATTCCCCTTAACAAATACAAATTTCCAAACAAAAAAATCATTGGATCTAACGGTAGTATAAAATTATATAATTTCTCCAAAACTACTTTAATTCCTTGCCAAAATGAATGAACTTTAACACAATTCCATACAGCAAGTAGAATGGTTCCAATACATGAACCACATCTGAAACAAGAATCCAAATTACTAAACCCATTTTTTTAAACTTGTTTGGGGTCAAATATAATTGATGTAAAAAATTATAATTAACTATTCCATATCGAACATTAGTCAATTTAATTACATTGTCCTGACACATATTCGCCCAATCATCTTTGGGAAAAATAAATACTAAATCAGTCTCCCATTTAAGTTTAGATTTTTCCAAATCTGACTTATCCATACTATCTTGTAACAAATTATACATAACTGAAATATAACCCTTTTTCGGTATATAGGAAATCAAAGATTCAAATCTCGACAAGGTGGGTAAAATCATCTCTCTACCATAGTTATCTTTTATCAAAGCTCTAAGTTGATAATACACAAACAAAGAAATTACAGGTATATCAAATCTTTCTCTCAATTGATTAAAAGAAAGAAATTTTCCCTTTACAAAACAATTGTCTTTATACCTTTAGAGTCCCAAATCTTTAAATGATTATTAAACATTGAAAAAGGAATAAGCTGATTGTTATACAATGGAGTTAAAATGGATAATTTATCTTTTGACCCTAACACCCTATTTTTTTTAACCAAATCTTTAACAAATGCTTCAATATCGGCATATCGTATTGCTGTAACAAAATCAAATTCCAACAAAATATAAATTTGTGTATTTCAACCCTAGAAATACACGCCATCTCCACTTTGGCCCAGCAAGTAGGCTGATCTAAATCCATCAATCTACTAATAAACTTCAACTGGGCCGCTTCATAATAATTTTGAAAATGTCGTAGGTGTAGTCTGCACAATGTATACTTCCATGTAAGTCTATGCAATGTCATTTGAGCTAGTTTACCTTTCCATAAAAACTCTCACACTACTTTATTCAAATCTTGAAAAAAACCCTTAGAAAGTAAACAAGGTAGTGACTGAAATAAATATTGAATTCGAGGAAAAATATTCATTTTAATACAATTAACCCAACCAATCAAAGTTAATGGAAGATCTTTCCACTTAATCACATCTACTTTAATCTGTCCTAATATAGGTACATAATTTAATTGGTATAATGATTGATAATTCATAACCATAAACACACCTAAATATTTAATTTTACTTGTCCACCTTAATTTTGTAATTGTTTTAAATTCATAATAATCTCCCACTACAACTGGTAAAATTTCACTTTTATCCCCATTAACTTTATATCCCGATAATTCTACAAATTTCAACAAACACTCTTGCAATTGTTTCAACGACCATTCTGGTTCTATCAAATATATCAACACATCGTCCACAGATAAATTATTTTTATATTCTTCATTCTTAACTCTCATCCCTCTAATTTCTTTATTTTGTCTAATAACCTGAGCTAATGGTTCAATAACCAATGCAAATAGGGCTGGTGACAATGGGCAGCCCTGTCGAGTTGAATGAGACAATTTAAATGGTGAAGAAATCTGTCCATTTGTCACCACCCTAGCAATCAGGTTTGTATATAGAGCCTTAAGCCAACCAATAAAAAAGGCTGAATTTAAATTTCTCTAACACTTTAAATAAAAAATCCCTCTCAACCCTATCAAAAACTTTTACTGCATCTAATTCAATCACCATAGGATGGTTAGATTGCTTTCAATATGCATTGACCAAAGTAATTCATTGAAATATATTATCTGATGCATTTCTATTCTTAATAAAACCTGTTTGATCAATGTGTACAAATTTAGGTAAATATTTAGCAAGTCTATTAGCTAATACTTTTGCTATAAATTTATAATCTACATTTAATAAGGAGATCAGTCTGAATGAAGATACTTTAAATGGATCTCTATCTTTTTTTGGAATGACAGTTATTAAAGCACTTGAACATGATTCTGGTAACTTCTGATCTTCAGTAACTTGATTCAACACTTCAAATACATTAGAAAAATCATCATAAAAAAGTTTATGAAATTCCACTGGGAATCCATCATCCCCTGGGGACTTTCCATTAGGCATTTCCTGAATAGCTTCCCTAATTTCAAAATCTGTAAATGGAGATTCCAATTCCTGAACATCATTTCCATCTAATACCAGTAACTTTAATTTAGATAAGTAAGAATCAATAGAACCATTATCCTGTTTCCCCTCAGAAGTATATAATTTCAAATAGAATGAATAAAACTGTTCATTAATTTCCTGAGGTTTGTAAGTAACTTTTGAATTCTTCTTAACAGCAATAATAATCTGAGATGCCTGATCAGCTTTCAATTGCCAAGCAAGTACCTTATGAGCTCTTTCCCCCAACTCATGATAACATTGTTTAGATCGATTAATCAAGCACTCAAACTGATAAGTTTGTAAAGCATTATAATGTAATTTCAACCTTGCTAATGCAACTTTTTTATCTTCTGTTACACCTTTCTGAAAATCCTTCTCTAACTCAGCAATCTTATTTTCTAACTCTAAACTTTCTGCCATATATTGTTTCTTAACTTTCATAGAATAACTAATGATCTACCCTCTCAAATAAGCTTTTAAAGCATCCCATATTACAAAATGACTATCCACAAAATTAACATTTTCAGTCAAAAATAAAGAAATCTGTTCTTTAACAAAAGTAACAAACTCTGGTTTTTTCAATAACATTGCATTAAACCTCCATCTAAATGATGGATGCACTACCTCCGAACTTTCACAGGAAAAAAGTAATAATTAATGATCTGATATAACTCTACTTTTATATTCAGCTCGTAATACTCTACCTTGTAAATGTACTGATACCAAAAATAAATCAATTCTAGAAAACGAACCATGTCTCGAAAAATAAAAAGAGAAATCTTTCTCTGTAGGATTAACTTTTCTCCAAATATCCACCAAATTTAAATCTTTCATTAACACATTAATTTGTGTTTCCATCTTTGATTTCCTTATACTTTTTGGATTTCTGTCCAATAAAGGGTCGAGAACACAATTAAAATCACCACCAACTAAAACATTTTCATTAGTTTGAGTTAACAATAAAAAAAATTAATCTATATTAGGGGCATAAATATTCAGCAAAGTCCAAGATTCAGCAAAAATTTTACAGTTCACTCTTTATACTCTGCCAGCATACCCGTCTGAAGATTCCAATTCAAATGGTAAATTTTTATGAATCAAAATTGCTACTCCTCTTGCCTTAGAATTAAAAGAAGAAGAAAAAACATGACCAACCCAATCTCTTTTCAATTTCAAATATTCTTTCTCAGTCAAATGTGTTTCTTGTAAAAAAAGCAATATCAATTTTCATTTTTTTATTTAAGCCAATATCCTCTTTCTCTTAATTGGATTGTTTAACCCCTGCACATTAAAAGTTCCAAAATTCAATTTAGACATATTTTTAACTACTAATATATTTACACACCAGAAAGTAATGCTCCCCTCTATAATTCTTCCAAAAAAGAAAAAAACCCTCAAAAAAAATTTTTTTTAATAACAAAAAAAACCCAAAGGTAGTAATACCGTAAAAATCTGGGTGGGGTGAACCCACTAGCGGCAGATGACTATTAAAGTTTTCAGTGTCATCCACCCCCCCCCCCAGCCAGATACATATTTATTATTTAATCAAACACAATCAAATATAATCCATATATTCAGCCCAATGATTCCAAGCCCAACGACAGCTCCGGATCTTCAACATCAAGAAGATTGTATCAACTCTTCTTTCTTTCCATTTTTTCATACTTTCCATTCTTTCCATTCACTTGACCACTTTCATTTCCATTTACTCTCCTCTTGGAAGATAACGGAGGAGAACACCCAGTTCTTCGCAGTTCTGGCAAAGAATTAGCAAAATCCAAAGCATCATGATCATTCTCAAAAAATTGAGATTGAAAATTTCCATTAAAATCCTTCAAAATTGCAGGATAACGAAAAGCAAACTTATAGCCTTTTCGCCACAAAACATCTTTAGCCATATTGAATTCTCGTCATCTTCGAAAAACCTCTTGACTCAAATCAGCATAAAAAAACACTCTGTTATGTTGAACCATTAATGGAGATCGATTCTGTCTTCCATTCTGCACTGACATCCATAAAATGATTTCTCGATCTTGATATTTTAAACAACGAATCAAGACTGCTCTCGGTGCTTGTCCTGAAAGTGGTTTTCTTCTCAAAGCTTTATGAGCCCGATCCAATTCCAAACCTTCAGGGAAAGCTCTTTACCCAACACCTCTGAGATCCAGTGCTTAAAAAAATTTATAGGGTCAGCACCTTCAATGTCCTCTGGGAGACCAACTATTTTCACATTATTCCTTCAACTTTGATTTTCCAACGAATCGATCTTCTTCATTAAATCTCTTTTCTGAATCCCCCAATCTATAAAAGAACCTTCCACTTTTTCCATTTTTTCTCTATTACATTCTACCTGAGCTTGACACTCAGAAAAGGCTGTTTCAATTTTCTTAAAATTATCTTGCACAATATCAACTGATTTTATACATTTATCGGTTGACATTTCATCACACAAAGTATTCATTTTTATTTTCATCTCCATACATCCTTGATTCATTTGAGTTATATTTGTTTTGACATATTATGCATTTGAAGCATTTGACAAGCAATCCCTTCCAAAACAGTGAACACTGAATCCAGTCCAGATTTTTGAGATCCATGTTCTTTAACTGCAAGCTCCTCCTCCTGGAGGAATTCCAATAAGGTAAGTTCCTTTTCTTCCTCAGTCATTGTAGGTCACTTGGCTGAATGGCTGCGGGTCAGGACACCCGACGCCGGCACCCCGACCTCTTCGGGATGCCGGCGTTCAGGCTCCCCCATAGCCCAGACTTTCTCCAGCAGCTCTCGGACCCGCGATGCCCCATCCAGGCTAGGCAAAGCCATCGGACGTGCAGAAGCATCTTCCGACGCTACACTGCGCACCCACTGGGCCACCTAGTGAGATCACGGGTTTGCGGGTCCCCTTATCAGCCGTGCCGCCCACGTGCACAGCTTCATATGAATGCTGGTCGGCAACCGCCGAACTCACCGATGTGCCGGTGCCATCTTGCGGATGCAGGATCGGTGCCGGAGTCAAACTCGAACGGGCTGAAGTCCTCTGAGGCTTGGAGACTCCCAGCAACGACTCCGTGGATTCACCTGTGCAGGTAGACCTCAATTCTTCCGTACTTTTATATGGTAGATTTTTCTGAAGCTGAGGCTTAAACTTTTTCACATTGGATGCCATCATAAAGCATTGTTATTTAAATAACTGTAAATCTTATTTTTAACCACTTTTATACTATTGAAAAACCGGGTATTTAATGATCCAGCTGGGGAGAGGTGGAATACATGCCTTCCTTCTACGCCATCTTGCCACACCCCCTCCCACCCCCCACCCCCAACCCCCCCCGCCTGTGTGGATTCCTCAATCAAAGTTACCAACAACCAGCTGCCTGTGGGTCCTTCTGCTTCAGAGCCCCTTGCTGGTCTGCTGATTGTCACTGTCCCATGGGTTATCAGCTCTGCATGTAAATGGCTTTCAAGGAATGCAATCCCCTCTCCACTCCCAACACCCTTGCTTTATGTAGGGATTACCTGCAGTGGTGCAATTAAAGGCATAAACATTAAGGAAACTAGAGTAATACTGGATAAGGCTAAGATATTGTCCCCAGCTTGGATTTAGTGTCTGGAATGAGGCCTAAGTATCAGGAACACCACTGATTGGGAATCGTGTATTATTCAATCAGACACAGGACGTGAGTTTTGCTTGAAAGATCCATCCATCCATCCCTGAATGCCATTTCTGGGATCAGAAACTGGGGCTACATTGTGGCCAGGCTTGTGTAAAAGTGGCAGGCTTGCATTAGTAAACCAGATAGATCATACAAATTCATGGATTGGCTTTTCAGAACCAAGTGTGCTGTTATGAGAATTAAGGAACCGCCAAGCATAGAAACATCATATTCAGTTCTCTTCCACCCAAGCACTTTTTGGCCAAGGAAAATCTTCAAAATCAACTGCTGGGTAGATAGTCATATACTTCCCAGCTCAAATATAAAAGAAGGTCATGAGTACGCTGCAGGTCACAATGCCTGCAACCCAGGTTCAATCCTGATTGCTGGTGCTACCTGTGTGGTGTTTAGACCTTCTCCCCAATTACCTGCATGGGTTTTCTCCGGGTCCCCCCCTCCCACCCTCCAAAACCTATGTGCTTGGTGAAATTGGGTGGCATGGATTTCACAGGTCAGAAGAGCCTTCTACGGTGCTGTATCATTAAAAAATATGCTAACTTGCTACTGTGAATGATCTTATAATTGAAGCTGACTGGTAGAGGAATGCGGATAACTTGGTGATCAGTTAAGAGAGAATCGGTGATGGGGAATAATGGGGAATGGGTTTGATGGGATGGCTCATGTGAGGCTGATGGACTTGAGAAGCTGAATGGCCGCCTTCTATGGAAATATGAGAAGTATGAAATACAATCATTTAGAGGTGTTGGAAAGCAAGAGTGATGGTGCTCAGCGAATCCCATCAGAGAAAAGGGTCGAGGGTGTGAATTTGCACACCAGCAGACTTAAAGACGGTTTCTTCCCCACAGCTGTCAAGCTACAGTGATCTCATGCTGACCTTGCTTAGTACTGCTCTTTATTTTTCCATTGCAACTCCATACTGTGCTAGTGCGCTATTGTCTGACAACTTTAGATAGCTGTAATTACGTTAGAATTGGCCTGTTAGACTCCTTGCAGAACAACCGATCTCATTGTCCCAGGTATAATGTAAAACTCAAAATGTTTTTTCCATACACAGACAGCACTGAGGGGGAAAAAAAATTAATAGTCCAGCAAGGTTAGACAACTCAACCACATGAGTATTAAATAAGCCAGGCAGATAACCCTGCTTTATTGAAAATCTTTCTCCGTTGCTTTAATTTGATGGAGGCACTTTATTTTAGGCTTCGAGTTGTTCATCTATTCATTTTAATACACACTTACTTATTTTCAGAGTTTGTCTCCCAAAAATATTGACCTTCAAGAAAGGATTTGATAAGAGGAAGTGATGAAACAATTTATCCCACAATTCATTGCCACAAACAATAACACCTGAATAAGAATCATCAGTACACAAAGAATGTTGGATAGAACAAAGTGCTGGAAGAGCTCACTAGGTCAGACAGCATCCATGGAAAGAAATCAGCTGTCACTTTCTCGGGCCAGAACCCTTCCTCAGGATTCCCATCATTGGTATTCAGTATGACCCACTGAGTTCCTCCAGCATATTGTCTCAGTTTTATGGTCCACCCCCAAGCAGAGGTAGGTGTATGGACTGCTTATCGTCAGTACCCAGGCGCGAACGTGTCTCAGCCCTGAATTTCGATCACTGAATGTTCTCTCCTTCAGAGTGTGTAATTGGCTTTGCTTCGGGTGAGACACAATAACACCTATTTCTGCATTCTTCTGAAACAGTCTTGGCTCTTTGTCAAGACATTACATTAGTCCCTTTCACACCACCGATTTTGTGTGGGTTAACCAGCTAATTTAGGGGGGTATGTTCCCAGTAATCATGTGGTGTGAAACATCCCAACCTGGCAGGGTGAGTTAAATTCCTGTTAAATTCACCTGGCGGGTGGGGGAGTGGGGCAAGTGTCAGAGCCCAGCCGAGTTAACTCACCAATTGCCTTCTGGCAGGGTGAAAGCACAACCTGCTCTCGCCTTGTCACCACTGGAGGTGGGACCCCCTTAAAATGTCGGGTTGCTGATTAACCAGGTAAATCATGGGGCAGTGAGAAAGGGTCCCGAGTGCAGCAGGCACGGTAAGTTTCACCACTTCCTAGGAGGATTGGCAGTAGGAAAAGGGCTAGTGATGCTTATAAGGGTGCTTCAAGAAAGTGAACTGATGCATTGATCTATTTGGAAGAAATGGGAAATCACAATTTTCCTTGCATTGATAATATTTTATGTCTGCAGCACTAGTTTTGGGCCCCCCCCCTCCCCCCCAAACATTTCCCCATCCGTACTTTGATCCGTGAAGCCCCACCATCCACCACCTTATTGTTAAGAACTCTCCAAGTTTAATCCCCAATCCTCAATTCTCCATTCCGCTGATAATTCAGAGGGTTGGACCCCAACCTTCACTCTACCACACGTGCCAGTCTCTCTCTTCACATTCTCGCATCATTCCAGTGCCCTGTTGGGCCAGATCCAATGTCACACACCCAAATTATTGGCCAAACACCACTGGATCTCTCTCCACACTCTCATAAATACCCTCTTCCATTCCCTTCTTATACCATCTCGGGGCCTGGATAGCTACTCACTTTTATCTTCTTCAGACCCACAACAAAAATGATAGTACACCATTATACCACTCATCTAGCAGAGCACCATGATTTCCAGCCAATTTCCTTACATCTCAATTGTCTCCTGCATATAACTGCCTTGCTCAACATCCTTAAAATGCTTATACTGTAATCAACAAATGCACGTGGATATTTCATGCACAAGCCCACAGTCTTCATTTTTATAATCTTCAGAGCAGGGGTTGTTTGCATTTTATGGAAATCCCCCTTTTATTTTTGAAAAAGAAATGGAAGAGGTTCTTACTAAAAGATCAATTACTGATACTCTGCATTTCAATCCCCACCCTGCACTCGGATTCTCAGTGTGGAGCCAGAGGTGAGGACTGAAAAGGCAGTTTGCAACCGCTTTGTTAGATATCCTGCTCCTCATTGACATGGTCTTGAGGAGCTAAGTGGCGCAGTTAGTGTAGCAGTTAGCTCAATGCTATTATAGAGCCAGCAACCTGGGTTCGAATCCAGTGTTGCCTGTAAGGAATTTGTATGTTCTCCCTGTGTCTGCTTGGGTTTCTTCCAGGTGTTCCATTCAAAACATATGGGGGGTTGTAGGTTAAATGGGTTTTTTGGGGCAGAGCAGGCCTGTTACTGTGCTGTATGTCTAAATTTATGCTCTTATGGCCACAACGATTAGACAATTCTTTCCTCTCATCTGGTTTACTGTTATTAACTGTTACTATAAAAAAAATCCCATGTCAATCCATTAGGCTACATATGTCTTTCCTTCCCTCTGGGTGTACCTTGTCAAGAAGAAATATGCATTGTCTACCAAGACTTTGGGGTGGATCTCATCATATATTCTACCCCTTCTCCAATCATTATTCCAGAACCAGTCACTCTGGCGGAATTAGGATGTAGGATAAAGGCGGAAATATGCAGTGGACAAAGCACAGGACATGCATGAGTGGATCAACTTTTGCTTAAACATTGTAGACATTGCTGATCTGAAGTTCAGGAGACAGCGTCTCGCCTTTGAAGTGTACACATAACTACAACCCAGTGACATTTCTGATGAAAGCAGGAGTGAACTATGCTGTCGATGATGGTATGCAAGGCAGTTCATGAACTGATGCACTATATTTTAAGCCAGTATAGTGCATAAGATACGTGGATCTGCAACATAAACAACAGCAGCAAAATATTGGTAACTGGTTTTTTTTCCTTTGGATGTTTCTTCTACTTCCACTGGGTTCTAAGCATCAAATCAATAGCAATATTAATATTGACCTCTGAGTGAGTAGAGTGAGAGAATGTAAGGAGAAGGAGGAGTTCAAACCTTCATTCAGTCCACTTGAGCTGCTGTTTAGTCAGGGTGGTTTGGTCTCTTTGAGAACCTTTTGTTCTATCTACTAACTCAAAATTTCCTTCTCTGTCCATTTCTGTCAAGGTCTGGATTGACAATTACTCGACAGCTGCTTCAGACACTGCTGCTGGGTATTTGGCCCAGGTTAAGTTATTTATTAAAGCTACACATGAAACAAATGGAAAGCAAAAAATCAGTGCTAATTATTCTGCATGCACACCAGAACAGGTTTTCCAGCCAATTCAGTGTTTAACATTTCAAGCCTTTGACATGCTATATGATGCAATTAACATTGACATAAGGCACTTAGCAGTAAGTTCTCTGCAAAAAAAAAAGTGGCTTAAATTGTAGAGAGTAATTGTAAAGAAAACAGAAAGCCAAACTATACAATAAACTCTACGAACTTCTTAAGTTTAACATTTTGACCTTTGTAATATTTCAAATGTATGTTTTGCATTTACAACAATGTGATATGGAATAACAATGGGTTAAATTAGATTTTAGAATTATAGACAGACTTGACCTTCATCAGACATTTTCTAGTACCTCTGGGACTTGGTGCTTTCAGTTCCAATATACCACAATGTCTGTCCATTTATGGCCTTGTCACTATACTGACCCGTGTCTTTTTAAATGTAGCAACACGGCACAATGACAATCAAATTGACTTGAACTCTCTTCTGTCTTCTGCTCAGGATAATGAAGATATTTGACAGCTCTTTTCATGACTCTTCTTTAAGTGCTAGGTTAGCAAAATACCTTCTGTCAGCCAAAGCAGTAAACAAGGTCAAAGGTGACAGAAGAATGTAATGAAACTATTGGATAAAAAGAATAGGAAATATCCAGTCACCAGGAAGGGTTGTCAACAGAGGGACAGGTCATCACTGATTGATTAGAAATTCAGCTATTTTTGATTCCTTAAACATTCCTGAGATACTATGAACATCCTATTCGTGCAATTCGTAGTATGACAGCGCAGTTACAAATAACATGTTTCAGTGTTTTACTGCAGTACTTAACCATATAACTATATAACAATTTACGGAGTGGAAACAGGCCATGTTAGCCTTTCGAGTCCGCACCAGTACACTAGAACAACTCCACTAGCTCAAACCTCCCACTCTCCGCCAATTACTCTCCAACCCCCTCTCCTCCACGTACACATCCAACTTTCTCTTAAATGAGGGACAAAATAGAGATGAGGCAAGATGATATCAGTGTGATGGGGCAGTAGCACACAGAAACAATGGACCTTCTGGGCTAAAGAACTTTTTTTTTGAAGAGGACAAAATCCCACTCAGCCCAGATCTGTGCACAAAATTCTGATCAGCTGTTGTAGAAATCTGGAAAATGACCACACGTCTACCTTGTATGGCTGGCTACAGTGATGAGAGAATAGAATGCGTTGACACCTGGCCAATAATCGTATGTAGTGACCCACTGACAAGCCGTCACAAACTCATCAGCCTGTTCTGGACGTACGCAGTGCAGACAATAGTCAGGAACTCTGGCTGGACCTCTGGTGCAATTTACACTACACCTGGACTCTCCATTGAGAACAGTGGCAGTTCTGTAATTTGCTATGACCAGGGGAGCCAGATGAGAAGTGAACATCTAGCCTGTCCATTGTAGCACAAACTCATCAATTTGAATGTGGTCATGGATCTTCATTTTGCAAGGTCAGCTTATAGGTTTTGTTCATGTTGTATTTCTGTATTTTTAAAATTAATTACAAAAAAAATCATGTGTTTCGAAATCTTTTTTTTACTTCCATATGCAAAGAGTAAAATGTCCTTTTTTTAAAAGATTTTTTATTGAAGTTTGCATAATACAAAAATTAAACAATACAATTATATATTGAAATACAAATTACAAGATGTATGTATGTTTTGAATATACATTCAAAACTCCTACCACTATACAAGGTTAAAAAGAAACTAACAGTTGAGACAACCCTATAATAGCCCTAAAACTTTAGATTATGATATAGTGATCCATAAAAGGACGTCTTTAGAAAGTTAGTGTTGAAGCTTTAATCTTTATTTTTTTTCTAACCTTGAACATAATATCATTCAGCCATTGTGTGTGAGTAGGTGGAGTGTTATCTTTTCATTTAAACGAAATTGCGCATCTAGCTAACAATGAAGTAAAGGTAAGATTGAATTTTGAGTTGAAGTCAATAAAACATCATCATCTTGAAATGATCTGAAAAGACCAATTAAAGGGCAAGGTTCCAATTTAACCTTAAGAATCTTGGATAATGTTTGAAATAAATTTTTTCAAAATTTTTCTAAATGTCAAACAAAGAAGCCTCAGCAATCTTACATTTGCCACACTGAGGATTTATATCAGAATAACATCGAGATAACTTAACTTTAGACATATATACTCTATGGACCACTTTAAATTGCAATAAGCAATGTTGTCCACAAAGGGAGTTCGTATTAATTGAGTCCCAAACCTCATCCGAGAATGAAAGATTCAAATCCTGTTCCCAATCTCACTTGATCTTAACTAATGAGGTCATTCTTAAATCAAGTAAATTTATAAAGAGATGTTGAACATTTATGAGAAAGTTGTAAATCAAAAAGTAAATCAAGAATATTTGCCTCGGGAATTTGCGGAAACAAAATGTCTTATTTGTAAATATCTAAAAAAAATGTGTTTGGTCAATTAAATTGTACCACCAATTGTTCAAAGGAAGTGAAATTGTTATGAATAAAAAGGTCTTTAGAACATTTAATGCTCAATCTGTGCCAGTCATTAAAGACAGTATCTTGCAAAGAAGGTTGCAAAAGATGATTGGATATAATAGGGTTAGCAAGAGAAAAATATTAAAATCAAAAAAAATCCTCTAAATTGTGCCCATATTTTCAAGCTATGTTTAAATATCAGATTATCAGTTAATATAGAAAGAGAAAGATATTTTAAAAAAACTAAAATTGCCAACAAAGAAGCATTCTTTGTCAAATGTAATTCCATTTCTACCCATGAAGACTTTGATGACTGTCAGAAACCCAAGACTTGAGTTCTCATCTTCTGATGCCTATTTGTAATTAGATGGTAGATGCATCTTGAAGATGGTCTTGCTGCCCAGACCATGTAAGGAAGGAAACATTATGCAATCTTCAGTGAGCATTCCGACTTCTCTCCTCTTGCTGGAATGAAGCTTACTAGCGAACCAGTTGAAGCAAAACTTAGGCAAATGTGCTGGGGGGGGGGGGGGGGGCGGGGTGGGAAGCACATTTGTGTATTGCACTTGACCCCAGCATCTATAGATTTTCTTGTTTAATTTCAAACTCTGAGGAAATTTCAACAATGATAAACACAGTTGCCTCTTCACTCTTTATTACTTTATTACTTTCAACTGAATCTTCAATTCTGTGACAAGGAAATGCTACCATAAATGCACATTCATATGTCTCTTAAATTTGTTTAAGATTAGCAAGGCGATTCTCTGAAAAACAACAAAGGCTCTTGTTCTATCAGGAAATGAATCCCTCTGCACTGAAATTAATATCAGGATATCACTAGTGAACATCATTTGCAATAGTTCCAACACTATCACTTTTCTCCCAAGTAGAAGAACTCTTGCTGGGCTAAAAGTTTGCAAGCAGTCACCACATTCCACGGAATTGTCCAAATAACTATTTTTCATCCACATTTACAGACAATTGCAGGAAGAAATTTATCCACTATTGGGAGGATCACAGCTGAGCCTAGTCCTCTACTAACTTGATGTCCAAATAGGTATGTTTTCCAGCAGAGGCTTTGGATAAACAGCGATCGATGTCTGATTTATCACTCCCTTCTCCTGGGGACAATGCAATCAATGTTTCAGCTGCCACCAGTCCCCAGCTAAGATCAGTCTCTTTTTCTTTACAAAAAAGAAAGAGAAATGGATTCTATTTTTTCTTTTTTCTGGAGGACTAGTAAACAAGGAAGTGGACGTCATGCTATGGCAGTACAGAGTCTTGTGTAAAATTGTGGGCACTACACATTAGGAGAGATGCTATGTCAATTGTTTGCTTTATTTCTGTTGAACAAAAGTACCAAGTAAAGGGGAACTAGGGTGGGTTATCAGAGTTAGGTCACAAATCAGCCATTGAATGCCAGTACCATCTGATTCTCAGAATAGGTTCAAGGAACCAAATAGCCCATATCCACTCTTACATTGGAATATCACTATTCCAATGTAAAGGGAGTCCCCGGGTTACAAACGTCTGACTTCCGGACAACTCATACTTACAAACAAATTGTGCCCCCAATTCGTGCATGTGCATAATGTTACCTCACAAATGCCCCTTCCAATATGCAAGTCGTCGATGGAATGAGATTGAATGTTAACTTTTCATCATGATCTTCTACAATTTTGACTTAAAGACAGACATAGGAATGGATCTCGTTCATAACCCAGGGATTCCCTGTACACTGTATATAAAAATGGTCGTGTACCTGGAGCAAATGACCAAGGAATTGACAACCAGCCTTAGTAATATGCTGATTAAGATTTGCTTAAATGCCAGCCATGCTACCAACAGTTTGGGTTCATTTGTCCTTTCAAGGACTATAAAATGTTAACTTTTTAACTGCCAGTGTAACATTTCCAGTTCAATATCCAATAATTTAAAAACCAGTTAACAGGCTAAATGTATTGAGTGGATAAATTAAACTGGCTGATGTATTTCATGATGACAAAGCAAAATATGTTGGCAATACCCCATCCATGTTTTGTTATATGAATAGACAATAGGTGCAGTAGTAGGTCATTCGGCCCTTCGAGCCAGCACTACCATTCAGTGTCATCATGACTGATCATCAAAATCCCTGTTCCTGTCTTCTCCCAATATCCCTAGACTCTGCTATCTTTAAGATTGCTATCTAACTCTTTCTTGAAAGCATCCTGAGAATTGGCCTCCACTGCCTTGTGAGACAGAGTGTTCCACAGATCCCCAACACTCTGGGTGAAATAATTTTTCTCAACTCCATTCTAAATGGCCTATCCCTTATCCTTAAACTATACCCTCTGGTTCTGGACTCCCCCCAACATTGAGAACATATTTCCTTCCTCTAGCATGTCCAGTCCTTTAATAATCTTATATGTTTCAATCAGATCCCCTGTCATCCTTATAAATTCCAGTGTATACGTGCCCAGTCACTCCAATCTTTCAACAAACAACACTCCCGCCATCCTAGGAATTAACCTCGTGAACCTACACTGCACACCTTCAATAGCAAGAATGTCCTTCCTCAAAATTGGTGGCCAAAACTGCATACAATACTCTAGGTGCGGTCTCACCAGGGCCATGTACAACTGCAGAAGGACCTCTTTCTCCTATACTCCCCTTGTTATGAAGGCCAACATGGCTTTCTTCACTGCCAGCTGTAACTGCATGCTTACTATCAGTGACTGGTGAACAAGGACACCTAGATCTCATTGTATTTCTCCTTTTCCTAACGTACTTCCCCTTTTCCTAACTTGAAGTGTTCCCCAAATCCAAATTTGCTGTTGAATGTGCATTTATCTACAAAGTGTGGAAATGTAATCTGCTGTCCTTTGTTGAGATTAATTCTGAGTAGCTGTGAAAGACAGGATTCTGTGTTCTATGGGCTGTTCCCAAGGCAGCTTGAACATAATTATCTTGGGGAATGATGCCCTCTGGTCTATCTGAAACCTGCCAGCCTTCCAATGTAAAGAGATGTTATTGAGCAAATCCTGCTGACTGTCACATTCCAAGGTACAGGAATAAGCATTGAAGGACATTCTGAAGCTCAGGGCAGCCATTGCAAGGGTTCTATGGGAAAGGACCACAATCCAACATCCTGCTCCTACTGGGCACTTGGGTTGGGTCCAAAGTAGCATTCTCTCAATCACCTCATGGATGCATTGTTTAAAGAAAAAATATGACTGGTGAGAATCTTTCTTCTTTGGCTTGGCTTCGCGGACGAAGATTTATGGAGGGGTAATGTCCACGTCAGCTGCAGGCTCGTTTGTGGCTGACAAGTCTGATGCAGGACAGGCAGACACGGTTGCAGCGGTTGCAAGGGAAAATTGGTGGGTTGGGGTTGGGTGTTGGGTTTTTCCTCCTTTGTCTTTTGTTAGTGAGGTGGGCTCTGCAGTCTTCTTCAAAGGAGGTTGCTGCCCGCCAAACTGTGAGGCGCCAAGTTGCATGGTTTGACGCGATATCAGCCCACTGGCGGTGGTCAATGTGGCAGGCACAAAGAGATTTCTTTAGGCAGTCCTTGTACCTCTTCTTTGGTGCACCTCTGTCACGGTGGCCAGTGGAGAGCTCGCCATATAACACGATCTTGGGAAGGCGATGGTCCTCCATTCTGGAGACGTGACCTATCCAGCGCAGTTGGATCTTCAGTAGCGTGGATTCGATGCTGTCGGCCTCTGCCATCTCGAGTACTTCGATGTTAGGGATGAAGGATGTTGAGGATGGAGCGGAGACAATGCTGGTGGAAGCGTTCTAGGAGCCGTAGGTGATGCCGGTAGAGGACCCATGATTCGGAGCCGAACAGGAGTGTGGGTATGATAACGGCTCTTTGTGAGGTTTTTCAGTTGGTTGTTTTTCCAGACTCTTTTGTGTAGTCTTCCAAAGGCGCTATTTGCCTTGGAGAGTCTATTATCTATCTCGTTGTCGATCCTTGCATCCGATGAAATGGTGCAGCCGAGATAGGTAAACTGGTTGACCGTTTTGAGTTTTGTGTGCCCAATGGAGATGTGGGGGGGTTGGTAGTCATGGTGGGGAGCTGGCTGATGGAGGACCTCAGTTTTCTTCAGGCTGAATTCCAGGCCAAACATTTTGACAGTTTCCGCAAAACAGGACGTCAAGCGCTGAAGAGCTGGCTCTGAATGGGCAACTACACTGTCACAATTAACATGGATGAAGCTATATCCCAATTGTATTTATTGTATATAGTAACTGAATCATATAGTCCAGAAACAGGCCTTTCTGCCCAACTTGTTAATGTTGACTATTGAGCATTCATCCCAGTTAATAGTCCTGATATAAAGTGTTCTATTTGACACTAATTAAATAAATTTGTGAAAAGATTCTTTCTATTCAAAATTTTACTGTTATATTCATCTGCGGATATTTTTACCTTAATTCCAGTTTTTAATAGTGAACAGTTCATGGAGTTTATATGCGTTCCCACAATCTTATCAAGATTGTTCTGTATGATGAACTCTCACAGGCCATCATGACAGAGGGGCTCTGAAAAAGAGGTACAAGGACTCTCTGAAGAAATCCCTTGGTGCTTGTCACATTGATCATCGCCAGTGGTCTGCTGCAGCCTCTGACCGCGTGGCCTGGCATCACATCATTCACCAGTCTGTCTCCTACTTCGAGAACGTAGCAGGACTGGCCTTGAGGACAAAAGGAGATGGAGGAAGAACTGCGACACAGCAACTCCAAACCCAGAACAGAATTTCCCTTGCAGCCACTGCAGCCGGGCACGTCTGTCCTGCATTGGCCTCGTCTGCAGCAGATGTGGTCAGCCCACTTCCTAAATCTTCATTCGCGAAGCCAAGCCACAAAATATGTGATCCCACATATTCTCTTCCATCCCCTACCCCACTGTCTCCCACATTTCAGAATGAAGCACAAACTACTTCTTCTGACCTTTGGAGCTACCTGATGTTCATCAATCCAAACAGGCCACAAAAAAATCTCGCTTATGCCTGGTTTACTGCTACACTGTGACATAAAGGTCAGGAGAGTGGGAGTGCAGTAGACGACTGTCTGGTCTGATACATAAGGGAGCCAAAAGCTCAGTGCTTCAGTCAACTCTGGTTGCCTCTGTCAAACTGGACACTTTCAGACCCAAAATGTTGATGATTGTGGTTCATTACAGCAGTAATTGCCAGATAGTAAAAACACAATGTTGGATAAACTCAGCAGGTTTCCTTTATATTTATTCATTCAGATGCCGTGCCATTTGGCGTGGGTGATCATGTCTCTCCATCTGTCACGATCTCTGACCCTCTGAATTGTAGTTGTTGAATCTCTGTTCTCCTTCAGTGAAGGCTTCATCTTTGAGCTGAGACTGTAGTTGATGCCAAGTTCATGGTTATACATGGGGAAAAATAGTGAAGTGGTTTCCCGTTGCCTTCTTCAGCTGCAGTGTCCGTACTGGATGGATAACCCTGGCCATTGATCAGCAGATTCATCTGCCCAGCATTTTTAGTTTTACAACCACAAATTCCATTTTGTGGAATCTGCTTGTAAAAAACCATCCACCATCTGCCATCCATGGCTTCACGTGACCCTGATTGGGAGGCTAAACAGGTACTCCACCTTGCCCAAGGGTGACCTGTAGGCTCCAGGACAGAAAGAGTGCCTTACACTTCCTTTTGCTGAGCAATTGCGCAGCACCAACAGCGTCGGCCTTTATATAGCAAGGATAACAATACATAATTACCAGATGGACTGTTCAGACCCATTGCCTGCAGTTGCACCTGTACCATATCTAAAAGGGGGTCACAATTGACTTTTATATTGGCAGCAAATGTTTACAGAATTTTAGAATGTGCTGATAAATGTTTAAATACAAAATCTGAACTGTTAAATGAGTAAAGTTAAAATTGATATTTCTGTACAAAAAAGCATTTTCTGAGTTGAATAAATGATATTCCCACTATTACAAATAGAAATCACTTTGCAGATTTCAGTTTTAATGGAAATGACAGCAGTTTATTCTCAACACTAAATATAGTGCAAACAGGAAATTATGAATCTTTTCTACTAAAGAAAAGGAATTCAGTTACACTGATGGATTTTATAGTTGGTATGTTGCCTTTATAATACTACACCTGCTAAATTATACTTCTTATGAAAGGTTTGAGTCATGTTAACTTCTTCACATGCTGTAAAAGAAAAAGTGTGGAAGTCCAAAAAAAAGGAAGGGAATGGATAGTGCAATTGATTTGCATCTTATTAGGTAATAAATGTAGTGTTTCAATAAGCAAACACTTCATGCAAAAGCTAAGCTGATGAATTTTGCCAAGGAGGTTTGTTTTTCCAGTCTTTCAGAGATTTCTGTTGAATTAATGATTTGTTCTGTTTGGAGAGCAAACACACTAAAATGAGCAGACTGTGGCAGCTTTAGGGAACAAGCAATCTCATCTGCAGGAAACTGTGTCCCAAAATAATACCCAACAGTCAGCCGCAGTCTGAATCATTCACTCTAGGTTCTTAACCCTTTGAATACTTTGGCCTGTTCACAGAACACATCGAACAGGAGAATATTTGGCCTATGCCAGATCTTCAAAGGGAGCTAATCATTAACCCGGGTGTTTTTTTTTAGACTTGACCTTTTGTAATTTATTGCTGGTTCTCTTTTGAAAATCATAATGGTCTGGAAATGGAACGCTGATTCAATGCATTAGGCTGTGAGAGCTTGCTTCATAAACAAAACTCGTCTCCCCTCTGGTTCTTTATCCTAAGTTATCCACATCTGTTGTCAGAATTAGCTATTTTGAATTTAAATGCTCCAGCAAACTCTGTATGGAACATAGAACACAGTGCAATTTGAACATTTCAGACCGACTGCTCCACCAGTCATTGGATTTAGACAACTTACTTATGACCTTATCCCTCCATGGGATCTGGACATTCTTATATTTTTGTTCCCCCACTCTCTCTTGCCATCAAAATGATTTGAACCATTTGATGTGAAGGGGTTTTTTTTCTTTGCACCTGTAACTTCACTATTTCCACTTCCTGGCCATAAATCCTTTATCTACCTCCAGCCCTTCATGAACAAAATGTAGGCAGGTGAAGGGGGGAGGGTACAGTCCCACAGGCAGGAGGTAATAGGTGGATAAGGGAGCGCCCACCAGCAAACAGTCTGTGAATGGAGGAAAGGGGTGGAGAACTGGAGGAAAGAAGACAAAGGGATGGGGAAGAGAGGAAGAATGGAAGTGGTGGGGGGGGGGGGGAGCAGAAACCTGATTCAGATTTAGATTTCAGTTACATTGTCAAAGCACATACATGCCATCACGTGCAGCTGTGAGATTCTTCTTCCTGTGGGTGATCCAGAATAACCACTTATTGGTAGTACAAAAAAAAACTGTGCACAGCATATACAAGTAAACAAGTAAAGAATTGTAAACAAATAATAAATGTAAACAGACTGACTATGTAAAATGCACAAGAGTCCCTAAATGAGTCCTCGATGGAGTTTGTTGTTCCCAGGGTCAGTGCCAAGGGGGACATCGTGGGCATTGCCCCCCCAAGCAAGTTGCTGTGCCCCCCTTACACTTGAGGCCATCGCTCGCTGTCAGACCCACCCATGTTACTTGTGTGTCAAGCATCACTAGCATTTGGCTTGACACAAGCTAGTGACTCTCCCAGCAATAAAAGAAGTGCTTTCATCTGCTACGTCAGAGGAACTGAGGACTATAACACTCGTTCTGGCACCGACCCTGGCTGTTCCTGAACCTGGTGGTGTGAGTCTTGTGGCACCTATACCTCATTCCTGATGGCAGCAGTGAGAACCGAGCGTGTGCTGGCTGGTGTAAGTACTTGATGATACTCTTCTCTGACGGCAGCCTTCCCTGTAGATGTTCTCGATATTGGGGAGGGTTTTGCCTGTGAAGTCCTGGGCTATGTCCACTACCTTTTGGAGGGCTTTATGCTCAAGGGTATTGGTGTCCTCATACCAGTCTGTGATGCAACCGGTCAGCACACTTTTCACATACGTCTGTAGAAATTTGCCAGGGTTTCTGATGTCATACCAAACTTCCGCAAATTCCTGAGGAAGTAGAGGTGCTGATGTGCTTTCTTCACGATTAGTGTGTTGAGATCAGGAAAGATCCTCCAAGATGGTGACTCCCAAAAATTTAAATCTACTTACACTCTCCACCTCCGATCCACCAATGATCACTGGATTATACACCTCTGGTTTTCCCTTCAACAAGCAGCTCCGTAGTTTTGGTAATAATGAGTGCAAGGTTGTTGCTGGTGCACCATTCAGCCAAATTTTCAATCTCCCTCCTTTCTTGATACAACCCACTAATATGGTATCATCGGCAAATTTGTAGATGGTATTATTTTCATACCAAGCCACACAGTTATAGGTGTAAAGTGAGCAGGGGGCTAAGCAAACAGCCCTGTGGTGCTCCAGAACTGCTGGAGACTGTGGAGGAGATGTTCTAACCAATCCTCGCTGATTATGGTCTGGAGGTGATAAAATCCACGATCCATTTATATAATGGGGTGTTGAGTCCCAGGTCTTGGAGCTTACTCATCAGTTTTGAGGGGATGATGTAGTCGATAAAGAGCATCCTGATGAATTCATCTTTGCTGTCCAGGTGTTCTAGTGTTTATTAGAGCCAGTGAGATGACATCTGCCGTAGACCTTTTGCTACGGTAGGCAAATTGGAACATATCCATGTTGTCACCCAGACGGGAGCTGATCTGCTTCAACACCAGCCTTTCAAAAGACTTCATCACTGTTAATGTAAGTGATAGGTCAAAAGTCGTGAAGGCAGGTTACTACAATCTTCTTGGGCACTGATATGATTGATACCTGTTTGAAACAGGTGGGTACCATGCACTGCTGGATCTTGAAGGCTCCAGAGAAGTTGAAGTTAATCCCATGAGAGGATGGAAAATGTGGAAAGGTGTTGCTCTTCCAATTTAGTGGTCTTGGTTTGACTATACCTACCCTGAAAATGTCTTTTCCATCAGCTTGTCAGTGCATATTACCACCCTCTCTACCTATCCTGCCTTTTGTCCCAGTTACTTGCGAATAAAACCTTTGCCATCTGAAAAGTGATGATTTCAACATTGTAGACTTTATGAAAGACTGGCTGATAGAAGATGACCCCTTCCTCTTAAATGTTGTGCAACCAGCTGTTCTGCACGCCATATCCTTTCTCTGGCATAGAGTGACTCTTATCAGCAGATCAGACCTTGGTCTACCCCCCCTACTCCAAATTAGAGGACACCTTCACCTTATTTTCTCTTCTAGACGTCTGTGTACCACCTGACCTGTGCTCCTTAATGATTTAAGGCTTTTTCAATTCATCATGTTCTCTGTCCAGTGCTCCCACATCATCTCTTCTAGATTAACTCCTCACTCATAATCAGTCATCACCTTGACCAATTCATGTGCCCTCAATATGTCTTAACCTTAATCAGATGACCATCTCCAATCATGCCTTTGTATCTCTGATATTTTTCAAATAAACACCTTCAATTCCATGTCCTTCTTAAAGAACTGAGCTCAATGAATCTGCTGATGGCGAACCAGAACAATTTTTAGTTTTTTTAGCATGCAAGGTTCACTCATTTGAGGATAGCATTATTTACAGTGGCTAATGTTTTTTTAATTTACATTTAAATTCAGAAATACAGCATGGTAAAAGGCCCACAAGCCATGCTGTCCCAAATACCCCATTTAACCTACTAATCCCATACGTTTTGAAGGGCGGGAGGAAACCGAAGCACCTGGAGGAAACCCATGCAGACATGGGGAGAACATACAAATTCTGAGATTGTGTGTTTCTTCCAATGTGCCAAAGATATGGAGAGGAGAGGATTCGAAGGAGGTTCACTAGGATAATTCTGGGAATGAAAGGGTTATCATATGAGGAGTGTTTGACAGCTCTTGACCTGTAATCAATGGAATTTAGGAGAATAAGGTGGGTGGGGGGGGGCGAGGTGGGGGAATCTCATTGAAACATTTCAAATGTTGAAAGGCATGGTCAGAGTAGAAGCACAAAGATTGTACAATCGTGGTGGGAGAGTTTAGGACAAGAGGACGCAACTTCTGGATTGAAGGGTGTCCTGTTAGAACAGAAGCATGTAGGAATTTCTTCAGCCAGAGGGTGGTAAATTTGTAGAATTTGTTGCCACAGGTGGTTGTGGTAGCCACGTCATCGGGTGTATTTAAGACAGAGATTGATAGGTCCTTGATTAGCCAGGGCATCAAAGGTTATGGGCTAAGGGAATGAGTGGGGAAATGGATCAACTCATGACTAAATAGTGGGGCAAACAATTGCCTGTTTCTGCTCTTATGATTTATGGTCCTTATGGTTTATGATTTAAGTTAATTATCTACTGCAAATTACCTTTTAATAAACGTCACTAGCCAAAAAAAAAGGATTGAAAGGGGTTGACTCTAAAGTGGAGGTGATGGGCATATAAGAGAGAATACTTTGCAAGGTTACAGTTAAATAAGAGCATCAGGGACTGAATAAAGTACTGCTATTGTAGACCTGGCATGGACTAGATTCGGTTGAATGGCCTTCTCCTGTATTAGAGAAGGTAAGTAAAGATCATACAATGAGAACAACAGGGAAGGAAGCCATTTTTCATATGAGTCCTTGTAGGCTCTTAAGTAAGAGCAACATATCTCATCCCTCACCTCTGCCCTTTCCTGTATCTTTGCAATTCATTAATTTTTGGGTATGGCTCTAATTCCTTTTTAAAATCCACCAATTTGTCAGGCAACGCATTCAACTCACAATCACTTGCCGTACAGAAATGTATTTTTCGTTATCACCACCTTTTTATTCTTTTGCCATTCACTTTAAACCTTTCACCTCTGGTTCTTGACCCTTCCATCAACATCATTCCACTATCCACTCTGTCTAGAGTGCCTTTTTTTTTATCCTGGTTCTTTTGTATCTCCTCTCAGCCTTCTTGAAGAAAACAATCCAGGCTCTTTCAACTTTTCCCCAGTACATGTTCATAATCCCTTCATTGTAGAAACTGCTCGATTTCCATTTTTGTGCACAGCTGCAAGCTGGGAATCTAGTCCAATGTATTAATCGACTAACCTGTCATTTAATAATTATTTCAGGTCAAGAATTTCCACTGTTGCTAATCACGTAAGATGTCACTTGATGAGTTATTAAATGGAGCTACCTGTAAACACATCAGTGATAAATGTAGAGGTTGTGGAAGTACTGATCTCCTCATCTAATGTGGTGAACTCCTCAGTCTATGTGACTGGCAGTTCATGTGTATGGATGTTGTGGATATTGTAGCCAGGGATCAAATTCAGGAATAGGACATTGCTAGTTCAAGATCAGGAGAAGGTGGTGAATGCAACTCAGAACAGATGGAGTCCATCAACATCACCTGCCGCCTTGGAAAGTCGTCCGACATGTTGAAGCACCCATCGCACTCTGAGCAAACTTCTCTTCCCCCATTGGGGAGAAGGCTTTTTTTTGTAAGTGTGTAAATATCAACCAACAGGCTTAAAGACAGTTTCTTCCCCACAGCCATCAGGCTCTTGAATGAATCCCATAATATTATCCTGCTGCCTTTAATGCTTATTGATCCTTCTTTTTAATTGAATCCTGTCCTCTGAGATTCTGCACCACATAGCTGTATGAAAGTGAGAGATAACTTGTTAATATGCTCACATATGAACCCTTCTTCACACTTATAGGTATTTTGTGTCAAATAAACTTAAAAGGTTGACTCTGCCATTCATTGTCAGGCATTGGCATGGAAGGCCAGATTTTAGGTCTGTCAGATTAGAGGGCCAGTCAACTCTTTGAATCTGTTCAATTTTTCAAAGATATTTTAGCTCTGATTAATTGTTTTGATTTCATAATATTATTTATTGCAGTGATTCTCAACCTTTACCTTTCCTCTCACATACCACTTTAAATATTCCCTATGCCATAGGTGTTCTGTGGGGTTGCTTAAGGTGGTATGTGAATGGAAAGAAAAACGGTTAAAAATCACTGTTTTTATCGTACCTAATTGAATCGTTATGTGCACAGTTTCATAACTCCAAATGAAATAGGCCAATGACAATTTTTCTCAAGCAAAATATTTCAGTAACAATTGGGTCTAGAGCAGTGATTCTCAACCTTCCCTTCCCACTCACATACCATCTTAAGCAATCATAGAACACCAATGACATAAAGATTAGTTAAAGTGCAAAGAAAGAGGTTGGGAACCACTAATGTAACGATTTTGACATTTTTGATTGTTCTGGATTCTGCTGCTTTCTGAAGGTTTTCACTGTCCTTTGTGTGACGAGTTGCCTTCTCACTCCAAAACAAACTGGCTCTATGTCTCCTTGTGTGGCATCACCTGTTCGTTTTGTTAAATAAATGCCTGAATTAGACTCTCCCTTAACCTATGTTTAAGGGAAGACCAGTATATTTTGGGAGGTTCAGTAGATCTTGGCAGCCTTTGGATGGAGAAGTCTGTAGAAGTGTGAGAAACTGAGTTTGGTACAGCATGGTCCTTTTACCTTTGCAAATCTGAATGAACAATCCAAGTAGATCCAACAAACCCTTGCCTTTCCCTAAATCCCAGCAAAAACTTTCCTTCAGCACCAATTAAAGTCTCCTTTCTAGTTCTGTTTCAGCTTTACTTTATGTAAAGAAAGAATTTTCCCCTTTGGTTCTTTTACCCAAAACAATCTTAAATCTTTTCTCTTCTCATTGACATATATTTCTTTCATATTTTGAACAGTTCCATGAAATTTCCATGTAATCATTACTGTTATAAGAATGTGGTCTTTGTAGTGTGTTTGATTCTCATTGAGGGGAAATGAGGGAGCTCTCAACAAACCATCCTTTATTTTCAACTTGTGGCAGTCTCTGTCACTTCAATGCATCAAATGTCATACCATGATGTACACAGAATTACATAATCTGAAAGAAGAGTCATCCTTGATGTTTTTCTCATCTTTCCCTGTGATTGAGGTCCCTTATCTATGTTTCTAATTCTTGGATATCTACTCTGCTTCTTCTCCGTGGATTGTTACCTTGTTGTGGTGTTGAAGCTTGTGTAGTCCTGAGATCCTAAGAGTGATGCCATTTGGAGCTATGCTCATGGTAGGGCCAACCATGGTGGTAAGGTCAAGGGTGAGGTCCCTGATAAAGAACAATCCAACCAAGCCCTCAACGGTGGAACAGATGGACAAAGTTACTCTGAACTCAATGGTTGTGAAGGCAGACATGGTTTTCATGCCTTTGGAATTAATTGGTTGATTTGTGAAGTATCATGTGTTTCTTGGAGTGCAACATCAAGTACACGTTAAACAAATGCATGCACATCTCTCTGTGGATCAGTGGAACGAAGGCCATCATCCATGCCTATGAGGGATAGCCACAACAGCTCTGCATGTTCTCCAACATCTTGACATGATGCCCAAAATTTACCACAATTATTTAATTGTTTAACATTAGAAATAGGGCAGGGAGATTATTAATTAAATGCATTTGATGAAAATACTCAGACCTCATGCTAATATTTGAGAGGACTGAAAAGCTTGGCTGGGGTTGTGCGTAAGCATTAAATGCAGGGCAGTAAAGTACTGGTTACACTGGGATCAGTGAGGAGATTTCAGATTTATTGTTAGAATATATCACATACAACCCTAAGATTCTTCTTCCTGCGGGTGAGGCAGAATTACCTCTTATTGCAAAAAAAAACCTGTACTCAACATACACATGTAAACAAGGAAAGAAATGTAAGCAAATGACCGTGCAATACAGAGAAGAAGAAACAACAATAACGTGCACAAGTAAGAGTCCTTAAATGAGTCTCTGATTGAGTTTGTTGTTGAGGAGTCTGATGGTGGAGGGGTAGCAGCTATTCCCGAACCTGCTGGTGTGAGTCTTGTGGCACCTCCACCTCTTTCCTGATGGTCGCAGAGAGTGTGCTGAGTATCCTTGATGATCGCTGCTGTTCTCTGACGGCAGTGTTCCCCATTGATGCTCTCGATGGTGGGGAGGAAAGCTGAGATGTAGAAATATTAAGGATGATTAGACTGGGGGAGAATGGAAGATGGGATCATTCAGTGTCATTGCAACTGGAAGCTCTAGGAGATTATTAAATTGGGTTACTCTCTTTGAAAGGATTATCCTGTTAAATGGAAAAGACAACACAATAAGTACAACAGTAATTTAATTTGGAATTATTGTAAGTTTCCATTAGTTTCTTATTTTCCAAGTGTTTGTTTTCCTGCTAATCTTGAGTTGAGTAAAAAATTCCAAACAAATGTTCAAAACAATCTTCTAAAATTATTTCAGTAATCTGATTGAGTGATTGATTGATTACTGCTGCTTAGCAGTTAAAGATTGTGGGTGAAGAAGGAAACAATGCTGAATTCTCTCTTGCCTGTGTATTCATAGTTCTTTGCTTAACCAAATTCCTTTAGATTTGTAAATTATGGAGAATATGGATGCGCCCTAAATCCCGATCCATAATGGCAACAGAATGAAATGATTGGTACCATGCACAGGTTAAAGTTTTTAATTGTATGAATGCGCATTCTTTTTCATAAAAACTGAATTTTTGCCAAAGAGATTAAACAATTCATTATGGCTGACTACGTCTCTCAAAATTGAAATATTGCAAAATAGAGTTGTACTCAAATGATACAACAATAATTATCATCGTCCTTGAGAGATCAAGGCTGAAAGCAGCATAAATAAGGAACAACATAAGGAGCTTGGAGGCCAAAGTGCAAACCTCCTCAGTTAATTTTGCTGATGGAGAAGTAGTGATTATCATACCAATGCTACTGAATCACAAGTGTAAAATAAATTTTCAAAGATGATTTATTTTATAATGATCTCTTTTCTGCGAGTGCAGAAAGAATGTCTGCTTTGAAAAATGCAGTGGATGTATTTTTGCTGATAAGCTTTGCGACCATACAATCTTCAGGTTATACTCATCAATGTACTGTAAGTCCTCAGAGAGCAAAAGGTAGTAAATCAACTGATCCACCCAGATGCTTTTATTTTGTATCATAAAATTTGACACTTTGAGGAACTGTGTGCTCTCAATTTTCTCCCATTCAGAAGATTATATGGATGGCAAATGGTCTGGAGTTCACTTGGTGTGGTGAAGCCTGCTTTAAAATCACTTGGATTCTTCCGATGAAATGCTGTTCCAGTCTGACCTCTTCCTCTGAAAATGTATCTGTGTTCGCATCAGATGTGTTGATTCTCAGTTCTCGATGGTTCGGAGGTAACAACATCCTTCCTGCCTTTAACCAGGCTTCAATCTATGGCAGGTGAATTTTGTATTTTGTTCAAAGCTTAATCTACTTGAGGCATAAAAGGGAAAAAAAAACAGAAGCCCAAGTTATTTTATCTCTCAGGCCATACAGTAATAGGGAAGACAGATTTCATGGACTGGAGTGTGCGGAGGAGAGCCTAACTTTCCTCCAAGATCAGGTGGAACCCTTAAGATTCCCCCCCCCCCCCGCCCCACCACCCCACCCAGCCCCTCAGCTATCAGCAGTGAAATCCAAATTCATGGACAGCGTACAGCAAGATCCCATAACAAATCTGGATCTATATAAGGATGTCCACTCTTCTCTGAGTGTGTTACATAAAATACTTCTGCTAAATCAATCAGGAAAGGTATGGACATAAGACGGGTGAAGGTACCAGGTGTGTCCACAGATTAATCAGCTTTTACAACAGCTTGAACCTGTTTTGGAGGTCAGAGTTCTTTGGCAAATGACCTGATCAATCATCGTTTTCTCTTCACTGGCAAGTATGACTAACTTAAGGTGCTGGGGATCTGGTTTGAAGGGGTCAAAGCATGAGGAAAGAAATGGAGGTTAAAATTGAGACAAATGGAGCAGAACTTCTTCTTGACAGCAGACAAGAAATTGATTATGAGGCACAAGATGCTCTCAGGGTCCCTAGATGTGTGGCACAGGATTACCCCACTTCTGTTCTGAGGCAGTCATCTGAGCCACTTCCCACTTCATCTGGGCATCCAAGATGGAGTGACCAGAGATTGAGGAGAAAGCGTATCCATTACCCTTGTCATGATGGCAGGGTCAGCGTCAGAACAAGTCTAATAAGGGGGGCATTAGGGTAACCGCAGGAGGGCACAAACTGAGGTTCAAAAACTCACTCAGCAAGCCCCATACTTTCTCCTTGCCCCACTGTCACATGTCCCCCTCCCCCCCCAACGTAACAGATAAATGCACGTGTTTATATCGTGTGGAGACTAGCTGCGGATGAGAGGGGGCAATGGCCGTGACTGCCTCCCCTTGGTACCAGCCATGCATGACAGCCACCTTGGTGTCTGGCTTCATCAAGCTATGCAGAAAACGAACATACAATTTGCCACTATGTGCCGAGATTCTACATATCCCCGGAGTCCTGTAGCATAAGACTTTGCAATGTTCCATTCATTTGGATCTACCACGCCACCTGTGAAATCTTCCTGCAGAAAGAAACCTTTGACAACAGTAGTCAGCACAGTTCATTCTACAGGCCCCGCGTGAGAAAAAAATCATGTGGGATAGTTTCTGAGTAGTTTACCAAAGTTATTTGGTGGGATATTTCATCACCTGAATTCACCAATAAGCACTAAGACCTTGCTTAATGGCTGTGAGTGTGGCTCTCTCCTTGAACATGATCAGAACCTTACTCCCAGTGCACACCTCGCTCAAGATGGCTGCAGTGCAGATGAGATGATTATCCACATCTTTGTGACTGTGTATTTGCCAAGAAGCTGTGGGAAAAAGATATCAACATCCTTGTCAAGGTTTTCCCCGAGCAGCTGTGTAACAGAGGAGTATGTGATCTATGGACTGTACCCATGAACAGGTACCAAGCCAAACATCAAGTGCCGTAGACAATGTAAATAGTCATAACCTTTTCCCCATGAGGGGTGAATCTAAAAACCAGACGACACAGGCATAGGAGAGGGGAAAATTAAAAAAAAAAATTAAGGGGAAACTTCTTCACACCGTGGTCATATGCAACAAGCTGCCAGAAAGTGGTAAAGCAGACGCAGTTATTGTGTTCGAATGACATTTGGACAAGTACTTGGACAGGAAAGATTTAGAGGATTTGGGACAAGCACAGGCAAATGGGTTCAGTTGATTCAAAGGGCCTGTTTCCATGCTGTAGAACTCCATGACTCCATGCTGCTAGAAGATCATCAACTCAATGAAAGATGCACTTAGGTCTGGCTGAAACTTGTTTGCCTTCCAGGACAATAAAATGTCCATAATCAAATACTGCTGACTGCCACTTTCCAATGGGCTGGAGTGCCTGCTGAGGGATTCACTGAATCTTGGCAGTCACTGCGAAAGCTATATGGGAATGTGGCACACTTGTTGCCCCTTTCACACTGCCATCCCTCCTAGAAAGTTCTGCTGCACTTGGAAGCCTTTCCCACTGCACCATAATTTACTTAGTTAAACAGCAGCCCAGCATTTTAAGGGGGTTCCACCTCCAGAGGTGACAATGTGAGAGCAGGTTGTGCTTTCACACCACCAGAAGGCAATTAGTGAGTTAACTCAGCTGGGCTCTGACACTTGCCCCCACCAAGTATCAGAGGCCGGTTGAATTTAACTGGCCCTGCCAGGTTGGGACGTTTCACACCACACAATTACCAGGAATGGACCCATTAAATTAGCCAGTTAACAGAAGCGGCGGTGTGAAAGCGACACCGTAGCCCTGCCGCCAATGGACACTGAGGGGCTGGATCGAGAGAACACTGTTTAAACATGAATCATGAGTAGCATCAATGCATTGTAAAGAGAATGCATTGATTTTCTGGTAAAAATGAATGTAAAGAAACATATAAACTGATTGTAATGTACTTTCTGTATATATTTTTATGAATAGAGTTTATTTCTGAAGTAAAAGAAATCTCATCACCACCACCACAGTCCATGTTAGATCAACGTGCTGTACAGGGAAAGTGGATTGTGTCTGTTTATTTCCCCCAGCCCTCAGTAGATTTGAGAACTTTCCAGATGCATTGTTCAGGAGGAAACACGAGTGTTGTTGATTTGGATTAACGGTACAATGAGTTGATCAAGTTTACTGTATGTATATTTGCGAATAAAGTTTATTTTTGAACATTAAAAAAAACTCAACCTCATCTCCCAAAAATCGTTGATGTGGCTGGTTTCTTCCCAACTCTCTTTGATTAGCCATGCCGAATTTTTGGCATAACAGCCCATGCATCTGGCTGTTTGTTAAGCTCAATTACATTTCAGATTCCCTGTCGAAAAGCCAATCTTGCAACAAAGCCTTGGCTGGAAATGTTAAAGTATATTCAAAAATGTAATTCCACCATCCAAGTTAATGCCAGTTCTTCAACCACTCATTCAGATCTACTGCAAGAATTTAAGGGTAGAAAATTAGCTTAGTTCCATGTGCCAAGCACAACATAAGCATTGTTCCCTCTAAGCTGTGCATGTGCGCGTGCACACGCCCATTTTGCAACCAGCGCACAAAGGAAATTAATGTGCGCACAAAAGGTTAGTTGCCTAAAGTAATGTAGTAATTAATAATTATACTTATTGATGAGAGATAGTCTGTGCCAAAATTATCTTGAAATAATTTCAAGTTTACATTTGCACAAGCATTCAGTGCATACATGTTTTCCTCACAGGAAAAAAACATATGCGCAACATCTGATTTTTGAGCACACTGACTACTAAACATGGTGATGTTGAGGGAACTCATCCTCAGCTTCAGAAGTTTGCATGCCCTACTGTGACCAAGGATAGATTTCTGCTTTATCTTGGGGGACAAAAATTGAACTGCAATTTTGAATCATTATTCCAAACTATTCCCAATTTTTAAAAATAAATGGATCCATTGAAGTTGATAAAACCGAATGCACTGAGATGAGTATAGCCAGCTGCCAATTTGGCCCAGAACCTAGATGAAGCTTTCTTGTGAGTTAGGCGTATCAATATCCCTGCATTCAAGGACAAATGATTCTGAACACCTTGGAGCAGACCTCCATAACTCTACGCTGCAGTAGTGATTGGACTATTGCATGGAGGGCAGCTGATGATGAGATTGAAAATGTTTACTTCTCAGAGAGATTGCAAAATGTGCAAGCAACCGAGTTAGATCTGTGAAATAAAATACAGGTACACAATCCTTTATCTGGAACCCCTGGGGGACAGTGTGTTCCAAATTTTGGATTTTTCCGGATTTCAGAAAACCCACCCGAATTGTGCTGCCGTATCCATCCCCACCCCCTTCCAGTCGCCCGTCGTCTCCCCCAACTGCAGTCCCTCGGCCGTCTCCCCCAACTCCTGGTCCCTCAGCAGTCTCCCCCAACCATCAGTCCCTCAGCTGCCTTCCCCAACTGCCGGTCCCAACTTGCCGGATTTTGGAGCTTTCTGGATTTTACATGTCTGGATAAAGGATCATGTACCTGTTCTTGATCTATTTGCTTCTACAGAAAAAAATCTATAAAAAGGGTCCTCAGAATGAAATGTTAACTGTATCTCTTTCCATAGATGCTATTTGACCTGTTGAGCATTTCCAGCATTTACTGCTTATACTTCTTGTATCCATATGCTTGCTACTAATGAGTTGAGAATTCTAACAACATTATGCATTTGTTTCATTCCTCAACCTGATTTACAGCTTTCTTCTACAATCTTGCCCATGTCCTTTCCTGCTTGACCCCAAGACAATGTTTTGGCAATCTAAATGCACATTATTCACTGTTGAATATGATCTCTTCGTCATCAGCCTTCCCCACCTTCTGCCACTCACATCCAATCTACATATTTGCCACCAGATGTCAGTGGAAAATAACTGGACAACTACACCAACTTAGTAGGGATGGCCCTGAGTGCAAAGCCCTGCAACAGGTAGTGGACACAGTTCAGGACATCCCAGGCAAAACCTTCCCCTCCATCGAGAATATCTACGGGGAACACTGCTGTCGTAGAGCAGCAGCAGTCATCAAGGATCCACTCCACCCAGCACATGCTCTGTTCTCACTGCTACCCCCAGGAAAGAAATAGCGTGCCACAAGACTCATACCACCAGGTTCAGGAAAAGCTGCTAGCCCTTTCTGTATTACACAATCAGTTTATTTACAGTTCTTCATTTGTTTACATGTGTATATTGAGTCCAGATTTTTTTGCACTACCAAGTGGTTATTCTGCCTCGCCCACAGGGAAAAATAATCTCAGAGTTGGATGTGATGTCATGTATGTACTTAGACAATACATCTGAAAATTGACCTGAAGGATCAGCTTCAAAAGCAATGATAATCAATTGAGTCTGAGATCTTCCCAATCTTTGTGGTTCAAATATTGCATTAGACAACGTACCAACCAACTAATCAATCAATCAACCAACTAAATCTATCTATTTATTTATTTATTTACATCATAAGTGATCATAGGGTTGTGGGGAAGTATAGAAACATTAAATTAACTAGATTATTCTTTTTGAAGAATCAACATGGGTGTGACGAATTAAATTGTCTCCTATCCTGTTCCATTAATCTGTATCCAAATCTTGTCACAGGACAAATTCAACCAAACACCTGCTGCACACCTCAACACTAACAGGTAGTGAAGAAACACCATATTTAACTTGCCCTTCCCTGACTCAAGGTAAAAGTTTCCTCCAAAATTTTTTGCTTTGATGAATATCATGTGCAGAGTTTAGGGTTTGATTTAACCCACAAAGAAATTTTACTGATATACATTTATGGATCTTGCCCCCCTCTGCTGTAATGTATGTTTGTTGAGCATTAAGATATGTACCTATAAATTCTGATTTGTCAGTGGAGCATTAGGACTGAGTGAAACATGGTCTTTTTGTTTATGTTTGTACACTATACTTTAAAAGGATCTCAGGGTTGTATGTGAAGTCATGTATGTACTCTGATAATAAATCTGAAGACTGTATGTCAAATCTGTAAATCTATGTTGTTCAGCATGGGTCCTCTACCGGCATCACCTACGGCTCCTAGAACGCTTCCATCAGCGCTATCTCCGCTCCATCCTCAACATTAATTGGAATGACTTCATCACCAACATCGAAGTACTCGAGCTGGCAGAGTCCGCAAGCATCGAATCCATGCTGCTGAAGACCCAACTGCGCTGGGTGGGTCACGTCTCCAGAATGGAGGACCATCGCCTTCCCAAGATCGTGTTCTATGGCGAGCTCTCCACTGGCCACTAAGACAGAGGTGCACCAAAAAAGAGGTACAAGGACTGCTTAAAGAAATCTCTTGGTGCCTGCCACATTGGCCACCGCCAGTGGGCTGATCTCGCCTCCAACCGTGCATCTTGGCGCCTCACAGTTTGGCGGGCAGCAACCTTCTTTTGAAGAAGACCGCAGAGCCCACCTCACTGACAAAGGAGGAAAAACCCAACACCCAACCCCAACCAACCAATTTTCCCTTGCAACTGCTGCAACCGTGCCTGCCTGTCCCACTTCGGACTTGTCAGTCACCAACGAGCCTGCAGTAGACGTGAACATACCCCTCCATAAATCTTCGTCCGCGAAGCCAAGCCAAAGAAAAGATGTTGTTCAGCTTAGTGGGGAAATATTCAATAGTGTATGGAGCCCAAAGACTAAAGCACCCAAGGGGATTTAACTTGCAGCATATGATCCTGTTAGACCTCGTTAAATTATTTTAGTATATTTAATAATAGGTGTGTCAATGGCTGAAATAAAATCATGACAGCAGATGCTTAAAGCAAATCTGTTAATAACTGTGCTAAAATGAGCAAAGACAATTTGATTTGTTTCATATAATGTTTGTCTGAGGTGAACAATTTCATTGAGTTGAATTTTGAATACTGCATCTGACAATGAAGAAATAAAGGGGAAAGGCCTTAGGAATTCATTGCTTGCCTCCGGTGATCCAGGAGAATCTGAACGTGAGTAGGAATTAACCCAAAGGTAATCAGTATTGTTATTCTTTGGGTTTGAAGGGCTTTCCCTCCCTTTGCACAATCTAATGTCATGGAAATATCTCTATTTATAACCATTACAAATGTTCAGCATTACTGAATCTCCTGTTGAGGCATAACATGTTACCATAATCCTTAGGAATGCAGAAGTAGAAATGCCTGTTGCCAGTTTCAAATGTTAAAATTAACAGTAGTTTCTTTGTACTTATGCTTTAAATAGTTAAAGTACAATGTCCAGAAATTTGCCAATCAAATTGCCTTTTTCTGTATTGAGTGAATGAAGATTGGGGTTGGTGCTGAATCAGCTAGTTGGGGCAGATTGAAACAAATTGGAGTTAGGATGGTAATCTTCCTTCCTGCAGGCTAGATGTGTGCACATTGAGTAAGATCAGCGCATAATCCTACACAATTGGAAGTCTTGCCTGGTATCCCCTTTAAAGCTCAGGCAGAGTGACAGCTCTGAATCCAGTTGGTTGCCCGTGGCCTGTGCAGTCATACACCACAAAGAGAAGTCAATACTTTGATGGATTGAGAAAAGGGCAGAAAATTGGATAATGAAAGGGGCAAAAGGAAGCCAGGTGAAGTAAGAAGGAAAAAGAAAACTGTATTTCCCACGGGCCTCGGGTAAATGAAAAGAGTGTCTGCTTTTTCTTATCTTAGTGCATTGATGCTTTCGGTCAGTAGTGCAAGTGTAGTGAGGAATATTGGAATATAACAACATTTTGTTACAAATAGACAGCAGTGCTTTGAACTAAGTTTTGGCATTAACAATTGGATTTCCAAGTTCAAACTTACCTTGTTGGTGGTAAATATGAAAATATGAAGATATTGTAAAATTATGTCCCTTTCTAAATTGTTCCTGACAACAATGGAAGTGATTAGTGGACAGTGAAAGCCAAGCTACAGCAAGGCCTGATGGAGTAACATTCCAGGAGTCTGTGCTGTGCTGTCCAGTATCATCTCTCCCAGAACAAGACATAGAAAAGGACACCACAGGAGGAGGCCCTTTGGCCCAATGTGCCAGTGCAAATTTAAACTGATCCAATCTGCCTGCATATAGTCTGAATTGAATTTAACTTGAATTATTTTTATTTTATTTTAAATTTATTTTTATTTAGAGATACAGCATGGTAACAGGCCATTTCACCATATGAGTCTGCGCTGCCCAATTTACACCCAAATAACCTACATCCCTGTATTTTTATTGTCATGTGTATGAAGATCAGTGGTAAGTTTAAAATACTTGTCCTGCATATGTATTGTTTGCCTGTATGTATGTTATATCTGGTTGTATGTCCTGCATGTTTCATCGGGTTGTACTTGTACAATCGGATAACAATAAATTTGACTTGAAAGAGAGCAGTTAATACAGTGCAAAGTCTGAAATGAGGTAGGTTAGTAAGATTAACAGGTCATCTTTTACATATGAGAAGTCTATTCAAGAAAAAATTCTGATAGTAAGAGGAAAGAATCTGTCCTTGAAACTGACAGCTTTCAAACTCCCATATCTTCTGCCTAATGGGAGAAAACAGAGTGGGACCTGGGTGGGATAGGTGCTTTATTTCATTGACTGCTTTCCCAAGACTGCGGGAAGTTTAAACAGAGTTGGTGGCAGGGAGGTTGGTTTACCTGATGGCCTGAGCTGTGTTCACAACTCTGCCGTTCTTTGCGGTCTTGAGCAGAGTAGTTCCTGTACCCAGTTAGATGCTTCCACATACAATATCTTCTGCGGAGCATTAATTAAAAATTGATCAGGGATATTGAGGTCATGCCAAATGTTCTTGGTATGTTTTCTAGTTTGTATTACCAATATGTCTGGACCAAGACAAATTGTTGGTGATACAGTGATTACACTGAGGAAATTAATGCTCTTAACCATCTCCACCTCAGCATCATTGATACAGATGGGCATGTACTCCAGCCTACAAAATGTAACCATTAGTTCCTTCATTTTGCTGACATTGAGGGTGAATTTGTTGTCCTGAATAGTGACCCATCTCTATTTTCTGCCTGTTCATGTGTCTGTCTAAATATCTCCTCCTATTCTATTGCGTTGCATGCGTATCTTCACATATCTGTTGGCACTGGTGTATTCAGTCCCATCACCTTTCCTTGTGTAAACAATTTGTACCTGAACATATATATCTCTTGTCTATCTAGTGACTTTTTTTGCCCACAATAGCACTGATTGTCAATTTAAATATAAGCAGAATGTCATCTCTGTGAGGTGTTTTAGCAGTGTAGGACTTGGTGCAACAAGATAAATATTATTCAGTTCATTTGGAAGTGTCTATCACTGAATAACTAAATAAGTTGGATATACATTGAGTGCAATTTTGCGAGGTGGTTTTTATGGTTGAACGTGGAAATGATAGCTTCTCGGTCTTCATGGCCTTTTGAATATGGGCATGAGCTACAAATGATAGATGGACGAGCATATGAAGTTGGATAGACTAGGCTTGTACTCTCTGGAATTAAAGATTGAGGGGGGATCTTATAGAAGCATATAAAATTCTTAAGGGTTTAGACAGACTAGATGCAGGTAAGTTGTTTCCAATGCTGGGTAAAACCAGAACCAGGGGTCACACTTTAAAGATAAGGGGGAAGTTTTTTTAGGACTGAGATGAGGAAAAAATTATTTTTTCAGAGGTGGTGGATCTGTGGAATTCTTTGCAGCAAACGTGGTGCCCACTATGCAGTAGTAATCCATGCATTCCTGTACCCCAGTGGTTCTCAACCTTTTTCTTTCCACTCACATGCCACTTTAAGTATTCCCTATGCCATAGGTGCTCTGTGATTAGTAAGGGATTGCTTAAGGTGGTATGTGGATGGAAAGAAAAAGTTTGAAAACCATTATTTTAATCGTGCCTAATTGGCTTGTTATGTGCACGGTTTCATAACTCTAAAGGAAATGGGCCAATGACAATTTTTCTCAAGCAAACTATTTCATTAACAATTGGGTCGAGAGCAGTGATTCTCAACCTTCCCTTCCCACGCACATACCTCCTTAAGCAATCCCTTACTAGTCACAGAGCACTTATGGGATAGGGAATACTTAAAGAGGTATGTGAGTGGAAAGAAAAAGGTTGAGAACCACTGCTGAACACATTGGCATCTTGGAAAATCTAGAGATCCATGAAAGAAATGGAGAAACATCACCATTACTGTTCAACAAACTGAGGGGCAGGCATGCAAGCAAACATTCCAGGCCATTGTGACCAGCATTGAAGCTCTGATTATGCACAACCAACTCTGCAGGACATATCACATTGTCTGCATATTCTATATCAGACTCCTTAGCTTTTTCTCTGAGCTCTGTTGTGGGAAGAGATCTCCAGGACAGAGGAGGTACCTCAAGGGTGTCTTCAAATCGTCCTTGAAGAATAACTGAGCCTCATCAATTTCTGGGAAACATTGCACCAGACCCCTCAAAAATAAAGAAGCTGCAGAGGGAAGAAACCTCTCGAATCTCTCCAAGATTGTGTGGAGCCATGAGTTGAAAGAATCCACTACATCTGTGACGTTGTTGACCACCTTGGACCCCACAGAACTGGAGTAGAAGCAAGTTATCATCCTTCCATGATTGCAAGCAAAAGAAGACTGTTTGCTGTGTTAAGTGAGAGATAAATATTGTACAGAGCTCCAAAGATGATTACCCTATCCATCCTTAAACCACACTTTCTGATACACCAGATTCCTCTTAACGTCTGATCTGGAAGACCAAAACATGACAGCATATGGTCACCTCTGTACTCCATGTGCAGTTAACGTTGATGTTTCTCTGAAGTCACAGGAGTGGAATTTGAACTCAGTTTCTTACTGCTGCAGATGCACTTCTGAAAATAATTGTGAAGGAGTCATTAGTTCTTTAGAAGACAAACACAGGTCTAACCTATTCTGCAGTGATGAATTCCCTCTTTGAAAGAATTAAGCCACTCTTTCTCCATAATTAATTACCTGTTTATTATATCACATTCTCAAAGGTGGTCACATTCAGTCTGAGCAATCTCGCAATTTTGATAATGAACTATTAATGAAGAAAAGAAAGGATGATCCTTTGGTTATTTCATCCTGAAATGCTGCTCAAATGCCAGTGATACATTGTGGGCTGTGCTTTTACCCAAGGGCGCAAAGCTGAATGATTTAAACATGTTTAACGTGTGAAAACGTGTTCTGTGTGGGTAAGGAGAACTGTACACATTTTCCCTGGGCTTCCTACAGAGACGTCCAGGAAAGATACTCAGTCAAATTCTATGCCAACCTACTTCCTTTATCAGGCACCAAAATATGCTTTGTTCCAGAAGAAGAAAAAGAATATGTAACCATTAAATAAAACCAGGACTAATAAAGCCAAGAGTTTGGATTTGTTCTCAACTGCATAACACCCCTCACAATGCCAGTGGATTCGTCACTATTTGCTCAAGTGTTTTGCAGTAAATTGCTATTTTGCTGTGTTTCTTTGTACTGCTGTTATTTCTTGTATGTCATGAGGCTTTCACATTGAGCCCAATCCCGCACAATGTTGTCAGTTCTTTGCGCTCTAATCTTGCTACATCTTTGCATTGTCATTTTAAACAAAAGTACACAGCCCCCACAATGTTTTCATCCTCGTGTACAAAGCCAACTGTGTCTATAAAGCAAATCTTTCCCTTTTGGATCTTGTTTGCAGAAAGCTTAAAATGTCACGTGGCAGAATAAGCATTTCAGCTGCTCTCTGTCAGCAGAGAGGGATGAGAAGGAAATAAAAGCATGTTGAGCCTTGGACTGCGTTTGGTGGTGGTAGGACACGCTGAATGAAGAAAAACAGGGACTTTTTGGTTTATAAAGGAGACTTAACATACTTTCTCCTCAGCAGAATCAGCTGAAGAATGACATCAGAAGAAAAGTAGCAAGATTTTGGACAAGGCTTCCTGAATAGCCCCTGATCTCCTTAAGCTTGTACTCTTCTCACTCTTTCTGGGAACAAATGAAAAGCGAGAGAGAATGAGTCTGAAAACCATAATCCGCAGCCACTTTGCCCTGTGGTTATGCTTCGAATGACCTTTGATTTACATTTACTTGCTAGTTTCCTAAACCTCCCAAGGTTCCTCATGGTGAAGGCTTCAAAAACCTGATTAAAAGCCTACTGCACTGGAATTCCACTATTCAAATGTGGTGAGAAGGATGAAAAGGAGATTCTTTGTGTCTGTTAATTCTTGTTAAGAACCCTATTTGACGAGATGCATCTCTGTTGAAAGCAATATCATGCCAAGAGAACTTTTGTCACTTTCACTGTGCAGTGTTCCTTCTTTTTTTTAAAAAAAGAGGATATGCACAATTTTTATCTGAGATCAATAGTGCCCAGCCTACCTTTAAAGCTGACTCATCTGTTGTTTTGCAGTCGATTGCTAAATCACAGAGCAATGTATTCATGCTACGTAACAATATATTCCAACTGATGTCAAGCTGCTGTATAAACAAGATAACAAAAAAAAAATTAAGCTTGCAGTCAGATAGTGTTTGCTTCACATTGTTATAATCCTTCAGGTGAAGCTCTAGTGAGTTGACTGCAACACTCAATCACGTGGCACAAATGCACTATTTCCAAACCAGGCTAAGGATAAAATCTGTCAGAAGGAACTACTTTTTAAACTAAGTATCTGTTTGGCTGCAGCAATTTAAAAAATGGTGGATATGTACATTGTACAATGTGTATGACAATAAATTTTATAATAATACAGTATTATTTTGCCTAATGACAATACAATGATAGCTGGCACCCAATTTCAGGATTCTATGAAAAAGATCTCGCCTCCATTAAAAAAAAACTCATCTCTTCCCGTTCACTTGATCTCCATATTGGCAAGGGGTAGGAATAAACAGAGAACCATAAACTGCGGATGCTGGAACCTTGAGAGCTGCTGGAAAAACTCAATGGGTCAGACAGCGTTTCAGTCAATACTGGTCATTTCTACCTACAGAAATGGAGATCATTTCCCCCAGCAGCTCATTGCTTGCTGAGGGTTAGTTCCCATGAAAATATTATTTACTTGATGGGTACAAGTTGGAACATTTGGGCTTGGTTCAGGTCTGAACTGAGCTCAAGGTTCACCAAGACAACAGTAAACCCATCTACCCTTTTCCAGGGGCCTGAGTTCTAGTGCTACGTTTGTGGGTTATTATCAGACATCCAGAAGAACACTAAAACTGATCCTAAGCCCTTTAATATGCAAATTAGGGGCCTTTATCACCGCTCATAAATTAAAAAGGAAGCAATCCACCAATTGAGGTGCTTCAAATTCGATGAACAGCAGCTCAAGGGAAAACTGTAAATTGTTTTTAAAAATGGCCCAGGGTTATTTCTAGGCCATAAATATTCCTGACAGAAACAAGAGGTGCACAGCCTTCAAGTTAATAACAAATACCAGAAAGTAAAGATGATTGATACTTGCCTGTTTTTACAATGGCTTCTGCAAAACAAAGCTGCAATAATATGAACGACCAATATTCAAATAGACATAATCAACCTCGTATTGCATGAGAAAAATGTGTAATTTTTAAAAAAAATTAGAAATACAGTACGGTAATAGGCCACCCAATTAAACCCAATTAACCTACGCCCCCCCAGGTACATTTCAAACAAAGTACTGAGGATGTGGTCAAAACAAAAATATATATACAAATAACAATTCACACAGTTTCTGTAGGGAGAGAAACAATGTGGCAATTTAATGGTTCAATGGAATTTGTGCAATTGTAATAAGGTCATTTTCATTTATTGTCCTCCAATTGTCCAGCTAATGCCGAGAAAGTGTATTAAACAATAATTTTGGATGTGGTTTAATCCCATTTCCAGTTCAATTAGTATTCCACAGGTCTGCTCTGGGTTTAAAATCTAACCTCAACAACTAGGGATTTAAATTGAACAATCTAGAATTTAAGCGGTGGGTGCTAGCGAAGGTGACTACCAGAAGTGTCTTATCTCATTCACTAATATATACTTTAGCAGTCTGGTTGTTGTGATTTCAGACCTAAAGCAATGCCAATTGAAATGGATTGGGTCTTAATGAAGGATTCCAACCCAAACTTTGACCATTCTTTTTCTCTCACTGGTACTATTGGACCTGCTGAGTTCCTCCAGCAGGTTGTGTTTTTGGGGCCATTTAAATATTCTGCTTTTCTAATTTTCCTGTCAAAGTGAGGAGCATATTTCCATTTATCATGAGGAACTGCCATCCCTTTGCAAACTCAACCCATCTTCGTGACTTCGCAGACATACAATGTCCTTCTGGGTTGAACCGCCTATTCCTGTGTTGTAAATGTTCCACGTTCTCGCAGCTTTTCTATTCCAAAATGTTCCATTCACTTCCTTCAGCTGCTGGTAATATATTGTAAAAAGTTGAGAGGCACCCCATTAGTTGCAATCTGACAACTTACAAATGACGCTCTTATCCCTACTCTCTGTTTATTAAACAATCCTCAGTTCTACAAAATTCTGTGACCCTCAGCTGTGTGAGTCCTGTTGCAAGTAAACATTTTATTTGTCAAATTATCAAATGCCTTTTAGAAGTCCAATTTTGCTGCATCTACTTACTTACATTTATTTTATCCTCAAAACATTAAAGGGCTTGTTGAATGTTAATTCCCTTCAATAATTTGTCTAATTATGTTATGCTTTAGTCCAGTTATCACTGAGGTAGTGGATTCCAGCATTTTAATGATGACTAACTGGACTGCATGGTCTTTTAATTCTCCTTCCATCTTGAGTAGAAAATTTGCTATTGATGTTTTCCATTTCAAGAGAATTTAGGAAGATAATTGTACAAGGCCAAACTTGGAATATTGTGTACAGTTTTGGTCATCAAAGTATAGGAAAGATATCAACAAATTGGAGAGCATGCAGAGAAGATTTACTAGAACGTTGCCGGGGTTACAGGGTCTAAGTTATAGGGAAAGGTTAAATAAGTTAGATCTTTATTCTTTGGAGCATAGAAGGTTGAGAGGGGATTTGATTGAGGTATTTAAAATTATTAAGGGTATAGATAGAGTTGATGTGGAGAGGTATTTTCCTTTAAGAAAGGGGGAGATACAAATGAGAGGACAAGAGTTGAGAGTTAGAGGGCAAAAGGTTCAGAGGAAATGTGAGGGAGGATTTCTTCACTCAGAGAGCAGTGTGTGTGGAACGAGTTTCCAGACAAAGTGGCAGAGATAGGCTCGATATTAGCATTAAAAGAGAGGTTGGATATGTATATGGAGGTCTGTGTGTTCTGTGATGGAAGTGTTTGAGAGCTCGGAGCTTGGAGCGGCTGTGTCGAGTGCCGGGCCCGGAGGTTCTAGAGGCTGTGAAGGTCGTTGGGTCTCTCTGTCGCTATTGTGCCAAAGCTTGCGGGCCCATATGGACATGTGGACTGTGTGGAAGTTCTTCACTTCAAGCTGCTAGACTTTTTAAAATCTAAGTCTACGAAAATGTAACTTTTTTCATCTTTACTGTATTGTTTGCACTGGTTTTTTTAATTCACTATGTAGCTCTGTGTAGGTGTGTTTCAGACTTGTGTAGTTTTTTTGTTTTGTCTGGTGTAGGAATAACGTAGTCATGTGCTGTCTATGTCATTTTTGTGTAATCCCGTGATGTGTAGGTAGCATTATGGTTTGGAGGAAAGTTAGCTTGTTTTTTTACTGTGTACTGTTTTACAGTCTGCTCTTAAATGACAATAAAGGCATCATATTGTAAGACTAAGAAACAATGGGAACAAGATTTTCAAAAAGAATTTTCTGATACTACACAGGATTCTATTTTGAAATTGATTAATCTATCTTCTCTATGCACCCAAAGTTGATTATTGCAATTTAAAGCATACATCAAGATTGCATTTCCAAAATTCAATTGGCTACATTTTTTACTAATTTCTCATCAGTGATGGATGTAAGACTGAAGAAGGTACATTATTTCATATGTTTTGATCATGTTCCTTGCTTTCCAATTATTGGGAAAGTGCCTTCTGTACCTTGTCTTTAGTTCTTTTTTTTAAACTTTATTTATTTGTTCAAAAAACAAATAGTATATGACATATACAACAATCAACCATAAACATGAACGTTATTTCTTTAGTTCTTAATATTAATTTGGCTCCTAATCATTTTCTTGTCCTATTTGAAGTAAGTATGTCATCTGATTTAAATTGGTCTGGGCTACGATCCCATGTAGTTGCCTTTGCTCTTCCTTGTGGAAGAAGAGCCATACTTATGAGATGGATGGAATCAACCTCTCCTACCCATAGTCAATGGTTATCTGATGTGATGGCATGCTTGACTCTGGAAAAAATTGGATGCTCTACTAATGTAACAAAACTTAATTTTCTAAATTTATGGAGTCCTTTCCTTGATTATTTTCAGAATTTATAAGATCCTATTTTACGGATCAATATTAAGACACTTGTTGAATATTTGGAATAAAGTTCAATTAGAAATTGATGGTAATATTCTTTCATTAAAACCACCATCCCCTATTGATCTTTTCAAAAGATAATCTTTTTTTTAAAATACATGGTATCATAAGGGAATCCCTAAATTAGGAGATTATCATTATAAAATAATAGATTGATGTGTTTTGTTCAATTAATGATTAAATACAATATACCTTGTAATACATTATTTTGTTGTTTTCAATTGAGGATTTATTTAAGAGAGAAATTAGGACCTGAAATGATTTTAAAAGATATTTCAAATTTGGAAAAAAATTATGGTTGATGAAATGATTCAATTGCATATATATTATTTCAAGAACAGACATCAAAAGTAAGATCGTTTAATTCAAAAGAAAAATGGGAACGAGACTTAGATACGACTACAGAACAACAAGATTGGCAAAATTTGTATAAAGAAGTTATGACAAATACTATTAATGTAAGATATAGATAACTTCTTTATAATTTTTTTTACACCAATTGTACATTACTCCTCAGAAATTGAATAGATGGAGATCTAATTTAGCAGATCAATGTGTGGAACAGAAATAGGAACATCATTCTATGTGGTCTTGTACAAAGGTTAATCCTTTCTGAATTTCTATGAGTAAATTTCTGCAATGGATTATGGGGCACCAAGTGAAAAATCCTGCAAAAGGTAGTGGACTCAGCCCAGGAGATCACAGACAGAACTCTCCCCACCATCAAGAATATCTAAATGGAACATTGTCATCTGAGAGCAACATCAATTATCAAGAATCCACAGCAATTAGGACATGTTCTGTTCTTGCTGCTGTGCATCCTCTGCCAGATCCTAGCATTCAACCATCAATTGTATGCACACCTGGCATCCATCAAGGATTGGAAGCTCATGTCCCTGGAGACCGTCACCTTGAGGCCCTCCCCACCTGGGTCTCCAGTTTGGCCCTGATGGTTTATAGGACTGGGCCCCCTGACGCAGGTCAGGGAGACCTACAGGATCAGGACTCCAATGTGTACTTTACCAAACCTCCCCATCTTCCCTTGGACCCTTCCTACCCTCCACCTCCCTGATCCCCTCCATTCTTCCCCTCTCAGAGACTGAAAGCTCTGTCCTCAGTAGAGGCCTCACCTTTGTTCCCTTCGCCCATACCTTAATGAGTTCCATGTATGTCATGATGTTGAACTCTTTTTCCATTGGCTCTGTCTCCATCTTACTTCCACAACCATGATTCTCCACCCCCAACCCCCCACTACAAATCCTTTCTCCTGCTTTAAAACATATTCCTCCTTCTGGACACCTCGTTCCAATCTTCTACCTGATCTGGACCTTTATATCTCCAGTTACCACCATGACATTAACTGTAGTGACTTCATTACTCCCCTCACTCATTCCAATCTCACCCCCTCAGAAGGCCTGGCCCTCCACTCTCACCATCAAACCTGTGGACAAGGGTGGCTCTGTTGTGGTCTGGCCTCTGATCTGGCACTGACCTCTATCTGGCTGAAGCCAGATGACAACTCTCAGACACCTCCTCTTACTTACCCCTCCAACAGAATCCCAACCAAACTCATCAAACCACTGTATCACACACCATCTCTGAACTCACCACTTCTGGTCACCTCCAACCTTATTGTTTCCCAACCCCATACCACCCATTTCTACCTTCTATCCAAAATCTACAAATCAAATTCTTTGACTGCTCCTTCCCCACCAAATTGGTGTCCACTTACCTTGAATCCACCCCCCTCGTCCAGTCCCTCCGCACCTACATCTAGGACATTTCACACATACTTCAACAATTCAGCAACTTCCAGTTCCTTGAACTATATTGCCTCATATTTACCATGGCATCCAATCCCGATACACCTCCATTCCCCATTGCGAAGGCATCATTTCCTTTCATTTCCTTCTGGGCAATGACACCAACCAGTCCCTCTCCACAACCACCCTCCTCCGACTGTCAGAATGTCCACACCCTCAATTTCTCCTTTGATTCAACACACTTCCTCCAGGTTAAAGGGGTAGCCATGGATACCCACTTGGCCTCAGCTATGCCTGCCTTTTTGTTGGTCACATGGAGCAATCCATGCTACAAGCCTACAAAGGCAAGGCCCCTCAACTCTTCCTTTGCCTCATTGATGACTACTTTGGTGCTGCCCCATGATGAGCCTGTTCACTTCATCCACTTTGCTGCCAACTTCCACCCTGACCTCAAATTCATTTGGTCCATCTCGAGCAACACTCTCCCTTTCCTCCATCTCTCTGTCTCCATCTCAAGAGACAAACCCTCGACAGACATCTTCTATAAACCCTCCAACACCCACAGCCATCTTGAACACACCTCTTCCCTCCCTGTCCCCTATAAGGATGCCATTCCATTCTCTCAATACCTCCATCTCAGTCACATCAGCACCCAGAATGAGGACTTCCATGCCGGATCATCAGAGATGTCCTCTTTCTTCAAACAACGTGGCTTTCCCTCTACCACCATCACCCATATATCCTCCATTACCCGCACATCTGCCCTGGTCCCTTCCACCCTCACGTGCAACAAGGACAGGATTCCTCTTGTTCTCACCAGCCTCTGCATCCATCACATCCTGCTCCACCATTTCCACCACCACTAGACACATTCCCCTCTCCACCTTCTGAAGAGACAATTCTCTCCATGACTCCCTCATCCACTCCTCCCTCCCCACCAATTGTCCTGTTGGGACCTATCCATGTGACTGCAGAAGATGCTCCATTTATGTCCATACCTTTTTGTGAACAACAATCCATTAGTGAAGTCTCTTGGGCACTCTCCAAAGCTTTTGCAAAGGCTCTGAGGCCCGACATGTCTAGCATTAGCAGATCTCCAGTATTTTAAATAAGATCTGTTTTATAGTTTTTGCATGTGACCTACACTAACAAACCCTGCCCCAATTTATCTCCCAAAAACATATCTATATTCTGTCACACAACATTTAACTTGTGAATCTTCAGGGGTCATTCAGTGCCCCTGCTGTGGTCTCCTCTAAGTCAGAGACTGGATGCAGAATGGGAGATCACCTTGGTTCTGTCCGCTGCAATAGCGTGGATCTCCCAGTGGCCACCCATTTTAATTCTCCATCCCATTCCCTTGCCAACATGTCTGTCCATGGTCTCATGAACTGCCAGACTGAGGCCACCCATAAATTGGAGAAACAACACCTCATCTTCCGTCTGGGCACCCTCCAACCAAATGGCATTAATGCTGACTTCTCTGGCTTTCACTAAAAGAAACCACACTCTTTTCCCCCCATTATATCTCTATTCCCAGTCTTCTTTTGCACAGACAAGATAAATTCTCACAAAGTCCCTTAACATAACCAATTAACACCTTTTGAGGGTCTGGATTCCTCCTCCTGTGACTGTCTGATATATCCGGCTTCTGCCTTTTATGACATTTCCTTGAGAAAAAGGGCTCAGGCCTGAAACATCGGCAATACATCGTTGTCTCCTATGGATGCTGAAAAGACCGGCTGAGTTCCTCCAGCATTTCAGTGGGCTTACTACAATCACAGCATCTGCAGCCTATCATGTTTCTCTCTTGCTGCCGTCATCAGGAAACTGATAGACGAGCCACAAGATTCGTATCGCCAAGTTCAGGAACAGCTGCTACCCCTCCACTCTCACACTTTTGTGCAACAGACTCAATCAGAGACTCAATGAAGGAGTCTTACTTTGCACATTATTTATTCCTGAATGCTTATTTTGCGTGTATTGCACAGTCAGATATTTTACATTTCTTCCTTTCATTCCTCTCTTTTATATGCGTTTTTTTTTTCTTGAGTACAGTTTACAGTTACTGCTAAGTAAAACTGGTGCCTGGCCTGCAGAATCTTCAGGTTGTACGTGATGTCATGTTTCTTTTCTTTGGCTTGGCTTCGCGGACGAAGATTTATGGAGGGGTAATGTCCACGTCAGCTGCAGGCTCGTTGGTGGCTGACAAGTCCGATGCGGGACAGGCAGACACGGTTGCAGGGGAAAATTGGTGGGTTGGGGTTGGGTGTTGGGTTTTTCCTCCTTTGCCTTTTGTCAGTGAGGTGGGCTCTGCGGTCTTCTTCAAAGGAGGTTGCTGCCCGCCGAACTGTGAGGCGCCAAGATGCACGGTTTGAGGCGAGATCAGCCCACTGGCGGTGGTCAATGTGGCAAGCACCAAGAGATTTCTTTAGGCAGTCCTTGTACCTTTTCTTTGGTGCACCTCTGTCACGGTGGCCAGTGGAGAGCTCGCCATGTAACACGATCTTGGGAAGGCGATTCTGGAGACGTGACCCACCCAGCCCAGCTGGATCTTCAGCAGCGTGGACTCGATGCTGTCGGCCTCTGCCATCTCGAGTACTTAGGGATGATAGCGCTCCAATGAATGTTGAGGATGGAGCGGAGACAACGCTGGTGGAAGCGTTCTAGGAGCCGTAGGTGATGCCCTTCATAATACTCTCATAATAAATTAGGACTTTCACACCTCCCTCTGTACTGACTTCCCACACTCATTAAGTTCTTGACTTTTGGTCTTTATTCAAGCTGCACCCATTAAAGCTCAGTCCTGTGCAACAGCGAAACCTCTACCGTGATAGCCCACCTGAATTTTCCAAGTATTGACTTTACCTTTGTTGATACTGATTATCAATTATTCAAATAGCAGTGAACGAGAGCCTTGTTTCATCAACCCCTTGGCAGGCAGCATGTATTTTGGGGTCTATCACTGGGGAAAAAAAAACTAAAACAACTTTCAAGTTGAATTCCATATATTAAACAGAAAATTAAAATGAAATTGCTATCTCGTCAACTCACAAAATTCTCAATTTTTTCCACTCTGTTTAACTAGTAATCTATTAAAGTTGCAAACAGCAAGAGACCCAACAGCAAGACAGATGAGCAAGCTCTTGTTTGGGTTCTGCCAGGAACACTCATTTCCAGATCATATCACATAATTGGATTAAAACCAAAGAATGGAGCTGACTCTGAGAATGACTACTTTAACTGTAATTTGACAGAGTGCAGCATTCGGGAACATTGATATTATTGATTAATGGGAATTCAGGAGAAAAACTCTCCACAGCCTGGAGTTTGCACAAAGGAAGATGATTATATTGTTGCAAGCCAATTGTCTTGATCCCTGGCATCATTCAGGCCAGTATCAATTGTCCAACCATTTAATCCTCTTCATCTTTCCATTGGAAGGTTGGAAATGGGAAGATCCTCAGTGATTGCACCATGTTCCATTCCACTCACAATCCCTCAGAAGATTAGAGCACAACGTAGACAAGTTTTGAGTGCCAATCCTTGACCTTCTCTAACTGAAGGTTCTAACCACCTCTGCTTGAACTTGTCCCTTGAGGAAGGGCTCAGGCCTGAAACAACAGTAATATATCTTTACCTCCGAAGGACACTGCGAGACTGGCAGAGTTCCTCCAGCATCTTGTTTTTTTACATGAATCATCATGTCTGTAGACTTTCGTGTTTTGGCCCACCTCCACTTGAACTTTGAGCACCCATCATTAACATTTTGGTGGGGAGGGGGTGGAATTCATTGACCAGAGATACAAAAAGAGCAACTACATAAATACTGTAGTTGTAAAAGCAGTTCAGAGGATATCTCCTGCATGAAAGGAATTTTTTTCATACATTAGCATTTTCAGATGATAACAGGCCCTTTCAGCCTACAAGCCATGCCACCCAATTGACCTACAACCCTGGAACATTTTAAATGGTGGGAGGAAACCAGAGCACCCGGAGGAAACCTACACAGATACAGGGAGAATGTACAAGCACCTTACAGACAGGACTGGATTTAAACCCCACTCACTAGCGCTGAAATGCTACGCTAACTGTGCTCATTCACTTCCCAAATATTTTCCATTATCTAACAGGGATCTCAGGAGTATAATGAAATCCTTTCCATTGCCAGAAAGAGTGTTAATCCAGCAACACACAAGCTGTTCTGTATCATTCAGGACAAAACATCTCACTTGACTAGTACCAATAACTCTTTCAAAAACTCTTACAAACCTAGTAACCACTTGCTTTGACAGCTTTGACAGCACCTCTCTTTTCTTTCTTTTTAAAATATTGTTATTGGTGTTTACAGTATACACAAATGAACAGTACAGATTCAAAAGAAGAGAAAAAAAAAACCTTATAATTCAAAACCCCTACGACTAAGCAAGGTTAAAAGCTGACATGTAGGAATCAAGACACAACAACCTGGAGATGGACAGCACAGCATCAAAGCTTCACCACAACCCAAATTCTTTAGGTTAGGATAACAGTCCATAAATGGGCCCCACATCTTTTGAAAGTTAATATTTGACTCCTTAATGGCATATCTAATTTTTTCTAAACTTAATATCACTTAACCATTCTGTGTGTGTGTAGGTGGAGTATTGTCTATTTAATCAAAATTGCACGTCTGGTTATCAATTAAGTAAAAGATAAAATTTGGTTTTGAGTTGGAGTCAATAAAATGTCATCATCTTGAAATGATCCAAATAGAGCAATTAAAGGGCAAGGTTCCAATTTAAAATTGAAAATCACTGATAATGTTTGAAAGATATCTTTTTAAATTTTTCTAAACTAGGGCAAGTCCAGAACATGTGAAGCAAAGAAGCAATTTTACATTTGTCAAATAGAGGATTTATACCTGAATAAAATTTAGACAATTTAACTTTAGATATATGTATTCTATGGGTCACTTTAAATTGCAACAGTGTCGTGCACAAAAGGAGCTAATATTAATCACATTACAAATAGAACCCCACACCTCATCTGAGAATTAAAAATTCAAATCCTGAACCCAATCGTCCTTGATTTTAACTAACGAGGCTACCCTTAGATCAAGCAAATTATTACAGAGATATTAAACCTTTATGAGGAAGTTGTAAATCAAAAACTGTATCAAGGATGTTTGCCTCCCTCAGGGATTCACAGAAAGTCAAGGATCTGTGATTAAACAAGATGTCTGATTTGTAAATATCTAAAATAAAATGGGTCTTTGGTAAGTTAAATTTTACCACCAATTGTTCAAAGGAAACAAAATTGTTTTGAATAAAATGGTCTTTAAAACATTTAATACCCAATCTATGCCAGACATTAAAGACAGTATCTTGCAAAGAAGGTTGATAAAGATGATTACCATTAGATATAATAGGGCTGGCATGAGAAAAGTGCTGAAATCCAAAAACCATCTAAATTGTGCTCATATTCTCCAACTAATTATTGGATTATCAGACAGTGATTTTTCAAAAGTCATGAGAGAGGGGCATAGTGCCAAAGGATTGCTGTATCGCACACGTGGTTCCTTTGTTTAAAAAGGGTTCGAGGAGTAAGCCTGGAAGTTATAGGCCTGTAAGTTTGACATCGGTGGTCAGTAAGATAATGGAAAGTATTCTTAGAGGTAATATATATATATATATATCTAGAGAGACAGGGTCTGATCAGGAACATTCAACATGGGTTTGTGCATGGAAGGTCATGTTTGACAAATCTTGTTGAATTTTTTGAGGAGGTGACTAGGAATGTTGATGAGGGTAGAGCAATAGATGTCGTCTATATGGATTTCAGTAAGGGCTTCGATAAGGATCAGCATGGAAGGTTGATAAGGAACGTTCAGGCACGAGGTATTAATTTTCAGATAGTCAAATTGGATCAACAATGGCTAGAAGGTAGATGCCAGGGAGTCATGGTGAATAACTATCCGTCAGGATGGAGGCCAGTAACAAGTGGTGTGCCTCAGGGATCGGTATTGGGTCCCTTTCTATTTGTCATTTACATTAATCATTTTGGATGATGGATTTGTAAATATTCAGATGATACAAAGATGTAGTGGATAGTGAAGAAGGTTTTCAAAGATTGCAGAAGGATTTGGACAGCTTAGAAGGGGGGACTGAAAGGTGGCAGATGGAGTTTAATACTGAAAAGTGTGAAGTGCTTCATTTTGGAAAAAATAATCAAAACAGGATGTACATAGTAAACGGGAGGGCATTGAAGAATGCAAAAGAACAGAAAGATCTAGGAATAACAGTTCATCATTCTTTGAAGGTGGAATTTCATGTGGATAGAGTGGTGAAAAAACTTTTTGTATGCTGGCTTTCATAAGTCAAAGCATAGAATATGGGAGTTGGGAAGTGATGTTGAGACTGTTCAAGGCATTGTTGAGGCTGAATTTAGAATACTGTGTACAGTTCTGGTCACCAAATTATAGGAAGGATATCAATAAGGCAGAGAGGGTGCAGAGGAGATTTACTAAAATGTTGTCTGGATTTCAGAATCTAGATTACAAAGAAAGATTGAGTAGATTAGGTCTTTATTCATTGGAGCGTAGAAGGTTGAGGGGGGATTTAATAGAGGTATTTAAAATGATGAGAGGGATAGTTAGAGTAGATGTGAATAGGCTCTTTCCCTTGAGGGGAGGTGAGATTCAAACAAGAGGACATGAGTTAAGATTTAGGGGGCAAAAGTTTAGAAGTAGCATGAGGGGTTACTTCTTCACTCAGAGAGTGGTGGCTGAGTGGAATGATCTTCCAGAAGAGGTGATCACAGCAAAGTCAATTTTGTCATTTAAGGAAAAGTTGTATAGGTATATGGATGGGAGGGGATTGGAGGGTTATGGGCAAAATGAGGTAGGTGGGACTAGAGGAGATCACTTAGATCACTACAGACTAGAGAGGCCGAGATGGCCTGTTTCTGTACTGTAATTGTTATATGGTTATATGGTTTAGATAGCACCAAGACACAAGAGCAACTTGTCCGTGAACTACTCTTTGCAGACGATGCCGCTTTAGTTGCCCATTCAGAGCCAGCTCTTCAGCGCTTGACGTCCTGTTTTGCAGAAAGTGCCAAAATGTTTGGCCTGGAAGTCAGCCTGAAGAAAACTGAGGTCCTCCATCAGCTAGCTCCCCACCATGACTACCAGCCCCCCCACATCTCCATCGGGCACACAAAACTCAAAACGGTCAACCAGTTTACCTATCTCGGCTGCACCATTTCATCAGATGCAAGGATCGACATCGAGATAGACAACAGACTCGCCAAGGCAAATAGCGCCTTTGGAAGACTACACAAGAGTCTGGAAAAACAACCAACTGAAAAACCTCACAAAGATTAGCGTATACAGAGCCGTTGTCATACCCACACTCCTGTTTAGCTCCGAATCATGGGTCCTTTACCGGCATCACCTACGGCTCCTAGAACGCTTCCACCAGCGTTGTCTCCGCTCCATCCTCAACATTCATTGGAGCGCTTTCATCCATAATGTCGAAGTACTCGAGATGGCAGAGGCCGACAGCATCGAATCCACGCTGCTGAAGATCCAACTGCACTGGGTAGGTCACGACTCCAGAATGGAGGACCATCGCCTTCCCAAGATCGTGTTATATGGCGAGCTCTCCACTGGCCACTGAGACAGAGGTACACCAAAGAAGAGGTACAAGGACTGCCTAAAGAAAGCTCTTGGTGCCTGCCACATTGACCACCGCCAGTGGGCTGATATCGCCTCAAACCATGCAACTTGGCACCTCACAGTTCGGCGGGCAGCAACCTCCTTTGAAGAAGACCGCAGAGCCCACCTCACTGTCAAAAGACAAAGGAGGAAAAACCCAGCACCCAACCCCAACCAACCAATTTTCCCTTGGAACCGCTGCAATCGTGTCTGCCTGTCCCGCATCGGACTTGTCAACCACAAACGAGGCTGCAGCTGACGTGGACATTACCCCTCCATAAATCTTCGTCTGCGAAGCCAAGCCAAAGAAAGAATATGGTTTAGATAATGAAATGGATAAAAAAAGTCCCTAGAATTGCCAATCTTGAAGTACTTATAGTAAATTTCAGTTCCATTCCATACTGATCAAGATGATTATCGAAGTGTAACAAAAGAACCAAATCATGTATATTTACCGCCCAGTAACAAAATCAAAAATTAGAAATTTCAATCCACCAATCCTTTTCCTTTTTGAAGAAGAACTTTATTTAAGTGGGGGAGCTTTCCTTGCCATATGTAGGAAGATGTAAGAAAATCAAGTGAGTCAAAAAAGGTATAGATTGGAAAAGATATAAACATTTAAGTAAAATGTTCATTTTAATAAAATTTAATGCACCTAATCATGGAAATAGATTAAGGTGACCATCCCAATAACAGTAATTTGACCTGATTAAATAAAGTGGAAAAAATTTCCTTTAAAAAAATGTTAATATCTCCTAGTAATAGTAATTCTGAGAAAGGTAAACTGATCTTTCACAACCTTTAAAGGAAAATTAGAATATCTGGGTATAGATCAGTGGTTCTCAATCTTTTATTTTCCTCTCAGATAGCACTTTAAGTAATCCATATGCCTTTGGTGCTCTGTAATTAGTAAGGGATTGCTTAAGGTGATATGTGAGTGGGAAGGGAAAGTTGAGAACCACTGCTCTAGACCCAATTGTTACTGAAACATTTTGCTTGAGAAAAATTGTCATTGGCCCATTTCCTTTGGATTATATATCCATTGCAGGCAAAATCTTCGCTAGGATTCTACTAAATAGAATAATACCTAGTGTCGCCGAGAATGTTCTCCCAGAATCACAGTGCGGCTTTCGCGCAAACAGAGGAACTACTGACATGGTCTTTGCCCTCAGACAGCTCCAAGAAAAGTGCAGAGAACAAAACAAAGGACTCTACATCAACTTTGTTGACCTCACCAAAGCCTTCGACACCGTGAGCAGGAAAGGGCTTTGGCAAATACTAGAGCGCATCGGATGTCCCCCAAAGTTCCTCAACATGATTATCCAACTGCACGAAAACCAACAAGGTCGGGTCAGATACAGCAATGAGCTCTCTGAACCCTTCTCCATTAACAATGGCGTGAAGCAAGGCTGTGTTCTCGCACCAACCCTCTTTTCAATCTTCTTCAGCATGATGCTGAACCAAGCCATGAAAGACCCCAACAATGAAGACGCTGTTTACATCCGGTACCGCACGGATGGCAGTCTCTTCAATCTGAGGCGCCTGCAAGCTCACACCAAGACACAAGAGAAACTTCTCCGTGAACTACTCTTTGCAGACGATGCCGCTTTAGTTGCCCATTCAGAGCCAGCTCTTCAGCGCTTGACGTCCTGCTTTGCAGAAACCGCCAAAATGTTTGGCCTGGAAGTCAGCCTGAAGAAAACTGAGGTCCTCCATCAGCCAGCTCCCCACCATGACTACCAGCCCCCCCACATCTCCATCGGGCACACAAAACTCAAAACGGTCAACCAGTTTACCTATCTCGGCTGCACCATTTCATCAGATGCAAGGATCGACAATGAGATAGACAACAGACTCGCCAAGGCAAATAGCGCCTTTGGAAGACTACACAAAAGAGTCTGGAAAAACAACCAACTGAAAAACCTCACAAAGATAAGCGTATACAGAGCCGTTGTCATACCCACACTCCTGTTCGGCTCCGAATCATGGTTCAGCATCATACCGGCACCACCTACGGCTCCTAGAACGCTTCCACCAGCGTTGTCTCCGCTCCATCCTCAACATCCATTGGAGCGCTTTCATCCCTAACGTCGAAGTACTCGAGATGGCAGAGGTCGACAGCATCGAGTCCACGCTGCTGAAGATCCAGCTGCGCTGGATGGGTCACGTCTCCAGAATGGAGGACCAGCGCCTTCCCAAGATTGTGTTATATGGCGAGCTCTCCACTGGCCACCGTGACAGAGGTGCACCAAAGAAAAGGTACAAGGACTGCCTAAAGAAATCTCTTGGTGCCTGCCACATTGACCACCGCCAGTGGGCTGATAACGGCTCAAACCGTGCATCTTGGCGCCTCACAGTTTGGCGGGCAGCAACCTCCTTTGAAGAAGACCGCAGAGCCCACCTCACTGACAAAAGGCAAAGGAGGAAAAACCCAACACCCAACCCCAACCAACCAATTTTCCCCTGCAACCGCTGCAACCGTGTCTGCCTGTCCCGCATCGGACTTGGCAGCCACAAACGAGCATGCAGCTGACGTGGACTTTTTACCCCCTCCATAAATCTTCGTCCGCGAAGCCAAGCCAAAGATGAAACCATGTACATAACAAGTCAATTAGGTAGGATTTAAAAAAGATTTTTTTTTCCACTGACATACCACCTTGAGCAATCCCTTACTAATCGCAGAGCACCTATGGCATAAGGAATACTTAAAGTGGAAAGAAAAAGATTCAGAACCACTGGTATAGATCCATTTAAAGGTAAAAATTCACTTTTATGCAGATTCAACTTGTACCCAGAATATTGACTAATATGAGAAACCCTGTGGAAGTGCCACTCAGCAACATGTATTCGGCATTGGATACTGCTGGGGGGAACAGCCTAACGGGGACGAGTCATGGAGTTCAGGTCTCTGGCACAGGGGCCGCCCCTGAGGTTCAGAAGGGAAGGAGGGATAAGAACAGGATACTTGTAGTTGGGGACTCATTAGTCAGAGGGACAGAGAGAATGTTTGTGGGACGAGATCGGGGATCCAGGTTGGTCTGTTGCCTCCCTGGTGCCAGGGTCAGGGATATCTCTGATCGAGTTCATAGCATTCTGCAAGGTGAAGGAGAACAGCCAGAAGTTGTGGTCCATGTGGGGACCAATGACTTTGTTAGAAGTGGGGATGAGGTCCTGAAACAGGATTATGTGGAATTAGGTAGAAAGTTAAAAAACAGGACCTCCAAAGTAGTAATCTCTGGATTGCTGCCAGTTCCATGCGCTAGTGAGGGTAGAAATAGGAGGATGTGGAGGACGAATGCGTGGCTAAAGAGATGGTGCAGGGGGCAAGGGATAAGATTTCTGGATCATTGGGATCTCTTCTGGGGAAGGTCGGACCTGTACAAAAGGGACGGACTCCACTTGAACTGGAGGGGGACCAATGTGCTGGCAAGCAGATTTGCTAGAGCTGTGGGGGACGGTTTAAACTAGTTTGGCAGGGTTGTGGGGAACAGAGTGTAAGAGTAGTGTCAAGGGAGCATGGCCACCTAGATAGGAATAATAACGATAACAAAGGTAGGATGGAGATTACTGTAAAAGGTAGAAAAGAGAATATATGTGAGGGTCATTCTCTGAAATGCATATATTTTAATGCAAGAAGCATAGTGAACAAGGTAGATGAGCTTAAAGCATGGACAGATACTTGGGGTTATGATATTGTGGCAATTAGTGAGACCTGGCTACAGGAGGGGCAGGACTGGCAACTTAATATTCCAGGATACATTTGTTTTAGATGTGATAGATCAGGGAGTAAAAAAGGGGGAGGAGTTGCTCTGCTTGTTAAGGAGGACATTACTGCCGTGAGGTGGCAGGATGGTCTGGAGGGATCATCCAGTGAAGCTGTTTGGGTGGAACTGAGGGGTGAAGGAGGCATGAGGGTGCTAATAGTGGTGTATTACAGACCACCAAATGGGCCAAGAAAATTAGAGGAACAAATTTGTAGGGAGATAACGTATATGTGTGAGAATCATAAGGTAGTGATCATGGGAGATTTTAACTTCCCTCACGTTGATTGGGATACCCATACAGTTAGAGGACTGGATGGGCTAGAGTCCGTTAAATGTGTTCAAGATTGTTTTCTAAATCAATTAGTAGAAGAACTGACTCGGGACGGTGTAATACTAGATCTTCTGTTAGGGAACGAGCTAGGTCAGGTATCGGACATTATTGTTGGAGAACAAATTGGGTCTAGTGATCATAACTCTGTTAGTTTTAGGGTAGTTTTAGGGAAGAGCAAGGAGGGGCCTAAAGTTGAGATTCTGGATTGGAGAAGAGCAAATTTCGAAGGAATAAGATGGGATTTGGGGATATTGAGTGGGACAGGATATTTTCAGGTAGGATGTAAATGAAAATTAGAGGATATTCTAAAAAGAAATTTTGAGGGTACAGAGTAGATATGTCCCAGTGAGGATCAAAGGAAAGGCTGGAAGTCATAGGGAGGCTTGGTTTTCGAGGAATATTGGAAATTTGGTTAGGAGAAAAAGGGAGGTGTACAAGAGGTATAAAGAGCAAGGAGCTGAGAATTTGAAGGAGGACTACAAGGAGTGTAGAAGGAATCTTAAGAAAGAAATTAGAAAGGCCAAAAAAAGGCACGAAGAGGCTTTGGCAGACAGAGTAAAAATAAATCCAAAGGGTTTCTATAGGTACATTAAAAGTAAAAGATTAGTGAGGGATAAAATTGGACCCCTTGTAGATAGCGAGGGTAGGCTGAGTGAGAAGTCAAAAGAAATGGAGGAAATGTTGAATGATTTCTTTGCCTCGGTATTCACTAGGGAAAAAAATATTGAACCAGTTGAAGTAAAGAAAAATAGTGGGTAGGTTATGAAGCATATAAGGATAACCGAGGAGGTAGTGATGGCTGTGTTGAAAAAGATAAAGGTGGATAAATCTCCGGAACCGGACAAAATATTCCCAAGGACACTCAGGGAGGCTTGTGGACAGATAGTGGGGCCATTAACAGAGATATTTAGGATGTCACTGGCCACAAGGGTAGTGCCAAAGGATTGGAGGGTTGCGTATGTGGTTCCGCTGTTTAAGAAAGGGTCCAAATGTAATCTTGGAATTATAGGCACGTGAGTCTGATGTCTGAGGTAAGCAAGTTGATGGAAAGTGTTCTGAGGGATGGTTTTTACAAATATTTGGAGGTACAGGGATTGCTAGGGAGTAATCAGCATGGTTTTGTCAGGGGTAGATCATGCTTGACAAACCTGATTGAATTTTTCGAGGGGGTTACAAAAAAGGTTGATGAAGGGAAAGCTGTGGATGTTGTCTATTTAGACTTTAGTAAAGCTTTTGACAAAGTTCCCCACAGGAGGTTATGAAAAAAGGTGGAGGCATTAGGTATAAATAAGGAGGTAGTGAAATGGATTCAGCAATGGTTGGATGGGAGGTGTCAGAGAGTAGAGGTAGAAAATTGTTTGTCCAATTGGAGGACGGTGACTAGTGGAGTTCCTCAGGGATCGGTCCTGGGTCCACTATTGTTTGTTATATATATTAATGATCTGGAAGTAGGGGTGGAGAATTGGATAAGTAAGTTTGCGGATAATACAAAGATTGGTGGTGTTGTGGACAGTGAGGAAGATTACCCTAGATTAAAAGGTGATTTAGGAAGGCTGGAGGTGTGGGCTGAGAAATGGCTGATGGAATTTAATACAGATAAGTGTGAGGTGTTACATTTTGGAAAGGCAAATCTAAAAAGGTCATATGCATTAAATGGTAGGCTATTGAGATGTGCAGAGCAACAAAGGGATTTAGGAGTTGTGGTAAATAGTACCCTCAAGGCTGATACTCAGGTAGATGGTGTGGTGAAGAAGGCATTTGGAATGTTGGCCTTCATAAATCGGAGTATTGAATTCAAGAGTAGGGAGGTTATGATGAAATTGTACAAGGCATTGGTGAGGCCAAATTTGGAGTACTGTGTACAGTTTTGGTCACCAAATTATAGGAAAGATATAAACAAAATACAGAGAGTGTAGAGAGGTTCACGAGAATGTTGACAGGATTTCAAGGTTTGAGTTACAGGGAAAGTTGTGCAGACTAGGGCTTTTTTTCTCTGGAGCGTAGAAGATTGAGTGGGGACTTGATAGAGATGTTTAAGATTTTAAAAGGGACAGACAGAGTAAATGTGGATAGGCTTTTTCAATTAGGGGAGATTCAAACTAGAGGGCATGGTTTAAGATTGAAGGGGGAAAATTATAAGGGGAACATGAGGGGAAATTTCTTTACGCAAAGGGTGGTAGGGATATGGAATGAGCTTCCGGAAGACGTGGTTGAGGCGGGATCATTGGTTACATTTAAGGATAGACTGGATAATTACATGGAAAGGAGAGGACTGGAGGGGTATGGACTGGGTACTGGTCAGTGGGACTAGGAGGGTGGGGATTGTTACGGCATGGACTAGTTGGGCCAAACTGGCCTGTTCTGTGCTGTAAGTGGTTATATGGTTATATCATTATAAAGCTAATTTGCTTGGTAAAGAAACAACTGCATTAGATACAAAAAGCAAAAGACCATCTGCTCATAAGGAAACCTTGTGTTCAATGCCATTCCTATGGATCCTTATAAAATCTCTACTTTCACCAAGAACAATTGCTAGAGGTTCTAATACCAAGTCAAAAAGTAATGGACTTTAAGAACAACTTTGATGAGTATCCCGAGGAAGATTAAAAGGTTTTGATTGCTGTAAATTAGTAAGAATTGAAGCAGTAGGACAAAAATATAGTAATTTAATCCATTTAATAAAACATTTAATTAAATTTTTCCAAAGTGGCAAATAGATAACACAATTCCACCCAATCAAATGCCTTCTCTGCATCTAAACAAAGAACACATTCAGGGGTAGGAGTGGGAGGTAAATATAAAACATTCAATAAATGGTGTATGTTAAAATAAGAATAACAGTTTTTAATAAAACCTGTTTGATCTTCAGAAATTTTCAGTGGTTAACATTCTTCAATCTACGGGCCAATATTTTTAGAAAAAATTTTCATATCTACATTAAGTGAAGAAATAGGTCGATAAGAGGTTCATTCAAATGGTTCCTTCCCCTTTATCAGAATTAGAGAAATACAAGCTTCATTAAAAGATGATGGAAGATTCCTTTGTTTAAATGAGTCATTAAGCACAGAACTTAATTGAGAAACAAGCAATTTGGAAAAGGATTTATTAAATTCCATGGGGCTCTGGAGATTTACCAAATTGTAAAGAGGAAATTGCAAAAAGCTTCTCCTCTTGAGAAATAGGTGCCTCCAGACTTGTATGTCTATTCTAGAAAGTGTAAGGCAGTCCAGGAAATCCAACAATGAAGTAGTATCATTATTGGATTCAGAAGTATATAATCTGGAATAGAATTCTCTAAAAGTGTCATTTATTTTAGAATGGTTAGTGGTATACCTACCACATTCCATCCAAATCCTATTAAATTGTCTTTTAGCAGCCGTTCCTTTCAGTTAGCTTGCCAAAAGCTGACCAGACTTTTCGCCATGAATGTCGAACTGATTCTTATTCCTCAAAAGTTGCTGTTCAATGGGATGTAGAAAAAAGATCAAATTTAGTTTTAAGTTCAACTCTCCTTTTATTTAAATCAGGATTTTTAACTTGTGTATACTGTAAATCAATGTTTAATCTGAGTGATTAAATCTAATCTTTCTTTATTAGTCCTCTTTATATTAGCTGTATAAGAAATAATTTGCCCTCTCAGAGTGTCCCGGACAACCAGGTTATAAAAGTTGGAGAAGAATTTATGGTGAAGAAAAACTGAATTTGTTCTTCCCATAAAATTTTTAAAAAAATTATCTGAGTCTTCTTCTTTGCTTGGCTTCGCGGACGAAGATTTATGGAGGGGGTAAAAAGTCCACGTCAGCTGCAGGCTCGTTTGTGGCTGACCAGTCCGATGCGGGACAGGCAGACACGATTGCAGCGGTTGCAAGGGAAAATTGGTTGGTTGGGGTTGGGTGTTGGGTTTTTCCTCCTTTGCCTTTTGTCAGTGAGGTGGGCTCTGCGGTCTTCTTCAAAGGAGGCTGCTGCCCGCCAAACTGTGAGGCGCCAAGATGCACGGTTTGAGGCGTTATCAGCCCACTGGCGGTGGTCAATGTGGCAGGCACCAAGAGATTTCTTTAGGCAGTCCTTGTACCTTTTCTTTGGTGCACCTCTGTCACGGTGGCCAGTGGAGAGCTCGCCATATAATACGATCTTGGGAAGGCGATGGTCCTCCATTCTGGAGACGTGACCCATCCAGCGCAGCTGGATCTTCAGCAGCGTGGACTCGATGCTGTCGACCTCTGCCATCTCGAGTACCTCGACGTTAGGGGTGTGAGCGCTCCAATGGATGTTGAGGATGGAGCGGAGACAACGCTGGTGGAAGCGTTCTAGGAGCCGTAGGTGGTGCCGGTAGAGGACCCATGATTCGGAGCCGAACAGGAGTGTGGGTATGACAACGGCTCTGTATACGCTTATCTTTGTGAGGTTTTTCAGTTGGTTGTTTTTCCAGATTCTTTTGTGTAGTCTTCCAAAGGCGCTATTTGCCTTGGCGAGTCTGTTGTCTATCTCATTGTCGATCCTTGCATCTGATGAAATGGTGCAGCCGAGATAGGTAAACTGGTTGACCGTTTTGAGTTTTGTGTGCCCGATGGAGATGTGGGGGGGCTGGTAGTCATGGTGGGGAGCTGGCTGATGGAGGACCTCAGTTTTCTTCAGGCTGACTTCCAGGCCAAACATTTTGGCAGCTCCGCAAAGCAGGACGTCAAGCGCTGAAGAGCTGGCTCTGAATGGGCAACTAAAGCGGCATCATCTGCAAAGAGTAGTTCACGGACAAGTTTCTCTTGTGTCTTGGTGTGAGCTTGCAGGCGCCTCAGATTGAAGAGACTGCCATCCGTGCGGTACCGGATGTAAACAGCGTCTTCATTGTTGGGGTCTTTCATGGCTTGGTTCAGCATCATGCTGAAGAAGATTGAAAAGAGGGTTGGTGCGAGAACACAGCCTTGCTTCACGCCATTGTTAATGGAGAAGGGTTCAGAGAGCTCATTGCTGTATCTGACCCGACCTTGTTGGTTTTCGTGCAGTTGGATAATCATGTTGAGGAACTTTGGGGGACATCCGATGCGCTCTAGTATTTGCCAAAGCCCTTTCCTGCTCACGGTGTCGAATTAAAACACCAAAGCCTCTTTGTAAAAGGAATGTCAGAAAAATTCAAAGACAAGATAACAGGAGCATGATCAGATGCCACTATACCTTGAATTTAAACACGATTTGGTCAATGAAATCAATTGATTATCTATTAAAAAAAAATAATCAATCCGTGTATAGCTACAATTCTTATTTGTAAAAGAAGATTCTCTGCTGTTAGAATATAAAAAATGTCAAACATCATAACCATAAATATTTGCTTGAAAAGAATGAATTACAGCTGCAGATTTACCTGGAAGAGCAGGTTTAGAAGAAGAATGATCTAGAACAGCATTTAGCCAGCAATTAAAGACACCTCCAAATACCAGTGAGTATTGATTTAAATCAGGTAGGGCTGAAAAATTCTTTCAAAGGTTTCCAGCTCATTCATGTTAGGAGCATGTAGATTAGCTAAAACTATTATTTTATTATATAACTTACCTCTATGAATAATATAATGGCCTTATTTGTCTGATAACGTGTTTTGAACTACAAATGAAAAGTTTTAATGAATTGAAATAGAAACTCCCCTGATTTTGGCATCAGGAGAAGAATGAAAACATTGGCCGGTCCATTTAGACATGACCCTATCCTTTTCAGAAGACCTGATATGGGTTTCTTTTTTTTTTTACACCATAAATCACATTAGCCATGATATACACTATTTCTTTTTCACACATATACAGTGACTTTTCTCCCCCCCTCCCTCCTCCCAAGCCACCCCCCCACCCCCCCCCCTCATCCATTTTAGGTATACAATCTAGGTTGCATTAAGCCAGTCAGACAATGTTGTCATTCAACAAAAATACACCAGAAATTCTACTGAGTCCATTCTTTTCTTTCCTTCTCCTTCCATCAACTTAGGTAATGTTTGTCCCCGGTAGGTTTTCGCTATTGTATTTAATGTAAGGCTCCCATACTTGTTCGAATATTTCAATATTATTTCTTAACCTATATGTTATTTTTTCTAATGGAATACATTTATTCATTTAAATTTAGTAGTTTCTTCCTTTTAATTTGGTTATGTATTCCATTAATATTTAAAGTCATATAGTTCAGCGTAGCCCTTTTATATTTTGTTTATCTTCTCTTTCCGTTTTTCCATCATTACCTTTCCTCCTTTTCCATTTCTGTTTTCTTATTTTCAACTCTTTATAAGACAACATTCCTACAACATCCAACATTTTCCTTATTCTCCTATTTCTATCTTATTTATCCCCAATCTCCCCTTCCCCTCCTGAGTTGTCCTTTATCCCTTGTCGGACAACCACATCTCCCCTCTCCATTTGGATTTGCAAATCCACTCGCAAGCGTCAACTGATTTTGCAGTGACCGCTATTTCCCCCCACCCCTCCCCCCCCAGAAAAGATTTCACTTTTCATGTCACAAAGGTCACTCTTTTAATTCCCTCCTTATTCTCTCTATTCCATTACCTTCCCTTATTAATTCTTGTCTATACTATCTATATTTTCCTCTAAGTACAGATACATTCATGTATGCACATTGTCTCTATTCACTCTTATACCTCTTTACCCGCATACATATCAATCGTTATCATTTTTACTCTCATTACCCGTCTTCCTCCCTCAGTCTATTTTTGTAATTGTTCTGCAAATTTTCGTGCTTCTTCTGGATCCGAGAATAGTCTGTTTTGTTGTCCTGGAATAAATATTTTCAATACCACTGGATGCTTTAGTATAAATTTATACCCTTTCTTCCATAAAATCGCCTTTGCTGTATTGAACTCTTTTCTCTTCTTTAGGAGTTCAAAACTTATATCTGGATAAATGAAGATTTTTTGCCCTTTATACTCCAGTGGTTTGTTGCCCTCTCTTACTTTTTCCATTGTCTTCTCCAGTACCTTTTCTCTTGTAGTATATCTTAGGAATTTTACTACAATAGATCTTGGTTTTTGTTGTGGTTGTGGTTTAGAGGCCAATACTCTATGTGCCCTTTCTATTTCCAATTCTTGCTGTAGTTCTGGACATCCTAGGGTCTTAGGGATCCACTCTTTTATAAACTCCCTCATATTCTTGCCTTCTTCATCTTCCTTAAGGCCCACTATCTTTATGTTATTTCTTCTGTTATGATTTTCCATTGTATCTATTTTTTGAGCTAGTAGTTCTTGTGTCTCTTTAGTTTTTTTATTAGATTCCTCCAATTTCTTTTTTAAGTCTTCTACCTCCATTTCTGCTGCTACTGCCCGCTCTTCCATCTTGTCCATTTTCTTTCCCGTTTCTGTTAAGGTCATCTCTATTTTATTCATTTTCTCTTCTGTGTTGTTTATTCTTTTTCTTAAATCATTAAATTCCTGTGTTTGCCATTCTTTAAATGACTCCATGTATCCTTTAATAAGAGAAAGTACCTTCTTTATCTTGCCTTTCTTTTCTTCTTCTATTTCACTGTACTCTTCCTCTTCCTCTGGGTTGGCCATCTGTTGTTTCTTTGTTGCCCTTTCCTTCTCTTCTTTCTTGTTTCCATTGTCTTCTGTGGTCTCTTCTTGCTGCAGGTGTTCTGCAGCTGTCGTTGCCGGCTGTGGAGATCGACTCCCCAGCTGGTCCCCCCTCCCGTCGGTGTGTTGTTTTTCATGCGCATCGCGCATGCGCGAGGAGTCGCGCATGCGTGGTTGCGCACTTTTACTCGGCTCAGCGAGCCATTTTTGTAGTCCATTATTTACCGACCTGAGGGAGCGGGTGTCTCTCTCCGCAGCGGGCCTCTTCGGACAGGTAAGGCCTTCACCTTTTTCCTCCTTTGTCTTCTCTTCCTCTCTTCTTACCGTTGCTTTTGATTTTTCTTTTTTTGTCGCCATCTTCTTTCCACCTTTATACTCACTTTTCTGTAACTTTTATTTCTGTGCCTTTGTGTTTTCCTTTGTTTTTCCCGACTTTTCTGGAGAGGGCTGGAGTTCACCGTCCGGCCACTACTCCATCACGTGACTCCTCCTCCTGATATGGGTTTCTTGAAGAAAAATAATATCAGCCTTTTAATATCATGGTGCCTAACATGAGCAAATACCCTACAGCATTTAACTGAACAATTCATGCCTTTAACATTCCATGTTATATGCCTAAGTTGTGTTAATCATGAGCCTTAATTAATATTAATGATATGAAAATGATCCAACTGTGTCTGTCACCATTCCAAGAGCCATCTCCTTGAAACCACCCTCTACCACAAAATATGTAAAACATGAAACAAAAATAACTTTCCAAATCCAGTAAAAACCCTTCCCACCCAAACCTCCCAACTCTGAAGGTTGCAAAACAAAATAGTAGCCAGCTCAAAATACACATTATAACCCCACACACTTCTACTGAATATGTTGATATAGCTCCTTATATTAAGAAAAAGAATAATTAATATTTTTCCCAAACAAAGGAAACATTCTATAGAAAATAAATTTAACCAAAGTGAGAAATACAAAGTTTGCTGTAAAGATAAGCAATATAGAAGCATATCCCATTCCCATTATCAGTTAAAATGAGAAAAATATACGCAGATGCATTAACATTATCAAAATCTTTAAACCTTAAACCTTCAAAATAATATCAAATCATTAGTAATTAAAAAAAGGTTCCTTAAACTATAAAATTCTACATTTAACTTTCCAAGGTCAGTAACATGAACACTATAACTTATATTTGATTATTATCAAATTTTCTGGAACTAAAATATGTTGTGTGTATTCATTATTTCAATGCTGACCGCATTTTCCCACGGTCGTATAATAAACTAACTGCACAAGCCTACTTTCCCATGGTTGAATAATAATCTACATACAGTACATTCTTTTTTTGGCTTGGCTTCGTGGATGAAGATTTATGGAGGGGTAATGTCCACGTCAGCTGCAGGCTCGTTTGTGGCTGACAAGTCCGATGCGGGACAGGCAGACACGGTTGCAGCAGTTCAAAGGGAAAATTGGTTGGTTGGGGTTGGGTGTTGGGTTTTCCTCCTTTGTCTTTTGACAGTGAGGTGGGCTCTGCGGTCTTCTTCAAAGGAGGTTGCTGCCCGCCGAACTGTGAGGCGCCAAGATGCACGGTTTGAGGCGATATCAGCCCACTGGCAATGGTCAATGTGGCAAGCACCAAGAGCTTTCTTTAGGCAATCCTTGTACCTCTTCTTTGGTGCACCTCTGTCTCGGTGGCCAGTGGAGAGCTTGCCATATAACACGATCTTGGGAAGGCGATGGTCCTCCATTCTGGAGACGTGACCTACCCAGCGCAGTTGGATCTTCAGCAGCGTGGATTCGATGCTGTCGGCCTCTGCCATCTCAAGTACTTCGATGTTAGAGATGAAGTCGCTCCAATGAATGTTGAGGATGAAGCGGAGACAACTCTGGTGGAAGCGTTCTGGTGGAAGCGTAGTAGGAGCTGGACATATTTGTGGTATTAATGAATGAATAATCAAAATAGGAAAATACTGTCATCATTAATAAAGTAAGATTAATACCATCTATTTAAATCTTTAACATCTGTCTTGGGTAAACTTGTACCTCTCACTTTGTTTGTTTTAGATTGTTCACAGTGTTCGAGCAACCGAAAGAAAATAGACACACACACCGTGAGCAGTTCAGTTTATACAAGTTTTTATTACTAAATCTAAAGCTGAACTCACACTACAATATGGAAGCCCTTCCCAATTATACTTATCAATGCCTGGACTGGTCCCAACTGCCAAAGCGAGACGACGACTGCACACTTGTAATAGGTTGTCTGGGCGCCGGTAGCAGCTTCTCCACCTCCCTGGACCGGGAGGTCGGTTTGGAATCTTGAAGTTCTTCTTCTTGCTGAGAGATGTTACCACCTCTTGGAGAGTCTCAAACTTCAGCAGTGGGGCCATGGCTTATATTACCCAAAAGTTGTTTACTTCAGATCTTATCTCTTTGAACAAATGATTTAATTATCTTCAAGGCGACCAACAAAAGACAACTGCATCTCTTGGCCTCATGGTGGAAGTTGGATAATGTCTACTGATTCATATGCATCCCTTCATAAGCTAGTCTAAATCCTTCATTACAAAATCAAATATAAACAAATAAACTAAATAAACATTTTTAAAATTTAAAAAAATTATTTAGTCAATTAACCCTTTAATTAAAACAAGAAAAGAGCAATCAGACGTCCCCCACTTGAAAAAAAAACCTTTCAAGATTAAAAACAAATTCAGACACAGACTATTAGTTCATATTAAACTTAAATTTGAAACAGAATCAGCCAAAACTTTGCAAGCTTCATCCACCGAATTTAAAAATTTCCTATGGCCATCTTCCAAGGTGATCCACAGATGGGCTTGATAAAACAACACAGGTCTAAATCTTTGCTTGTATAGCTCAGTCATAACTTCTCTGTATTCTTTCCACATCTCCATAACTTCAAAGGAAAAATCTTGAATGAGTCTAATTTGTTGACCTTGATATTTCAAATTTATGTTCCAAAGAGCTTCACTAATAACCCGATCTTTCTCTTGGAGGTGATGAAACCAAAGAATTACTGAATGTGAACGATGTCCCGAGGATGGCTTGGGAGCCAGAGATCAGTGTGCTCTGTTGAGTTTGGACTTAGTTGCAAAAAACATTTCTCTAAACATCTCCACAAGTAAATTTGAGAAGGCAGTTAACTTTCCTTTCTCAGTATGTTCCTTTAAGCCCAAGATCTACTCCTGCTCTCCAAATCAACCACCTTCGAGCCTATCTTGAAGCTGCTAGCAGATATTACTTCACACTGACTTTCTAATTTATCTAAAGACAACAGACACCAACCTCTGCAGTTTCCATATGCTCCTCAATTGCTGAAATCAATTGTAGGACCTTTTCAAGCTTAGAATCGATCTCTTGTTCACTCTCTTTCACTGCTGCAGTTTTTTTTTCATGTTATCTCCCATGCTTGCTTTTTCAAAATATCTGAAATGAAGTCTGCAGTCAGAGGGGCTGTATCCTCTTCACCATTTTTTGCTGCTTTACCTCCTCGGGTTGTCGTCATTTTCAAAAATCATGATATTAAAAATTGAAGAGGCAAAGTCTAAGCCACTTTGGTTAAAATTAAAAATGCTTGCGTGAGAAATGTTTGAAAGCTGACTGGAGCACCAATCGACTGCCACCTATACCATGCAGTCGCCAGCCAGAATTGTCAGCACCTCTCAAGTCTTTTATATCTTTGGGAAGAAGGTGAGATGCTTAAAGTCCAGTAGCTTCAGGTTCAAGAACAGTTTATTTCAACAGCTATTAGGCTCTTCAACCTCCCCATACTCACTAATCATAAAACTACTCTGACCCCACAAAAAGGAATGACTGCATTATTGTAACAACACTTATTTAATGGAAGATGTGAATTTTTTTTATTGCCTCTTTAATTTAATGTATACAACACAATATAGAACTTGCAGAACAGTACAGGCCCTTCGGCCCTCGATGTTGTGTCAACCAATATAAAAACGAAACCCTTCCTACCTCGAAACCCTCTATTTTACTTACGTCCATGTGCCTGCCTCAGACGTTTTATTTTAAAACTACCTTTTCAGCTGCAGCAAGTAAGAATTACAGTACATTTGTACAATGTATTTGACAATAAACTCTCTCATTCTCACTTTGTCAAACAGGAACAGTAGATGCACATCCACTGTCGTAGATGGCTTGTTTCAGTTAAGCTGCAAAGCTCAAGCCTTGATTAGCTTGTTCGGTGAACTCCAAAGGACCCATGAAACTGGTCTCATTTCTATATTTTGCCATCCATTCCACTTCACAACATAATAACCATATTTCATTGGCTGGTTGTTTATCTATTTGTTTTTTTTAAGATATGGATGTTGTAGATAAGTCTGGCCTTTACTCCCATATGAAATCACTCCTGAGAGCAGATGGTGGTGAAAATGCTGGAGGAACTCCGCCAGTCTCGCAGCATTTGTAGGAGGTAAAGATATATTACTGATGTTTTGGGCCTGAGCCCTTCCTCAAGGTATGAGTGATAAAACAAATGTCTGAATTAAAGGCTGTGGGGAGGGGGGGCAGAGAATGGGAGAGGAAGGAATACAGACCAACAGGCAAAATGTGTTACTACGAAAGGTGAGAATTGATTTTGGTTCTATGACAGAAGACAGAGGGAAAGAGAGAGAGAAAGAGAAGGTGTGGGGTAGTTTCTAATGGAGGTTGGTGACATTGCCATCCAGTTGCACCATAGTCTTGATTTCCAACTCTGGGAAAGAAACTCCCACAATGCTTGAACTTTAGTATTTCAGGATTTAGAACCAATGATGGTGAAATGCTTTCAGTTTTTGATTGTAGGGGATTTTGGTTAATAAACTCATGATTACTGATCATGCTGGTAATGTAATTAAATGTCCAGTGTCGGTCATCAGATGCACATGATGTCATTGTCTTGCATCTGTATGTTGCACGTTACTTGTCACTTATCAGCTTGTATCTTCTTGCCTGACCAGGCAGTTGGATGGGATGTTCATAGGGATTGTGATGGAGGAGTTGGCATAATGTGCGTAAGGATTGATTCTGTGAAGATATCTATGTCAGGTTGTTGCTAGACTGTTCGTGGGACATTTCTCCAAAGTTAGTCATCTGTCCCCAGTCACTTGTTGAGGTCGAATTTACACATTCAATGTACTGCCATGTTCAAATGGAGTGCCTAGATTAATGTCAGGTAAGGATTATAAATTGTGGGTTTTTTTTAATTTCAGTTGCAACTAAATGGCTTATTTTATTATTTCATGGAGCAGTTGATGTCTAAGAGTTAGGCAAGATGCAGTGGTTTTAAAGTCAGATTCATTGATGGAAATGGCACATACTGCTGAAAGAGATCATTGAGCCAGATGAGATTGAACCAGGACATTGTGTTCCATAATTACAATCCCTGATATTATTTTGTTTTGGTTGTCCTGGTGGGATTTGAACTGTCATCTCTGGACTTTACTCCAGTCTATGCACAACAGCACCAAAGCTAAATGTTTTTTTTTTCCCCACCTTAAAGCAATGAAAAGATTTGTATCATTTTCAATCTTGCCTTGATATTCAGTCCCAGTCGGAAACACCAAACATCAGCATGTGCTCTACCTCTGAAATTCATTATTTCTCATGTCAGTGGGATGAACTTTGGAGATGAACCTGCTTGTATTATTACATCATACTTTTGTGCTTCGGCCCTTCGATGAATTTCCACTCACCTTCCGATGGTACCACACAATGTTGAAGAAAAGTACTAATAGCGGAGTGAATTAATGTTGAGCCTCATCCATGATTATCCAAGATCCAATTGTCTGCTTTTTATCTTAGCAGTGATAAGTAGAGAGCTCTTCAGCCTTAAAGCACCAAAGCCAATAGTGGCTCATCTAGACACTAAGATGTGCTAAGTCGATGCTAACCATGGACCAAGTTATCCACATTGCTGATCTGTGCTGTTGCTGGAGTCATACAACACGGAAAGAAGTTTTCAGCTCATCAAGTCCACACTGGCCATCAGTCTCCGATCCAACTGTTTATTGTCCCCACATTCTCATGAACTTCTCCCAGATTTTACCACTCACCTACACAATATGCTGGCCAATTCACCTACTGTTGAGTACTGTTTCTCTCAGTTTCAGATCCTCAGTGCTGCACAACAAAATGTATTTATTGTTGTTATAATAATTTTTTTTTAAATCTGCAACAATACAGCACTGGGTTCTTTCTGGACCTTGTTTCAAAATATATGTCTCTTCCACAAGCAATGAGATTTGTACTTGAAGTGACCCTCTTTGATCATACTTCAGACTGCGGGCCACAGCGCATCTCAACAGGGGCCATACTTCAGACTGCGGGCCACAGCGCATCTCAACAGGGGCCATACTTCAGACTGCAGGCCACAGCGCATCTCAACAGGGGCCATTCTTCAGACTGCGGGCCACAGCGCATCTCAACAGGGGCCATACCTCAGACTGCGGGCCACAGCGCATCTCAACAGGGGCCATACTTCAGACTGCGGGCCACAGCACATCTCAACAGGGGCGATACTTCAGACTGCGGGCCACAGCGCATCTCAACAGGGGCCATACTTCAGACTGCGGGCCACAGCACATCTCAACAGGGGCCATACTTCAGACTGCGGGCCACAGCACATCTCAACAGGGGCCATACTTCAGACTGCGGGCCACAGCACATCTCAACAGGGGCCATACTTCAGACTGCGGGCCACAGCACATCTCAACAGGGGCCATACTTCAGACTGCGGGCCACAGCACATCTCAACAGGGGCCATACTTCAGACTGCGGGCCACAGCACATCTCAACAGGGGCCATACTTCAGACTGCGGGCCACAGCTCATCTCAACAGGGGCCATACTTCAGACTTCGGGCCACAGCACATCTCAACAGGGGCCATACTTCAGACTGCGGGCCACAGCACATCTCAACAGGGGCCATACTTCAGACTGCGGGCCACAGCACATCTCAACAGGGGCCATACTTCAGACTGCGGGCCACAGCACATCTCAACAGGGGCCATACTTCAGACTGCGGGCTACAGCTCATCTATGATTTTTTACATAGTTGATAGGAGAGAAGTACAGATGAAACCGACTACACTTGACCTTCTTCACATGGTGCATAAACTTTGAGCAGAGTCCTAAAGTGGCCATAGCCAAAAATGGTTGAGAATGGGTGCATTAGACTACATAACTTTGAACAATTGTATCTAAGTGGGAAGAAAGTAATAAAACAATGATTTTAGGCATGTTGACCAATTTCACCACAGTCAATCAAAATCTGTTCATGCTTGTCAAATGGTATCAGTAATGAGATGGAGTGAATTAGGATTTTTAGACTGTAGACATGTGAGGGCACAATCAAAGAATTTTGCCACTACATGGGCAGTCTAAAAAGGAATGTGCAGGAATTTTGAGTGAAATCCTGCTCTGTGATTTATCCTGCAGGATCCCTACAACTTTTTGGAGGAAGCCTGCAGTGTAAATCGTACCGGAAAAAATTCAGTGACGATTGTCCACTCTACACGTCCGACCCCCGGGACTGTTGCACTCAGGTATTTGCAGTGTAACAACCAAATGGGCAGCAATTGTGTTCGTTTTTTTCTGCGATTTTCCTGACATTGCAGTCTTTTTTTTAAATCCATAATTGATACAGACTGTTCAAACCATTTGAGGTTCTGGAGACTAGTATAGGTTGCAAAATGGTTTTACAGTAGCACGTTTGGCATATGGAATTAACCAGTACCTAAGCAAGGTTTTTTTAATTGAAATTATTTTGGAATTGTCAGCTCTGCATTAAATCTTTGCCAGTCTTGTTAATCCTTAATCAATTTTAATTACAAATAGTAATAAAATTATTTCTTTCATTCCATTTAAACCTAATGCTTAAAACACCAGTCTGCTTTGGCACAGGGATTCCTCATGTGGAGGCAAGAGCCTCTGAGTGTTTGGCACAATGTGCCTGTACATCATTATGTGAGAATGGATCTCCACAGGTCCATTACACTTTCTTTGTCTTGAATACACTTACACATTTAATCTAATTTCCTGACAACCTCAATTAATGGAAGAGGTAGCAATTAAGAATTAATTAAAGATCCTGGCATTATAGGATATGTTAAATACCTGTAGATGTGAACCATGGAACGGTACCAATAAAGAACCCCAGTAACTCTAGCAAAAAGTCTAATTATGGAGCTGCTTTTAATTTAATTAAAGTCAAAGCACTCTGGCTGCATTTTAACTCCTTCAGTAGTAATGTGATTTCTGTCCCTCAAAAGTACTATTTTGTTCACGGTTTTTAACAAAGATCTTGTGACTGTGTTATATATTTAGGATATTTTTTTCTATATATTATGCATTTAGAATATGACAGCAGAAGTTTCAAAAGGCATTAAAAATTCATCGAAGCTCTCAGTTTCTTGCAGTATTTTGGCAGGAATCCAGGGAAACCCACGGAGGAACAGGACAAACAGCCACTTGCATCCCCTCTCCAAGGATTCCTCCTTTTTCCCCCTCAAAGTTATTACGCAAGACCAGGAAAACCCCCATGGATTTTTGGGACCAACACTTATTGAACAAGAGTAAAACTATTAGAATAACTTTCATCTGGCTCTTTGATCTTCCAATCGGATATATTAAAAAAAGTATTAATGTAGCACTTATCACAATCTCAAAATAATTTAAAACTCCATGTACTTTTGAAGTGTATTTTGGGCACACACAGTGAATCTCTTCCCCAGGTCAACTTCAAAGTTTTTCTGCATTGGTGAGACAGAACAGAATGGGTGACTTCTCTGCTGAATGCCCTGTGGTTGAGCTTCCTGTAACCAATCATCATAACTTTCCAAACACTCCGACGATGACATGCCTCTCCTTGGCTTCATCTATTGTGAGGGTAAGGCTGAACTTAAACTTGAGGAACACCTCATATTCTTCCCAGACAACATTAAATATCATGGAGTGAACACTGATTCCATCTCTCTTTTTATTCGGTTTCTCTCTCTTTTTTCTGACTTTATGTATATAATTTCACCTATTCGATCTTCTACTTGATAAAGGGTTTTGAAACATTGACCATTTCTATGCACAAAATCTGTCTGACTTCTGAGTTCCTCCTTCTTGTTTCTCTAAGGATTTCTACTTGTCCTGCAACTATTAGCCCCATTCACACTGGCACTTTAACCCAGTAATTAACCGCCAATCTACCATTAACATGCCAATGTGAATGTTCACGAACTGGTACACAGGTGTCAGGTCGGCCCAGGGATGAACTGCCTAGGGAGGGTGTATCATCAAAACAAATTGGCGTACCAGTTAGCCCAATGTAAAAGGGACAGGGGGGTAAGCGGGATGTTACTGCTGGACGATGGGTGCCCCTGGGATGCCAGGTGGTGGGTGTGAAAGGGCACTGAGAACCAGTTAACTTTGACCCAGTGTGAACAGCAAAAACGTGATTTTTGATCCGGTTCATTGAACCACTAATTTACTGGTTAGCCAACATGAAAATGTCTCAGCATAATTGTCTTTGTTGTATTCATTCATGTTCTGGATCACTATCATTTTGGTAATATCTGTATGCACAAATGGAGCAGCCACATAGTTACAAGTAAATGTGGTATTAAGGCACTGAATATTATGAACAATTGCAATAATCTCTACCTTTGATTCTTTCTACCTCTAATTAAACATGGTTTTGCATCCTGACTCCCACTCTGACTTACTGCAAAATCAGATCAGTGGCCATTCATTTTAATTCCACACACCACTGCCATACTGACATGTCTGTCCACGGCTTCATGTAGAGCCAATAAAAGCCTCCTGCAAATTGAAGGAACAACACCTTGTATTGCATCCCTGCAGTCTCCAACCAGATGACATTAATGTTGACCTCTATTTTCCATTTAAACCCCCCTTCCCCAGTCTCTTTTTCCCTACCTCTTGTCTCCTTTCCACCAGCTCCCCACTCCCTTCCTTTCCTTCTCCTATCCGAGAGCTAGCCTTCATAGCCCTTTGCCCTCTCCCCATCACTTCTCATCTTTTTTCTCTTCTACCCACCCACTTGTATCCACTTATTATTATCTGTGCTTCTCTCCCTTCCCCTTTCTCCCTTCTCTCATCCTTCCCCTTTTCCCCCACCATTTAATTCAAATGTCCATCTCTGTTTCCAGATTCCCAACTAAGGGCTCAGGCCTGAAATATTGATTGCCTTTTACTTCCTATGGATGCTGCAGAGTTTTTCCAGTACTTTTGTGTATTGTACTCAATTTGAAACGTCAGTTCCAATTCTCACCATTCCCTTGGTCTATACCAATGGCTTTCAAACTGACCCCCTAAACTCACATTCCACCTTAAGCAATCCCTATGCCATAGGTGCTCTGTGATTGATAAGGGATTACTTAAGGTGGGATGTGAGTGGGAAGGGAAGGTTGAGAATCACTGCTCTAGACCCAATTGTTACTAAAATATTTTGCTTGAGAAAAATTGTCATTGGCCCATTTCGTATGGAGTGATGAAACCGTGCACATAACGAGTCAATGAGGTACGATTAAAACAGTGGTTTTCAAACTTTTTCTTTTCACTCACATACCACCTTAAGCAACCTTATGGCATAGGGATGCCTAAAGTGGAATGCAAGTTTGGGGGGACAATTTGAAAACCACTGGTCTATACTTTAGCCATATTTGTAGGTGTGTGTGCTCACCCGTGTTTCATATACATCCACCCCTACCACATACATCCACCTTCTCTTCTCGAATACATGTTTTATATCCCCTCGCCCAACATGCTAATGATTATAATGCTTATTCAGGAACATCTACACGTGCAACCAAAAGGATGGAAGAAGGTGCCCATGACTTTTGAGATTGCTGACATATACCATACTCCCACGCCTGCCAGGTGTCTCTGCCAGACTGAGAGAATCCCAATCCAGACTTGCCTCGCTGTCCCTGTCCTTTTACTCCCTCAAGCTGCAAAATCACAAATTGTTTCCAGTGCAGGGATTTTCTTTGTGTTGTTGCCAACATGAACAACCTCTATTCTCAGGCAACACCTGAATAGCAATTTGGATATAACAATGATTTAAACCAGGTCCTAAAGTTGTCATTTCTACACCAACATGTATAACATCCCTCCATTGACTCCTGACTAAAGTAATTTAAAAATGGTAGACAATATGTTTAGTTCCATCAATGGTCTTAAGTTCTGCACCATGCTTTAAGCCTTACAAATTTGTGAGATCCTCTGTTTGTCCCTGAAAGTAATTGCTCCACCACCACTTGCCCGCTGTTGGCTTTCATTCCTGCCCGACAAGCCCCAATATTTCCCTGCTTGTATTTCCTCCTCAAAACCGACCTCTGACCAAAGATTTGACCATTTATTGTCATGTAAGAATACAAAAAAATATAATTTACATTTTATTTTTTAAAAATTCCATACATAGCCAAATGTAAAGTAGCGTCGTCAAATATTAGGTTAAAATACATTAATACGTGATGATATAAGACCCCAATCCCCCAACCTCCTCCCCCTAAACAAACCCCCAAGAAATGAAAATAAGAAAAAGCATAGAAAAGAAGGGTGAAGTAAGAAAAGAAGAATAGAAATCTGGTTGCCGGAGGGCACCCCTAATCATTTACATCTTTTGATACTTCCAAGGAGGTTAACAAGGGAAAACATTCCCTCAATTTGTAAATACTTAATTTGCATGATATACTTCAATGTTTGGCTACCATAAAGGCAAAGAGTCACCATGAGCATTGTGCAATAATAAGGGAAAGAGGAGCAAAAGAGAATCCTTCAAAATACACGAAGTACATATAGACATAGGACACGGTAACAGGAAATTTCGACCCTTGAGTCTGTGCCGCCCAATTTACACCTAATTAACCTACATCCCCTGTACATCTTGAATGGTGGGAGGAGACCGGAGCTCCCGGAGAAAACCCATGCAGACACGGGGAGAGCGTACAAACTCCTTACAGACAGCATGGAATTTGAACACTGATCCTAATCACTAGTGGTGTAAAGATGAAGCACTAACTGTGCCTCCTGTCCGTGGATTCACCTCCAGCACTCCTGCAGGCACACAGACTCCTGTTTAATCCATTGGCAACCTGAGCTCCAGATCCAAACCTCAAACATGATCAGGAAGTTTTCAGTGCCCAAGGCCCTTCAGGAGCCATTCTTGCCCTCAGCACCTTCTCAAATCTTGGTTCCAATGAGCCAGTCTCCAGCAGCCCTCAGCCTGGTCTATCGACTGCAAGTCACCAGCAGCCCACACCTTGTGTGGTCCTTCAGCTGCTGGTCAACTACCATGATCAATTCTCTATAGAGTCATCTTCCAGGCTTCAGCCTCTCAACAGGGGTGTTCTCCCTATTAATGATGCACTACACCAGTCTACTGTTCCCAAAGAGTCTGAAGCCGCCCTCGTGGTTAGCAGCACAAGTGCCGCCTTCTTGGGCACAGACCTTTGTGGTTGCAGAATGCTTTAAAAAAAACACTGCCGGTTCCTCCAACAGGCAGTTTTACATCTCAACGGGAGCCCTATGCTGCCCCCTCCCAGGGGACCACAGCATATTTAAGTAAAAACTTTGTTTTCTTTTCACCTCGTGTAACATAAATATATTTTTTTAAGTTTTTATGAGGTCAGAAGGAGAAAAAATATGGAAGAAACCATAATTTGACTGCTTTACAGAGAAGAGAGACCATAAACTTTCAGCAGAATCTTGGTGATGGGGTGGGGGGTGGGGGGGGGGGGTACATAGCCAAAGAAAAGTTGAGAATGGCTGGCTAGCCAAAGGAATCACAACCAGGTAGTAGTACCTGCAGGGCAGCAATGTTTCTCTGCTCCCCAGTTTCCTGGGTCCACAGCAACTGCTAGGACAATAGTTCCGTCAATGCTCCCATTTTGTTTTCCTGTGAAGCATCCCCCACAATGATTGGCTATGTGAAAAAGAGCCAATGTGCTTGGAAGATTTTACAATCAACCATAGATTCTGGAAACTGTTAGCTTTGACCATTTAGGGATCTTGCAACTTTCAGCTCCCATTATAAATCAAGCATTGCAACACCTAACTACCTGACTGAGAGCCACTGAAAGATTTTCCTCTTGTTCCTGTCCGTTAAGCTGAAGGTGTAGTTTATCTCTCACTAGAGAGATGGTTGGGCATAGGTTTTCACACAGTATGTGGCTGGTAAAACTAAAGTGCCTCAGGATTCTGAGCTGCCTTATAACGGGGGTAGCAACACAAGGCTAAAGCAGCTCTAATAAATGGCAAACATTTAGAGGAGTAGACATTATGGATCAGTGAAATCATTTAAAAAAATCCTTTTGCCAATTAATTCATGGGACCTCCCGCAGCATTGGTTTGGTCACCCTTGCACCTTCACTAAGTTTCAAATCAGATGGAGGAGTTGAGCTCAAATTTTAAAGGGGCTCTCCTCTCTAGCTTCAACATGGCGACTGGTAGAAAGGAGCTTAAGACAAGATGCAGTAAGTGCTTCAAGGAGGTGTCTTTACATGTGGATCTACTGACACGCTGAACGAATGTCCAACACTAATGTGGCATCTACAGAAAGCATAGAATAGAACCATAGAACACCACAGCACTTCGGCCCTTCTAATCTGTGCCAAACCTTTCTTTTGCCTAGTCCCACTGACCTGCACCCAGTCTGTATCCCATCCATGTACCTGTCAAAATTCTTCTTAAATATTAAAATTAAGCCTACATTCACCATTTCAGCTGGCAGCTTGTTCCACACTCCCACCACTCTCTATGTGAAGAAGATCCTCCTAAACTTTTTTTCCTTTCACTCTTAACCCATGTCCTCTAGTTTGTATCTCACCTACCCTCAGTGGAAAAACATTTACTCTGTCTATACCCCTCACCATTTAAAATACCTCTATCAAATCTCCCCTCATTTCCCCCCCTCCCCCCCCCCAAGAATAAAGTCTTAATCTGTTTAACCTTTACCTGCAACTCAGTCCCTGAAGTTTGGACAATATCCTAATAAATCTTCTCTGCATTTTTTCTATCCTATTGATATCTTTCCTGTAGTTAGGTGCCCAAACTGCACACAATATTCCAAATTTGGCCTCACCAATGTCTTATAAAATTTACCTTAACATCCCAGCTCCTATACTCAATACTTTGATTTATGAAGGGTGAAAGGGGAAATGTTAAGAGAAAACATTCAGGGGAACTTCTTCACACAGAGAGTGGTGGGAGTGTGGAACAAGCTTTCAGCTGAAGTACTGAATGAGAGTTCAATTTTAACATTAAAGAAGAATTTGGACCGATAAGTGGAAGGGAGAGGTATGGAGGGCTATGGGCTGGTTGCAGATCAGTGGGACTAGTTTAAAAAAAATGGTTTGGCACAGACTAGAAGGGCCAAAGGAGCCTATTTCTGTGTTGTAATATTCTGGGGTTCTTTACAACCCTAACCATTGGCGACACCAATTTTAGGGAAATGTGTATCTGTATTTCCAGATCCCTCTGTTCTACTGCACTCCTCAGTTCCCTACCACTTATCATGTATGTCTTTTCTTGGTTTCCCCTTCCAAAATGCAACACCTCACATTTGTCTGCATTAAATTCCATCTGCCATTTTCACCCGACTTTTCTAACTGGTCCAGATTCCTCATCAAGCTCTGAAAACCTTCTTTGCTGTCCAGAACACTGAATATAATGGTGCCCCCACTCCCCTCCCCCCGCCCCCCGGCTGGCAGTTGGCCCCCAGTCTCCAGGGTGCAGGCCCTCACTTCCCTGACTATCCCCCATTTAACAAGCCTCTAAACACAAAGCATTTTCAATGTTACACCTAAATGAATCTTCAGAGGCTTAGAATCAAACTTACTCTAATAGGAAGGACAGAATATTTTACTGGGCTGAAGGTGTTTTCTTCAACACCGTTTGTTGTGGTTATATCAAGAATACCTCAATTTGCTGTAATTATCTTCAACTATTCGATGCTTTGCCTACTCCTTCCCACTTGCCAAGTTTTATCGCAATGGCAGAAGTTCTAGTTCGAAGTGCAAACAGGCTTGCTGCCATATCCACTCTCCCAATCCAAATTTCCCAAGAGAATTCCCTTCATCCATGCGTAAAGGATGGGTGAAATGGCTGTGCATTCATTATGGTCAATCTTTCCCTTCCTAGGACTGCATCTGCAAACTTGCTGATCCAATCCACCACATTATCATCCAGATCATTGATATAGTGACAAACAATGGTCCCAGCACCGATAGCTGAGGCACACCACTAATCACAGGCCTCCGGTCTGAGAAGCAGTCATCCAACACCACTCCCTGGCTTCTCCCGTCCACTGTTCTCTCTAAACTGTGTACGTGTATGCACACAGACATTTTACAACCAGTGCACAAAGGACATTAATGTGCGCACAAAAGGTTAATTACCTAAAATAATGCAGTTCAAAGTTGAGAATAAAATATTAACTGAACATGTTTCTTCGTAGAATGTAATCATACTTGCATTATATTAAAATGTGCCAATACAGTTTTATCAGCCATGAGAGATAAGCTGTGCCAAAAATTATCTTAAAACAAATTCAAGTTTACATTTGCACAAACATTCAGTGCATACACACTTTTGTAATAGGAAAAAAATTGTACAACATAATATTTTTTGCACACACTGACTACTATTAAAGGGGACATTGCTCCTGTCCAGCCATTGTCAAATCCATTTCATTACTTCACCGTGAATATCTAGCGTCTGAACTTTCCTGACTAACCTCCCATGTGGAACCTTGTCAACGGCCTTACTAAAGTCCATGTACACAACATCCACAGCCTTTCCTTCATCAACGTTCCTGGTAAAACTTTTAATGATTGGTTAAACATGAGCTACCACACAAAGCCATTTTGACTATCTCTAATCAGTTTCTGGCTATCCAAATAATTGCATATCTGATCTCTTAGAACATCTTCCAATAATTTAGGCTCACCGGACTATACCTTCCACGGTTACTTTTGGAGCCTTTTTTTAAAATAATGGAACAATGTCAGCTACTCTCCAATCGGTTGGTACCACAGCCATGGCTAAGGACATTTTAAATATTTCTGCCAGAGCCCCTGCAATTTCTACACTCGTCTCGCTCAAGGTCCGAGGGAAATTCTTGTCATGCCCTGTGGATTTATCCACCCTTATTTACTTTTAAGACAGCAAGCACTTTCTCCTTTTTAATCTTTATAGGATACACAACTTCACTGCTGGTTTCCCTTACTTCCCACAACTCTGTGCCTGTATCTTGACAGAATAATGATGAGAAAATAACATTTAAGATCTCCCTCATCTCTTTTGGCTCCGTACAAAGCCAACAACTATGACCTTCAAGGGGACCAATTTTGACCCTGACTATCCTTTTGCTCTTAATATTCCTGTAGAAATCTAAGGATTTTCCTTCATGTTGTCTGCCAAAGCAACCTCATGTCTTTTTTTAGCCTTCCTGATTTCTTTCTTGAAGTTTTCTTGCATTTTTCATATTCCTCAAGTACCTCATTTGCTCCATATTGCCTATACCTGCTATACACCTTCTGAACCAGATCCCCAGTATCCCTCTAAAACCAAGGTTCCCTATGCCTGCTAACATTACCTTTAATCCTGACAGGAACATTCAAACTCTGCCCTCTCTAAATTTCATCTTTGAAGTTCTTCCACTTAGCCCACACATCCTTGTCCAAAAACAACATCCCAATCCGCGCATTTTAGATCCTTTCTCTTATTCTCAAAATTGGCCTTTCTCCAATATAGACTCTCAACCCGAGACCCAGACCGTTCCTTCTCTATAATTAAATTGAAAATAATGGCATTAAAATCACCGGACCCAAAATGTTCCCCTATGCATAGTTCTGCAATCTGTCCTGTCTCATTCCCTAAAAGGAGATCTAGTATTGCATTCTCTCTTGTTGGTACCTCTATATGTTGAATTAGAAAACTTTCCTGAACACATTTGCTCAACTCCAAGCCATGCAGCCATTATACAGTATGGGAGTCCCAGTGAATATGTAGAAAATTTAAATCTCCTACTATCACAAACTTATGTTTCTTGCAGCTGTTTGCTATCTCTCTACAGATTTGCTCTTCCAATTCTCGTTGACTATTGGGCAGTCTATAACCACATCCATGATTGTGGTTACATTTTTTCCCATTCCTCAGTTCCACCCATATAATCTCACTAGATGAGCACTCTGGTCTGTCCTGCCTGAGCATAGCTGTGATATTTTCCCAGATGAGCAATTCCACTCCTCCCCCTATCATCCACCCCACCCACTTCCCACCACCACCACCCCCTCCATTCTATTGCATCTAAAGCAACAGAAGGCTGGAACATTGAACTTCCAGTCCTGCCCCTCCTGCAACCAAGTTTCACTAACAGCTACAATATCATAATGCCACATTCTAATCCACAGTCTAAGAGGCTTTTTTACAATACTCTTCGCATTGAAATAGATACACCTTAGAAAATTTCCACCATATACAACCTGTTCAGTTCCAATGGTGCAAGCAATTTTCCCACCTCCACTCCTCTATCTGCTCAGGCACCCTGGTTCCCATCCCCCTACAAATCTAGTTTAAAATCAACCAGAGTAAAACCTTCCTCCAAAGATATTATTCCACCTCCAGTTCAAATGCAAACTGTTCTGTGGGAACAGGTCCCACTTTCCCTGGAAGTAAATCCAATGATCCAGAAACCTAAAGCCCTCCCTCCAGCACCATGTCACTAGCCACATTTTAAGCTGCAGGATAATGCCACCAGCATCTGGCACAGGTAGTACTCCTGAGTTCAGAACCCTGGAGGTTATGTCCTTCAACCTAATGCCTAACTCACTGAACTCTCCTTGAAGGAGCTCTTCACCCTTCCTACCCATGTCATTGGTCCCTATGTGGACCATGATATTTGGCTGCTCACCCTCCACCCTGAAAATGTCGTGAACGCAATCTGAGACATCTTGGACCCTAGCACCAGGGAGGCAACGAACCTTCCGGGATACTCGATTTCTTCTACAGAATCTCGCATCTGTCCCCTAACTATGGAATCCTCTATCACTACAGCTTGCCTCTCCGTCACCCTTCCCTTCTAAGCTACAGGACCAGACTCCGTGCCAAAGTCTTGAGTGCCGTGACTAGTTCTTCACAAAATGGAGCAACTTTGCTTTCCATCATCTATCACTGGGCATGGGACCACAAACATGGTAGCAAATGGACAAGTAACAGCTGCAGCATGCATCGACAAGCCAATCCCCACACATTTCATGTCCAGTTTGTGGAATTGACTAAGTCCTTCTACTTGCACTTCATGCATGCAGAAGGAGTCCAAACATTGAGAAGGATCAGTAGTGAACTGGGGAGAAAGAGCATGCATGTCAGCTTCAGATTTAGAGAGAAAAGTGAGTGAGTGAGTGAGTCACTCACTCAAAGTCAGAATGAAGAAAATTTGGTATTTGGCTTGACTGTTGAAAATTGACAGGCATCGGTACTTCAGAGAAGTAAACCAATGTAGTGTGAAAGAGGATTGTGGAAATATTACCAAGCAGATGCAACGGGATTAAAAGATCAATTCAGGGCTTGAAATTATTTTTAATTTCATATATTTAGACAAATAATTACAAGCTAATTGATACTCACACTTAATTTTAAAAGATTTGGGATCTTAAATTTGGGTAAAACTGTGAATACTCCTGATATTTTGATGTAAAAAATTATATGACAATCAAGAAATTGTGCGACAATTTACTTAGCAGAATCAATTGCAGTGAAATTTATTAGCTATTTGGAACTGAATAATAAGATTATTTTATAAAACAATGTAAAAAATAGGAGTTTACCCATACATTGTGAGATATCTGATCTTGTAGCTTGCATCAATTCCATTCTGTGTCATAGTGTATAAGAAAGTGCAAAAATCATTTCTTGCAGATGTCATATGTTTAAAAACATTAAATTCAGTTAATGAACCCATTCAACAATAGCAAGTCAATTATAATTAGCTAATTACATAGTTACTACTTTATTAATAACAACATAACTGATATAGTTTGTTGCTTCTCTAAATGGAAGATGAAAGCATTTATTTTGTTGTTATCCAATTATGCCAATAGCCACACAAAAGATAATCTTCTCTGTACCATTTATTGTGATAAATTGAGGTGTGTTGTTTGAAGTTGCAAATGAATCCCATGTTATAATTATCGCTCTCATATTGTATGCATGTAATGTGTCCATGTATTTGTTATACATCCACATTATGTGTGTGTGTGTGTGTGTGTGTGTGTGTGTGTGTGTGTGTGTGTGTGTGTGTGTGTGTGTGTGTGTGTGTGGCCTAGAGCCAGATCTAATTACAAAATTAGACTATGGTTACATTCTTAAATTTTGCCCCTCCCCCCCATATTTGTGTCGTAGTTTGCACAGGAATTTTTGCTTTACTTTTTATTCTGTTAATTTTCAATTGAGTACCAATGATTATGTTCATTTGAAGAGATGCTAAGTGACGTGACCAAGTGCCTCCGTCATTCATGAGCTACCTTTTATAAAACCATGTAATATAAAGGTTACAGGAGGCATGGTTAGTGTAGCGCAAAACTATTACAGTGTGCCGTTGGCCTATGTTCGAATCCGGAGCAGACTGTAAGGAATTTGTGAATTTTCTCTGTGTTTCCATGGATTTCCTCTGGGTGTTCCGGTTTCCTCCCATCTTTCAAAACGTAACGGAGGTTAATTGGGGTATTTGGGTGGCACGGGCTCATGGAACGGAAGGGCCTGTTACTCCGCTGTATGTCTGAATTAAATTAAATTAAAATGCCACAAGGATAGTTTTAAGTTCACTGAATGTTGATCATACTTTTCAATTTAAAATGTATCTGGTTATGAATACACAATGGAATTAGAGATTCGTATATTCCTGGACTGTCAGCAAGAGTCTAGGTTAATGTAAAGGTGCTGCCTTTCCAATGTAGAGCCGAAGAATAGCCTCTGCATGACTGCAAATCTGTCAGGCCACTTCGTTCAATGACCTTCCTTCCTATGCAGTCAAAACTGGTGATGCTTATTCATGATTGCATATATTTAATTTGCTTCTCCTTTGCAAGTAAATCATCCAATAGTGACAAATATTTAAAAAAAAAACAACTATTTACCAAATGAAACAAGAGAGTCCAATCATTAAACTTTGACATTTAGTGGCATTATCATCACTGAGTTGTGTATCATCAACGTCTTAGAGGTCATAATTGACAACAAACTCCAGAGACCAACCAGGAAAGTAAGGCTACAGAAACAGGTCAGAGGCTGGATATTATGCAGTGATTGACTCACCTCCTGTCATGTCAATGATGCCTTTCCATCATCTACAAGGAATAGTCTCCAATTACCTGGATGAGCTCGGCTCCAACAACTCTCAGGATAGAACCGTAGAACATTTCAACAGGAAAACAAGCACTTCGGCCTTCAGTCTATGCCGAACTATTATTCTGCCTAGTCCCATTGATTTCCACCCAGCCCATAGCCCTCCATACCCTTCTAATCCATGTACATTCTTCTTAAATGTTAAAATTAAGCCTGCAATTACCATTTCAGTTGGCAGCTCGCTCCACACTCCCACCGCTCTCTGTATGAAGAAGTTCCCCCTTAAGTACCCACTAAACTTTTTTTTTTCCTTTTACTCTTAACCCATATCCTCTAGTTTTTAATCTCACCTACCCTCAGTGGAAAAAGCCTACCTACATTTACTCTGTCTGTCCCCCCTCATAATCTGTCTATCCCCCCTCTATCAAATCTCCCCTCATTCTACTTCTTCTTCTTTGGCTTGGCTTCGCGGACGAAGATTTATGGAGGGGGTAAAAAAGTCCACGTCAGCTGCAGGCTCGTTTGTGGCTGACAAGTCCGATGCGGGACAGGCAGACACGATTGCAGCGGTTGCAGGGGAAAATTGGTTGGTTGGGGTTGGGTGTTGGGTTTTTCCTCCTTTGCCTTTTGTCAGTGAGGTGGGCTCTGCGGTCTTCTTCAAAAGAGGTTGCTGCCCGCCAAACTGTGAGGCGCCAAGATGCACGGTTTGAGGCGTTATCAGCCCACTGGCGGTGGTCAATGTGGCAGGCACCAAGAGATTTCTTTAGGCAGTCCTTGTACCTTTTCTTTGGTGCACCTCTGTCACGGTGGCCAGTGGAGAGCTCGCCATATAACACGATCTTGGGAAGGCGATGGTCCTCCATTCTGGAGACGTGACCCATCCAGTGCAGCTGGATCTTCAGCAGCGTGGACTCGATGCTGTCGACCTCTGCCATCTCGAGTACTTCGACGTTAGGGATGTAAGCGCTCCAATGGATGTTGAGGATGGAGCGGAGACAACGCTGGTGGAAGCGTTCTAGGAGCCGTAGGTGGTGCCGGTAGAGGACCCATGATTCGGAGCCGAACAGGAGTGTGGGTATGACAACGGCTCTGTATACGCTAATCTTTGTGAGGTTTTTCAGTCTCCTACACTCAAAGGAATAACGTTCTAACCTGTTTAACCTTTCCCTGTAACTCAGTTCCTGAATCTGCGCAACATCCTAGTGAATCCTCTCTGCACGCTTTCTATTGTATTGATATTTTTCCTGAAGTTAGGTGAGCAAAACTACACACAATATTCCAAATATGATCTCACCAAAGTCTTATACAAGTAAAATACGAATGTTTGCAGACACCATGGTTGAAGTAAAAACACAATGTTGGAGAAACTGTGCAGGTCCAACAGTTTACTTTATGTAGCAAAGATAAAGATACAGAACACAAAATGTTGAGATTGAGGCCTTCATTTTGGTATTGATCAAGGGCTCAAGGCTGAAACATTGATTATGCATCGTTATCTTTGCTATATAAAGTACCTGTGGGCTGTTGGATCTTCTCCAGCATTGTGTTTTTACAATGTCGTATAAAACATTACACTAATATCCAAACTCCTATACATTACTTTTAGTTATGAAGGCCCATATGCTGAAAGCTCTCTTTACAACCCTATACACCTGTGATGCCATATCTGTATTCCCGTATCCCTCTGTACAACAACCCTCATCAATGCCCTACCATGTACGTCCTACCTTGGTTTGTCCTTCCAAAATGCAACACCTCACACTTATCTGCATTAAATTCCAGCTGGTCCAGAAACCTCCACAAGCTTTGAAAACTTTCTTTACCGCCCACAACACACTCAATCTTTGTGTCATCTGCAAATTTACTGATCCATTTTCCCCCATTATCATCCAGATCATTAATATAGGTGACAAAGAACAATGGTCCCAGCACTTATCCCTGATGCACCCACTAGTCACAGGCCTCCAGTCTGAGAAGCAATCATCCATCACCACTCTCTGGCTTCCCCCATATAGCCAATGTCTAATCCAATTTACTATCTCGCCATGAATACAAAGCGACTAAACTTACCAGGCTAACTTCTGGGACCTTTTCAAAGGCCTTACTAAAGTCCATGTAGATATCTGCAGCCTTTCTTTCATCAACTTTCCTGGTAGCCTCCTCAAAAACACTCTATAAGATTGATTAAACACAACTTACCATGCTCAAAGCCATGTTGACTATCTGATAAGTTCTCTTAGAAAACCTTCCAATAATTTGCCTACTACTGACATCAGGCTCACTGGCCTATAAGTTCCAAGGTTACTTTTGGAGCCTTTTTTTTAAAACAACGGAACAAAATGAGCTACCCTCTAATTCTCTGGCACCTCACTTGTGACGAAGGGTATTTTAAGTATTTCTGCCAGAGCCCCTGCACTTTCTAAACTAGCCTCCTTCATGATTTATGTAAATCTCAATTTCCTGATAATGCCATAAGTCTGGATAGATTCCTGCAAGGGAATATCTTGGCAGGCCCTGGAGATTTATCCACCCTTATTTGCTTTAAGTCAGCAAGGACCTTTCCACTTTAATCTTCTTTCTTCTTTTTATTGAACATAGTATAGTAAACAATACATGAGGAAAATAGAATGTCCATGGCAAAGTTCCAAGAGATACAGAATCGTTGAACAAACTATACAACCGAGGCATTAGTTTGTTAGCAAATCATTTAAAAAAACTCAACAGTATAACCATCCGGGCCAAAAGCTTTGCCAGATTGAAGAGAGGAAATAGCTTTGAATATTTTCATTTCTGATATTGGAACTTCCAATAAAAGTAGATTAGAAGAAATTTTAGGGATATTCAATTGTTGCAGGAATCTATCCAGACTTATGGCATTATCAGGAAATTGAGATTTACATAAATCAGAATAGAAATCCTGAATTGCCTTAATAATTTCCTTATGATCATAGACAATATTTCCATCTCCTTTATGAATCTTAGGAATCTATCTTTTAACCATAGCTACCTTTAATTGTCCAGTTAATAATTTAACTGATTTATCTCCATGTAAATAAAATGGACTTTTAGATTGTTTCTCAATTTAATAATGATTTAATAATAAATCATATTGTGTTTTCCTTATAGAGTTCAATATTAGGTTTTCTCGAGAATTCTCTATCAATTTCTTTAATTTTTTAATTCAGTAATAACAATTGTTCTTTTGTACGTTTCCTTAACCCTGTTGAAATAGAAATAATTTGTCCTTCCAGGTATGCCTTGAATGCATCCCAAACAGTTCAGCTCAATATTCCTTCAGTTGAATTTGTTTAAAAATAAGAGAAGCTTTTTCCTTAATAAAGTCTACAAACCTCATCTTGAAGTAAAGTCGAATTGAACTGTTACTCTTTCAAGGGCACATGATCGGTAACAGCAATTGTGTAATATACACTGTCCATTAGCAAGGGAACCAGATGAGTATCAATAAAGAAATAATCAATCCCAGAATAACTATGATAAACATGATTTTAAAAAATAGAGGGTTTTGTCCTTAGGATGTAAAAGCCTCTATATATCAACCAAGGGAATATCTTGTCAGGCCCTGCAAATTTATCCACCCAAATTTGCTTTATGACAACAACCACTTCCTCCTCTTTAATCTCCATGGGTTCCATGACTTCACTGCTTGACTTCCTTAATTCCTTGAATCTGTGCCAGTTTCCTGAGTGAATTCTGATGCAAAAAAAAATTTAAGATCTTTCCCATCTCATAGAGCTCCACACAGAGCTTGGAGCTTCAAAGGGACCAAATTTGTCCCTTAGTATCCTGCTCTTAAGAAACTCTTTGGATTTTCCTTCACATTGTATGCAAAAGCAAATTCCTGCAGCTGTCTGCTATCTTTCTACAGACTTGCACCTCCAATTCTCACTGACTACTGGGCTGTCTATAACACAAGCCCATGAGTGTGATCATACCTTTCCTGTTCCTCAGCTCAGTAGAGAAGCCCTCTGTACTGTCCTGTCTGAGTATGGCTATGATACTTTCCCTGATGAGCAATGCCACTCCTCCCCCTTTCATCCAGCCCTGCTCTGTTATGTCTGAAACAACAGAAGCCCAGAACATTGAGCTACCAGTCCTACCCCTCCTGCCCCTCCTGCAACCCCTCCTACCCCTCCTGCCCCTCCTGCAACCAAACTAATGGCCACAATGTCATAATTCCACATGCCAATCCAAACTCTAAGCTCATCTGCTTTTCCTACAATACTTCTTGCATTGAAATAGATGCACCTGGCAACATTTCCACCATCTATAACCATTGACTTCTAATGTTACATGCAATTTTCACATCATCTTTTGCATCCTCCATTCCTTTATCTGCTCTGGCGCTCTGTTTCCACCCCCCTGGAAATAGAAACATAGAAAGATAGAAGATAGGAGCAGGAGTAGGTCATTCGACCCTTCAAGCCTGCTCCGCCATTCAATGACATCATAGCTGATCTTAAAGTTCAGTACCCTGTCTCCGCCTTCTCTCCGTAATCCCTAATTCCCTTATACTGAAGAAATATATCTAATTCCCTCTTAAATATATTCAATGAACCTGCCTCTGTGCCAATGAATTCCACAGATTCACCACCCTCTGGGTAAAGAAATTCCTCCTCATCTCGGTCCTAAATGGTTTGCCTATTATCCTCGAACCATGGCCCCAGGTTCTGGACTCCCCCACCATTAGAATCATCCCTTCTGCATCAATTCTGTCCAGTCCTGCCAGAATTTGATATGCCTCTATGAGATACCTTCTCAATCTTCTAAACTCCTGCGAGTATAATCCCAAATTGTGCAATATGTCCTCATAAGTTATTCCTGCCATTCCAGGTATCAGCCTGGTGAATCGCCTCTGCACTCCCTCCATTGCAAGAACATCCTTGCTCAGATAAGGCGACCAAAACTCCACACAACACTCCAGGTGTGGTCTCACCAAGGCTCTGTACAGCTGCAGTAAGGTATCCTTATTCCTATACTCAAACCCTCTTGATATGAAGGCCAACACATCATTTGCCTTTTTAACCACCTGCTGTACCTGCATGCTCGCCTTCAGAGACTGGTGTACAAGTACCCCTAGGTCTCTCTGCACTTCCCCATCTCCCAATCTATTGCCATTCAAATAGTAATCTGCCCTCCGGTTTGTATTACCAAAGTGGATAACCTCACATTTATCGACATTGTAGTCCATTTGCCATGTATCTGCCCAGTCCCCCAATTTATCCAAATCACACTGGAGCTTCCTGACCCCCCTCTTCAGTGCACAAAACCCCTCCTTGCTGAGTGTCATCTGCAAATTTGGAGATATTCCATCCAATCCCCTCATCTAGATCTAGGTTAAACACCAAAAACAACACTAACAAACCTTCCTGCAAGTATATTCAGCACTCTCTCCAGTTCAGATGCAAACCATCCCCTCAGAATAGGTCCCACCTTCCCTGGAATTGAGTCCAATAATTCAGAAACCTGAAGTCCTCACCCCTGCACCATGGCATTAGCCACGTGTTAAGCTGCATTATCCTCCTATTCCTAACCCCACCAGCATATGGAGCAGTAGTAATTTTGAGACCACAACCCTAGAGGTCTTATCCTTCAACTTTGTGCTTAACTCCCTGAACTCTCTTTGCAGAACCTCATCACCTTCCTACCCACGTCCCTACGTGGCCACAACATCCGGGTGCTCACCCTCCCACTCTGAGAATACCATAAACTCGATCTGTGATATCTCGGACCCTGGCCCAGAGAGGCAACATACCATCCAGTATTCTCGATCCGTTCTGCAGAACCTCTTATCTGTTCGTCTAACTATGGGAATCCCCTGTCACTACAGTTCCTCCTTCCTCCTCCCTTCCCTCCTTAGCCACAAAACCATTCTGTGCCAGAGAACTGATTGCCATGGCTTGATCCTGGTAGGTCATCCCCTCCCAACAGTATCCAAAATGGTGTACGTTATTGTAGGGAACGGCCACATTGAGTTTAACGTTTTTAGTTTATTTATTTAAATTATATTTAAATAATATTCAGCTATTTAAATTAATGACATGGTTTGAGGAGGAGTCTCCATATGTTGGCCAATGTCCAGTCTACATTAATGGTTGTTAGGAAACATGTGGCCACAAATGGTAAGTGCAACAATGAGACCAGTGAGAGATCATTCTCAAATGTTATTGAGGCCACTCACCTCTCCAAGACATGGAAAATCCTCACCTTTGGACTGCTCAAAATGATGAAGGAACATCTGGAAGACGCTGAGCATCTGCAGGCTCTGTGAGGGAAGCACGTGCAGGCTAAACCAAGCAATGGATGAAGGAAAACAAGAACAGTTGCAGATGCTGGGGTGGAGTGCAGTAAACACTTGCTGGAGAAACTCAGCAGGACACGCAGCATCCATCGGAAGCAAAAAAGGTAATCAAGATTTCTGAAAGGCCCAGGCATCAGGAAAAACCGACAGTCACCTGAGTAAAAAGGTGGGGGGAGGAGGAGGGAACAAATAACATCCCCAACAATCTACCCTATCAAACACACCTGCTGCAAAGTCTGTTGTCTCTTCAATCACCTTGGAGATCATTGGATTATAGTGGAAGCATTTCATCTTCAACCCATGGAGCTTACAGTGAAAACAATTAATCTTGCTTAGAAAGAGTTATAAAAGTGATTCTTATGAAGTGCCGAAGTAGCACGCTATGGTGTTAGGGCACCCTCTACCTCAGATGACCCATGTTGTTGCTGCCGGTTTAGGGAATTGCAATGTCTGCAAACCAAATGCAAAAGTACCTGCTGAAGGATCCATCCATTTTTAATGGGACTTTCTAGCCTCTGTTCTTCACAAATCTCGGGAGATCTATATTCAGCTGGCAACTAGACCCTAGAACCAGCGGCTCCATACAAAAGCAGCATGCAATTTCTCCATTGGCAAGAGATGGAGAAAACTGCAGTCTGTCTTTCCAAAGTTTTCTTGGTAAGGCAAAATGTAGACACATTAGTTGAAGATAAAATTGGATTCATCCAATGTTTACCACTGTTCAGCACCTTAGTCAGTCATCATGATTTACTGCCAGATTGTTGGCAAGAAAGAATACATCCAGCAAGTGCTTGCATCAGCAGGAGTAAAGGAAGAAAGAGGAATATGTTGGGAAAATATAATGGTTCCTTCATTAGCTGGAAGGTGTTGAAGAACAAATGGATGGGTTTTACGCTGCAAACATTCAAGGCCAATAGCATTTTGAGCTCTCTTTTACCTGTCCGTGAATTATTAATGTGTGAAATTCCCACATTACTTTCTCAGAAGGTGATAATTTTTCTTTTACATGTCACTTCTGTAAACAGTTTGGAAATTGAATTTTATGTCTTCTTTTTATTTCCTCTTTCTGGTGAAGGGTTTTTGGTTCCTCATTATGCCGAACCTGTCTTAACGCTTTCTTGAATTTGCAATTTGAATGTTTTTAAACATCACTGGGTATTGTAGATAATTCCGCACTTCATCAAGTTTCAGCACCAAAAAAAATTCATTTCCGTATACACCAGGTGTACTCCTAGCAGTGCCTTTGACGAGCTGAACTTTGAAATGCCCATTACCTGGTTAACATGTTTTTCAGAAGTAAACAGGGCTCTCATCCAAAAACAGCAATTGGTATTTGGAAATAGAACTTTGAATTATCCTTTCCTTTGCCAAAATTTAGCCACGTGTTGGATATTGGTTTCAGTGACCCAGTGGTCACTGTGTATTTCAATTGCTCCAATAAAGCCACTGCCACTCAATTTTCATGCAAACAATATTTAGGATCCATCATTTAGCAACATAGAAATGTTGGAGGAACTCAGCCAGCCTCACAGCATCTATAGGAGTAAAAATATATCACCAATGTTTCAGGCCAAGCCCTTCCTCAAGATATGAGTGAAACAAGGACAGGCATCTGAATTAAAGGCTGGGGAAAGAAAGGGGGAAGAATGGGGAGGAGAGGAGTAGAGACTGACAGACAAAAGGCATTAATTTAGATATGCCGAGAGGAATGGAGATTTTGGCTCTGTGAAAGAAGACAGAGGGAAAAGGGAAGAGAGAGAGAGAGAGAGAGAGAGAGAGAGAGAGAGAGAGAGAGAGATTTGTACCATTGGAGGTTTTAATAAACACTCAGAGAAGCTTGTAAGTTTACTGCACAAACTTTTATTCACATCTCAGGTTACTGGTCATGTATGAATACCTTGTTGCACTGAGCATGCTCACCACTCATTGTGATGTGGCTCTTACAATCATGCAGTGTTCATGCTCCAGCATAAAATAGTCCCAAGTTTCCTCTGTATATAACATCCCTCCTTCTTTAAACAAAAGTCTAAAAATTAAAAGATTTAAATTTCTTAAAAATAAATTGTTACTGCTTCTTTACCTGCACTTGCCATTAAGAATTAAATATTCTAATTATACAATTGCAGTTCTATATTCTTCTCAGCAGAATCACAGTGGTGGTAGGATGTTACTTCTCCACCTCGTAGACCTTGTTGTGTCTGTTTGCTTCAGTGGTGTTGGTACGGTTGTGGGTGGTGGTGTTGTTTGTCTTTTATTTGGACTTTTCCTAGTTGTTTAATCACGGGGCCACCATAGGCTGAGAGTGTGACATTTGCAGCTTCTAGTGTGCCTTCCTCCAGGTACCCATTCTTTATGTACTCAGGGAACATCTGGTGGTACAGTCTAAGCGGGAGGATGTTGCTTTGTGATCCAGTCTCCAACTTTATTTTCAAGTTGATTGTGTTGGTTTGTTTCTGATATTTCTTTTTACTTGGATCGTGGTGTGCAATTCTTTTTTTCTCCTTTCCCTTTCTTGGACATCTCATGAAGGAGTATTGTTTAGATGCCGAGCGTCAGTGAGTCGGAGTAACTGCTGTCACTTCCCTTGACGTGGTGCACTTTCCTTTTGTATTCTTGGTTTCTTTCTCTTTTCGTGTCAGACCTACACATCTTTTCCCAATGATTGACCTTCTCATAGGTCCTGCACTTCAAACCATACGCGGGGCACTTCTTGCAGTCATTGAAGAGATGTAATCTGTCGCATTTCCTGCAGTTCTCAGATGTCTGCGATTTTCTCTGCATACACTTTATGGCATCGACCCTTCTATCTCTGTGCTGCGTGTTGATTTGCATGGAGAGGGATTGCATTTGCCTCCTAGAGGCCTCGAAGGCCCGAGCTGCGTCTCCGGCATCTGCTAGTTTCAAGCTGTCTTTTCCTATGAGAGCTTTCTGCCCTTCAGGATGAGCCCTTCACCAGATTAGTTGGTCGACTGTTCTCTCCTCATGTCTTTGAACTTGCATTTTGCTGCCATGTTCTTCAGCCTTGTGAGGAAATTATCTACTGACTCATCAGGCTCTTGTTTTAATCCCTGGAACTTGTATCGCTTTATTCTATGGTTGGATTTCCGTTCCAGATGGGAAGAAATTTTTTATAATATCCTTTCTGGATTATTTTATTCCCCTTCAGCCAACTCCTAGCTATTAAACAGGTCTAGTCCTCGCTCCCCCATCCAAAGAAGGAATTAACTAACCTTTTCCTCTGGTGTGATTCCCTTGACGAGACTTTTGAATGCCAGGTTGCACTTCTGCTTGAACATTCTAAAAGCCTCTATGATGTCGTCGGATTCCCCGTCCATGACTGGGTGAAATGCTGCTGCGGCTGTGGCCATCTTCTTCTGCAGCTCTGGTCGTCAGGTAATGCTGCTTTTTCTTTGTTTCCTTCTCTTCATGTTTAGTTTGACTTATAGGGATTTTTCCCTGATCTGATCTGGGTTTCTGTCAATCCCACTGCTGCCACCATGTTATGTCTTCGGTTGTACCATCAGAGGTCTTAATAAACACTCAGCAAGGAGACAGGGAAAGAAGATGGGAAAGGGAATGGTTTCTAATGGAAACCAGAGAAGACTATGTTAATGCCATCTGGTTGGAGGGTACCAAGATGGAAGATGAGGGGTTGTTTCTCCAATTTGTTGGTGGTCTGAATTTGGTAGTGCATGAGATCATGGACAGACATTTGAGCAAGGGGATGGGAAGGGGAATTGCACTGGGAGATTTCAATCTACTGGCAGACAGAGCCAAGATGCTCAATGAGGCGATCTTCCAGTCTGCGCCCAGGAGACATAAAGGGAGCACCCAATGCATTAGATGACCCGTGCAGATTCACAAGTGAAGTGGGCATGTGGAGCATGTGGGGTAGGTGCCAAGGGGGTGATTGGTGGGGAGGGAAGAGTGTATAAGGGAGTCATGGAGTGAGCATTCTCTGCAGAAGGCAGAGAAGGGAGGTGATGGGAATATGTGTCTGATGGTTGTATCACGTAGTAGATGGCAGAAATGTTGGAGGACGATATGTTGGATGTGGTGGCTGGTGAGATGGTAGGTGAGGACAAGGGGAATCCTGTCCATTTTGCTTGTGGGGGCAGAGGTGGCCAGGGCAGATGTGTGGCTAGTGGAGGATGTGCAGGTGAGGATCAAGTTGATGATGGTAGAAGGGTAGCCATGTTGTTTCAACAAGGAGGACACCTCTAATGATCTGGCATGGAAGACGTCATCATGGGAGGAGAAGAGATGGAGATGGAAGAGCTAAGAGAAAGGAATGGAATCCTTAGAGGGGACAGTGTGTGAAGAGATGTAGTCCAGATACCTGTGGGTGTTGGTGGGTTTGTAGAAGATGTTTGTTGAGAATTTGTCTCCCGAGATGGAGACAGAGAGATCATGAAAAGGGAGAGTGTTGTGAGAGATGGACCAAGTAAATTTGAGGTTGGGGTGGAAGTTGGCAAGAAAATGGATAAAGACATCCCTTGGAGTCCACTCCTCCCTCCATATTATAACTTCCTTGGCACCCACCCCCCTTAGCAATGATAATATTTGGTATAAATCAATATGGCCAAAGCAGCACATTGAATATCAGAAGACAACATTGGAACTTCAGAGGGACAGATTCATCACAGACAGTGCAGGGTATGTTGATTCCGAGTTATTGAAACTTATCTTCCACAGTGCTCTCCATCAGAACCATAGCTTCAGTAGTCTACTCTTAGTACTTGAACTAATATAAATGTTTTTTTCTCCCCCCCGCACCCCCACCCCCAGTCATTGGATGGTGATTTATTCTTGCAACTCGGTTCAAATCTCCAAGATCTATGCAGGTGGTCACCAGATTTAGTCCTGAAAATGCCATATTGGTTAGCTTTCCAATTAGTTTATTACGTTCATGGTGCCAAAATTATTTTCCACATCCAGCATTCCCAAATACCTAAAACCATAAAACATCACATGCACCAGAGATATGCCTCCGGTATTATTTCCTTTGGCTCTCAGATAAATCACTGACTGAAATATTAAACCAAGGATCCATTATAGATTGGTCTTGTCCAGTGGCTAGCTGACTATAGTGAGAGGAGGAATCTTAAAGACCCTCTGAAGGGAACGGGTTTTTTTTTTTTGTTGCAGAGTGCACAGACAGGCATGGGGAGAACAAGCAAACTTCTTACAGACAGCACCAGATTCAAACCCGGGTCGCTGGCACTGTGATAGTGTTGCACTAAACATCTACAATTGTACCAAAAATTTTAAATTGTCCAAAACATCAGAGAATCTGTCTACAGGTATGTGATATTAATAGAGCGCAAGGACAGCTTCTTTCCCGCTGAATAATCAATGAACCAAAGATATTGCCTTACTTTTTGTGCATTAATGTTTTTTAAACTTTATTTATTCATTCAAAAAACAAATAATATATGACATATACCGCAATTAAACATGAACATGAACATTTTTAAAATATGTATAAAAAAAGAGAAAAAAAAGAAAAGAAAAAAAAAAGATCTCCCCCCCCCCCCCAATTCAGCCAACTCTCCTAAGGAGAGCCTTAAAAAAAAGAAAAAAGAAAGAATATTTTAAAAAAATTAAATTTGCATATTAAAATCTAATCAATATAAATTGAAATGTAAATATTCCGAGTATAACAGCCACTTATTAATAAAAATTATAATTATCATGCGAAACATACGTAATTGTTTCCATTATTAAACAATATTTCATCTCATTATGCCATCTATTAATATTAATCATATTTGTATCTTTCCACGTACTAGCAATACATGTTTTCACTACGGATAAAGCTAAATATACAAAAGCAAGCTGAAACTTATCTAATCTCAAGCCTTTCAGAGGTTGCAAACTACCCAATAAAAATACTGTTGTATCTAAAACTATTTTAATCTTATACAGGTATTCTAAAAACGATTGAATTTTCTTCCAAAAAGATTGTATATGTATACATGACCAAACAGCATGAAAAAAAGTTCAAACCGTATCACCACATCTAAAGCACAAATCTGATTCATTAAAACCATATATTTTTTTAATTTTTCAGGTGTCAAATATAATTGATGTAAAACATTGTAATTAATCATTGCATAACGTGCATTTATTAATCTAGTTACACTATCATAACAGATATCTAACCAATCCTCTTCAGAAAAAGTAAAACCAATATCCGCTTCCCATTTAAATTTAAATCTATCCCAACCCTTTTTATCCATACCATCCTGTAATATTTGATACATAGATGAAATATAACCCTTCTCTGGTACCTTCATAAGAGAAGTCTCAAATTTAGTCATTTTAGGTAAAATCATATCTCTACCAAACATACATTTTACCAAAGATCGAATTTGATAATAAAGAAATAAGGAATTCTTATCAATACCAAAATCTTCCCTCATCTGATTAAAAGATAAAAACTTAACCTCTTTAAAACAATCTCCCAAATTTTTTACACCTTTAAATCTCCAATGCAATAAACTTTGATGATATATTGAAAAAGAAATAAGTTGATTATTATACAACGGAGTCAAAGCCAATAATTTACCCCTAGAACCTATCATTTTATTTTTCTTTATCCATAACTTCATTAAATGTTTTAGTATAGGCACGTTATGTTGTAACAAATTCATATTCCACCTAAACAAAAATTGATGTATTTCAAATTCAGAAATACTTGCCATCTCAATTTTAGCCCAACTAGGAGGCCATACCAAATCCATCAATGAACTAATAAATTTAAGTTGGGCTGCCTCATAATAATTTTGAAAATGTGGTAAACGTAATCCCCCTAGCTCATATTTCCAAGTTAATTTATTCAAAGCTACTCTCGAAAATTTGCCCCTCCATAAAAATTCCCTAACCATTTTATTTAAATCTCGAAAAAAAAATTTATCAAGTAAAAACAAATATTGTATATGCGGAAAGATATTCATCTTAATTGTATTTATCCTTCCCATTAAATTAATAGGTAAATCCTTCCATTTAATCAAATCAGTTTTAATTTTTTTCATTAACAGAGCATAATTTAATTTATATAAAGATTGATAATCAACATTCAAAATTATACCCAGATATTTAATTCGATCAGTCCACTTCAAATTAATAATATTCTTATAAACTGAATAATCTCCTTCACTTACCGGTAATATTTCACTTTTTTCCCAATTAACTTTATATCCAGAAAGACATCTATATTGTATTAAACATTCCTTCAAATGCAAAAGTGACTGAGCTGGATTGTTAAATACACCAATATGTCATTAGCAAATAAATTAATTTTATACTCCTCATCTAAAACTTTCATACCTTGTATCTATGCATTTTGTCTTATCAACTATGCTAAAAGTTCAATTACTAATGCAAACAATCCTGGTGATAAAGGACAACCTTGACGAGTTGATAGAGTTAACTTAAAAGATTCCGAAATCAAACCCTTCGTCAATACTCCAGCTACCGGTTTACTATATAGAGCCCTAATCCAACCAATAAAAGAAGGACCAAACTTAAATTTCTCCAAAACTTTAAACAAAAAATTCCATTCAACTCTATCAATGCTTTTTCTGCATCTAAGGATATCGCCATCGGATGATCTAAATATTGTCGAAATCTATTAATCAAACTAATCACACGCAAAATGTTATCTGAAGCATATCTATTCTTTACAAAACCTGTTTGATCAATATGAATCAACTTTGGTAAAAATTTAGCCAATCTATTCGCTAATACTTTAGCTATTATTTTATAATCTACATTTAACAATGAAATTGGTCTATATGAAGAAACCTTCAAAGGAGCTCTATCTTTTTTAGGAATTACTGTAGTTAAAGCACTAGAACAAGACTCAGGTAAATCATAATGTTCTCCAACTTGATATAATACATCCCCAAACACTGTAGATAAATCATCATAAAAAAATTTATAAAATTCAACTGAAAATCCATCATCACCAGGCGATTTACCATTTGGCATTTCCAGCATAGCCATTTTAATTTCCGAATCAGTAAATGGTTCTTCTAACTCCTGTATATCTCCATCCTCTAATATCGGTAAATTCAACTGTAATAAAAAAAATCAATCGATCCAGTTTCCTGTTTTCCTTCAGATGTATATAACTTTTTATAAAATTCATCATTAATCTCACGAAGTTTATAAGTAATAAGAGAATTCTGTCTAACAGCATTAATTGTCCTCGATATGTGTTCTTTCTTTAATTGCCACACCAATACCTTGTGTGCTTTCTCTCCCCATTCGTAATACCATTGTTTAGTCCTATTAATCACACATTCAAATTGATAAGATTGCAAGATATTATATTTCAATTTCAGCCTAGATAATTCTATTTTCTGATCTTCTATAGCATCTTTCTGAAATTCTTTTTCTAACTCATCGATCTGTTTCTCTAATTCAACACTCTGATTTATTCTTTTTTTTATTTTAGAAGTATAACTAATTATTTGTCCTCTCAAATAGTCTTTCATAGCATCCCATAATACAAACTTATTTTGAACAGAATTAGAATATTCTTTCAAACAAAAATTAATTTGTTTTTTCAAAAAATCAGTAAATTCCATATTTTTAACAACATTGTATTAAATCTCCAACGATAAGCTATTTGAATTTTCTCACGTTTCATATGTAAAATATAACAGAGAATTATATGAAATCACCCTACTTTTATATTCCACTAGTTGTATTTTCCCTTGTAAATGTGCCAATACTAAATAGAAGTCAATCCTTGAAAATGATTCATGTCTAGATGAATAAAAGGAAAAAGCTTTCTCTGTTGGTTTAAGATGTCTCCAAATATCTACTAAATTAAGATCTTTCATCAACACTTGGACCTGGATTGCCATCTTGGATTTTTTAACTTTCTTTGGAGATTTATCCAATAAAGGTTCCAAAACACAATTAAAATCACCACCAACTAAAATATTATCATTAGCTTGACCCAAACATAAAAATGCATCCGAAATAAATACTTCATCATCTGCATTTGGAGCATAAATATTAAGTAAAGTCCAAAATTCACTAAAAATCTTACAATTCAATTTAAGAATGCATCCTTCCTTTTCCTCCATTGATTATAATTCAAAAGATAAATTTTTATGTATCAAAATTGCTACACCTTTAGCTCTAGAATTAAATGAAGAAGAATATACATGCCCAACCCAATTCCTTTTTAATTTCACACTTTCTTTCACATTCAAATGTGTTTCTTGTAAAAAGGCAATATCAATTTTTATTTTCTTAATATACGCCAAGACTCTCTTTCGTTTAATCGGACTATTTAATCCTCAAACATTAAAAGTAGCAAACCTGAACTTCGACATATCTACTATTATTACTAAATACCAACAATATCTTTATAAAAAATTCAAATCAATGTATATAGGCCCTCCAATTAAAAAATCACAAATTAAAAACTAAGAAAAAAGTAATAAATAAATAGAATCCCCTCCCAAAATAAAACTACCAAAAGGTAGTAATCCCCTAAACAAAAATTGGGTGTGGATCACCCACCAGTGGCTAATGACTAGTAAAGAACATTGCAAATCTCTCCCTCCCCAGCCAAACAATTAGTAACATCCAAGTATCAGAATAAAATAAAATAAGAAAATTCTTCTTTTCATCCAAAAGACTCCAATCTCGAAGATCCCATTTCAGAAGGAGGTGGACTCTTTCCATTCCCATTTTTCTCATTTCTGCCATTTCTTCTGTTTCCAGAGCTACCAAATTTTTCTTTAGGAGATGATGGTGGACTATGTCTTTGTCCTCTTATATCTGGCAATGAGTCAGCAAAAATCATTGCTTCACAATCAGTTTCAAAAAACCGAAATTGATAGTCTCCGTAAAAGGCCTTCAACACTGCAGGGTAATGAAAAGTAGACTTATAACCTTTACACCACAAAATTTCTTTAACTGGATTAAATCGATGTCAGCGTTGAATGACATCTTGACTCAGATCAGGATAAAAAAAAGACTCTACTATTCTGAATCAATAATGGGGTTTGTCGTTGTCTTGCATTTTGTACTGCAAGTCGAAGTATTGCTTCTCTATCCAAATAACTCAGACATTGAATTATTACCGGTCTCGGGGGTTGACCAGCTGAGGGTATTCTTCTTAAAGCTCTATGGGCTCTTTCCAGTGCCAATCCCCCAGGGAAAAATTCTTGCCCTAATATTTGCGGAATCCAGTCTTTATAGAAACGAAGAGGGTCTTGTCCTTCTATACCTTCTGGCAAACTAACAATTTTGACATTATTCCTTCTGCTTTGATTTTCCAAATAATCTATTTTTCTTTCTAGCTCCTTCTCATGATCTCCTAATTCTATGACTGATTTTTCCACCTTCAACATTTTTTCTGTGTAAGAAGTCACTTGTTTACAGACCAAAAAAGCAGTCTGAATTTTTAAAAATTCTTCATAAGATGCATCCACACGTGTCTTAACCATATTTAATTCTGAACTTATACCAGCATTCATTTGAACCATTTCATTCATTTGAGATGTCAACAAAGGTTTTATAACAGCTTGAATAACTGCATTTAATTGTATACACTGTGAATCGGTAAATCTCAGCTCTGCTCTCTCTGACATGGTGGCAGAACAAGGTAACTGCAGCTCCTGCTGCAACTCAACAGAAGGCATTTTAAAAGTTATACTGCGGGTCTGGACTCCCAGTGATGGCACCCCGACTTCCTCAGGGGGTCGCCGCTGGTCTCCCCCCGCAATGCTGTTTTCTCATCAATTCGCGAAGAAAAACTATTTCTTCAGATTGAAATGCTACCTGATGCATTTCCAACAATGGAGTTGTCTTCCTGTGTGCTCCCTCCATTGAAATCGAAAGGCTTTCCAAATTGGGGTCCATTTCTTGGGAACACGCACCTTCTTCCAGAGAACGGGTAATTCCAGCGCCATCCTTCATTTGGTGAGCAATAGGTTTTTTTTAGCCCCCACAGGCGATCTTTAGGATTTAGGCAATGAAGAAATTGAGTCTGGGTCTGTATCAAGTCGTCTAGGCCCCAAATCTTCAGCACTTCGAAAATGTAACTTCTTTGAGGTTTAGTCTTTTTACCATTAGTGGCCATAATAATTCCTTAATACTTTAAACTAAAATTTTAAAAGTTTAAAATTGAAAACAAAGGGTTAAAAAACGGGTATTTAAAAGTCTGGCCAAAGAGGTTGAGATTGCACGTCTCAACTCTACGCCATCTTGCCACGCCCCCGTGCATTAATGTTTTTACATTTTGTTATAGTAATGTTGTGAGATGATTATAATATGAATGTTTGCTCTACAATGCTGCCACAAACACGGAATGTCATGGCTTGCTCATGACAATAAATTCTGATTCAGTCACAGTAAGAGGGAAGTGTCATTGATGAAATCATTGAACTGGATGGGTTATATAGCAAATCACAGAGAAAATGCTTTAAAAACAGGAGATTTGTTTTTGCCACATCCCCCAGCTGCAGTCTTCACAAACCACTCTCCAGTGGCCACCCAGCCTTTCAAGTACCCAGATGTTATGCTATCAAAGCTGTTCACATGCCAATAAATCGAACAAAGAAGGAAAGTAGAACTGCGAGCAGCAGATACCGGGGTGGGGGTGGAGGGCTTGTTGATTTTCGTAGCTTTCTTTATGGCCTCAGCCCTGTGGGCAACAGTGAGACAACCTATTGTCAACTGGTTGGGATCTGTCTTTCACGTCCTGCACACAGCACATCAGTAAAGAAATCCCAAAGCTCCACAACCCATTGAAATGGAAGTTGTAGCAAATTCCTGCATTTTTACGTGCTCCTCCCTTTTCAACTCATTGCATTTTCAATTCAGTCAGCCTAACTGCTGGGGTTGGGGAGTGGGGGGAGTACATGTGGAGGGGTGGGGAAACAGCTTAAAAAAACTTTTGCTTTTTTAACTGTTTTTGCAAACGAGGCACTTGATAGGATAGGTTGTAAATCTAAAACACAGCAAGAGTCAACAGGGCAAAAAATAAAAGATAAAAGGCAAGCCCCATAAATGTTAATGAAGTGAATAGTATGGATATGAACTGATTTTGCTTTCATGCATTATGTGGACATGTTTATTTTCCTTAATTGCTGTAAAGAACGCATGTGAATGCAGACATTAGTGATGAATGGATATTTTCATGTGAACCTGTGGGCCCACCTTAAAAGTAAAGAAAAGCCCTCCCAGCTTATATTGTTTGTTGTTCCAAAGATCATTGGTAAAATGCAAATAACTGGGAGTAGTGCTTTGTATCCCCTTCATAAAGCACATTTTAATGGAAGGGGGCTTCTACCTGATTCCCTACCGTTTAAGGGACCCATTGTTACCTACAAGGGTCCAGGTAAAGGCCACAGCCCTTGTCTCCATGTTCTCTGAAAGTTCAAATTCAATGTTCAGTAAAATTGGTCTTGATCAAAAAATGAGCTACTGGGGTTAGGCAGTGTCCATGTGAAGAAATGGGCTGCTAGTATTTTGTGTCAGGGGCCTTTATGAAGATGAAAGTTAAATGTTGATGCTTTACAGCAGTAGTTTGCAAACTTTTTCTTTCCACTCACATACCACGTTAAGTAATCCCTATGCCATAGGGGCTCTGTGATTAGGAAGTGATTGTTTAAGTGGTATGTGAGTGGGGGAAAAAAGGTTGAGAACCAGAATCAGAATTGGAATCAGGATTTATTGTCATGAACAAGTCATGAAATTTGATGTTTTGCGGCAGCTTCATAATGAAAATATTCATATCATAACCATCTTATGACAATTCTGTAAAAAAAATCAATAATAATGCACGGAAATTAAGGCAAGTTCATTGATTATTCAGGAATCTGATGGCAATGGGAAAGAAGCTGTCCTTTGTACTGCTGAGTGCTCGTCTTTAGGCTCCTGTACCTTTATTGCAGCAGAGTGAAGAGGACATGGCCTGGGTGGTGGGAGTCTTTGAAGATAGAGGCTGCTTTCTTTTAAGATGCCACCTCTTGCATATGTCCTTGATGGAGTAGAGAATGATCCCGTGATGGTGCTGGCCAAGTTCCCAACTCTCTGTTGTTTTCTTTCCTTGTCCTTGCACCTCCAAACCAGGGATGCAAATGGTCAGAATTTTGCAGGAATCTTTGGTGACAAACCAAATCTCATATTCCTAGCCACTGATGAGCTTTCTTCATGACTGCATTGACATAGAGGCCCCCAGAGATGTTGACACCCAGGAACATGAAGTTCTTAACCCTTCCCACTGCTGAACCTACGATGAGGACTGGTTCATGTTGTCCTGATCCTCTGAGGAATGACAAGATGACATTGGCAGGAGAAGAATGTTTTTCTATTGGTGGGACATCAGTAGTGTGTTATGAGTAGGAGGATATCAGTCAGAGGGGTGAGGGTAGAGCCACTGCCATTGTTTTTATACATAGGCTTGCAGTGCAAGTTCAGTATAAGGTATAAGCAAAATGAAATATTTTGTGTCCCTTTTCGAAGGCTCCCGATATGCACACCTGTTATCACAGTACTTGACATATCCAATATTTTCACTGCCTCAACGTTTTGCCCACTTTATTGAAGCCATTTAGGACACAAAAACAGGGTGTTGTCCAACTGAATTACAAGGAGCCATTTTGCAATCTTTTCATGTTGAATACTTCCATGGTTCTGTCATTGCCTGGTTTATCCGCCTAATGCGGTAATCTGTGCCTAGCCTATGTAATTAACCCAGTAATTACTGCTATATGTAATTAGCAGATGTGGGTAACTAATGATCTATATGGTCATCTGACCAAGAGTCAGCTTGGCTCAGTGAGTAAACAGATTCTGGAATCGTGCCTCAACCCTCGAGACATAAACACAGTCAGAGCTAACACTTCAGTGAAGGAATGCTGCCTTCTATTGGATGAGACTTTAAGGAGCGGTCCCATCTGTCTATGAAAATGGCCGTAAATTATCTTAAGCTGATACTCAAAGCAGTGGTTTCTCCTCCTGTCCTGGACAGCAACTGTCCCTCAATCAACACCACCAAAAACAGATTAACTAGCCATTTAATGCACTGCTGTTTTGGGGACTTTGCTCTGTACAACTTGGCTGCTGTTTTGCCTACTGACAAATCTTTCAACAGTAATTAATCAACTGAGAAACACTGTGGGATTGAAATAGGCTATATAAACACCTTTGCTTTCTCATCAGAACTGTAGAACTTAACCACAGGACTCATAGTTGCATGAGGCTACTGTGGCTTAAAATAACTTGGTGAAAGATATGAATGTGAATATTCTTGAAGCAATAGAGGTGTGGTACTTGTATATCATGGCTGGCACTGTTAAATTCACAGAGCTATCATTGAGGCCTTTTAATGAATGATTCTGTTGAAACAGCTGCTATTGTGTGTTTAAACTATGTGTGGGTCAGTATTTTTTATTTGATTTAACTACATTGAAAGCATTGGAACCTGGTCCAATAGTCATAATAAATGGGAAGATTTGTGTTTAACAGGTCAGCCATCCTCTTTACTTCTTGCCCAAACTACGACTATCTGTAATGCTTTTGCACAGTAAAGGTTTGATGCAAGGATTTGGTGATTCTATGAAAAGTGGATGAGGAGAGAGAGAGGACCTACTGTGGTCCAGCATTTCAGAGGGAGTACTGAGTAGAGAATAATTGAGAACAAATGGGTGAAGAAAGTGAAAACCATTCAGGTCTAGGAAACTAATGAGATAATAAAAATGTATACATTTTGATGTGAAACAAATTTGTATATAATAGTGAAATGTAAGCTATAAAATTAGAATCTATCGTATCAAATTTAACAGTAGCTTGGATAATGCAAACCTTAACCAACAGCTTCACACAAAATTTATACTGGGCTAAGAAACAGGATATTAGGACAATAACTTATGCTTTGACTGCACGTTAGCAAACTTCCAGGAGAAATTACCTTCAATAATTAGTGTAATTTTAAGACAGAAAGGCAAAAATCCGAGGCAAAGAGGTGGAGGAGAAAGTCCAGAGTTGAGGATCTTTATGCATAAAGTCACAACCTCCATTTGTGGATTAAATAAAATCGGCAATTATCATGAGGTTGATCTAGAGATGTGCAAATATCCAACAGAGCTCGTGAAGATTGCAGCAATGGAAAGGGTAAGGCCATTGGATCTGTGAACAAGGATCGTGATTTTGATGGTGGACTATTAGCATGAACTTGTATAAATCAGAGAGTTTAGAGATGATGGACAAAGGGGGCTCGGTTTAAATTAGAGTACAGGAAACAGAACTTTAGATGACCTGATTTCCAGAAACCGACCCGTCTGTCCTTCTGGCAGTCAAGGTCATGTCATCAAGAAAACAATTCAGGGACTGGAAGAGAGTGAAATAAGTAGCAGTAGGACAGAGCTGGATGTTGTCAGTATACACTCAATCATAAAGTCGCACAGCATGAAAACAAGCCTTTCAGCCCAACCCTGCTCATGCTGTCCAAAATATTCTACCCACATTTGTCCCACCATCTTTCTAAACCTATCCTGTCCATATATTTGTCCAAATGTTTCTTACATGTTTAAGTTCCTGGCTCATTTACCTCCTCCAGCAACCATTAGATATGCCTGCTACCTTTTGCATTATAAAAGGTACCCCCCTCAGGTTGCTGTTAAATCACCCCTGACCTTAAACCTACGTTGTCCAGTTCTCTATTTCCCCTACTCTGGGCAAAAGACTGCACACTCACCCAATCTACTCTTCTCACAATTCTGTACATTTCTACAAGATCACCCCACATTTTTCCTGCCCTCCAAGGAATAAAGCCCTAGTCTGCTCAACCCCTCCCTCAGACTCACAAGTCCTGGCGATATGGCTGCAAATCTTTTCTGCACCCTCTCCAGCTTGACAACATCTTTACTACAACAGCATAACAAAGAATTAAAACAAATATTAAATTGGCAACAAAAAAAGTTCATGTTACAGTCTTCAGGAAGACAAAAGAAAAACAGATAAGCAGTGAAAATCTGAGCTCCTCTAAATGTTTGTTCAAGTTTGTGAGTATAGACCATGATTGGAGGTAAACTTGTGTGATAGTACAGATCTATCACCAATGTACATAGTGTATATAGTTACTGTATCTAGATTGTGCTTACAGCGATTGGCTGAGAGCTTAGCCACACCTATTGTCTGGGCCTTAAAGGGTTGTGTCCCTAGCCAGGTCGGATCACTCCGGACTGGTCGACCACCTGTGAAGAGCTCCTGTCTTTTGCTAATAAAAGCCTTGGTTTGGATCAACAAGTCTTTGCTTCTTTCGACGAGCTCTATAACTTGGACTTCAGTGGAGGCAGCCTTCCACCTTTTTAAGGGCAATTGGGGATGGGTAATATATGCAAAATCAATAACTTAAAGTATTAATCCTGATTCAACCTGAAAGGTTGTTCCCACCACTTTCTGGGGTGGAAGATTGTCCCTCAGTTGCATGGACTTTACAGCTTATGCCTTGAGCTCATGAAAGGCTCTAACCTGTTACGTCAGCAATTCTTTTTCTCCCAGTGAATTCTTCCAACAGATTGTTGTCTGCTTCCAGATTCCAGCATCTGCAGCCTCTTGTGTGTCCTATTGGATTACCCTTTTGATATTTGCTTCTGTTGAAGTCAATGGACCTGAGCTGGAAATGGACCACAAAGGGATTTTGCTCCTACTTCACACAGGTAGCCAATTAAACATTTCTACCAATTTTTGGAGGGGCAGAAGTGCAGCTCTTTTTCTGGGGGCAAGAAGTCACATCAGAAAGTAACTCGCCATGTTATATGTTGATGGTTTAAGTAAATAACATGACAGGAACTCTGGAAACTTCAACAAATTAAAAACTCATGGCATTTCTCTCTTGCATAATCATTTTGCCAATATTTCAGCACAGCCCTCCATAATTTTGATTCACTCATCTTCCACTATTTTTTCCTCTTCTTCTGAGGTTATGATTAAAGAGCAGAAGAACCTACTTCTTGGCCTCCATGAGTGTCCTCCACCATCCAAACCTCACATCTGATTTTCCAGCTCAATTTAATTTCTCTGTCCTATTCTCTTTTCCTTTGCCTCTCACATCCTGAACTCACTGAATAAGAGTCTGAATTCATTAAGCCCTCCATGGTCCTCCATGTGATATGAATTTAAAAAGTTTCTGATGTAATTTGGCCATGTAAATAACCAGCTCCATTGTCCGGAGGAACGCTCTCTTGTTTTCACTGTGCACTGCAATGGTTATGGTATGAATGACAAATAAACGTGACTTGACTTGGTAGATTCATTGGACATTGATTCATGATTATGTCTCTCATGTGGGACCTAACCCTTGAGATTATGGTCCTTGGTCTCGCCTCCAAACTCAAAGCCACCACAGAAGGGGAACTGAATGTTAACTTTTATGAAATGTGCTTTAATGCTTAAAAAACCCCACAGTGGAGCAAGAACAATATATATTTGTCAGAGTTTTGGGATTCTCTTCTGATATTTTGACTGTTGAGCAGGCACATGTATTGACCCTTCATTACTTTGTGCTTCAACAATCTTATTAAAGCTTATTACATCAAGCTTTAGATTAATTTTCAATGTAGACTTGACTTGTCTGTGACAAATGCAGTTGATTTGTCAAGTGAGTGTTCAATTTAAATATTTAACAATCTTTTCATCCTGGAAATGTTCAGTAGAAAACTTTGCCTTACTGGTTGGATTAAAAAAAAGCAATAAATAACAGGTCAATATTCAAATAATTTCGCGGCTTCAGTGCTCTTCCTTTCCTCAACAATATATGGAACATTCTGCTCATCAGTGCTGCTTTCAGTGATAGACAGAATTTTATGCTGGTTTTTGAAGATGGGCAGATAAAGGCTACATTATCGGTATACACTAGACAATTAACATTGTGGCCAGCAACTTCACATCCATGATCCCACAGCATTTTCATATATTGCTACATCAAGGTCACACACACAAGCATCAAACAACATGGCTGAGGGATTACCCTCCCCCCCCAACCCTAACAACTCCTCTTGCTCCCCTCCCCCACCCCTCCAAAACCACACTAATTTTATGCAGATGACACACTGCAAGAAGAAGAGAGAACATGGAGAGTGAGCATGTTAATGGGTTCCTAAGGATCTTGACCTGTTGTACACTTCTACAACACTCTTCTGTAGAATTATCCCAAGGTCCTTGAGCTCAGCAAGTAGCATTATGGGAACACAATAAATGGCAATAGCACTTAATATTAAATGGCTGACCTCTGGGGGAATTACAGCTTTCAACCGGCATTAATGGAAAGCAGTACAATGATATTACAGTATGCAGCAAAGTATTTTCACAATATGGCGAAAACTGAAAAACATAAACGTAATTATCCCACAATAAATTATTACAAAGGAAGAAGGAGCATGCTGTTCTTGGGAGACTTTGATGACATTGCAACATCGCAAAGCATTTGATAGACAATATTTTTAAAGTTTCATTCCTCTTCTAATGTGAGTAACACAGGAATCAAAGAACACACAAAGTATTCCAAGCAGCAAGAGTCAGTTCATTTGTTTGCTGGAAAATAAATGTCATCTCGGATTTTGGGTTGGCATTTAGAAAATGCACTTAAGATTGTTGATGGGATGGCATGAGGTAAAATATCAAATCATTTGCAAGATTGGAAGACCCTAGTATGGTGAGGAATGATGTAATCCATCGATTCCCACTGCTTGCCCCAAAGAAACTGAGAGTTCACAGAGGCAGGTGAATTTCTAACGTGCATTAAAGCAAGGCTCTGCTTTAATATGGTAGATGTAGTGTCTACTCTCACCTAATTGGACTAATCAGGAAGTTCTTCGTCTTCGGCTTTGTGGGTGCTGAGGTAACTCAGGTCCTGCAGACCTTTTCCCCAGCTAGGGCAGGAGGTGCCAGATGCATGGAGTCGTAGATGCTTTTGGCCACTTGAGCATGAACTTTTGTGTGCTTCCAGTGCATGGACTAGAGATTCTCAGTACCATTGATGAAGTACCTATTTGGACAGAGTTTGGAATCTCTAATCCACTGCCCAAGTAATGAAGGGGATGCTATTATAGTATTCAAGTATCAATATGCGTATTTGAATCATTAAGAAGGCTGTGAAGCACGTGCTAGTAAATGGGATGCGTGTAGATAGGGTTTTATTGGTTGGTGAAAGACCTGGTCCTGCACTGAATGTCTTTATGAATCTGTGTTAGCAACTTTAAATGCCTGGCAGTTACTATCTCGGCAGGCTTGTCCTGGATCCATCACATTAATGCCATTGTGAAGAAAGCACATCAACGCCTCTACTTCCTCAGGAGTTTGCGAAGGGGTAGTATGTCAAACGAAACCTTGGGAAGCCTTGACAGATGTGTGGTAAACCAATGTTTGTACATTTATCTGTCTTGGCATGCCCATTGGCTGACTGTACCTGTGGCTCCTCCCACAGACTCCTGACTAAAGGTGACTGTTACACAGCCCCCTCCCCAGTTCAGGACAGTCGACCAGCATGGACCTGACTCCATTCTATTGTGAACAAAAGCCTATCAATTTTATATAACTTCAATCTTTTGGAGTTATTGATGGTTCATCAAGATGTGTAGTGGAAAATGTGCTGCATCATGGCCTGGTATGGGAGCATCAATTCCTCTGAGTGGAAAATCCTGCAAAAGGCAGAGGACTCAGCCCAGTACATCACAGGCATATCTTTCCCCATCCAAATGGAACGTTACCATCTGAGAGGAGAATCAGTTTTCAAGGATCCACACCACCCACAATGTGCTCTGTTCTTTCTTATGGTTTTTAGACTGCAATGTCAGGAAAATCGTACTGCCTGTGTGGTCATTCATTCCCACTGGGTGCCTTTTTAGACTGGAATTACATGAGTAGAATAGTCCTGGGGGTTGGATGTGCAGTACCAGAAGAGTGCATGACCGTCCACAAATTTTTCTGGTACGATTTACACTGCAGGCTTCCTCCAAAAGGTTGTAGGGGTCCTGCAGGATAAATTGTGGGGCAGGAATTGACTCAAAATTCCTGCACATTCCTTTTTAGACTGCCTGAATAGCGGCAAAATTCCTTGATTGTTCCCTTACATGCCTACAGTCTAAAAACCATAACTGCTGCCATCAGGAGGGAGGTTCAAGTGCCTCCAAATTCAAAAACAGTTGCTACCCTTCAGCCATCAGATTCCTGAGCAACGGTTCATTTAAGGATTCATACATTGCTCATTTTTTTATTATTGCATATTTATACATCTGTTTTTTCACAGTAATTTGTTTACATTTCTTACGTTTAGTGAGTTTACAGTTATCAGTAATTAGAACTTCTGCCTGGCTTGCAAAAAAAAAATCTGAGTTGTATGTGTTGACCTGAGTGTGCTCGGACAATAAATTTGAACTTTGACCTTAACTTTGATTTTTTGACTTATTGATCCCAAATGGTTTCTTCCATTTTGAAAGATCACAAATCAAGGATTCCCAGAAGAGATGCTTTGAGCACAGCCTTGAATTTTTTTCCTTTGTGTGCCTGGTAATCTGCTCCTGTGACTGAACAGAGCGTCCATTTCAGGGAGCTGGTGTCAAGTGTGCAAATAGCATGAGACATTTGAGTGTTAATTAGGACCTTCACGTTCGGCACATTGGCCAAAGTGAACACTAGAATTTGCTTGTCACTGGTGGGTTTTGGAAGATTTTGTGGGGAAAGCTTATATTGGTAGCTTGAGATGCCTGCTATAGGCAGTCCAAGTTTCAGGGGCATTTCAGAAAGCACAAGTTTTGAACCAAATTTGAGGCCTTGATCTTCAAATGGTTTTTTTTCCCCCTCATTGAGAACTAAAGAAGAAGCTGATGCATGGAAGTGGTGAATGGGAAATAACTATTTGCTGAAGGAAAAGGCCACAGCATATATTGTACCTTCACAATTCCATCTTTCATATTTTCTCAGTCTTGATGCTGTTTAAGGCCATGACTGATGTGACCACAGATAAGAATTTTTCTTGAAGCAATTATATGGAGACTGTATTGGTAGCGACACATCCAATGTGTGGAATAATATTTAAAACCCCTATGTGTGATGTGCATTTTAGACAGGATTTAGTCCAACTGAAAGGTAAAGAATTGGTGTTCCTATTGTTAAACACCAGATGTGTCAGTAGTAGGAAACCACAACTTCCTTTCTGTTCAGTTGTGTAACCATATATGATCGATACATACATTTATGAGGGCCCTTAAAAGCTGGGGTTTCCCATTTTTATCCTAAAAATTCTGAAAGATTGATACTTGATCATTATGAATTTTGAAACTCTGGTATCCATCATGCATTGCAATATCTTTTTTCTTTGGCTTGGCTTCGCGGACGAAGATTTATGGAGGGGGTAAAAAGTCCACGTCAGCTGCAGGCTCGTTTGTGGCTGACAAGTCCGATGCGGGACAGGCAGACACGATTGCAGCGGTTGCAAGGGAAAATTGGTTGGTTGGGGTTGGGTGTTGGGTTTTTCCTCCTTTGCCTTTTGTTCGTGAGGTGGGCTCTGCGGTCTTCTTCAAAGGAGGTTGCTGCCCGCCAAACTGTGAGGCGCCAAGATGCACGGTTTGAGGCGTTATCAGCCCACTGGCGGTGGTCAATGTGGCAGGCACCAAGAGATTTCTTTAGGCAGTCCTTGTACCTTTTCTTTGGTGCACCTCTGTCATGGTGGCCAGTGGAGAGCTCGCCATATAACACGATCTTGGGAAGGCGATGGTCCTCCATTCTGGAGACGTGACCCATCCAGCACAGCTGGATCTTCAGCAGCGTGGACTCGATGCTGTCGACCTCTGCCATCTCGAGTACTTCGACGTTAGGGGTGTAAGCGCTCCAATGGATGTTGAGGATGGAGCGGAGACAACGCTGGTGGAAGCGTTCTAGGAGCCGTAGGTGGTGCCGGTAGATGACCCATGATTCGGAGCCGAACAGGAGTGTGGGTATGACAACGGCTCTGTATACGCTTATCTTTGTGAGGTTTTTCAGTTGGTTGTTTTTCCAGACTCTTTTGTGTATTGCAATACACAATTGCAATATAATGCCAAATTATCTGCAAGTAATTCAGGTGAAGGATCTCTTCAAGGATTAAAACAAGGGAGACCAAATTTTCCAAGGGCATAAAGGTGTACAACAAAAAAATTCTTAGACAATCATCAATGCATTTCCATGGTACCCTTAACACAGTATTTTGTGGCTGCATCCAGAGAAGTAGATCATTGATCTAGACCAATATTCTTCTCACCAGTTAGGTATTGCCAGGATCACTTGACTCCAGAGCTTATCACCAGCTGCACCAATACCCCTGACTGGAAAGCCCTGCAAAAGGTAATGGGCACTGCCCAGGACATCACAGGCAAAACTCTCCCCACCATTGAGAACATCTACAGGGAACACTGCTATCGAAGAGCAGCAGTAACCATCAAGGATCCACACCACCCACCACATGCCCTGTAGGTATCCACACCAGCCAGCACACACTCTATTCTCGTTGCTACCATTGGAAAAGAGGTATAGGTGCCACAATACTCGCACCACCAGGTTCAGGAACAGCTGTTTCCCCTCCGCCATCAGAATCCTCAACAACGAACTCAATCAGAGACTCATTTAATAACTCTTTCCTTTGCACTTTATTGATTCTTTTCTAGGTGATTACATTGTCAGTTTGTTTACATTTCTTTATTTGTTTACATGTCTACATATCTTCTTGGGTACAGTTTTTTGCTCCACCAATTCTGCCTCACCTGCAGTAAAAAGAATCTCAGGCTGAAGGTGATGTCTGTCAATAAATATGAACTTTGTACATTGACTTTGAACTTTGAGACTTGGCCAAACATGAGCTGAAGAGCTGAATACTAGAGGTGAAATGAGCTTGGCTGCTTTAATATCAAGACAGAACTTGATGGAGTGTGACATCATTCTACTGTGGTAAAATGGAAATTGTGGAGGTCAAAGGGAGGACAGCCCAATGGTTAGGACAAAGGATGATGGCTGTGCATGACAGAGGTTGATCATCCCATCCCTCAGACATCACTCTGAGGGCAATCTCCTTGGTTTAACCATTCCCACTTACTTCATCCTTCCCTTGTAAGGTCAGAAATGAGGATGTTCATTGATAATTATGCAACAATCAATTCCAGTCACAATTCCTTGGCAAATGAAGAAGTCTACTTGCATGCAGCAAGAACGAGACATGGACTAGTTATTGACAAGTAATATTCATGCACAAGCCTGTTAGACAATGAGAACTAATGAACCGCCTGTTTCTGACGCTGACCCTGCATGTCTGTTTTGGTAAATTTGAAATGGTCTTAATTATAATTATATTCAGTGATTGCCAGTGGCGTATTTAGGGATCATAGCGCCTAAGGCAAGCACTGAAATTTCCCCCCCAACCCCCCCCTTCCTGGTTAAAACTTACTAACACATTTTGCAATTACACTGAAATTGCGCCATTCCCCTCCCTGTTAAAACATACATTTTGCAAGAGCAAAACTTACTTACGGCAGCAGTGGCGGCTGACCCAATGAGGGATCGATGGCCATCTTCTTTACCCATAATCCCCCACAAGGCTGGAACCGCTCTGCATTTCCCTTTGCTCCTCTCCACTTCTGATTCCCCCGATGATCACCCTTTCATCCCAGGGTTCATTCTGGAAAACCTGCTCTGGACCCACTCTAATGCCAATACATCTATCCTTAGATAAGGAGCCTAAAATTACTGTCAATGCTCCGTCCAGTATGAACAATGCCTTATAAAGCCTTAAAAACTGCATGCCTTCTTTTATATTCAATCTCTCTTGAACCAGCTCACTAGAGTGTGAGGTGCAGCTCCATTAGCTGTGCCACTGTGGACCCTAAATGTTCATAATTTTAGTAGGATAGCTCAAGACTTAAAGCACGGGTCTTGTAAACCAAGGGTGGCAAGTTTGTTCCTCACTGGGGCCTCATTTCTGTGAAAGTGGCACCTCTCTGTCTTCCTTACAGTCGAAAAAGTCAAAGAATTTTATATATGTTACATTCTAAATGTAGTATTATGTGACAATAATGGAACCTTTACCTTTATGCATTGTATACCGTAGATTCGAAGGAATTATTTATTAATTTAATAGAATTAATACATTTTCAAATACTTGTGAAGATGTTGACTTAAATATTATGCATGTTAATTCAAATATAAATCCACATTTGTGTTTTCTGTGGATTTAATTGTATGAATTTGAACTCTTCCTTATCACCAAATGCCAAATATTTTTCTGTAAATTCATTTGTTCCTGAGCTACAATTGGATAGGAATTCACACAAATCCAGATACGCCTGTGCATAAGAAACCAATTCATTTGTAGTGCAAAGGCTTATAGGAATTGAAGAGGATATTATCCTGGATTCTTGGATCACTTCCCATCCAATCTTCTGCAGCTGTGCAGCCCCAAGGATCAGACTGTCGGAACTCGTCTGCGCTGATGGCTGTAGTCAGCAGGAGGGAGGCATGTGTCAGTCTGAGGGATCAGGATTTAAGGCCGTTTTCCCTTTTAATTTCCCTCCCCCCCCACCCCTCTTTCTCCATTTAATACCTGATGGGGAAATCCATTTCAAACATAGTTGGCACTTGACAGACAGGAATGATAATCTCTGATGGGGGCTCTAACCCAGCATCAAAGAGGTGTGAATGGACACCTTCCTGCCACAGATTTGCACCACTAATTAACTGTAGTTCATAAATGAGATAAAAACCATGCCTTGTTGTGATGCACTCAGCCTACAGTGTTGCAAAGAAGTTTCCATTCATTCTCTGTCTTGTGTTTTAAGTACAAATATGCAGCTATATTTTCAGTTAGACCTATCTTTCCTTCAAAGAAGTCTCTGTTTTCAGCTTTTAATTGTAAATACTTCTTATCCATGAGTTTGCCATCATTGTGCTTGCCATTTATTTATTTAGTCTCTGATCCTTATTGGACACGATTGATAACATTTATTGATAAAACTGCTTTAATTTATTGGTGGACTATGTTCTTCTTCTTTTCTTTGGCTTCGCGGACGAAGATTTATGGAGGGGGTAAACGTCCATGTCAGCTGCAGGCTCGTTTGTGGCTGACAAGTCCGATGTGGGACAGGCAGACACGGTTGCAGCGGTTGCAGCGGAAAATTGGTTGGTTGGGGTTGGGTGTTGGATTGCTGAAAGTATCATTTCCGAAGCAGCCCCCCGTGCAGGTTTTGTACATTATTTTAATATGAGTGCGGGAGCAGAATAATGCTTTGCCCTGCACATCGTCGTTGCTGCTTTGCCACATTACTCAGCTGACAAAGATGTTTCAGGAAGACAAAGGAATTTCCCCTGTCTTTCCCGACACACTCCAAAGGCAGAATACGCCGCCATTTGTTGTTGATGTTCCTCTCCTCTGCAATTTTCCCTGTGAGGTGAGCTATAAATGTCTGCTTATCTTCCATGACTACTGTTCCATGGTCAATCTTGTACCCTAGAAAAGGTTAAGGAGTTGTCTTAGAGCTGTAGTCATGTTGGTGCTTATCGGATGAGTGAAATGATTCCCCCCCCCCCCCACCTAATAATATCAATCAAGGCAACATTTCATCAAAAGCTTCAGAGCGGAGGGTATACAGTGACAAGAATTTACTGGCTTGTCTAGAAGTACAATCAATTTAGGAATGGAATCTTCAAAATTCTGTCCATTGATGTGAGTTGGTGGCAAACCTATGACCTTACTGAATATTGTGTATAGGTCATTCTTCTGAGGCAATGTGTAACTGAGACAAGGAAGGCCCATTGTCTGATCACTGATCTGTATTACATCTTCTAATCTAAAATTGAAGGGCAACAGACTAACCTATTGTTAGTCTCAGTATTTCAGAGTTAAGCATGGACCAAGATTATCAACCTTCTTGGTTCACACTGATGTCGCAAGGCCCTTACCGGAGAGTGCGTTCATTATCAGGCTTCGGGATGATGTCTGTTGTTGTGAACTGTCTTAGCTCAGACATGGCAGAGGCTGAATTGTACCCCAGGCAATCTCATTCCAGCATAAATAGCTGTCTTCAGGAAATGAGCAGAGGTGTGGGCTGAGCTGCTGGTTAAATGGATAACTTTAAATTTAATTTCCAACACCTTAACAGCTCAGAAAGAACAGATGCCTGTATCCCTGAAACTTTATAATCTGCAAATCTTTAAAATTCATTACAAACAGCTAAAAATTAAGAAAAATGTGCATACAGGTTGAGGGGAAAAGAGAAAGGTTTCACTACTGTTATTTTTATATTAATCACAAACAGCCAATGGGGTCCTTGAAGGGGTTAACATGATATGCCTGCAAACTAAATACCTTTCTTCATCTGACATTGCACCCTGCTGTACAAGGGCCTCCATGCAGCAGAGAACCTGTGACTGCTGGCTTGGAATTGAAGGGAGAACAAGCAGAATGCACAGCAGCTCGTATGGACTGAGAGCTAGGGAGGGGTTCATTATGGATTCCTCTGTCATTGAAGCCAGACAACCAAAGGGATTTGAGTGACACACCTGGTGGTTATATTAGCTTTGGTGCTGAGAACGCTGTCCATTGGCACGGACCCATCCTACAATACAGTAGCATGGGTTGGTGCCAAAAGGCATCAGACCACTATTTCTCTACATTAATACAAGAAAGTTCCCTGGTGGATCAGTCTGGAGCAGTAATTGGTAATGGTGACAGTCCATGAGTATTAACTTCTGGTGCTCTTTTTGGAAAAACAATTCTCTTCTGCGGTTATCTTCATCGAGGGAATATGCGTCTGCCGAGAGTAGAACCAAGGCCTGATGGATGACTTAGGGTTGGTGAGAGCCCCTGAACTGCTTGAGAATACTTACATTCATCTGCCATGGATCTAAAGAGTTTCATCAACTTGTGGCTAGTGGGTTAGGAAACAAGTTTAGAATTCCAGTCTGGATAATGAGGGGCGGGAGTGGAGGGAAATAATATTATCTCTCCGGTTTATTAGCAATCCTGAAAATTTTATGGATAATGTTATGATCATTATGCATGGTAGAGATGACGCTCGAGTCCCCACATGGCAAATACTGAAATTTTGCACCACAAAAATAATGAAAAGAAAGATATTGCTGGTCTCGCCATTGACTTGTAACCCAAACAATGTGAACTCCAATCCTGCAATGGTGATTTGAAATCTGAAAATGTAAAGCTATTAACTGAAGTGACTGTACGGTGGCATATAAAGGACTTCTATGATCTCCTGGGAGAAATAGACAAGATCACTCGCCAAGAAATGGAGAATAGAGAGCTTCTAACATGAAGTACATCAATAAAGGTGAAGTCCAAGTCCTGGAGTGGAATTAAATTTCTATTTCATTGTGGAAATCGATTATTGAAATAAGTGAACTGGGAGATTGGTTGGATGTGTATATCCAAGCGGTGCTCATACTTAAGACCAAAGGCAAATTAAAAATAACTTTTTGGACTTATAAATCTCACCAAGATTTGTTGAACCCCATCTTTACTTGCTGATCTCCACTGGCTCCCAGTTCAAAAGGATATGATTTTACAATTTTGATTTTCATGATTACTTCCCCCCAGAGTTGCTCTAATGACCTGCAACCTCCAAGACTGGTGTGGTCCATCAATTCTGGAGTCCTCTGAGATCTCTACACACTTCCAATTCTCCTCCACACTTAACCATTTCTCTACTGATTTCAGCCTTCTGGACTCTCGACTTCCATCCACCTTCTCGTCACCCTATCGCTTTCCTGCCTTTCAGTTGGTCATTGCCCTGATACCTACTCCCAGTGCTCTTGTCACATTTTGATGGAACATGCTCAACAAAGTGATACTTCTACCACAATTCAGGGGGTAAACAAATGCATGTTGTTGAGGTCAAAAAATGTGTTCATGCTTGAGATCTGGTTAAAGAAAAATCAACCACTGGAAAATGACAGCAAGATTTGCCTAGGAGCAGAATACAAAATAATTCAATAAAACGAAACTTAAAGAGAGGATGATCTCAGATCAATGAAATATGCAAACCTGAATATTGAGTCTGGCATCCTAGGATACAAATAGAACCAGTGCTTTTTTAATATGTTAAGTGACTTTCACGGTTTTCTAAGTCAAGTTCTGATTTATTAAATAGCTGCAGTGCTTTAAATCTTACTTATAATTACTTTTATCAAAGCACGAAAGCAAGCCAATTTTTTCAACAATCTGGGTGCCTTTTACTGGCCAACAAATCATTAGACAGGTGGATATAGTTTCAAGTCACCGCTTCTCCTCTGTGCATCAACTTTCATAATGGGTGAAATTGTACATTCAGCAAATGTGAGACTCTGCAACCTCGCTCGTTCATTCAGCACCTGCACAATGAAATAAAGGGAGCAGCAAACATGGGAATTAGCACATTTCTCTTCTGTCTGTACCACACCCGTTCTGCTTACAAATTTGGATGAAAATGGGAAATGGATGCTGATTTTGGCTTTCTAACCAGATCACGTGAGTTCGTTTACAAACCCCCCTGTTAGGTGGCAGGGACTGTATTTGTTCCCCCCGAAGTGATCAACATCCACTTTCCCAGCAAATCCATTCATTTCTTTGGAATCTTGACCATTTTCAGGTAACGTTCTCCAAGTGATTGACAGTGTTCGTCAGCCCAAGACTTCGAAATGAATAGGTAATATCTTGGGCAGGGAGATTTTCAAAGTGAGGTCTCAGTGAGGACTGTAGGTTGGAAATGAACAGGGACGAGGAGAGACTCGGTCTGTTTTCCTTCAAAAACAGGTGGGGAAAATATGATTGATTGAGGGATTTCGTTCATGTAGTGGATGAGGAACATTTCCCCTCACGTGAAATATCCATAACGAGAGGCACAGGTTTAAATTTGGAGGCAGTAGTGGGGGAAGATCATTTAGAGTATAGTTGAGGAAGAATTTTTTCTTCATCATTGAAGTATGGAATGCATTGGCTGAGAAAATAATGGAAGAAAGTATCTATGCAACATTTAAGTATTGAGATGATACAATGCAACAGAAAGCCACAAGCTGAGTACTGGGAATGGGATTCAGACAGATGGTGTGGACGAGGTGAGCAAAGGGCCTATTTCTGTGCTCTACAAAACTCTGACTCTATCTCAAATCAATGCTGTACATACGGGAAAAATCCCTTGGGCTGTTGTATTTCATCTGTGTTTTGACTTTAACACCAGCAGTTTTTCTGAGGGAGCCAGCAAATAAAATGAATGGTCTTTCTTGCTATTAGATTCTGTTGAGATGCTCCTTTTTACCAGCCTTGCAGAAGGTTTGCCTAGGTAGCTATATGAACTGGCTAGTTTCCATGCTATCATCACAGCTTGCTCTCATTTTCTTTTCCTCAATGATTTCCTTGATGTTACTGACTCCCGTTAGGAAACTGAGAGAAGCTTCCGCCCACCTCTCTCCTGCCCTGTTCGTGGCCATGCCACATCACATCAGGCACCTTTCTCAAACATTTTTTTTGGGTGAAGTTTGCCTTTCCTTTTATCTTTTCTCTGCAGGTAGTTTGAATGCAATTAAAGAATGAGTGCTCCTCCCTTCATTGTTGAGACTACCTCCCGGATTAATTACGGAGGATGTCAGCATCTGCAGGCTGAATTGTCTTGAGGAGATGCAACCCCTTCACTCAGGGCACGGCAGCAAACCTAGACAGTCAATTCCAAATGTTAATTCACGCGCTTGAACCCTGTGGTATGAGCTGCAACAAGTGATGTCATCAACACTTCATCAATTTGCACAAATTTAAAGAGAGGGGGAGAGAGAAAATCAAAACACACTGAAGACTGAATCAAAGCAGTATTCTTTAAAATGTGTTCTGACAATTAACCTCTCTTTCTAATTATCTTTTATTAACGATTGCTCATTTTAGCCAACTTGATCGAATTGAAATAATAATGCAAACTTTAGCCTGTTAGCTTGCAGCTGTGAAATTGTGTTCTGATGCTTTTTACTGAGAGGTGAATTTTCAAAGGGATCTCAGTAAGGGCAAGCTTAAATTGCAATGGATGGCTTCATTGAAGCTTCACAGTGACCCATCTCCACAGAGGCACATTTCATGATCAATTTCATGTTTATAGATTTTCCATTTTTCATTCAGGTTCACTTTTATGCTGACTGACAATTGCTCCAGCCTCTCCCATTATCTCTCAGCTTCTTTGAACGCTGTCCCTGCTGGGCAGTCAGAGTATGCATCATTTTAGCACTCAGCCATCAGTCAAGCTTCTGCATTGCTGGTGACAAACTGATGGACTGGTTTGCATGCAGCCACAAGGAGCAATTTACTCTCCTTCGTGCTTTATGTGACATCACCGATATCTGGATGGGTTCCAAAAGTTCCAGCCAAGAGTCAGCAGAACGCACGAAATGGTTCGGCCGGAGCCTTGTCAATTTCACTGCCTTGGCCCTGGTGACAATGATTGGCTGTGAAGTGCCATGCCCCGGGTGAGACAAATGCTGATGGGTCCTAATAAATGGTGTGATGGACTGTGATGGTTCGGTGTGAAGACGATTTGAATTACATTCTAATTTCAGCCATCTAATCGGGAATAAAGTGTAATCATCTCGGCCTGTTGCAGAGCCTACGATGCTTGTCTCCCACCAGACATGTCTGCCAACCTTGTCATTATTCAATTAAGATTTTGAACATTTTTTGAGTCACGGGATGACATGGGTGGCACACAGCATTTCTTATGCATGAGCTGGGATGGCCACAAATGCTCCAGCCTGCAATTTGCTGATTGGAAGCATTCAAGTCATAGAAAAAAAATGGAAACACTTAATACAATGCATGTGGCCTAATATTGTTTTAATGAACTCTCAGAATCCAAACAAGGGCCAGCTGCTCATTTTCTCATTCCGCCTCCCATTTATTTCTCATTAAGGAAATCGCCTGCTTGTCAAATAAGATATTTATAATACCATAAATTGATAATGCAGCTGATAGAAGTTAGAGGAAAAAAACAGGGTTTAAGAGCGTTATCTTTGTTGTAAGCTGAGTTGGCATCACAATAAAGTGGAATAGGAATTGTGGTCAAGATTGCTCCTGCAGAGTAAGGCTGGCTTTATTGCTCAGCCATTAGCAAAAGCCAGAGTTTGCACCTTTTCCTTTATTCGTCCCTTCTAATCTTTGCAAAATATGGATGCGGAAGGATGCTCATCAATCGACTAATCGTGCAAGTTCATGGTAAATTCAAAATATGATTTCCTCTGGAAATGAGATTTAAAAAAACTTATTTGCAGAACCCTGAGCTCACCTCAGTTAAGTTGATGGGGAAAGGGTCAACTTTGCCTAAAAATGCAGCACTGTTTGGCCACGAAGGACCTTGACTGAAGTTGCGGGAGAAAAGAAATCCTTCAACCTTGTTCAAAGCAATGACTTCCTGGTTCATCAGGAGTATCAGACCCAGCACCACCAAGCAATGGTGAATGACCAAAGGAACTGCTCACCCAAGACTAAAATTTACCAAAAAAAAATTATTTGTAAATATGAATACTTGTCCTGCATAGGTATTGTTTGTCTGCATGTGTGTGTTGACTGGAGGTGTGTCTATGTATTTTGCTCCAAGGACTGAAGAACGCTGTTTCATCGGGTTGTACTTGTGCAATCAGATGAGAATAAACTTGACTTGACAGGAAGTAATGAAGTCAGAACTTTGTGAGCTTTTTTGCACTTATATAAAATAGAATGGGCAATGTAGCTAGAACTTAAAAAGTGTACATTGTGCAACATTTACACCACTGTTATGTCCAATAGAGCACAGGAACAGGAAACCGTAATGCATCTGGTCTCTTCATTCTCTCATAGGCTTATCTAAACTCCTTTCAGAAGTACCTCAGCCAATTACCACAACCATAGCTCCTCGGTATCAGCTGTAAAATGAGGTTTCAGTCTTTTGAGGTGTAGTAATTATAAACTTTGATCGAATTTTCTGTCATTGGCTCCATTTTTTTCCTCATATACCTGTCAAGACAAATCATTCATCAATTTAATGAGATCTATCAAGACATGACACAAGTAAATAGGAGCAGGAGTGGATCCTTCGTGTCTGTTTTGTCATTCAACATGATCAGGGCTTATCTTCCCTAGGCCTAAACTCGTCTTCTGCTCAAGTTCCCCATTATATCTGAACACAAACTTTTGAATAAGTATCTACTTCCTCTTTAAATTCTTCGAATGATCTACCCAACATGATCCTCCAGGGTAGAGAATTCCAGAGATTCACCACCATCTGTGAAAAGGAGGGACTCGGGTGGGAGAGTGTGCCTTGGAATCTGGACCAGCTGGTGGTGACCTTCAGAAGACTTGCCCTTCATGCAGAAGGACCACAGGAACATTGACTGTGGTCCTGGCAAGTGATTGCAAATGAAATTAGAACACAAGATCAAAAGAAAGTAGGGAAGAAATGGAACATTTGATACGAGGAAGCCTGCCATTCAGACTCATTCCCACACTTACTCTAATAATTTTCCACTTCTTATGAGGTGGAAAACCCCTTTGCAAATGACAACTGTTGAGAACACCTGGGGAGTCTTTGCACAAGCGAAAAAAAAAAAGTTCTTCCCACAAAAACCCCACTGAGAAACAAATTTCTTGACAGGAACTATAGGGGGGCATAAAATTGCACATTTACGGGTGAACCTAAATTTCGACAGCCCAATATTATTTATATGCGATGCTTGAATGAATTCCTAGGCAAGAAAACTCTGTACCAGCATAACCATATGGCATGCACAGCACTGCCAACCAATGATAAATCTCTAGATACTTATGTGTTTTCTTGTATTGTTTCACTCTTCCTCAGTATTAGTTTTGGCCAATTTTAATACCAGCTCCCAATGTTGAATTTGACCTACTTACTCCTAAATTATTTTTAATGGAAGGCAGATGCAACAGTGGTCCCAGCACCAATCCAAACAGATCAACTTTTTCCTTCCTTTCTCCAATCCAACAACCTTTACTCCTGCTATCTATATTCTGTATTTTACTCAACGCATTATCCATTCAACCCCAACTTATGTTCTAGCCTTTGGTACAGCTGTAAAATTTGATGTGCCATCTAGTATATTACCAAATTTCTGTCAGTTATTTCAAAGAATTCTATCAATTCGGTTGGCATGAATTCAGAGAGGTTAAATCATAGCTTATTTATATTGTATCTGCAGTCTTTTGATGTTTGATTTTCAGGGTGCTACAGTGGCATAGACTGTAAAGCTGTTACTTCCCAGCTCCAGTGACCAGGGTTCAACCCTGACCATGGGTACTTGCTGCATGAAGTTTGCAAATTCTCTCTCGGCCTTTTTATAGTGATGAAATAAGTGAGTGAAAAGGGATTCCCAAACCTCCCTCCATTAAAAACTCTGAGGGTGGATCCAGCAAACGGACTCCAATCCATCCTGACGGTACAGTCAGAGGTGGAGTGCAGTCACTCCACCTCATCCATAAAGGCAATGTCGTTGCAAGCAGCTGTAAAGTGGCGGGGCTGAGGACATTGCAATGACATCGCCAGCCCATGACCCAGGAGTGTGATTTTTAAACACTCCCCCCCACCGCAATGCAAGCACGGCAGGGAACACATGCAGGTATATTCATATCAGTGGTCCTAGAATTGCTTGCACACACATCTCAATCATCTGCTCTTCGGTCGCCATTTTCTGGTATAGGCCACTCTCAGCACATATGTACAATGTCATGTTGACGGGTGGCACCACGGCACCAGTCGCCCTGCCTTCCTCAGCTCTGGAGGAAGCCATTCTCCATGAAAGGAATGCTGGAACAGCCTTATAGGCCTTCTCCATAAAAAGTCCACTCCCCCCCACCCCCTGCCCCCCAGTTGAGCCGGCCTCAATGCAGCGTCACTCCATAAAAACCGTTTCTGTGACCACAGAGCTTTTCTCTAGCTGTTCCACTTTTCCCCGCATGCCAAAGTTGTGCAGCTAATTGGCCATTGTGTGTCGGTGAGGGGTAGAATCTTGAGGGGAGGGGAGGGAATTGATGAGAAGGTGGAGAGACTAAATTATGCATTAATATAAATGGTGGTTGATGGTCAACATGGGATCAATGGCTGAGGGGCCTTTCCTCATGCTCTGTCTCTGACTCCCATGATCAATTTTGATATACAGTACAGTAACAGCCCCTTCCGGCCCACAAGACTGTGTTGCCCAAATATACCAATTAACCAACAACCACCGCACATTTTGAAGGGTGGGAGGAGACTGGGGCACCCGGAGGAAACCCATACAGAATGGGGAGAATGTGCAAACTCCTTCCAGACAGCACCAGGTTCGAACCCAGCTCACTGGCACTGTAACAGTGTGGAGATAACCACTGTGCTCTCCAGGCCTAGTTTGACAATCCCGTGTTACCTTGCAAAGGCAGAGCATTTGTTACCATCATTTACTCATGCACAACTGAGTTGTTATACTTGGAAATGAGTGGCCAGCAAAAGTCGCACTGCAATTCTACTTTACAGTTTAGATGGTAACCTGACAATAGTGTCTGGTTCAGCATGTTACCAGCCGCAGTCCACATGTCTATGACTAAACCCCACCATCTTTCCCCTTTTTAACTTCTGCAGACTCAAATGGTTTAAATCTAGTTCCGGAAATCATCCTGGATTCTTTTTAAAAAAAAAGCTGAATAGTGTCTCTGCGTTGGCTGCAAATTCATTATACACACGGAAGGAGAGATTGGATATTTGTCTCTGAATGGAGGTCTCCAGAGGTTTGACCAAATTGAGACTGATACACCAGTGCAACTCTGAGAACATTGCTCTGCCCATAATTGCTGCTCTTCGGACATCTTATCAATTGAACGTTAAACTGAGGCCACGTGGTCTCCTGGGTGAATGTAAAGCATCCAACCCCACTTCTTTGGGGTTAACCCTAATGTCCTGGACAATATTTATCCCTTAACCAACATAAATAAAAGGGTCAAAATCGCATTTGAGTCCTCACTTTCTACAATTTGGTTGCTTTGTCTCCTATAGTCTATATCATTGGATGTAAAATAATTATTGTAAATGCCGAATCCGTTTTATTTCTCGGGATATGAGATGGTTGCTCATCCTGCTCTGGTGCTGCTGACTAGAATCTCAATCGCCCTAATACTAGTGATTTGAAATGACAGACTTATCGCTTTTAGAACTTCGATGTTACGCAAGCCCTTTGCTGCGTTAATGCAGAAGTCATGATGTGACTTATTCGTAATAGATACAGCAGTTGTCATGGTAAGGCTGCCACAGTTGAATTGCACCTGAGATCACGTTTGCTGATTGTACAGTCATAGTTTTAGAATCCAGGAGCTATTTACAAAGGAATACTCTTTAATAGAAATCCATCCTTAAACCAGAGAATGTCAGCCGTGGCAGAGCCAGATTTTGCAGCACGTAGCTGATTCCCTCAGAGATTTTAGCCACCCAGAGCCAAATCTTAAGTTCAATGGCTTTGGTCATTCAGATGAAACCAAATCCATTTAACCATTCCCTAGTTATCTCATTATTGTTAATAGTGCACAGTATTCAAAATTTATGCTGACTGCCTGAGTTTCCCAGATTGCTGCATAGATTTTTAATGCTTTTCTCGTAGAAATTTGTTCATTTCAAACACTTCATCATAGATATTTATGGCACAAAGGGAAGCCATTTGACCCATTATGTCCATGCTAGCCAAAGAATGAGCTATTTAAATATATTCATTTCCCAGGTCCCGGTACTTAGCTTTATAGGTTACAGCTCTTAAAATTACACATCCCAATAACTTTTAAATGTGAAAAGAGTTTCTTATATCCACTACTCTTTCTGGAACTCAGTCCCCAATCCCCATAAATTTTCCTAATCCTTTCCTTGTCAATCTTGCATTCTGAGTGCACCCTCTCAAATTCAATCACTTCCTTCCTCGTGACAGAGCTGCACACAGTACTTCTGATCTAATCTATGTTCAACACATTGATTAGGCTGAATCGCTCTTCTCTGGTGTCCTTTGTAGACAACCACCTTCGACATCTTCTCCATCTAAATGTTTTTGTCCTTCCATACGTCTTCATTAAATGCCACTTATCATTAATCCAATATCTAGTTTAACATTCCCAAATGTATTGTCTTTTTCATCTCTGGATTGAACTTGGTTTGTCCTTCTCTGCTCACCTAATCAATCGATTGTCATTTTCCAGCAATCTAAGACTTTCTTCTTCATTGCCAATTTGGTATCATGGCCACATGCAAGTCCAACTCATTAATAGATATCATGAGAACCAAAAGGCCCTGTGGAAATCTAACAGTGGCCTCCCATCGCTAAAATTCCAGTCGGCCTTCATCCTTTGCATTTCACCCAACTTGCTTCTTTCCCTTAAACTCCATGGGTTTTTTTCTTGTTGATCAGTTTGCCACATCTTGGAGTCTACTTTAAATCTACTATCCTCATTGACACTCACTGTTACTACTTCAAAACCAGGATGTTTATATATTTTGAATTGTAACAAGTAGATTTTAAAAAGTCGCTTTTCACACTTACTTGGCATCTGCATTAAAAAAAAACTCCATACAACTGCTGGTTATTTTTGAGGCGCAAACTTGATTAAGCTACTTGGTTCTGAAAATGTTTGGATGGATGTGAGTGAATGCAACATAAAGGAAACTGCACCTTTTAAATAATAAACATGATTGAAATATTGTGATAAAAAAAAGCCCTATTTATTTTAATCTTAAAATTGAATTTATTGTTGAAGTATTGACCAATAAGAACTAAGATTCAACTTCAAAATCAACCAGAATTATCCCGTACTAATTGTGTGCAAGATTTTCTTAACTGATTTTTGCTGCTATAAATTAAAACAATTATCATATCCATTCATGGCATGTTGAAACCTTTCTTGGGATGTGCAATCAACTCACATCTTTTTGAAAGTTAATTGCAAAAGTAGGAAAGACTGATATTCTAAGGCATAATTGCAGACACACTTATTGCAGACACCTTGAAGAAGATGAGTCAAACCTTGTGATATAATTTGCATATTTTGTAATATGTTGTATGATGCATCACAATGGAAATAGGTGGCAAACTCTAAAATTAAATGCTGGCCACAATTGCATATAAACTTTGGTGTGCAATAGACATTTTACCAACACAGCAGCAACAATATAAAGTGCAACTTCATCTCTTCTGGGACTCTATCATGCATGCTCCAGTATTGTAACTCTTTGGTTACACTTCAAAGCTGTGTGTTGACTAATCAAAATCTTTGCTGCACATTTATGAGCTCAAACGCTATTCTCAATCCAGGCTGAATTTTCAATGCAATATAGTGACTTTGCGCTGGATTGTCAAAGATGTTTCACTTTTGGAATTTGGGACTCTTGGTTCTCCGATTAATTGGACGTAAAATATTCTGTTGAAATTAATCTGATTATTCTGCCATAAGAAACTGCTGTCGGAGAGGAGCCGTTGGAAATAGTATCTTCCTCCCTTACCCCTCACACCTGTTGACAATGGCTATTGTGAAGGGTTAAATGTGTGGTTCTTAACATTGGAGGGTGAAAAATAAGCTGTTGGCCAAGGATGAAAAGGAGAACCTATGGCTTGCCTCATCTCATGGCATTAAGTATGCTGGGCTGGTGCTGCAGGATTTGACTGCTGCATCTTGAAACTTTTGCTTGCAGAGATCCAACATTGATTCTTTTCTTTGCTCAGCCATCTTAATCCAATTTAGAGTTCGTGTGCTAAAATGTTCCTTTTCTCACGATGAGCAGTTCCTCCTGAAGCTCTCTTGATGACAGCCCATCCACTTGCTGATCGCACACTAAGCATGGCATCTCCTGTTTACCGACTGCTCCAATCTGGACCAGACACAGCTTTTTGAAACTCTCCCCTCAAATCTTCAAGCACCGTCCTCCTCCTGTACTCAGGAACTACACCATTAGAATGGAATAGTTAGCAAAATCAAGGGAAGTTATTCCGTCTGAATATTTTTAGGCAGAATTGGATTATTCTTTGGTAAGAAAAGTGGTCAAAATTTACCAGATTGCAGAGATAAGATTTCAATGGGACTATCCAGGATCTCATTGACTTGTGGAATAGACTTAGAGGGGCTTTGAGTACCATACCCTGCTCTTAATTCATATGATCCTAAGTGAAAGATTGCAGGGAGAACTGAAGGTGGAATTAAATGTGCACGTTGGCCTCCAAAATATGCCATTCATGAAAAGCATTGGCAGGTTATTGGTTCTCTAGATTTATTGAAGAGTGCAACCTGCTCTGTCTTTTACTTGTAATCTTAAATCGTGATTAAAATGTTGGCCTCGTTTATTGAGTTCAGCACTTTCTTAGGTGTCTTGCACCAATAAAAAAAAATAGCAGAAGCTGCAAAATTGGTCATGAAGGCAATAGGTCGATCATGTTAATGCCAAATGTGCAGCCCAAAGTTTAACAAGTAAATTCTGATGACCATAATATTTCCACTGGATATGCAGGCAGACTTCCTGCAGAACAAAACGATTCCTCAGACACAAATAAATGCTGCGTTATTTTTCATAAGAGATGCTCTAAATTCACAGAGGATCTTTTCAATTTCCTCCGACAAAGCTGGAGAAGTGGCACAAGTGAAGGGATTTAGGGGGCAACAGGTATGGCCATCAAAAGCAGGGAATATTGGAAAAGCTCCATCAGTCAGGCAGCATGCATGAAGAGAGAAGCTAGAGTTAATGCTCCAGTTCATTATCTTTCAGGCCAGGTAGTGGGATTCCATTGGAGATGGTGGAAGCGGCAAAGGACCAAGGAAACTGCGTCTCTAATCTGAGGAGAGAGGGGAGAGGACAGACGTGCAGGAAATGAAGGAAGGGCGAGTGAGGGATCCATTGACTATGGCAGAAGGGAAGCCATGTTTCCAGAAAATTGAGGAGAGTTCAGAGGTTGTCGACCAGGAAACCTCATCTTGAGAACCGATGTGGTGGAAATAGAGAAAATGAGATGATCTTTACAGGAGATGGGGTGGGAGGAGTAGTCAAGGTAGCTGGGGGAGTCGGTAGATTTACAGTGGACATCAGTGGTCAGTTTGACTCCTCTAATGGAGATAGGTCCAGAAAAAAAAAGAAATAGCTTAGAGGGTCCGGGTGAATTTGAGGGCAGAATGGAACATGAACAATTCTGGTCTGGGACACTTCATCAGAAATGGTACAACAAGATATCAATAGAATTCTACCTTGTAACCATATAACAATTACAATATGGAAACAGGCCATCACAGCCCTTCTTGACCGTGCCCAAACACTTATACTTGCAGATAGTGTGAAATACGACTTCACAACAGAGCGGCACGGTTAGAGTAGCTATTGCAGAACCAGCTGTTACAGCACCAGTGACCAGGGTTCAATCCGGCGCTGTTTGTAATGACTTTGTACATTCTCCCCGTGTCTGCCTTGCTTTCCTCCAGGTGCTCTGGTTTCCTTCCACCCTTCAAAATAGTTGGGGATTGTAGGTCAATTGGGTGTAATTGGGGCAGCATAGGGCTCATAACCCAGAAGGGCCTGTTACCGTGTTGTTTGTCTAAATTCAAAATTTAAAATTTAGAACGAGTGTTTTAACAGGTTTGTGATTCTTGTCTTCCAATAGAAACATATCAACCTGTTCAACCATCTTTCAAAATAGAGAAAACCTACTGCACCTGCACCCTTTTAATAAATAAGAAGAAAATACTAATCGGGTTGGAAATGTTGGAATCAATAACATTAAAATCAATAGCAATTTATTTAAAGAGAGGAAATGTACTTGCACACACACTGCTATTAATGTGTAATATTTGGTCTCAGAACCATTACCAGTTGCATTCTGACTGAAAATTGCATCTTCACTGCGAACTATTTTAATAGGAAAATTCTTTATTTAAGGTCCTTGAAGCCATGCAAGGTTAAAGCATTGTTTAGTTAGGTTAAGGGTGCTGTATTCCTCAATTGTAGACCAGGTCAACATTTACAACTAAATGATCTTTGGAATGTTTCCCAAGACACTTTCCATGGAAAACTATACTATTTAAAGCAATGTTATAAACAGTGGATAATTGCAAAGTGTGCTGTGATCATAGGAATTACCCTCAGCAAGCTCTTCTATTGAACTACAGTGGGTGTCATTAAAAAGGTGTGACACAACCCCTAAGCTAACCAACAGAAGTGTCAATCAAATTTCTTGTTTGTAATTGATAATAAATGAAACAAAAATGTAATGCAAACTCTGCTCATGAAAACAGCAGCATATAATATTTATAAATATATTTAATAATGTAAAATATACAAACTCTCTTCACAGATAGATGTCAGATAAAACTTCTTCCTGAGCAAAGTATGCCTTGGGCATTCCTCAGATCCTTGGCTTCCACTCCAATTTTATTAGGTCTGGATGAACAAGACCAATATGGGAAGTGCAGAACTTTCCACAGATGGGACAGAAGTTAATTGATGGGGTTAGAATATTGAGTACAAGAGCTGGGTTAATAGTTACAAATCATACAAGATGACGGTGGGACCATTATTTGAACAATATGTCTACTTCTGGTCACCCTTCTAGAGGAAATATTTTATGAAGCTGTAAAGGGATGTTTCAAGTAATGGAAGGCTTGAGTTAGAAGGAGAAGCTGAATAACCATATAATCATATAACAGTTTACAGCGCGGAAACAGGCCATATCGGCCCTTCAAGTCCACACCGGTTCACTTGAACAACTCCACTAGTTCCCCCCCTCCCACTCTCTGCCCATAACCCTCCAACCCCCTCATATCCATGTACACATCCAACCTTCTCTTAAATGACAGAAAGGACCCTGCCGCAACTAACTCCTCTGAAAGATCATTCCTTTCTGCCACCACTCTCTGAGCGAGGAAGCATCCTCTAACATTTCTCCTAAAGTTTTGCCCCCTTCCCCTTAACTAGAGAGCAACTTTTTTCTCTAGAGCCTTGGAAGTGGAGGGTGATCTTATCATAGTATACAAGATCATAAGGGGCATAGATATTGTCTTTATCCCAGGGTAGCAGTGTCTAAAACTAGAGGGCACGACTATAAGGTGATGAGGGAACGATTTAACAGGGACCTGATGGGTAATTTTTTCACACAGTAGGTGTGTGGATCAAGTTTCAAGAAGAATCTTAGAGGTGAGTACAATTATGATTTTGAAAAAAGACAAAAAATATCATGTATGTAGATTGGAAAGTGTAATAGGGAAATTATCCAAGAACAATGGACTCGCTTGGGTAGGCATCTTAGTTAGCACGGTCAAGTTGGACCAACTGGCATGTTTCTGCACTATATAAACTCTATTGCTATTGGCATAGCCTATGAGAATTCTCATATTCATGGTCCTGAAATTCATATTGCAGGGTGGAAGTTGCCTCTGCACAGTGTCATAAACTACCTACAATGAGCTTCATAAAGCAAAGTCTTGATCCAACAAAAGCAAAAGGGGCCAAGTTAGCTGGACTTAAGGATATGGCCAAAATAAAAGCCAACCTCATGAACCAGGAATGTACTGTTGTAGGTGAAAGAGATGAGGTTTTCGGCAATGTCCTAAAAGAGAAGGATGAGGCAGAAAGCTGGGGATAATTAGGAAAGGAATCCCATTGATCTGACCCTGGGTAGTCGAAGGTATGGCTGTCAATAGTTGAGAGAGGTGAGGATGAAAGATGTGTTGAGGCATAGATGTAGGCTGGAGGATTCCAGAGTGATAAGGATGACTGAGGTCAGAGAAGGTAACAATGAGAAGGGCCAGGCAGGAGCAATTGGAACCTCCAGCAAGTTCCCTTAAAGATCACACCATCTTGTCACGGAAATATTTCGGGTTAAATCCTAGAACTCCCTGCAGAACAACTCTTGACAGTTACGCTCACTATAAGGAGTGCCATAGCTGAAGGAAGCTCACTTCCGCCTTCTTGACAACAGCTGGGAACTGACAATAAATGCTGGTCTCGCCTTGGCAATGAAGCTCTCCTCTCATGAATAAATCAAATAAAGATTGCCTGTTGAATGGGGCAAATATCCCATTCTCCAGGGGTAATGCTCCTGAGCCATAGCCCATGATGCTCACATTCCTGCAGCTTCACACCCTGATCTCATGGGCTCAAGTTTCCTTCCACATCCCAAAGACGTGCTGATGGATGGATGAACTGTCCATTGAAATATTTCTCCTAATGTGGTTAAGTGGTAGAATCTGGAGGGAGTGAGGAAACTAAAGTGGGATTAGTGGACGCTTAGTGATCTAAAGGGTCTGTTTCCATGCTGTACGATTTATGACAGTACAAATCCATGAATAATTTACACTTTGGATGCTTTTTCTAAATAAATCCTAGAATGACAATTACTATGCAATAGATAACAAAGATCAAGTGTTATATTTGTAGCCTGGTTTACTGTATAAATGTAATTATGATTGGTTTTTGATTATGGATTTAAATCATAAAAAAATAACAATATGAATGGCACTGGAAATGTCCCTGATTGGTTCAGTGTACGCAATAAGTAATCATTGCTACACAACTGTCTAATAGGAAGTGGTAATTGATGAGGTTTGATGGCTGATAAACATGTTCAGGCCTGATAAGATGCGGCTCTCCGCAAACCAACTGTTAAGCAATGACTTGGATTCTAAAATGCAAATCATTCAAATGTGGAATGGGTTCATTCCATTCTTCCTGTTGATACTCTTTTAAAAAGCTGTCCAACTATCTCCAATTGCTTCCCCTTACCCGAAGACCTGTAACGTTCTCCTTCATGTATTTATCCAATCCCATTTTAGAAGCTAAATTAAATCGAGCTGTTCTGACATTTTTAAGTATTGCATTAGAATGTGTGATGTTCTTTTATTTCTTTTATCTTTAGACAATGTTCTCTAATTACTGGCCCTTCAGTCAGAGAAGGACGTAGATCTGCTCTCCATCAGCTCCAGGGCACAGGTTCAATCCTGTTTACTGGTGCTCTCAGTGTGGAGTTTGCACATTGTCCTTGTGATCCTGTTGCCTTCCATCTGAAGCTGCAGCTTCCCCTTCACATAGAAAATAGAACATTAAAAAAAAGAAAAAAAAAGAACATTACAGCACAGTACTGGCCCTCAACCCTCAATATTGTGCCGACCTATATATTCCCAACAAAATATATTAAACCCTTCCTACCTTGCAACCATCTATTTTTCTTTCATCCATGACCCTGTGTAAAAGCCTCTTAAATGTCCCTAATACTTCAACCTCCACCACCACCCCTGGCAAGACATTCCAGGCACCCACAACTCTCTGTGTAAAAATCTTACCCCTGATGTCTCTCCTTAACTTTCTTCTCTTCACTTTGTACAGATGTCCTCTGGCGTTTGCTATTTCTGCCCTGGGAAAAAGGCATTGGCTGTTTCCCTTATCTAAGCCTTTCAGAATCTTGTAGAATGTTATTAGTGGAAAGCCTTTTCTCATCTTTCTTTGCTCCAAAGAGAAATGTTGAGCTCTGCTAACCTTACCTCGTAAGACTTAATTTCCAACCCAGGCAACACCCTGGTAAATTTCCTCTGCACCCTCTCCACAGTGTGCACATCCCTGCTATAATGAGATGACCAGAAATGAACACAATACTCTTAAGTGTGGTCTCACCTGAGATATGTAGAGTTGCCACATGACCTCTTGTCTCTTGAACTCAATCCCCATATTCATGAAGCCCAGCATCCCACAGGCATTTATAACTATCTTATCAACCTGTGTGGCAACTTGAGAGATGTATGGATTTGAACCTCAAGGCCCCTCTGTTCCGCCACACTGTTAGTATCTGACAATTAATTCTGCACATAGCCTTCTGGTTTCACCACCCAAAGTGCATCAATTCACAATTACCCATCCAAAGTGCATCAATTCACAATTACCCATCTGCCACTTTTCTGCCCAACTCTGCATCCTGTCTATATCCCTTTGTAATCTATGACAACCTTCAGCTCCATCCACAACTCCTCCAACCTTCGTATAATCTGCAAACTTAGTGACCCATTATCTGCTTCATCTCAAACTTTGGTTAATTGGCCACTGTAAATTGCCCGTGGAATGCAGGTTTAGTGGAACCGGTTGGTTCATGATTGTCGTAGTCTCGGTGTGCTGAAGGACCTATTTCCATGCAGTATGATTCAATGAAACAGCGGATTTTGCCTTGACTGTCCATCATAATCTTGAATGTCCTCATTAAAACCAACTTGCATTCTCTGTTCAAAGGAGAATGACCCAGCTTTTTGTCTGAAGACTTAGAGATCAGAACAATAGAGTAAAATCACTTAAAACAGGAAAAAAATATTGCATTCCAGTGTCAGTCGAGAATTCTTTTCCCCACTTCATTTAGCAGTTTTATTTGGAATATGACACATCTTTGAGCTGTGATAAAATCTGATTTTATCATTTTATTCACTTGATTTCATTCTGTGCTAATTTAAAGAGTGACTAAAATTATGCTTTTTAATTTAGTGAAAAATCCAAAGAGATTTAATTTTTTTCCCTGATTGCAGCCATGGTAACTAAACAAGGATATGGCTTAAGTTGGCTTCCAGAATCTTGACCAAGTGGTTGAGCCTTGTGCATCAGACAGGAAACTTTCTGCAAACCAATGTAAGAGTTGGATTTACACTTGTTATTCCAAGAACACTCAGGTCAACATTGAAGCACCCATCACTACCTCACCATAGTTCAGCCTTCCAGTATGCCTGACTCAGGATCTTAATAACCTAACCATTCAAACATTGTCGGGCAGTAATGCTCATTGGACTTTGCAAATGTTTATCAGTCATACGCAGTCGAATGTTGTCAAGACAAAGATGTCTCATAGAATTCTGCAACTAAAACAGAACCTGAAGAAATTGTAAGAAGAGAAGTTCAAGTCAAGTTGTTTATTGTCATCTGATTGGACAAGTACAACCCAACAAAACAGCGGTTTCCGGACTTCGGTGAAAAAGATGTAGACCACAACAGAACATAATGCAAATACAGACAAATAATGCATATGTAGGACAAGTGTGTGTGTGTGTGTGTGTGTGTGTGTGTGTGTGTGTGTGTGTGTGTGTGTGTGTGTGTGTGTGTGTGTGTGTGTGTGTGTGTGTGTGTGTGTGTGTGTGTGTATGTGTATGTATGTGTATATACATATATGTAAAATACACACACACACACACATATACACATTAAAAAATATTGTTCTAGGAATATTAGAATCTCCGACGGTTAGTGTGAGCAGTTCCTTTGATTGTTCAGCATTCTCACTGGCCGTGGGAAGAAGCTGTTCCTCAGCCTGGTGGCGCTGGCTCTGATACTCCTGTATCTCCCGATGGGAGAGCTGAAAGATGCTGTGCGTGGGGTGGAAGGCATCCTCAACGATTTTGAACGCCCTCTTCGACAATGATCCTGGTAGATCATGTCGATGGGGGGGTGGGGGCAGGAAGGGGGGGAAGGAAGAGTCTTATGGTCCTGTGGATTGACCTCCAATTCATTTCTCAGCAGCTGCCGTAACACACTGTGATGTAGCTCACCAGACACTCTCAATAGCTCATCAAGAGGATTATGACATCCTCAAAATTTCACAAACTATAAACTCTAGCATAAGTGAAAAGCAGGAGAAAATAGATTGATTGAGAGGGAAGCCCATTTTGAAGACACATGGATGAAGAGGTCAAAGATAAGGGGTGAAATAAAGATGACTTCCACATTGCAGGGAATCCAAAATCTACCACTTGGAAATTGGATTTCACTCCTTTTTTCTGGTGACCTAAATAAATCACGTGTGCACAATAATATTTGATATCCACTGCAAAGATTGTGGAATAGGCTAAAAGGTAGTTTACAGACAAAATTCTACCTGTGCATTTGCTGACAGGGTAAGGTTCACTTGCATGCAGCCTCATACAACAAATATCACGCTAAGCTGAGAAGGCCTTTGTTCTTAAAAACACACTCTCCTTGGCAACCAAATGCCAACAACATTCAGTGAAACTGGTGTGAAGAAGAGAGCATGCAGGGGAGAGTGAGATGGCACCAAGAAATAATGACCTGTCATTCGTGACATAAATGCTTGGAAAGAGGAGCTGTGTCCTGGGAGGCCAGGGGAACTATTATGTGTGATGTCAATTCTTTCCTCCAGGTGTGAGAATCCCCATTCAATCAAGCTGTGCACCAGTAAATTGCTTTTCCTCCAGTGATATGTTAGGGTGAGGTACATTCTGGGATCCAAAGAAGGCCAACAATATGACCTGACTTGGGTAATTTTCTGATTGAACAATGGGCATTAATGGATTTAATTTCAGGCACTTATCAAGCACCTCCTCTGTTTATGTTATTTGTCTTCCTTTTTTCTATCCATTCTCTCTTCTCCATTCCCTCCTTCCCCCTCTTGCCTTTCCACTTTTCTCCATCTGCCCAGATTCTGTGATTTCCTGGGTGTGCATTAATCATTTCCTGTCAACCCCCAACAATAATATATTGCTAGATTGTTAAAAGATACCTTTACCAGCTCAATGTATCAAGGTTTCCACAAATTCTGTGTATGATAGCTTCTGCAAATGCTTGTAAAAAAAACAAGCACACGCAGCCCTCACCTGCTACTGCAATAACCAACAGAAGAACAAGAATTAATTTTGAGCACAGATACAATCTTTGTTATAGTTTCCTTGCAAAGGAAATTGATTTACACAAATGGAGAAGCAAAGTATGGGTTCAAGCCTCCTGTTCCTCTCCCCCACCCAAAAGTCTTCTAAAAATCATGCTTTAATCTGTCGTTTGCTGCATAGAATGCAGCAGCACAGAAACAGGCCCCTTCGGCCCTTCTAGTCTGTGCCAAACCACTTACCTGCAGCCAATCTATATCCCTGCATAGCTCTCCCATCCATGTAGCCGTCCAAATGCTTCTTGTGTTAAAATTTATCCTGCATTCACCGCCTCAGCTGGCAGCTCGTTCCACACTCCCACCACTCTCTGCGTGAAGAAGTTTCCCCTCCTATTGCCCCCTAAACTTTTCCCCTTTCACTTTAACCCATATCCTCTGGTACATATCTCACCTACCCTCAGTGGAAAAAGCCTGTCTACATTTACTCTGTCTGTCCCCCTCATAATTTTAAATACCTCTATCAAATCTCCCCTCATTCTTCTACGCTCCAGGGAATTAAATCCTAACCTGTTTAACCTTTCTCTATAACTCATAGCTGGCAAATTTAATGCCCCGCACATGCCTCTGTTCCTCTGTCCTTTGTGCAAATGTCCCTTCTGGTTCCTTATGGCATGCCCCAGTCCACTTACAAACATTGAGTAGCTGAGGATATTTCCTGTCAGACAACAAGCAAAAATCATTGCTGCTTGTTCCTAACGATACAGTTGCAGTCATCGCCACAAGGACTAGCTTACTGTGAAGAAAATTGGATTAAACACCCTTCTGTAAAAGTCACACATACACAGCTCCTGCAAGTGCAACCTCGCTGCATCTTCATGTTCCTCAGAGCCTGTGGGCTTATTTCATTACATTCAGTAGGTTGATAATCATGGATATCAAGTAAAATTGGAGAAATGTGAGAGAATAATCAAAAAAATTGTTAAAGCAGTGGCTAAAAACGGAAGTGCTAAAATTTACACATAACGCTATTTTAAATAAACTGATTTAATTGTCTAAATTCTATCTTGCAGTGATTTACTCTTTTGCTTTGTGTAAGCAATATAATCATCTGCTTTAAATTACCTGTCTTTTCTAATTTTGGGAGGGGAAGGGTTAACAATGCAGACAAACAGCCCGATGATAATTGTGCACACATGTCTTCCGTCTCTTATTTGCCCATCTTTCATAGCGTGTATGTGAAAATTTGAATTTGCATTCCTATTTCTGTCTTGGCAAGACATGGGATAAATCCCACAGCCAAAAGTCATCTAGCTCAGGGCTTTCCCAGCTATCCAAGTCATGAATATTTAACAGTTGCTGCTCTGAAGGCGATAAGCCTGTCAATCCTTGTCAAATATCGCCTAATCTTTTCAATTTCTGGGTGCAAATATTCACACTGGGTGCTGTTTGTCACCTGGATTAATGACCAGTGGTCCCATAATCCTCTGGTGCTAATTCAAGTGGCAGCTAGGAAGGATTGGGAGAGAGGGATGCTGGGATACATATGCAGAGAAGATTACAGAGCTCCTGCCTCAACCTGTTTCCTTTGGATGTTTAATAGGTGCTATCACGTATCCATGCATGACTGAAAAATATTAATTTCAAAATGGGAAAGATAGCATGCAGGAGCTGAAATATGGCAAAATCCAGACTCGAAACATGGTAGCAATTTTTGTTCTTGCCAGGAATGTTTTCACCTACGATTTATAATTCTCTCAAGCCACACTAGACTTTATTTTGATTTATAGTTGTTACAGAGGGTAATATATTGTGGAAGAAAAAGTAGATTGAATAACCTGGCATTGCTGGATGTATTTTTTTAAGACAATGTGCTCGCTTATCAAAGTGCCCAATTCACCCAAATACAGAGATGCCTGGTGAACAGCTACAAATTTAGATCCCTTATTCGTTGCTCTAGTAACCTCCTTGAACCCTAACATTTTTGAGGTTACAGTATTTATGTGTTTGTTTTTTTTAATGCATTTCTTCCCTTCAATGGTTACTTTTAAGGTGAAGTAAGCTTTGGACCCTCATGAAAACTCCACTAGAAATATCAGTCATTTTCCGCTTGCACCCCTTGCAGTGTGTTGAGTGAGTTTTTGCACCAAAGTAAAGAGGGACTTTTATAAACACCTTGTATTAGTGATACCAATGGTAGCATTACCTCCGATTCTTCTCCAGTTATGGACCACTGCCCTTCTTTTTACTCCAGATTTCTGCTTCTGCGGTATATTGCTATCTAGCTAGCAATAGAGTAGAGAGATCCAGAATCCTTGGGCTCTTTTCCACAGATCTTCCTGCAGCTTTTTCATAAGGAATGGATACCATAGTCTGAGCACCGGCCACCGTGATGTGACAAACCCCTAAACCCCCGATATATGTTTCATTCCTTAGTTTTGAATGTCCCGAATGTTGTGGTTGGTTAAGTGTTAAGTGTTGAACGTTGAGGGGGTAACGGTTGTGGAGGGAAGGGGATAGATAAAGCTTGAACTCCACAGAAAACCTTGTATAGAATTGATAATTGTAAACTGTAATCAATGTTCATGTTGTCAACGTTAATATTGATAAGATTGTTCGAGTTTAAGTTTGGAAAATCACAAATAAAATATCGACGATAAACCAATGGATACCATTTTCTAGGCTGGATGCTCATCCTAACCTCTCAGAACTGCAATGTGGTAATCTTGAAGACAGCCTCATCGTGGAAACATGGACCACTGGTAAGTAAATGAGTCGACTGCTTAGCCCCTCTGAAACTCTGTTAGATCCCTATTGACCTATATCTTAAATATATTTGCATATCACCATTCATTAACCCTTAGTATTATTGACTGCCATACTTCTATCAATTACAGTTTGAAATAATCAATAAATCTGGCTTCCATGATCTTGAAGAACATTTTTTAAAGATTTCTGCAACATTCTACTTCCTAATATCCTTCTGAATGCCCAACCGGCCCAAAGCATCGGGTCAGGACCCGAAGGTCTCCGTGTTATTCCCCTGCAGTCCCGTTGCAGGGTCTTGACCTGAGACATAGACCACCATTTTGCCTTCACAGATGCTGCTTGATTTCCTCCAGCAGTTCACTTTTTTCCACCAAGTTTCCCAGGTTCTAATGGTACCAAGTCACAGTAAAGGCCAGATGTTCTCAGACGTAGGTGGCTGAAATCAGCAGAATTTTTGAGCCGTATTTTGAAGGGTCAGGGAGCCGGAAGTTAGAGATGGCCAGGCTTTTTTCATATGCTTGCCTCATTTGCTCACACACATCCGGTGTAAATGCATCTATTTTCATGACAGCTGCGGCGTTGAACATTTAAGCCAGAATGCGAGATAAAGGAACAGCGGCATCATCAAAAATGTCAAAATGTTTGACATTCCTCCTATCTGTCAAGATGAGCTTACAATCTTGGACCCTCAGTAAATTGTCTCCTGTTTAACAGCATTATACAAAGGGATCTCCAATACATCTGAAAAAGTTCAAGTAAATTTCCTTCCTTTTGTGAGACCAAACTGTCCTTTGACATGGAAATTATCACATCAGCAGCTGATTGCAAAATAACCTATGACCACCAAGTTCATATAACATTTGATTCTTAATTTTTATTAAATTTAGAGAAAAAGCGCAGTAAAGGGGGTCCTTTTGGTCCACAAACCCCTGCTGCCCAAATGCACCCATGTGAGCAATGAACCTCATAAACCTGTACGTCTCTGGTACATGGGAGGAAACCAGAGCACCTGGAGGAAACTCACTCGGACACTGAGAGATCATACAAACCCTTTGCAGGCAGCACCAGATTTGAAAATGGCTCTCTGGCACAGTACCGGCAATACCATTGCACTAACTGCTTCATCAAGGGTGATTCACATCAAGTACCTCACTATAACATGACACATTGACACAATGAGTCATATTTTCTCTACAATGATCAGCTCATTTAAGGGCTGATAGACATCCTCATTCCCTAAATTCCTAATCGCTACTATTTCTATTGACAGGGATATGGTTCCAAATGTTTTTGAACTTCATTTATGCAGTTTCTTTCAATGTCAGCAAAGAATTGGCAACAAAAACTTCCATTGATACAGCATCTCAACACAATCCTCAGGAGATTCATGGAAATGTTATCAAACAAGATTTTGTGTCAAGCTTGGCCAAATATTTGAGTTTTAAGAAATGTTTAAAGAGAGAACTAAACGTGGGGTTCTGGAAACTGGGACCCCAATATGGAAAATGGGCAATTAAAATTAAGAACTGTGAGATAATTGATAACTTGAAGGGTTGGAGGGCGCCAGAAAGTTACAGTAAGAGGGAGGGGTGAAGTTTGGAGCAATTGGAGTACAACGTCAGTGCGTCTCTTTGCTTTTGAAGTGACAGAAGTGGCCATCATATGAATTGGGTGAGGAAAAGGTTTGAGAGGCTAAACCAGTCTCTGCATAAATTTAGAGTGAAAGACGAATTGGCTGAAGCATCCGAGATCCTGAGGGTCCTTGACAAGGTGGATGTGGAGAGGATGTTCAAGGATCTAGAAATGTGGTTCTCAACCATTTTTGGTCTAAGGCCCACCTAGCTTCAGGCCTAACATGTCATGGCCCTCAGTATGACTGAGCAATATTTTCAAGTCATAGGCAGGGCTGTAAGAAACACTTCTTTATCTAATTTGAAGTATTTTATTTAACATTTCTAGAGATGTGGAAACATGCTGTGGCCTACTAGTTGAGAACAACTGATCTAGAATTGTGGATCAATGTTTGACATGCTGGGGTTGCCGTCAGAGGGGTCATAAGTCTTTTGAACTTTCTTTCTCAAAAGTGGAGACAGAGCCTTTGAATATATTTTAAGATAGTGTTAGGTAGGTTCTGGACAAGCAAGAAGACACAAGGTTACTGGGGACACTCCAGAATTGTGGTTAGAATTTGATCTGTCTTTACCTTGTTGAACTCGGTGCATGTCCAAGGGGCTGAATGTCGTTCTCCTGCTCCTCTTCATTCGTACCTTTGAATGTTCAGGAGCTTGCACCGGAAAGAGATGCTCTTCTGGGAAAATTAATTGCTTGAAACGTGGACATTGCATTCTCAAAATTTTTAAGTTTAGATTTTCAAATTTGGACATACAGCACGGTGACAGGCTCTTCCAGCACACAAGCCTGTGGCGCCCAATTACACCCAAATGATGTGCAACTCCCGTACGTTTCGGAGGGTGAGAAGAAGCCAAGCACCCCGGGGGAAAACCCACGCAAACACACTGGGACAACATACAGACAGTGCTGGATTTGAACCCAGGCCACTGCCATTGTCCCAACAGCTACGCTAGCTGTCCTGCCCCCAAAGACTAAATGTCGAAGTCATCAACTGCATATTTAGAACAATGCTGCAGCATGAATCACCATTTCCAGGAAAACGTTCACCATATCGTGGAAATAGGTTCAGCCCAAAGTTGTCCTTTCACATGCAGTTTTACTTTTTTATTTGCAGAACAATATTTCCATGTTTAGAGGGCAGTGCATGCCCACTAACTGCTTTGGATAGGCTAATGTTAAATAGTTTGCTTCAGTGGATAAGAAAAACAGCAATATTGTGATGCCCAGGAATTGTCTGATGAGGATTTCTTTGAAGCTGGGTTTTGCCAGTGAATAAACAGGACAAGTACAGGACATGATCAGAAAGTAAACAAGGAAGAGTAACTGTGGTGATACGACCACTAGCCTACTGCAGGGGATGATCTCTGTACCTGCAGAAGGACCACCTGGGGGCTGACTCCACCTGGCCGGCTGTCAATCAGCTGACCTGAATACAAGCCTGAGGCAGCCCCTCCAGAGCCAGTCACTCAGGAGCCACCACAGCTGAAACTGATGTGTACAGACTTTGAGCAGAATAAAGCCTGTAGAACAGTCTTTAGTGTTTTGTGTCTGCTTGCTGCTACCACAGCGTGTCACAGTAACACAGTGAATATCTGCTTCAAGGCTCTATTTACACTGGGTCATGCCTGTTCTCCAAAGCTGACCAGAGCTGGTGCATTTTCCTGTGATTTTGTGCATTTCCCTCAGATACATAGCTAAACATATGAAGACTGATGGGTTGAATGGCCAATGTAAACTGCCCCTCCTGTGTCTGTGAGAGGGAGAATATGGGAGAAGTTGGTGGAGTTGTGGGGAGATTGAAAATGGGATCAGTGTTTATGGGTGCATGGTGGAATTCCAGGCTAGGTGGGTAGAAGGGATTCTTTCTGTGCACCATAGGTACTTCGATGTGAATCAAATGAGTGAATGTCAATACTTCTTTTTTTAAACTTTATTAAAGATTTTATAACATGAATAACATATAGGATTACATTTAAAAAAAATTAAGAATAAAATAATAAAATTACAATACAATATCAGTATCAGTATCCCCAATAATTATTACACATTAATAACCCAACTCAAATTAGTCCAACCCCCCCTTTCCCCCCAAAATAAAGAGTGAAGAATTAATAAAGTTAATAATATATGTGAGAAAAAAAACCCACTTACAAAAAAAAAACAAAAACATACCGATTAAAATACTAACAAAAAGAAAAGTAATTAATACTAAAATATCAGACTTAAAAAAACATATTTAAATCAAACTTAAATGCATATATTTAACAAACGGAGTTAAGATGAAACATATATATAACTCAAACTTAATATAAAAAATTAGTAAAGTTAGTAACATTATCTATCAAAAATTCTTAAACAATAATCAATTCTTAAAAAAAATTGTAGCATGAAAAAAAAGATGAAAAAAAACTTTCTCTAACGAGATAAACCTTCACCAAATATCAACTAACTTCACATCTATCATCATATTAGTCATATAAACCACCATCTTAAAACAAAATTCAAATCTCATTAAACATTGTACAATTCAATTTTAGTACTCTTCCACCAGAATGCCAATACTTTTGATAATAATGAGATTACTGTCATATCCATTGTATATATGCACCAAAATTCCTTACTGTAGCCAAATTCAAGATTTAATTTATTGTCATAGTATCATATTACATGAAATTTCTTTTTGCCTGCTGCAAGGCAGACAGATTCGCCACCAGCAGAAATTGCCTAAGTGCCTCTTACAGTCAGACATACAGTGAAAGAGCGAGAAGTAAAAGAGAATCTCCCCAGAGTCACCGAGGATGGTAGATTTGCCTTCAGCGCTTCTGCATCTCCCGCCTCCTCAGAGTCCAGTCCAAACCATTGGGCAACCTGAGCTCCAGATCTGAACCTCCGACATAGTCAGGAACCCTTCAGCGCCCTCGGCACCTCCTCATATCCAGGTTCCGATACCTGGTACCCTTTCAGCCAGTTTGAGCCAGTCTGCAGCAGTCCGCAGCCCGGTGTGAGTCTCCCAACAGCGGTCTCTAGCAGCCGCGGCTTGCACGGTTTCCTCGCCTCGAGTCGCCAGCAGCCCATCACATGCACAGGCCCCTCATCCGCAGAGCCCCCTCACTGGTCCGCTGTCACGGTCGCCGTCCCCTCGGGTCGTCTCTCCTCTGCTTCTCCCTCTCTGACAGTCCTCTGATGTCCTGCTCCAATCCTTCATTTCCCTGGAGGCAGTGGCTGCTGCTAATTAATAGGCGACACCATCTTGGGCGCAGGACGGCGGTTGCAGGATTTCAACTAAATGGGCCTGTCAAAGCCCGTGCAGAGCTGACGGCAGTCGACCGGTGGATGGACCCTGCGGCACCACTGCAATGCCACTCCCTCGCTACCCATGGGTCTGCAGCGGAAGCGCTGCCACTACAGCGGCTCTGGAAATAGACACTTCATTATAAAAAAATAACTATACATATAGATTAATTAAAAATAGACAATAAATACAAAAAAAGAGCTTGATAATAAATATTCACAGTGCAATTAAAAAATGGCATTACAATAGGGCAGATCGTCCTTTTGCGGAACAGTTCTCTGGTTAGTGTAACAGAGGTCGGTTCAAGAGGCTGACTGCTGTTGGATAGAAATTGTTCTTGAGCCTATAGGTGCTGGCTTTCAGGCTTCTGTACCTTCTAGGTGCAGGTAGCAGTAATAAGAGGTTGTGGCCAGGAAGATGTTGGTGGCCTTTTTGAGGCAACGCTTCCCATAGATGTCTTCAAAGGAAGGGATTTTTTTGACAATAACCATAAAATTTGCACTTTTGTTCTCTGAGAAGGAATGTTAACCCAGTGGAGAATAATTTCCAATAAATTGTGCTGAAAAAAGATTTATAATATTCAAGCATATTGAAATATTTAAAGCCATTTAGAAATATCTGTGCTCCTGATGACTTGTCTTTTGTAGGTGTCCAGGTTTCCAGGTCGAGCTCCCACATTCTGTTTTGTAAATAGTGTTGCTATGTTGTTCTGATGGTACATATGTTTTTTTCTTTGGCTTGACTTCGCGGACGAAGATTTATGGAGGGGGTAAAAAGTCCACGTCAGCTGCAGGCTCGTTTGTGGCTGACCAGTCCGATGCGGGACAGGCAGACACGATTGCAGCGGTTGCAAGGGAAAATTGGTTGGTTGGGGTTGGGTGTTGGGTTTTTCCTCCTTTGCCTTTTGTCAGTGAGGTAGGCTCTGCGGTCTTCTTCAAAGGAGGCTGCTGCCCGCCAAACTGTGAGGCGCCAAGATGCACGGTTTGAGGCGTTATCAGCCCACTGGCGGTGGTCAATGTGGCAGGCACCAAGAGATTTCTTTAGGCAGTCCTTGTACCTTTTCTTTGGTGCACCTCTGTCACGGTGGCCAGTGGAGAGCTCGCCATATAATACGATCTTGGGAAGGCGATGGTCCTCCATTCTGGAGACGTGACCCATCCAGCGCAGCTGGATCTTCAGCAGCGTGGACTCGATGCTGTCGACCTCTGCCATCTCGAGTACCTCGACGTTAGGGGTGTGAGCGCTCCAATAGATGTTGAGGATGGAGCGGAGACAACGCTGGTGGAAGCGTTCTAGGAGCCGTAGGTGGTGCCGGTAGAGGACCCATGATTCGGAGCCGAACAGGAGTGTGGGTATGACAACGGCTCTGTATACGCTTATCTTTGTGAGGTTTTTCAGTTGGTTGTTTTTCCAGACTCTTTTGTGTAGTCTTCCAAAGGCGCTATTTGCCTTGGCGAGTCTGTTGTCTATCTCATTGTCGATCCTTGCATCTGATGAAATGGTGCAGCCGAGATAGGTAAACTGGTTGACCGTTTTGAGTTTTGTGTGCCCGATGGAGATGTGGGGGGGCTGGTAGTCATGGTGGGGAGCTGGCTGATGGAGGACCTCAGTTTTCTTCAGGCTGACTTCCAGGCCAAACATTTTGGCAGTTTCCGCAAAGCAGGACGTCAAGCGCTGAAGAGCTGGCTCTGAATGGGCAACTAAAGCGGCATCATCTGCAAAGAGTAGTTCACGGACAAGTTTCTCTTGTGTCTTGGTGTGAGCTTGCAGGCGCCTCAGATTGAAGAGACTGCCATCCGTGCGGTACCGGATGTAAACAGCGTCTTCATTGTTGGGGTCTTTCATGGCTTGGTTCAGCATCATGCTGAAGAAGATTGAAAAGAGGGTTGGTGCGAGAACACAGCCTTGCTTCACGCCATTGTTAATGGAGAAGGGTTCAGGGAGCTCATTGCTGTATCTGACCTGACCTTGTTGGTTTTCGTGCAGGAGCAAGGGGGAGACGGCGGCCCCGGCCTCGGTCGAGTGAGGCAGGCGGAGGCCCCGGTCCGGACAGGGAGTGGGAGGCGGCGGCCCCAGTCCAGGCACAGGGAGAGCAGCAGCGGCCCCGGCCCCGGTCCGGGCGAAGGGTAGACGGCGGCGGCCCCGATACGGGCAGGAGCAAGGGGGAGGCGGCGGCCCCAGTCCGGGCACAGGGAGAGCAGCGGCGGCCCCGGCCCCGGTCCGGGCGAAGGGTAGACGGCGGCGGCCCCGATACGGGCAGGAACAAGGGGGAGACGGCGGCCCCGGCCTCGGTCGAGTGAGGCAGACGGAGGCCCCGGTCCGGGCAGGGAGTGGGAGGCGGCGGCCCCAATCCAGGCACAGGTGAACTGCGGCGGCCTCGGCCCTGGTCCGGGCAGTATGGACCGACCTAGGAGGGGAGGCAGGCCCCTCCAGCCCGGGTAAGAAACCTGCATAGGAAAAGGCCACTCCGATATAAAACCTACGACCCAAGGACCTCGCTGCCACGTCCCAGCTTGCTTGGCCACGGCACACGAACCATGGGTACATATGTAACCTTGGGTTAATATCAGATAGTCAGCTCACTGACAGTGTTAGCCTGTTTCAGCTTTATTCTCTGAAAAGCGATTTGAATCTTCAAACCGGATTTAGAATCGGTCTCACTCAAGTAACTACATGTCAGAAAACATTCCATTTGCAGTGAAATGTTTCAAACTAGTCTGAATTTGTGATTGGTGCTATGTATATGCAAGTCTTTTCCTTTGTTCCCTTACTCGCACAGTAACTGCGAGATCTACCATTATTCCCCACTGCACCCCTACAAAGATAGGTGATTCTGAAAAGGCTTTTCAAGGTGGACACCAAGAAGCAATTTCTCAGAGTGGGAGGGCATGCATTGAGGCCGATAAACCTTATCATCTGAAGGTTGCGAATCTTTGCAGTTCTCACTCCAAGATGCCTGGAAGTGGTCAAGCATAGAATAAAATAAAAGCAGGGTTGGTTAGACTTTTAGGATCCAGAGGGATCGATGTATGCGATGATCAGATGGGGAAGTGGATTTGAAGTCATCATCTTGTTGAATGGCCACACAGGTTCCACATGTCATCAACTCATGGAGTCATACTGTCCTGCAATGTAAATACATGCTGACGTCTATGCTGACCATCAATACAGATAGATTCTTATCCCATTTATCAGCACTTTTAACATCTTGCCAATTCAAGTCTCTATCCAGATGCTTCTTAAGAGCTATGACAATATCTGCTTTACCATCTTCTTGGGCACTATATCCCAGACATCAGCTATCCTGTGGATGAAATTAATCTTCCACGGATCCCATCGAAACTTGTTACTTCTTACCTGAAACCTATTTCCTCTGGTTTTAGACACCTCCGTCAAGGAGAAATGTTTTCTACTATAGGAGTCATAAAGCACAGAATCGGCCCTTCGTCCCACTGAGACCCAGCCTACCATCAACCACCCATTTACATTAATGCTCAAATGCTCATGAACTCTCCCTAGATTCTAGCACTTGGCAACATAATGGAGGACATTTACAGAGACCGCACCAACCCCCATGTCATTGAGATGTGGAGGGAAATCGGAGCACCCAGAGAAAGGCCATCCACCGCCTGCTTTTGCCTCTCATAATTATACTCGCTTCTATGGCCTTCTCTGCTCAGTGGAAAGCAAACTCGGCACCTCTCAATACCTGAAATATTCTCACATTTTTACAAAAAACTACTGAAGAAACCCAGTGGAGGGAAAGGAAAGGAAAACATGCTATTGAATCTCCTCTGCACCCTCTTTTGTGTGAAGGCCTACTTTGGTGCTTCTTTTGTTCACCCCTGTTCTCCCCTGCCTCATTCCAATCCACACCCTCTGAATAATGCACAGCCTCATTCTAAAGAAAACGATGGTAACACGTGCATTATCGGATTTGTACTTTTGTGCTGCACTTCACTTTCAAGTCCATTTTGCCTTGTATTCGCAACAATATCCCTCATCCAACCACTAACTGATTTTCATATTTATTTGAAAAAAAACTTATCATGGATTTATTGCACTTTAATTATCCGTCTTTATCCTTACCCAGGTCTCAAGAACTTATTATTTCTCTTCATGCTGTGTTCTTGAGAGGTGCTCAGGTTTCAGTGTTATATTCTCTTGATTCTTCTCCCTGTATCAACGCTACACACTTAGTCCCTCACAGCACACCATGTTTTTGTCTCATCTCATGCTCCAGTAGCTGGCTTGCGCCCATGTCCACTAGCTATGCTGCAGTCCCTTACCGACATCTGTGTTCAAGCATGGGACCTCTCGCTCATCTGACCTGATGTCTGTGTCTACAAGCCGTGCTTTCCTGGCATCAGCTCATGTCTGTCTTTTATGAAGCCTTTGTCTCTTTTTCCTGCTCTCTGCGTTTAAGGGCTATGCTCTTGATTCCTCCTTCAGGGGATTTGCTTATAATTAGAAAACACTCTTATACTTCTGCCATTTTTCCAACTGTTTTGATCCTATATCCTTTGTGTTCAGCTGTAATATATTCTTTCCCACACAGCACAGCTATTTTTAAGCATTTCATGTGCTCTCTTCTGTATATCACTTCAGTTATTTCTGAATATCATGGTTATAATTTTTAGCATATCGCTCTTTTCTGTCATGAACGTAACTCTAGGTGTCACCTTTTGTTTATGTTATGTGTAGATTTCTTTAAGGATTCAATCCTGACTGCATTCTGGTTTATAAATCTCCTCCTCTGGCACTCGTTTCTTATATTTTGATTCAGTATTGATCGACCATATAGACTTCAAATGGATTTATTGATTCTAACTTTCTATCTATCAACCATAGTTCCGATTTGATGGTTATGATCTTTTTTAAGCCACTCTGTCAGAGCTTGTTCTCACTTCTCCAGCTGCATTAACATTAACCAGTTCACATCGCAGTAAAGTACAGAACAATCTTGCCAGTAGCAGGTCTCATCAACTTAGACATACAGCCTGGTATCAGAGGCCCTTTCAGCCCACAAGCCCATGCCGCCCAATTGGCCTACAAGCCCCCGGTATGTTTTGAAGGGTGGGAGGAAACCAGAGCCCCCCCTGGGAAAAACCCACACAGACCCAGGGAGAGCGTACAAACTCCTTGCAGACAGTGCCAGGTTCAAACCCAGGTCATTGGCGCTGTAATAGCGTTGCTCCAACCGCTACGCTAACCGTGCCACCTTTCCAGTTTTGTAAAGTCAACGGGTAGAGAAATGCAAAAAAAGGCTGAGCTTTTCTGTATTCTCCCTGCTATTGTGAATTTTCATTTTTTAAGATGGCTGTAGAAAGCTGAACGGACATGCCTTTTAATTCAAACATTGCTGAGACTGGTATGACATGTTTCATTTAATTTAAAATTCATGTTAAAAAAAACCCCAAATTTACTTTGCAGAAACTTAGTCAAGACAGTTAGCTTTTTTTTTTGGTGTAAGCCTCATATCAAACAATGACTGTACGGATTATTCTGAGCAAAATCTTCTGCTTGCTTATTCCTTGTGGGCAAGTGTGATTCAGCATGACTGAGGTTTGCTCCTGCTATGATTTTGCAGAAGTCTCCAAAGTTAAGTTCTTATTTCTGGGCGTTTGTTTGTTTCCCCTCCAGAGTAGCATTGCATGTTATTTGAAGAGTAAGACTCCGTGTCCTGGTAGAAAACTTCCCCTATAAGGACTCCTCGTGAAAGTGGTTGGTTGCACAGCTTGATTTACCCAACCTCATGATATTTTAGCTGCATGTTCATTGTTCCTTCTTTCACCATGAAAGTACCCCATTGGAAAAAGGAAGCAGATATATTTGCATCAATAATTCTTGTTCAATTTATATCTCAGTTCTTTAAGGCAACTGCATGGAATTCCCAATTACTATCCATTTAAGATTGTTTCAGTTTCAGTTATGAGCTCCTGTAGTCCCTCAAATAATGTAAGATCATAGCTACTCTGTATGCAGGCTTCATAGCTTTGAGACAACCCTTACTGCACAATGGTAAGATAAATATTTTTAATACTTCTCTCTAAAACTGACATAGGTTGACATGGGCTCAGTAATAGTTTCCTATTCAAATACAGTTTGCAATTTGAAAATCCATTAAAATGATGTTTTTAATATAAATACAGCTGTAGTTTGAAATATTAAGAGCAATAATGTCCAACACCAGCATGGATTCAATCAACCAAACAATATTTAGATTTATTGTAACAATTTTTCCTTTGTTACTTTCCCAGGGACTGAATTTCTGACCATTGATAAATTTGATTCTAAGGATGTGCTCACACTAAAAATAGGTAACATCACATGGCAGGATAGCAAAGGTATTCCTTGAAATTTGAAGAGGAGGCTTCTATCCATCAGACATGCCATTTGTGAGGCAGGACTGACAAACCAGTTGATAATGTGAGACTGGATATAAATCACAGAAAATGTCAAATCTGAATCATATTGACATGTGAATCAAATTAGTCCAAACAGGAACATTAAGATGCAACCAATTGTCATTGAAATATAACATTGGTCCTCTAGAATTCACATGAATGGTTTCAGTGAAAAAGGGAGTCATAAGCTTTCTATGGTGGTGGTTTATCTACAATGCTAATTTTGTGCTAGGGTGCCAAGATGTAAATTTACTTATTGCCTTTACATTAAAATACAAAAAAATATAAACACACCATGCTTCCTTACACTTCCTGCATTTTCCCTTTGGTCCTGGCCAAACTGTTGCCGGGACTTCTGTTTAAAACTGAGCTACTTGGTGCTGTGTCTGTCTGAGACTCACTGTAATGCCAAATGAAAGTACACTATGAAAATCTGCAGTTTCTACAAAGTGTGAGACCCAGTTGTCTTCCATTTCACCTGCGGTATTATTTATTGGCACATTGATCGACTAGTTTGCTAGCCCTCCAGACAGTTGGGGAAATTAGTGGGAAAAAATATACCCACCTGTTTTTGTGGAATGGGAAAGAGCAATTTCATTTCCGAGAGGCAGCATTTCACATTGGAGTGGAGTTTTGCGCTGGAGTCTAGAAATGTCAGCACGCTTTTGCTTACTTTGAAAATAAAGCAAGTCTATGTTGATCAACAGCCAGCTATCAACCATTCTTCCAGAGAAAAGAAACAGCTTTGCAAGCAACTGAAGCCTGAGGTCCAACAGAAAATCCATGGACGAAAAGACTGATTATGGAGGACAGACTAATAACACCATAGATTCTTCAGAACTGGTTAAAAGTCAAGGGCCCACTCAGCTGATCCCTAAGATGAGGGCAAAATCATTAAGAACCAAGAAGAAGTTAACATTTTCTCAAAGAAACACTCTGAAGATCTCGAATGTGACCTTGTCCATGACTTGAACACAATTGACTCCATTCAATGGTCCAGTGTCTTAGCCATTCCTGACTGAATGGAAGAGGAAAATGTTTAATGCCTTTCAAAATAGCAAGATGTTGGGAATAGAGGTTAAAAACACACAGAAATGCTGGAGGGACTCAGCAAGGAGATAAAGATATCACTGACATTTCAAACCTGAGCCCTTCTTCAAGGTACAAGCAAAGAACAGGAAGGTGTCAGAATAAAGAATGAAGAACGGGAGGGGGAGGAAATTGATGGTAATGCCATCTGGTTGGAAGGCGCCCAGCCAGAAGATGAGGTCTTGTCCCTCCAATTTGCTGGTGGTCTCAGTATGGGAGAACATGAGACCTTGGACAAACATGTCAGCCAGGGAATGGGACAGGGAATTGAAATGTGTTGGGAATGGAGGATAACACTGGTTAAGTTGTAAAGCTTTTGACTCTTCATTTGAGAGGGATAAATGAGGCATCCTTCTCAAAATACACTTGGTTGAAATTGATGGGCAGGCCATGATGTTTCTATGACCTACACCTTCAACAGATTACCAGGTGAAGGGATGAAATGATCCATCAATGCTCTCAAAGTCTCACTGTAAAATGTAAAAGAGGAAGGATGGTTAATTGATTTACAGTAGCAGGCAATGTCACAGGTATAGAATTTCAACAAAGGTGATTAGAAATAGGAGTAACTCCTTGATCGTTCAACAAGATCATATTTGGTAATCGACTTCAAACATGATTTTGACCTGCTCACATATCCCTTGACTCCTTTAATGTCCAGGAGTCTGTTGACCTCTGTTTTGAATGCAATCCATGTCTGAGCCTACACATCCCCACCAATCTCCTTTTTGAGGCTGTGACCCTTGGTTCTAGGCTCCTTAGCCAGGGATAACATCCTGCATATTTCTACCTGCTGGTGTTTTAGAAGGAGGAATGACTCTCCTCCAACCTGGTCAGGACCCAGGGCAGGTTTAAAACTCATTCCATACTGTTAGGCACAATGTTCTTTGATAGGTAAAGTTTGCCGTATTTTGGTAAAATACCGCTGGAGTAATTTGGGAAATAAATCAAATGCATGATTACCGTAAATTAAAGAGAATTTTGCACATCATGCAACATCAGGCTTTCCAACTCAGTCTTTGATATATTTAAGAAAACTAGTACAACTAGGATTTCTCCCCCCAGTGATATCCTGTTCTGATTCACAGTTAAGCATATTATGTATCAATTAAATGGCAGCAGTGAGATTTAATGATCTTGGATCATACCCAGTCAGTTTATTTGGTTTTTGAAAATATAAATGCTCTGCAGATAACACCTTTATTTTGTTTTAAACAGCTTTAAATTTGAAGATGTTCATTATAAATATTTGATTTGTGAATTGGAGCACGAGTCTCCATCTTTCCAATGACTAGTTGTGATTTTTTTTAATGGTCTTCTTTTCTCCACTGACAGGAGCAATTTGTATGCAACCTAAATAGTCCAACCACTGTTTTGTTGATCAAAAGCACGGTTAATGTAGCAATTAGCATGACTTTATTACAGTGCAAGTGACCTGGGTTTCAATACACCAGTGTCTGCATGGGTTTGCTCCATGTCTCCCAGTTTCCAAAGACGTACAGAGTTAGAAGAGTGTGACAGAACATATAGATATGTTTTTGGGAGATAAATTGGGAAAGGTTTGTTAGAGTAGGTCACATGCAAACACTTTAAAACAGATCTTATTTAAAATATTGGAGCTCTACCCCATGCTAGACATATCAGGGCCTCAGAGCTTTTGCAAGAGCTTTGAAGAGTGCTCAAGGGTCTTTGCTAATGGATTGTTGTTTACAAAAGGCAACAGATGAAAGATTTTGTTGGAGACGCCTTTTGTCTGGAGAGGAACTTGCTGTTCTAAGAGGGTCATGCGGTTTTGCAAGCAGAGAGAGCGTAAAACAGGCTTTCTCTCAGAGAGCAAGAGGCACACACACACACAGAGAGATGAGTTCTGCAGTGTTACAACCAGCAGACAGCAACTGGGCCTGGAACGGGACAAGCTAGCAATATTATGGAAAGCCCATTTAAAAGACAGCCTGGTCAAAGCACTTGTGGTTCATGCAAGAGGAGAAGTCTGGCTGTCTAATGTTTCACTTGGAATAAGGGAAACAAAAAGTAACTCTGTGGTGACATAAAAGAAAGAGATTATCATCTGGAGAACCCTGAAGGGGCAAGATTTGTCAGCAAGACACTGGAGTGGCTGATGGAAGTGCATCAGTTGTGGATGTCCTGGAATAACAAATCTTTCTCTGAAAACTGACAGGACCTTCCTGAGCGATAGCCATTTACCTTTCAAGCACCAAAGCCTGGTGAACTTCATAAATGTTTAATTCTGTGAACAGTATAAGAATTGCTGCAATGAATGAACTTGGAGGAATGAGAAGTGAGATGGGATTGTGAACCAAAGAATTTTTCTGAACTTACACACACATTACATATATGTGCGCTTAGAATTAGAAGGGGGTTAAGTTAGGTTAAGTACGTTAATAGTGATCATTTAAAGTTTGATACTATTTTCATGTTTAAAGATAATTAAAAGCAACATTTGTCTTGGTGATTATCTATTGCTGCTGGGTTTTGGGGTCCTCTGAGTTCGTAACAAGAGTCATAGGGGTATAGATGGGTGGCATGGGGTCATGGGTTGGAATGGCCTGTAACCGTGCTGTATCTCAGGTTCAAATGGATGAGCACACCAGGCCCTATATGAGTGGTGAAAAGAATGCATCAGCTCTAAAACAACCCACTGTCTCTGCCTTATCTGTGGCCTGATGCCTCTGAACCTACAACATAGAAGAAAAATACCATTTTAATGCCCTATTCCTTCCTTTAATATTTTTGGTGGGTTTTTTTTGTCTTTTCCTTCTTTTACTTGACATTGAACACAACTGATTCAACTTCTTATCCATTAATTCAGGAACAATTGCAGGAAGACAGGGTGGATTTACAAAACCATAATGCTTCCAAGAAAGAGAAGCTGGGGAATTTAGAATGCATAATTAAAATTGTTTGATTGATCTAAATATTGCTTGTTTATGTTCATTTATGCTTTTTGCATAATGTAAATATATAAGTGCATGTGTTCATTTGGGGCATCTGTAACAAGTAAAAATGTTCCTCTTGGAGAATAATTAAATTTAACACCCCTTTTCTAATTAATTTGAGAAGCCATTGTATACCTTCCTAGGCTGTTGCTTGCAGCATCTTACATTGTGTAAATCCTTGGCATGTCTACACGTATAGCAATTTAAATCTTGCAACACTTTTCATGTTACAAAACAGTGGTCTAGAAATCCAGTTAACTTGCTTATGCTTTTACGCGCTATGGGATTGGATCGCTGTGTAAAATCAATCATGAATCTCAATCAGAGCATCTGGTCAACAGGAAGTCTCCCGCTGCAACTTCATTGTGAACCTTGGTATTCTCCCTCCAAGTGTTCAGGACATCTCTTTGGTCGTCTGTCTCTACCGAGCATGCTAGATTAGCGCCAGTAAAATAGGTGCTAACTCTGGTATTTGTGTTCCTCTCACAAGTGCTCCCAGGTGTCATGAGACCTGTGACTGCGTTCAGTGCCCATCTTGCATTCAAAACTTACCTCAAGCTAGAACACAAAAGTTTCATCACCTTCTCTGACAATTTCCACCTAGCTCCCACTTTCTCAAGGACCATTGCTGATCCCTTTGTGAACTCTTTACAAATTTTGTATCAGAGATAGGTCAGAAACCAATATCCAATTCATCCTTGCATGTACCAGTGCTAAGACATCATTTGGGTCAGTAGCAGTCATGCCACAATAATGCCAGAGAATTAACACCTCGAACAGTCGTAATCAGCTAGCCTTGATATACAAAAGTGTTCCCATTGTCAATTTTCCTGTCATCAACATATCAAACCAGCTACATAAATAATAAGGCTGCAAGAACAGGTCAAAATTTGGGAATCCTTTGGCAAGTGACTCAATCCCGATAAATCGAAACCTTCCACCATCTATAATGCACAAGTGCAATGGGAATGCTCGCAACTTGTCCACATGAGAGTATCCCCAAAAACCCTCAAGAAGGTCAACCCCATCTAGGATAGAGGTACCTGCTTAATTAGCACCCCATCCATTGCTCTAAACATTCATTCCTGCTGCACATTTGTTACAGTATATACCTTATACAAAATGGACTGCCATTCCCAATATTGGCTATTCTGACAGTTGCTCCCAAGCCTCCAATCCTGACTGCTAACAAGGTCAAAGATGAGACACAAAGCAATATCCAAGTTTGTCAGAAAATTGTACACCATCCTGATGTGAAAATGCCTCACTCTTCCTTCATTGTCGCCCATTCTCTGTCCTGGAATTCCCTACTTTACAGTGTGATGGAGTATACAGATATGGTTTGGGGAGATAAAATGGGAAAGGTTTATTAGTGTAAAACAGATCTTATTTGAAATACTGGAGCTCTTCTAATGATAGATATATCGGCCCCACAGCCTTTGCAAAAGCTTTGGAGAGTGCGCAAGAGACTTCACTAATGGATTGTTGTTTACAAAAAGGCAACAGATGAAAGAACTTGTAGGAGCTGCCTTCTGTCTGGAGTGGACTTGCTGTTCTAGGAGGTTCATGTGGTTTTGCAAGCAGAGAGAGTCAAACAAGCTTTCTCTCAGAGAGAGAGAGAGAGAGAGAGAGAGAGAATCACTTCTGCAGTGTTACAGCCAGCAGACAGCAGCTGGGACTGGAACAGGACAAGCTGGCAAGCTTGTGAAAAACCCCATCTGGAAGACTGGTTGTGAGTGCTTAGTTCAACCTGGTCAAAGCCCTTGTGGTTCATGCAAGCGGAGAGGACTGGCTGTCTAATGTTTCACTTGAAATAAGGGAAACAAAAGGGAAATCTCTGGTGACCTGAAAGAACGAGGTTATCACCTGGAGAACCCTGAGGGGGGCAAGTTTCTTTAGCTAGGTGTCCAGCATACAACAAATCTCTCTTTGAAAACCGACAAGAACCTTTCTGAGCAGTAACCATTTACCTTTCAAGCACCAAAGCCTGGTGAACTTTATAAATGTTAGATTCTGTGTACAGTATAAGAATTGCCTGCAACCAGTGAACTTGGAGGAATGAGAAGTGAGATTGGACTGTGAATCAAATAACTTTTCTGAACTTACACACACATTACATACATGTGCGCTTAGAATTAGAAGGGGGTTAAGTTAGATTAGTTAAATCAATAGTGATAAGTTAAAGCGTGATTCTGTTTTCATGTTTAAAGATCATTAAAAGCAACTTTTGTTTAAGTAACAATTTGTCTTGGTGAATATCTATTGCTGCTGGGTTTTGGGGTCCTCTAGGCTCGTAACAACAGCATTGTGGACTTTTATCAGAAGGAAGGAACGTAATGGTTAAAGATGCTGTTTCACCTCCACCTTCTCAAGGGCAATTAGTGACCCTAAGCTGGATTTCCTACTGATGCCTAGATCCCAAGAAATAAATTTTAGAGAAATGGTGCTTGGAAGTCTGACCTGGACAGATTGATATGGGTCCTTTTCTATTGAGTTTCTAGGCCCATCTGGACTTGAATGCTTTGTCGGAAACATGAAATAATTTAGAAAGATTGAGAAGAAGCAAGTAAACATAAGGGCTTGTTGAAGGTGAGAACGAGGTGAAGGTAAGAGGACAAAACTATTTGTGCACTATATTTCAGAATTTCAAAGCTTCGCAATTAATAAATCACTTCTGAAATGCAGCCACAGTTGTATTGCAGGAAATGTAACAGTTAACATACGAAGAACAAGATTGCAAGATCAGTAATGAGCATTGCTTGAGGAATAAATGTTGGCCAACGTTTCCTAGACTTTTTCCAACTATTTAAAATAACTTTTGACTTTAGAAGACACAAGGAACTTTTATTTGACATCTTATCTAAAATTTGGTATCTTTACTAGGGTAAGAGGCTGCTCTGCACCACACTGAAGTATCTGCTGGAATTATGTGCAAGTCAGAATTTGAACAGACAGCTTTCTGATCCACAGGTAAGAATGCAACTTCCACCTCAGGCTGATGTAAAGAGATGACAGGTCAAAACTCCTTGATTGGCCGGAAGATGGAAGAGACTGCAGATGCTGGAATCTACAGGAAACAACAAAATGCTGGAGGGACTCAAGTCGGAGAGAGGAGCAAAGGCATTGTCATTGTTTTGGGTTAAGACCATGCATCAGATCCACAGGTGCTGCTCAACCCATCGAGTTACTCCAGCAATTAGTTGATTGCCTGACCAGTATATTGTAAGTGTGGCAGAATAAATCATTGTTATTGGGGTGAGATGGCAGAGTATAGACAGGATTGAAACAGAGCTTGAATGGTAGTTTATCAGAATAGTTGAAAGAGTGTCACAGTCTTCAGATTTATGTGTTCACTGGGCATATCGTGACTGATCATTTCAACTCATTTGATGCTGCCTGACCCATTGAGTACCTCCAGCTTCTCATTGTTTGCTGGAAAGTAATGAATAAATATAATTGAGATTATACACTTTTTTTAATATTTTGTTTTTTTCTCCATAAATATACATTTCTCTCTCTCTCTCTCTCTCTCTCTCTCTCTCTCTGTCCACGTCTGCTTCAGGCTCATTGGTGATTGACAAGACTGATGCGGGACAGGCAGGCACGGTTGCAACGGTTGCAAGGGAAAATTGGTTGGTTGGGGTTGGGTGTTGGGTTTTTCCTCCTTTGTCTTTTGTCAGGGAGGTGGGCTCTGCGGTCTTCTTCAAAGGAGGTTGCTGCCCGCCGTCAATGTAGCAGGCACCAAGAGATTTCTTTAAGCAGTCCTTGTACCTCTTCTTTGGTGCACCTCTGTCTCGGTAGCCAGTGGAGAGTTCACCATATAACACGATCTTGGGAAGGCGATGGTCCTCCATTCTAGAGACGTGACCCACCCAGCGCAGTTGGGACTTCATCAGCATGGATTCGATGCTTGCGGACTCTGCCAGCTCGAGTACTTCGATGTTGGTGATGAAGTCATTCCAATGACTGTTGAGGATGGAACGGAGATAGCGCTGATGGAAGAGTTCTAGGAGCCGTAGGTGATGCTGGTAGAGGACCCATGATTCGGAGCCTAACAGGAGCGTGGGAATGACAACGGCTCTGTACACGCTGATCTTTCTGTGTTTCTTCAGGTGGTTGTTTTTCCAGACTCTTTTGTTTAGTCTTCCAAAGGCGCTATTTGCCTTGGCAAGTCTGTTGCCTATCTCTTTGTCGATCCTTACATCAGATGAAATTGTGCAGCTGAGGTAGGTAAACTGGTTGACCGTTTAGAGTTCTGTGTGCCCGATAGAGATGTGGGGGGGCTTGTAGTCATGGTGGGGAGCTGGCTGATGGAGGACCTCAGTTTTCTTCAGGCTGACTTCCAGGCCAAACATTTTGGCAGTTTCCGCAAAACAGGACTTCATGCACTGGAGAGCTGGCTCTGAATGGGCAACTAAAGTGGCATCGTCTTCAAAGAGTAGTTCACGGACAAGTTGCTCTTGTATCTTGGTGTGAGCTTGCAGGCGCCTCAGATTGAAGAGACTGCCATCCGTGCGGTACCGGATGTAAACAGCGTCTTCATTGTTGAGGTCTTTCATGACTTGTTTCTGCAACATGCTGAAGAAGATAGTAAAGAGGGTTGGTGCGAGGACGCAGCCTTGCTTCACGCCGTTGTCAATGGAGAAGGGTTCAGAGAGCTCATTGCTGTATCTGACGCGACCTTGTTGGTCTTCGTGCAGTTGGATAACCATGTTGAGGAACTTTGGGGGGCATCCGAGGCGCTCTAGTATTTGCCAAAGCCCTTTCCTGCTCACGGTGTCAAAGGCTTTGGTGAGGTCAACAAAGGTGATGTAGAGTCCTTTGTTTTGTTCTCTGCACTTTTCTTGGAGCAGTCTGAGGGCAAAGACCATGTCAGTAGTTCCTCTGTTTGCGCAAAAGCCACACTGTGATTCTGGGAGGACATTTTCGGCGACACTAGGTATTAGTCTATTAAGGAGAATCCTTGTGAAGATTTTGCCTGCAATGGAGAGCAGCGTGATTCCCCTGTAGTTTGAGCAGTCTGATTTCTCACCTTTGTTTTTGTACAGGGTGATGATGATGGCATCACAAAGGTCCTGAGGCAGCTTTCCTTGGTCCCAGCAGAGCATGAAAAACTCGTGCAGTTTGGTATGCAGAGATTTGCCGCCAGCCTTCCAGACCTCTGGGGGGATTCCATCCATACCTGCTGCTTTGCCACTTTTCAGTTGTTCAATTGCCTTATATGTCTCTTCCCGGGTAAGGACCTCATCCAGCTCTAGACTCAAGGGTTGTTGAGGGAGCTGGAGCAGGGTGGATTTTTGGACTGAGCGGTTGGCACTGAAAAGGGATTGGAAGTGTTCTGACCATCGATTGAGGTTGGAGATCTTGTCGCTGAGGAGGACTTTGCCATCTGAGCTGTGCAGAGGGCTTTGGACTTGGGGTGAGGGGCCGTACACAGCCTTTAGAGCCTTGTAAAAACCCCTGAAGTCGCCAATGTCGGCGCTAAGCTGGGTTCATTTGGTGAGGCTAGTCCACCACTCATTTTGGATCTCCCATAGTTTGCACTGAAGATGGCTGCTTGCGAGACGGAAGGCTCGTTTTTTCTCTGGCCAGGAAGGCTTTGCAAGGTGAGCCTGGTGGGCAGATCGCTTCTTTGCCAGCAGCTCCTGGATTTCCTGGTTGTTTTCATCGAACCAGTCCTTGTTTTTCCTGGAGGAAAAGCCCAGTACCTCTTCAGTGGATTGCAGTGGATTGCAGTATATATATATATAAACTTTTTCTTTTTCTCACAAAGCAAAACAAAACATAACAACAACTCCTTCCCTCCCACCCCCTTCACAGTAGTATAAATCCATACGCCATCAGGGCTTACAGTTGGGTTTTAAAAAAGTCTTTATTTATTTTTATAACAGTAGCGTCTTTTTTTAATAATTGTATTTCAGCCCCTATATAATCCAAATATGTTTTCCATATTGTTTATAAATACGCCATATTTGTTCTTTAGATAGTATGTGATTTTTTTTCCATAGGTATACAACTGTTCAACTTGGTCTTCCTTCGTGCTATCTGTAGAGGGGAGATGAATTTCCAAATAATTACAATATAGTTTTCTTAGCCGCAGCTATAGCTATTTTAATAAATTAAATTTGGAATTTAGTTAATTTATTACTTATTTCAATAGAGTTGCCCAAAAGATAAAGCTCTGGGTTGTCTGTACCACCACTGTTATCCTTGAGAGTATTTCAGTAATATCCTGCCAGAAAGATCACACATGACTACGTAGCATGTACAAACGATCCTATTTCTGTTCTGCGTCTAAAACACACCTCCGATATTTTCAATTTTGATTTATGTAATTTTTGTGGTGTGATGTATAATTAGTGTAGAAAATTATATTGTATTAATCTGTATCTTGCATTTATAATTGGCATCATGCTATCCAAACTCCAATCACACCAGCATCTTTTCATTATTGCAACTCTAGAAACTGGCTCCCATTTCTCTCTCTCTCAATCTCTGTAAACCTAGCTTTGCACTTTCATTTTGAAGAACAAAGTACATCTTATATATAAATGTAGGTGTGTCCTCCCTTGCAACCGCTGCAACCATGTCTGCCTGTCCCGCATCGGACTTGTCACCCACAAACAAGCCTGCAGCTGACGTGAACATTACCCCTCCATAAATCTTCGTCCGCGAAGCCAAGCCAAAGAAAAAAGAAAAGGTGTGTTCCCCAGCCAAATAGTTCATTCCATCTCATTAACTTCTCGTGGGGGGGGGGGGGAGGGAAACAAGTTTGCTCCCCATCTTTCTCTTAAGAATGATCTTAACTGGAGAAAGTAAAAAAATGTCCCATTAGCTACTCCATACTTATGTCTTAATTGTTCAAAAGACATGAGATCCTTCCATATAGCAATCATCAACATTTCTTATTCCTTTGTCACACCATGAATTCAATATTTTGTTACCCAGATTCATAGGCAGTAGTACATTTTTACATAATGGTGTCCTCAGTGATATACCTGCTCGTTACTCATTTATTTCTTGCCGTATTTTAATCACGTGTATTAATATAGGATTACCTGGTTTTTTTTTGTTATTCACTTAATATTTCACTTATAAATAAAGTCCTTCATTTCTCTTTTATTGAATTCAACCCCATTCGAATCCATGTATTCAAATATCAATTAAATTTAAATCCTTTATAAATGATAAAGTCGTTTTAGCAGCTTTCTCCCTTGTTAATGTTCTCGCTGATTTGTCCAATATTAGGTCTAAACAAAAACTGAAATCTCCTCCAATCAATATATTTTGTCTACCCCCTGTGGTTTTTTTAGAAAGATATCCTTCATAAAGACTTCATTGTCATAATTTTGGGCGTAAATATCATAAACGCCCATGATTCTGCGTAAATTTTAGTGTGCCATTACAAATCTACTAGCTTGGTCTCTTCCATCATTATTGGTATATTTTTATTAATTAAAATTTCTACACCTCTTGATTTTGATCTAAATGAAGGCGATATTACTTGTTCCAACCATCATCTTTTTCATTTTGCATCTTCAAATTTGATAGGATGTGTTTTTGGTAAAAAGACTGTATTTGCCTTTAATTATTTTTAGATATCCCAAGACCCATTTTCTCTTCATTGGCCCATTAATTCCGTAAGCATTTAAATTAATAAATTTTAATGTCCTATCCATATTCTTCTTTAAAACAGTTTTTTTTTTAACAGTGAAATCTTCTTTACTCTTTAAATAATAAAGTGATCCTTCCCCTTTAAGAAAAACATACAATATCCCTTCCCTGAATGTGACATATATAATATATAAAATAGAGAGAGAGAAAGAGTGACAGAGAGAGAGAAAGAGAGAGAGAGGGGGGGAGAAAATGAGAGAGAGAGAGAGCCTCGAAAGTCCGCAAAGAAAGCCCATGGAATCTCTTGAGGAAGAAGATTCCTTCCCTTTAGCACCATCTTTTTTTGCTACTCCTTTATGAGCACCATTCTCCCCCTTAGAGCAGAGTCTCCACCCTGCTACTACTTTGCCCAGATTTTTTTTCTTTTATTGAGCTCTCCATTAACATTTCTATACCCTTTACTTTTAAACAATACATACAAGACGGTTTAACAAAAATTTAAAAACTACCTCTCCTACTTTTACTTAGTTCCACAATCTCCTCCATTGGCAAACTTAATCTTTTGTTTTACAAACTTTGCATCAAGTCTTCCACCTCGTTCTTGGTCTTGAAAAATCGCCGGTTCCCTTCTGCTACTTCAACCCTCAAAGTCGTGGAATATATCATTGAGAATTTCAAATTTTTAGCATGTAATTGTCTTTTCACATCTTCAAAATATTTCCTTTGTTTAATCAAGGTCAAGCTAAAGTCTTGAAAAAATGGTTCCTTTTCATGATCAGTCTCGGACGGGGCATTATTCTGCTTAAAGTAATCACATGCTTGCTCCCAAAATCATCTCCTGTCCTCAGTAGCTTAAAAGTTTCACCAGAACTAGTCTTGGTCTCTGACCACCAGCTCTTCTGGGTCCGAGTGCTTGGTGAGCAACCTCGATAATGCAGTTTTTTTTCTCCAAATTTGTCTTCTCCCAACATTTGTGGGATCCATTTATGAAAAAGGTCCACCAGGTTTATTCCCTCAATTCCTTCCTTTAGTCCAATTCAGATATTATTCCAGTGACTTAAGTTCTCTATAAGGTCAATTTTGTCCAGCAGCCCTTGCTTATCCAATTCCCATTCTTTGGAATTTTTTTCTAAAGCCTTAAGTTTTTCATGTGTTTTCATCAATTCACTCTCTGCTCAACCAATTCTCTCTATCAGGTCTACAACACTCTTTTATTTTGGTCATTTTCTCCATTATATCTCTCATCACATGAATCGGTTACTCAAATTCTCTATTTTTTCCAGGATGTTGCTCAATTCTTGACCCGACTCCCCAGATTTATGTGGTTCTTCCAGTCACATCACCGTTTTTGCACCATTCCCTCTCGGACTTTCACCCAAAGTTCCCAGTTGAATAGAAGATTATTTAATCTTTGTTCTTGGCTGCCTTGGTTTCTTCGTGCTACTTTTGTCCATTTCTGATGAAGAAAGTTTTGATTTTCAAGTTTTGACTGTCCATTTAGCATTCTTCACTGAGAGCTCAACCAAAACACATCTGTCTAAGTCCTTCGCATGGCCGCCCTCAGATCATCCACTTATTCAGTGAAAGCCCAATACATTTGGACGTATGTCCTCTTACAAGGTTATCATTTCTCCATATCAAACATATTTATTTTCATTTGTGAAACACCAAAGAAACAATTAAATCCTGCAACATAACCATTGACCTGGTGCCTGGAGAGCTTATTTTTCAAAGCGTAATTTGTCCAGTTCCAGCAATTGCTTCTGCCCGAAAATTCTCCGAGGTACAACTTACTAACTATTTTCAAATTAATGTAAGCCATATTTCCAAAATATTATAATTCTAGCCAACTAGATGATTATGCACCTTACCACAAAATGCTATAGATTTTCAGTGTACTACATGAACAGTATATATCACTAAGGGAGACTGCCGAGGGAAAATCTGTCAAGAGGAATTGCCAAATGATAAAAACAACCCCTCTTGATTTTCTTTTGAACTAAATGAACTGAATCTTCCCACCTGGTTTTTCCTTTCTACCCATCCCTCAGGAAATGGTTGAGACCCAAATGAAAACTTGAAAAAGCACTACTTCAACCACAGCAGAGAATGTGCAGAAGGGATACTTAGGTAGTGTTGTTTTGACTAGATTACAATGAGGATGTTTTGCTGTATGATCCTAGACAGAAAGCATAATTGCCCCATCTCACATTTAGATTCTAATCCCCGCTGCTCTCATTTCATGTGCACCACGCTTTGGCATTGTGCAAGAACTGCTCTCCATGTGGTTAGATTTCACAGAGCTTGGTGAGGAATCTGATGTGGGGATGGGAACTGTTTGACTTGGATATCTGTGGCAATGCCGAAGCATTAGCGACAGCCCTGGGAGCAGGGCCAAAATGCCCCAGGGAGCAGGATACAATGTGCACCTGATCAAAACCAACAGCCAGCTGTTTATTTGCCTCAAGTAAATCCCAACAAATTTAGCACATCGATATCCCCACAGACATGCATGGAGGATATTTGAATGGATCAAATGTATTCTGGCACATGCTTTAAATGTAATCAATTTAATCTTACCATCTCGTACATGATAATATGGAAAAGAGATGTCATTTTCAGCGGTGCTATAAAAGTAGCTATTTTCGCAGTAAAATAATTTTAGAGCTATAAAGGTACAAGCCACTAAGCATGAGATTTATCACTAACATTTACATTACCAAAACACTTAAAACTGAATTGCTAACAAGAAATGCAAAAAAAAACCCTAAAGTATTTGGTCTTGAGCAAAATGTTATTAAGAATGTACATTCCCAGTTTATAATATGGTCAGAGGATAACTTCGTTCAGTAAAGGTGGAGCACATTTAACTTGGTTTTACATTTGATTATCTAGCTATGGTTCTCCAAGCTAAGGTACACTGATGGGCAGCAGGTCCGAAACCTGTCTTTAGGAGCAGGGGCAAGCTTAATCTAATGAGCTAGTTTTTGATGCACTCCATTATTAATATGCAAATCATCCAACACATTCAATGGATTAACAAATATGCCTTAAATTGCAAGTCTCTAGAATTTGAAGCTCACTTGCACTGCTCTGATGTCTGTTTCAGATGAACAACTATTTGGCCTTGTTCTACAAAATTTGATGGATTTACATGTTAATTACCCATTACACTCACTACTGAAATTTTGTGCTGGAATTCACACGAGAAGTACTTATTGTGCAAATAATATATTTATAGATATTGGGCAGCACGGTTGGCAGAGTGGTTTATGCAACGCCTTGACACCACCAGCGATCAGGACCGCGGTTCGAATCCTGCGTTGTCCTTAAGGAGTTTGTACATTGTCCCTGTATCTATGTGGATTTTCCCCAGGACCTCCGGTTTCCTCCCATGGTTCAAAATGTACTGAGGGTGTGGGTTAATTGGGTGTAAATTAGATGGCACGGACTTGTGGCCGAAATGGCCTGTTACCGTGCTGTATGTCTAAATTAAAATATTTTATAAATTTAATGCAATGCCATTCAGCTTCTCTGGTTCAGAAAAGGATAAATAAAACTACAATGAATCAAAAAATGCTGGGAACACTCATCAGGCCAGGCAGCAACGATAAAAGTACAAAAAGAGTTAACATTACAAGCAAATAACCTCACTGTCTAAGTTTGTGTGAAAACGGGTTTGTCATCTGGACATTGTGGAAACAGGAAAGAAAAATCTAGGGCAATATATCTGCTTCTTTTCCTCAGTGATGCCTTTTTAGTTTTCAAAGTGGGGTCAGATGTAGAGTGAAGAGAACACAGAATTTCATCACTTCTGCTGAAAATTAGGCAGGCTGTGATGGGCACGTGTCATATTGTTTGGGGGAATAAATAGCTGGTGATCAGTGCAGTTAAACTGTAGAAATAAACAAAAACTTAAAAATAGGTTAAGCAGGAAGAGCCTGGTAAATGTAGCAAAAGGCAAAACAAAAAAATCCTAGTCTAGAATTGGTTATTGCTAGGTGTATCGAGATATAATAAGAACATTTACTTTGTGTAGCATACAGGAGCTTGCAAACTGTTAATGTAATCACCCTTTGGCGCCATTCTGGATTTACGAGAAAAGGTTCACAGAAAATCCAAAGCTTGAGCAATGAGGTGGCACAAGCTGAAAATGATCATAATGAAGGCACTTTGAGTGACCAGGCAGAAACAGGTGGCACACAAGATTTCGACTTAGTACTTCTGGTTTTCAGATTTAAATCTAATGGAAGAAGTTAGTTACTCACTTGGGACCATTTCAAATACCTTTGTTTGACTCGAGGACTGTGGTTCTCAACCTTTTTCTTTCCACTCATGTACTATTTTAAGTAATCCCCATGCCATCGGTGCTCTGTGATTAGTAGAAACATAGAAAGATAGAAGATAGGAGCAGGAGTAGGTCATTCGACCCTTCGAGCCTGCTCCGCCATTCAACGAGATCACGGCTGATCTTAAAGTTCAGTACCACGTCCGCGCCTTCTCTCCGTAACCTTTAATACCCTTATACTGAAGAAATAGATCTAATTCCCTCTTAAATATATTTAATGAACCTGCCTCTACTGCCCTCTGTGGCAATCAATTCCACAGATTCACCACCCTCTGGGTAAAGAAATTCCTCCTCATCTCGGTCCTAAATGGTTTGCCTATTATCCTCGAACCATGGCCCCAGGTTCTGGACTCCCCCACCATTGGAAACATCCCATCTGCATCCATTCTGTCCAGTCCTGCCAGAATTTTATATGTCTCTATGAGATCCCCTCTCAATCTTCTAAACTCCAGCGAGTACAATCCCAATTTGCGCAATCTTTCCTCATAAGTCATTCCTGCCATTCCAGGGATCAGCCTGGTGAATCGCCTCTGCACTCCCTCCATTGCAAGAACATCCTTCCTTAGATAAAGTGACCAAAACTGCACACAATACTCCAGGTGTGGTCTCACCAAGGCCCTGTACAGCTGCAGTAAGGTATCCTTGTTCCTATACTCAAACCCTCTTGATATGAAGGCCAACATACCATTTGCCTTTTTAACCGCCTGCTGTACCTGCTTGCTCGCCTTCAGAGACTGGTGTACAAGTACCCCTAGGTCTCTCTGCACTTCCCCATCTCTTAATCTATTGCCATTCAAATAGTAATCTGCCCTCCGGTTTGTATTAGCAAAGTGGATAACCTCACATTTATCCACATTGTAGTGCATTTGCCATGTATCTGCCCAGTCCCTCAATTTATCCAAATCACACTGGAGCTACCTGACCCCCTCTTCCATGCTCACAACCCCTCCTAGCTTAGTGTCATCTGCAAATTTGGAGATATTACATCCAATCCCCTCATCCAGATCATTAATGTAAATTGTGAACAGCTGGGGTCCCAGTACAGATCCCTGTGGCACCCCACTGGTCACCGCCTGCCACTCAGAAAATGAGCCATTTATCCCAACTCTCTGTCTTCTACCTGCCAACCAGTTCTCAATCCACATCAATACTTTGCCCCAATCCCATGAGCCTTGAGTTTGTAAGCCAGTCGTTTATGCGGGACCTTATCGAAGGCCTTTTGGAAGTCCAGGTACACCACATCCACTGGCTCTCCCCCATCTATTTTGCCTGTCACCATCTCAAAGAATTCCAATAGATTTGTCAAGCACGATTTACCTTTTGTAAATCCATGTTGACTCTGTCTGATCCCTTCTCTGCTGGTCATATGCTCCGCTATTACAGGTTCATTAAATATATTTAAGAGGGAATTAGATCTATTTCTTCAGTATAAGGGTATTAAAGGTTACGGAGAGAAGGCGGGGACGTGGTACTGAACTTTAAGATCAGCCGTGATCTCGTTGATTATCCAACTGCACGAAAACCAAAAAGGTCGGGTCAGATACAGCAATGAGCTCTCTGAACCCTTCTCCATTAACAATGGCGTGAAGCAAGGCTGTGTTATGGCACCAACCCTCTTTTCAATCTTCTTCAGCATGATGCTGAACCAAGCCATGAAAGACCCCAACAATGAAGACGCTGTTTACATCCGGTACCGCACGGATGGCAGTCTCTTCAATCTGAGGCGCCTGCAAGCTCACACCAAGACACAAGAGAAACTTGTCCGTGAACTACTCTTTGCAGACGATGCCGCTTTAGTTGCCCATTCAGAGCCAGCTCTTCAGCGCTTGACGTCCTGCTTTGCGGAAACTGCCAAAATGTTTGGCCTGGAAGTCAGCCTGAAGAAAACTGAGGTCCTCCATCAACCAGCTCCCCACCATGACTACCAGCCCCCCCACATCTCCATCGGGCACACAAAACTCAAAACGGTCAACCAGTTTACCTATCTCGGCTGCACCATTTCATCAGATGCAAGGATCGACAATGAGATAGACAACAGACTCGCCAAAGCAAATAGCGCCTTTGGAAGACTACACAAAAGAGTCTGGAAAAACAACCAACTGAAAAACCTCACAAAGATAAGCGTATACAGAGCCGTTGTCATACCCACACTCCTGTTCGGCTCCGAATCATGGGTCCTCTACCGGCACCACCTACGGCTCCTAGAACGCTTCCACCAGCGTTGTCTCCGCTCCATCCTCAACATCCATTGGAGCGCTTACATCCCTAACGTCGAAGTACTCGAGATGGCAGAGGTCGACAGCATCGAGTCCACGCTGCTGAAGATCCAGCTGCGCTGGATGGGTCACGTCTCCAGAATGGAGGACCATCGCCTTCCCAAGATCGTGTTATATGGCGAGCTCTCCACTGGCCACCGTGACAGAGGTGCACCAAAGAAAAGGTACAAGGACTGCCTAAAGAAATCTCTTGGTGCCTGCCACATTGACCACCGCCAGTGGGCTGATATCGCCTCAAACCGTGCATCTTGGCGCCTCACAGTTTGGCGGGCAGCAACCTCCTTTGAAGAAGACCGCAGAGCCTACCTCACTGACAAAAGGCAAAGGAGGAAAAACCCAACACCCAACCCCAACCCACCAATTTTCCCCTGCAACCGCTGCAATCGTGTCTGCCTGTCCCGCATCGGACTTGTCAGCCACAAACGAGCCTGCAGCTGACGTGGACTTTTTACCCCCTCCATAAATCTTCGTCCGCGAAGCCAAGCCAAAGAAAGAAAACATCCTTAATAATGGATTCCATCTTTTTGCCCACTACTGATGTAAGGCTCACTGGCCTATAATTCCCCGCTTTTTCTCTACCCCCCCCTTTTTAAATAGTGGGGTAACATTAGCTACCCTCCAATCCATGGGTACTGATCCTGCGTCTATCAAGTTCTGGAAAATAATATTCTGAAAGCATCTGCTATCTGAATGGCCACTTCCTTAGATACCCTAGGATGTATCAGGCCCTTGGGATTTATCTGCCTTCAATCCCATCAATTTCCCCAAGACCATGTCCTTAGAGATACTGATTTCTTTCAGTTCCTTCCTTGCATTAGTCTCTATGTTTCCCAACATCCTTGGGAGGTTATTTGTATCCTCTCTTGTAAAAACAGAACTAAAGTAAGAATTTAATTGGTCTGCCATTTCCTTATTCCCCATTATATATTCCCCTGATTCTGACTGCAAAGGACCTACTCTGGATTTCACCAATCTTTTCCTCTTGACATATTTATAAAAGCTTTTGCGGTCGGTTTTTATATTTGCCACAAGCTTACTTTCGTAATTTATTTTTGCTCTCTTGATTAATCCCTTTGTCCTCCTTTGGTGCATCTTGAACTGCTCCCAGTCTTCGGTTGTGCTACTTTTTTTGGCCAATTGATATGCTCTCTCTTTGGACCCAATGCTGTCTCTAATTTCCCTTGTTATCCACGGTTGAGTCACCTTTTTTTGGTTTATTTTTATGCCAAACCGGTATAAACGATTTTTGCAATTTCTCCATTAGATCTGTGAATGCTTTCCATTGTCTATCCACAGTGAACTCCCCCATAAACACCACCCAATCAATCTTACTCAACTCCCGTCTCATACCATCATAATTCCCTTTATTTAAATTCAGGACCTTAGTCTCGGTTTTAATTTCATCACTCTCCATGTCGAGTGAGAATTCGATCATATTGTTATCGCTCCAACCCAAAGGGCCTCGTACAACAAGATTGTTGATTAGCCCCTTATCATTGCATAATACCCAATCTAAAATGGCCTGCTCCCAAGATGGTTCCTCAACATATTGGTCTAGATAACCGTCCCGTAAACATTCAAGGAATTCCTCCTCCTCAGTATTTTTACTAATTTGGCTAGTCCAATCTATATGCAAATTAAAGTCTCCCATGATGACAGCTGTTCCCTTATTGCACGCTTTTCTAATTTCTCTTTTAATGCCTTCCCTCACCTCTACACTACTATTTGGAGGCCTATATACCACCCCAACTAACGTTTTCCGCCCCTTGCTATTCCTCAGTTCTACCCATATAGATTCCGCATCTTCCGAGTTGATATCCTTTCTGTCAATCGTGTCGGTCCCTTCTCTCACCATCAATACTACCCCACCCCCTTTTCCTTCTTGCCGATCCTTCCTAAATATCGTATACCCCGGGATGTTAAGTTCCCAGGCTTGCCCACCCTGCAGCCATGTTTCTGTAATCCCAATCAAATCATATTTGTTTATCTCAATTTCCACAGCTAATTCATCTACCTTGTTCTGAATGCTTCTTGCATTAAGATATAAAGCCTTCAGATTTGCTTTTTTCACCCTCCTTGCTCTTTCTGATTTTTTTGCTTTCACTGCCTAACCTAACTTTTCCTGTTTTATCTTTTCTGTCCTTTGCCCTATCATACAGGTTCCCACCCCCCTGACAAATTAGTTTAAACCGCACCCGACGGCTGTACCAAACCTAGCTGCCAATATATTGACCCCTTTTGGGTTTAGGTGTAACCCATCCTTCTTGTAGAGGTCATGCCTTCCCCAAAAGAGATCCCAATGATCCAAGAAGCCAAAACCCTGCTTAAGGTGGTAATGTGAGAGGGAAGGGAAGGTTGAGATAAACACAGCTCGAGACCCAATTGTGACTGAAATATTTTGCTTGAGAAAAATTGTCATTGGCCCATTTCCTTTGGAGTTATGAAACTGTGCACATAACGAGTCAATTCGGAATGATTAAAACAGTGATTTTCAAACTTTTTCTTTCCACCCACATACCACCTTAAGCAATCCCTTATTAATCACGGAACATTTTATGGCATAGGGAATACTTAAAGTGGTATGTGAGTGGTAAGTAAAAGGTTAGGAACCACTGATCTAAAGTAAGTAGAGCAGGAGGATAAGAACACAGCCCTGTGGTGCTCTGGTACTGATGGAGATTGTGGAGGAGATGTTCTTACCAGTCCTTACTGATGTACTGTGGAGATGAGGATATCTGGGATCCAATTACACAGTGGGGTATTAAGATCCAGGTCTTAGAGTTTTCTGATCAATTTTAAGGGGATGATATTGTTCAATGCCAAACTGTAGTTGATAAAGAGAACCCTGATGTATGCATCTTTGCTGTCCAGGTGTTTCTCGGCTATGAGTAGAGCCAATGAGATGGTGTTCGTCGTAGACCTGTTGCTATGATGGGCAAACTGGAATGGATCCATATTACTGCTCAGGCAGGACCTGATATGTTTCAACACCAACCTTTCAAAACATTTCATCACTGTGGATGTTGATAATCATTTTGGCAGGTTACCACACTCTTCTTGGGCACCAATATGTTTGATGCCCCTTTAAAACAGATGGGTACCTACCAGAGTGAGATGTTGAAGATATTTGCGAATACATTGCTAAGTTGGTCAGCACAGATTTTTAATACTCGGCTGGGTTCTCCGTCCAGACTGGATGCTCTCCTCAGATTCACTCTCCTGAAGGCAGGTTGCACATCATCCTCATATATGGAGAGGAGGGGATTATCAAGGGGACAGTGGTGATTCTTTCTTGTTCTTGCAGTCATATCAGGTGTAGAAGGCATTAAGTTCATCTGGAAGTGAAGCTTTGCCATCTCCTACTGCACCAGATTTGTTCATAACAATGAATGCAGATGAATCATGATTATTCTGATTGAACAGCAAAGAAGACCAAATATATGAATAAACTATGAGAATTTCCAGCAATAAAACTTTTGCGCAAATTATGTGGGATCCATTAATTAATTTGATGGAAGTATTTTGTCAGATTAAGTGTATTATATCTGACAATTGTGGGTATGATGTCCTAGACAGAAGTAGGCATCACCTTGACATAAATGCAACATCTGACCCAGGGTTAAGTATTGGGGGAACATTATCACTTAAATGGAATGTTCAATAACGAAAACTCATATGAATTGCCTCATAGAAATAGAGTTTTAAATTCACTTGGATTTGGCAAATAACCAAATATCATTTAACCAAAGTTGAAAAAACAGTTTTAGCATCACCATAAAAACAAGAATCAAACAGCAGAAAAGAACCAGCAGAAAAGAACAAGTTCTACACCGACCTGCGCAACCTCATCCAACGTACCCCTACAGCCGACAAGGTTGTCATCCTGGGCGACTTCAACGCTCGTGTCGGCAAAGACTCAGAAACCTGGCCAGGAATCCTGGGCAAGCATGGCGTCGGCAAGTGCAACGACAATGGGCGCCTCCTGTTGGAGCTCTGCGCAGAACAGCGGCTTGTCATTACAAACACCCTTTTTCAGCAGAGGGACAGCCTTAAGACCACCTGGATGCATCCCCGATCCAAACACTGGCACCTCCTGGACTACATCCTGGTGCGAGAAAGTGACAAACAAGATGTGCTCCACACCAGGGTCATGCCTAGCGCGGAATGCCACACTGACCACCGGCTGGTTCGCTGCAAGCTCAACCTTCACTTCAAGCCAAAGCCCAGGAACAATAAAGCCCCCAGAAAGAGGTTCAATGTTGGAAAACTGCAGTCAGACGAAGCGAGAGGAAACTTCCAGGCAAACCTCAAAGCAAAGCTCGACGTTGCAACCCGCCTCACGGACCCGTCCCCTGAAACCCTCTGGGATCAGTTGAAGACTACCATACTGCAATCCACTGAAGAGGTACTGGGCTTCTCCTCCAGGAAAAACAAGGACTGGTTTGACGAAAACAGCCAGGAAATCCAGGAGCTGCTGGCAAAGAAGCGAGCTGCCCACCAGGCTCACCTTACAAAGCCGTCCTGTCCAGAGAAAAAACAAGCCTTCCGTCGCGCATGCAGCCATCTTCAGCGCAAACTCCGGGAGATCCAAAATGAGTGGTGGACTAGCCTCGCCAAACGAACACAGCTCAGCGCGGACATTGGCGACTTCAGGGGTTTCTACGAGGCTCTAAAGGCTGTGTACGGCCCCTCACCCCAAGTCCAAAGCCCGCTGCGCAGCTCAGATGGCAAAGTCCTCCTCAGCGACAAGATCTCCATCCTCAACCGATGGTCAGAACACTTCCAATCTCTTTTCAGTACCAACCGCTCAGTCCAAGATTCCGCCCTGCTCCAGCTCCTTCAACAGCCCCTAAGGCTAGAGCTGGATGAGGTTCCCACCCTGGATGAGACATATAAGGCAATCGAACAACTGAAAAGTGGCAAAGCAGCAGGTATGGATGGAATCCCCCCAGAAGTCTGGAAGGCTGGCGGCAAAACTCTGCATGCCAAACTGCATGAGTTTTTCAAGCTTTGTTGGGACCAAGGTAAACTGCCTCAGGATCTTCGTGATCCCACCATCATCACCCTGTACAAAAACAAAGGCGAGAAATCAGACTGCTCAAACTACAGGGGAATCACGTTGCTCTCCATTGCAGGCAAAATCTTCGCTAGGATTCTACTAAATAGAATAATACCTAGTGTCGCCGAGAATATTCTCCCAGAATCACAGTGCGGCTTTCGCGCAAACAGAGGAACCACTGACATGGTCTTTGCCCTCAGACAGCTCCAAGAAAAGTGCAGAGAACAAAACAAAGGACTCTACATCACCTTTGTTGACCTCACCAAAGCCTTCAACACCGTGAGCAGGAAAGGGCTTTGGCAAATACTAGAGCGCATCGGATGTCCCCCAAAGTTCCTCAACATGATTATCCAACTGCACGAAAACCAACAAGGTCGGGTCAGATACAGCAATGAGCTCTCTGAACCCTTCTCCATTAACAATGGCGTGAAGCAAGGCTGTGTTCTCGCACCAACCCTCTTTTCAATCTTCTTCAGCATGATGCTGAACCAAGCCATGAAAGACCCCAACAATGAAGACGCTGTTTACATCCGGTACCGCACGGATGGCAGTCTCTTCAATCTGAGGCGCCTGCAAGCTCACACCAAGACACAAGAGAAACTTGTCCGTGAACTACTCTTTGCAGATGATGCCGCTTTAGTTGCCCATTCAGAGCCAGCTCTTCAGCGCTTGACGTCCTGCTTTGCGGAAACTGCCAAAATGTTTGGCCTGGAAGTCAGCCTGAAGAAAACTGAGGTCCTCCATCAGCCAGCTCCCCACCATGACTACCAGCCCCCCCACATCTCCATCGGGCACACAAAACTCAAAACGGTCAACCAGTTTACCTATCTCGGCTGCACCATTTCATCAGATGCAAGGATCGACAATGAGATAGACAACAGACTCGCCAAGGCAAATAGCGCCTTTGGAAGACTACACAAAAGAGTCTGGAAAAACAACCAACTGAAAAACCTCACAAAGATAAGCGTATACAGAGCCGTTGTCATACCCACACTCCTGTTCGGCTCCGAATCATGGGTCCTCTACCGGCACCACCTACGGCTCCTAGAACGCTTCCACCAGCGTTGTCTCCGCTCCATCCTCAACATCCATTGGAGCGCTCACACCCCTAACGTCGAGGTACTCGAGATGGCAGAGGTCGACAGCATCGAGTCCACGCTGCTGAAGATCCAGCTGCGCTGGATGGGTCACGTCTCCAGAATGGAGGACCATCGCCTTCCCAAGATCGTATTATATGGCGAGCTCTCCACTGGCCACCGTGACAGAGGTGCACCAAAGAAAAGGTACAAGGACTGCCTAAAGAAATCTCTTGGTGCCTGCCACATTGACCACCGCCAGTGGGCTGATAACGCCTCAAACCGTGTATCTTGGCGCCTCACAGTTTGGCGGGCAGCAGCCTCCTTTGAAGAAGACCGCAGAGCCCACCTCACTGACAAAAGGCAAAGGAGGAAAAACCCAACACCCAACCCCAACCAACCAATTTTCCCTTGCAACCGCTGCAATCGTGTCTGCCTGTCCCGCATCGGACTGGTCAGCCACAAACGAGCCTGCAGCTGACGTGGACTTTTTACCCCCTCCATAAATCTTCGTCCGCGAAGCCAAGCCAAAGAAGAAAAGAAAAAAAAAAAAAACAAGAATCAAAGAATATGGGAAAAATGTCAAATTTATGGCTTTTGGTCATTGTTGAAACAATAAGCAGCCATTACATTGAGCAAAATGGCTTGTAGATGTCATTGAGCATCACAGGGCAAAATAACAGAATTAAAATCAGTAAATACTGACCCAGTAAATATTGACCCAGGATTATGTCAGCTCAACTGCTGTGTATGTTAATTCAATTCTTTTATGCCAATGGTATCCTGATGTTGAAACTCATTTTTCAGAATTGCAAATACACCATTTTGATGAATAAGCTTATCAAGGCTTCAACTCCCATTGATATACCCCTCAATACTGCCAGGGAAACAAGTGCTCCAATAAACACAGATCATCCCCTAGCCCGCCATAAAACCAAATAACCTCGCGACAACAGGGCAGTGGAGTGAGAGAAATATGGCCTCAATGCCAAGAGTTAGCTGACCTGGAGTTTTAGTTCTCATATTCATGTGAATGCTGTTGGCAGAGTTTGATATGTATGATTGTGTGAGGTGAGTGATGCTCATTTCACCTGTCTATAGTTTTTTTTTACTATTGATCAAAACAGGAATAATGAACACAGGACTGTTGTGATAAGGGTGAAGGGAGAAATGAGGGAAATTATAAATCCCTCCAGAAAACATTATAAATCCCTCCAGAGGACATTACGAATCCCTCCATAGGATATTTTTATTCTATGAAGAAAATTGGAGTCCCTGGACCAGAGGATGCGAATGCAATAAAACTAATATTATGATTGATGAAAAGGTTCCATTGAAAAAGACTACATTAATTTCCATTAACTGTCATCTACTCTCCAATAAACTGTTAGCCCCAAAGTCCCGATATGAATTGTGGAATCTGATATTGTAAAGTCAATGATCACTCAAGAAGCACTTTTCATTAAGATTTCTAAAAGGCTTTTCGTTTTCATAGTTTATGTAGATAACTTGTGCTCGTTAGTATTCAGACATGAGATCATTGTACCTTCAAGAGAGATCTATGTCTACTCTTTTGGTGCTTTTACTGGTGGCTGGATTTTTTCACCTGAAGACCACAATCAGAGAGGATTGGTATGAATATCTCTACAATTTCCATCGGTACTGGAGCACCACAGGGCTGTGTTTTTATCCCCCTGCTCTACTCGTATACATCTATGCCTGTGTAGCTCGATTTGACAACAACCACATCGACAAATTCGCTGATGATACCACGGTAGTGCGTTGCATAAAAAGGGGAAATGAGTCAGGATACAAGAGGGAGATTGAAACCTTGGCTAAATGGTGCACCAACAACAACCTCGCATTCAATGTCACCAGAACCAAGGAGCTGATCGTTGACTTCAGGAAGGGAAAACAAAAGGTGTACGATCTAGTGATTATTGGAGGATCAGAGGTGGAGAGAATGAGCAAATTTAAGTTCTTGGGAATCACTATCACAGAAGATCTTTACTGGAAACAACACACTAATGGCATAATGAAGAAAGCACCTCTACTTCCTCAGAAGTTTGTGAAGGTTTGGTATGACATCTGAAACCCTGGCAAATTTCTACAGATGTGCAGAGGAAAGTGTGCTGACTGGCTGCTTCATAGTCTGGTATGGGGATACCAAACCCCTGAGTGTAAAGCCCTGCAGGAGGTAATAGACGCAGCCCAGGCCCATCGAGAGCATCTACATCTCTCTGACGGAACACTGCTGTCCGAGAGCAGCAGCAAACATCAAGGATCCACAACGCCCAGTACCCACTTTGTTCTCACTGCTACCACAAGGACAGAGGAATAGAAGCCACAAGACTCACATGATGATGCTACCCCCTCCACCATCAGACTCCTCAACAACAAACTCAATCAGTGACTCATTTAAAGACTTACTTTTGCACTTCATTTATTTTTTTCTCTCTGTATTGCACAGTCAGTTTGTTGACATTTCTTTATTTGTTTATATGTGTACATATCTTCTTCAATACAGTTTTTTTGAATTACCAATAAGTGGTAATTCTGCCTTGCCCGCAGGAAAAAGAATCTTAGGTGATATGTGATGCCATCCATGTTCTCTGATAATAAATATGAACTTTGAACTTTGAACATTGGCCTCTGGAAACTATTTATTGGATGCAACTGCAGACCATTTCTACTGGATTTCTGACAACAGACCTGGCACTGGGTAAGAGGATACTTATTTTTGAGAAAGATGGCATCATGTTCTGTTCTTACTGAATGACTGCACATGCTAACAAGTGGTAGCTCACTAGCCCCGTGGCTTGGAGTCCATGTTTAGTGTCTGGGACTGAATCCTACATAGTAAGCTGGCCATGGAGCTGTATAACCATCACATCATTCATGGTTTTGAGCTACAGTTCCCTGACATAAGGCCAATATTAAGTTAGCCTTTTCAATTACCTTTTCTACATGTGCATCAGCTTTTAGCAACTTATGAAATGAGCATGCAAATCTTTTGTTGCATCCATCTCTATTCAGAAACTATTAAGATGGCCAACCAGTCCTAGAATGAAAGTCTCATCCTTCCAAATGTCTTCCACTTCTTAAGAATATGTTCCAGACTGACAGCTGGGAGTCAGTTCTTTTGGGGAACTGAGGCCCAGAACATAACCTCAGATGTTCAGACCCCACTCTGTCAAAAGACGTGCTTGTCGACTACTACAGGAGCTGGGGCTGAGGTCAGCTCTTTCAAGCTTTGGCATCACAAGATAGTAAATGGTGTGGGCAGGGACTGCAGTCAGAGTAAGGATCCCTTTCAATTTAGATCGCTGCTTTAAAATTAAACTGAATTTTATTTAACTTCTTCAGTGTGGTTGCGGGTGAATGAAGAGTATTCCATCTGTTGTTTGTGGAGGAAACTGTGACCTCCATCCCTGTCTGGAATGTGTGTATCACAGGTTGTGATATGTCGTCCCCATCTGAAACTTATTCTGAAGTCACGTCACCTATTAATCAAGGTTGGACTCCAGCCACCCCTTGATGCACACATCGCCATTGGTAATTTAAATCACCTAGGGTCATTATTGGTTAGAAGCACAGATTTACTGCAACACTCGCCAAGGCAAATAGCGCCTTTGGAAGACTACACAAAAGAGTCTGGAAAAACAACCAACTGAAAAACCTCACAAAGATAAGCGTATACAGAGCCGTTGTCATACCCACACTCCTGTTCGGCTCCGAATCATGGGTCCTCTACCGGCACCACCTACGGCTCCTAGAACGTTTCCACCAGCGTTGTCTCCGCTCCATCCTCAACATCCATTGGAGCGCTTTCATCCCTAACGTCGAAGTACTCGAGATGGCAGAGGTCGACAGCATCGAGTCCACGCTGCTGAAGATCCAGCTGCGCTGGATGAGTCACGTCTCCAGAATGGAGGACCATCGCCTTCCCAAGATCGTGTTATATGGCGAGCTCTCCACTGGCCACCGTGACAGAGGTGCACCAAAGAAAAGGTACAAGGACTGCCTAAAGAAATCTCTTGGTGCCTGCCACATTGACCACCGCCAGTGGGCTGATAACGCCTCAAACCGTGCATCTTGGCGCCTCACAGTTTGGCGGGCAGCAACCTCCTTTGAAGAAGACCGCAGAGCCCACCTCACTGACAAAAGGCAAAGGAGGAAAAACCCAACACCCAACCCCAACCCACCAATTTTCCCCTGCAACCGCTGCAACCGTGTCTGCCTGTCCCGCATCGGACTTGTCAGCCACAAACGAGCCTGCAGCTGACGTGGACTTTTTACCCCCTCCATAAATCTTCGTCTGCGAAGCCAAGCCAAAGAAGAAAAGAAGAATATAACACCAACGCACAGCACCTATTCTCTTTCTGCCTCGTGGTCCAAGCCCCGGATACCGCTCCATGCCAGGTTGCTACTGTGGACGTCGCTGGAAGGACCACGGGTAAAGTGTGCACTTCACTGAAGCTGAGCCATAGTATTGCGATAGATTAATATTTGCAATAGAGCCGCACCCCCATTGATCAGGGAAGCTGGAGTGTGTGTAAGAGTCCCTGTTTATAGTGTGTGAGCGATGTCAAATATAGGTTTATCATTGTTGGAGTCTAACTGATGTCTGAGGTGAACTTCTGCATTGTCGCTTATGTGAATTGTAATTGTTACCATTTCACGTTCTCCCCTGTTTGTTTCCTGTGTGCTAATAAAAGTTACATATGATTGTGACACTTGTGCCCAGACTGTGAACCCATTGAACCTGATACTCCTAATTCAACAGCATCACACCACTCTATTGTGTTTTGTGTGTGAATGGTGAAGGCTTTGGGGAGTATAGAGTTAAGTCACAAATCTGGTTGGTCCAGTTAAAAGCCAGTGGTGATGGCTCCCAGGATCATGGCGATGAGATGTCTGTAAAAGGTGATGCCACTGAATATCAATGGTTAAACTGTCTCATGGGAGAGAATAATGGTCCAGTACGTGTGCTGCATGAATGTTATGAGCCACCACATGCCTGAATGTCGACCAGGTCATGCTAAATAAGGGCATGAGCTATTTCACAACCATTGCTTGCAAAGGAAACTTGAGTATTATGTAATCATCTGCAAACTTCTCCCCACGTATTAACTCGTAGCAAAAGTCTATTGTTCACATAATCTACTCTGACAGGTTACCCCATTTCTTTCATATATTTTAGACCAATTTCCCTGAATGCAGCTGTGGCAGGCACCTGAAGTGAGTTGCGCCTGGGATATTATATGTAGAAATTGTCCATTACAGCAGACATATGCATTATGGAGAATAGGAGTTCACTCTCCTTTTAATGCCTTGAGATGGATCAAACACACCGGGAGCAAGAGGGAAAAGCAATAAAGATTATTATTGGCAGAAAACTAATCCTGGACTGTCTGCAGGAGTGCTCTGGATTCCTGTTGCTTGGAAAGGTAAAAGATCTGCCTCAGTGTTCTGTATAAGATGTCGTACCAAGTAAGAGGAGTTTCTTCCAGCATTCTTGTTCCTCCCGATGATTTTCATGTTCACTCCCTGGATCCAGTGTTCCTGCTTAATATTGACTTCCCTGGTTTCTGCTCGTCCACACCCCATTTGTCGAATCCTGAGGTCAAATAAAGTCAACACTCTGAGGTTGAGTTCAAGTATGCTCAGTCTTTATTCCACCATTACTGTTTTTTTTACTCCCTCATGGTCCTGTGCAACATGCCAGTCATTACAATCGATAACCAATCTATATTATCCTGCAAGGCATTATAGTCGCTAACTGAACTATTATCTATCACTACGACACCATTCTCCTTCTCTTCCCCATCTCTGTCTTTTTTGCCCTCCAGCTCTCCATTACCTCCCTCTCCATTCACAGAGCCATTCCCCCTCCCCCTGTTTGCTGGTGTGCCCTCCCTCTCTTATTCACCTGTGGGACTGTGCTCCTCCACCATTTTGTTTGGGCTCCTTCCTACATTTTGCTCATACCTTGATGAAGGGCTCAAGCCTGAAAGGTGGGTAATGTCTCTTTGTCTTTGCCATCTAAAGGGGGCTGTTTGACCTGCTGAGTTTCTCCAGTGTGGTGTTTTTACTTCAATCATGGCGTCTGCAAAATTTTGTGTTTTACTTTCTCCGGTTTATCCCATCAGGCAGGACAGAATGACACCAGCAAAGCGAGAAAGGCAAATGGGTCCCTGGCTTGATGAGGTAAGTTGAGGAGTTTAAAGGCAATGTGATAACCTGTATTAAGCAGGGAAATGTCCAAAGCTGCTGGTGTCCCCATCCCGGGCTGGATTAAGTTAGTGTGGGGCCTGTAGCAAATGTTATAAAGGGGCCCTAAATTTAAAAAAACACATAAATATTTTACTCGCATGAAGTAATTAATTTTTTTCATTTGCTATACACCTGCTAACCTGTTGCTCTACTACAAGGTCATCCACTTTACATCTCCTGCTGCATGCATCTAAATGCAAAACCTTTAGCCCTGTATTTGTTTATTTTCTTGACTCTGTTGCATTGCAACTCATCCCCAAGGCTGTTAATTGCCTTTTCTGCCTGTCTTCCCACAAAAGGTCACCTCCCGGGCCAGTGTAGCGCTGACCGGCTGGCGGCAGCCCTTTGCACGGGTGGGACAGCAAGACTGTGGCAGCATTACTTTTCATGGAGCTCGCCCACATTCCATCCCTGCTCCACACTACTCAGGAAGCTGCTGCTCATTCAGTCAGATGGCAGGAAGTGCCGTCTACCCTTACGGCCAGGGCTGCTGCAACCCTCTATCTCCCAACATCAGGCAAGAGGCAAATTAGTCTGGAATTCACTGCCTGGGAGAATGGTGAGGGCTATGCGGGGAGATGGAACTTTATATTTCCTTTATAAACTAGGCTGTTTGACCTGCTGAGTTTCTCCAGCATTGTGTTCCAACTTGTAAACCTTTGTTGGAGCAATACGCAGAGTAGACCCATTGGGCGTCTGTGCTATAACACTCGGGGATGAATCTGCCTACAGTATTGGAGCAAAGCACAAAAGTCTCCAGACATCGTGATTGAAGTAAGAGCACAATGCTGGAGAAACACAGCAGGACAAATAGTGTACTCTACGTAACAAATATAGATACATAACCAACGTTTCGAGCTTGAGCCCTTCATCAAGGTATGATCAAGGGCTCAAGCCCAAAGTGTTGGTTATTTATCTTTATCTTTGCTATATAAAGTACACTGTTTGACTTAAAACACAGTGACACCTTGATTGAAGTAAAACACAATGTAAAAACTTCAATCACAGTGTGTGCAGACTTTTGTGTTTTTGACCTGCTGAGTTTCCCCAGCTTTGTGTTCTTACTGCCTTCAGTACTGTATGTGTCCCACACAGAACACATTTTTGTTTGTGTGCAACACTACATCATGGCATTACCCTCAGATGAAACGCTAATATTCAGAATCAATTCCCTAGGTTGTGTTGCCTTGAACTTTGTAAGTTAGATGGACCTTGAGACTCAGTAGCGATTCACACTTTGCATCACCTTCAGACTAATTACATTTCAGAGTTGATCCTTCGTTTTGCTTTGAAATATCTGATTAAACTTTCCTTTCAACCTTCACGTGTTGTTCTGGGTGACATTTAGACTGGTTGAGAAGCAGATTTACCCCTGAGGCCAAGTACTGTTCATGTACTTCACGGCGACAATTGACATTAATAGTTCTAGCGCAAAAAAAAATGCCCTTCGATCATAAGAAATGTAGAACGTATGTCGGGCTTATTAACACAATCAAGGTGTGCAACGAAGTTGGGGATATACAACAAAAGCTTGCAAGCTTTTAGAGCGGGGCCCTTGAAAATGCGGGGCTCGTAGCATATGCTGCTTTTGCTACTAGGTTAATCCAGCTCTGTGCCCATCACAGAGGTGCAGCATGACAAGAAGCTCACTGCCCTCATCAGATGTGGCAAGGTGCTTGTGCTTCTCAGCAAGGAGAAGGCGATTGTTGTGTGGCTCACAGCTCAGTCTGTTCTGACCTTTTCATCCCACCCCGTTGGCAGGTCCCAAATTCCTACAACTCTGGTTCTCCTTTCATCACTTTAAATTTATCTTTTTTAAATTTAGACAAAAGCACGGCATCAGGCCATTTTGGCCCACGAGCCCGTGCCGCACAATTTACACCAAAATTAATTTACACCCCCGGTACGTTTCTGACGGTGGGAGGAAACCAGAGTCCCTGGGGAAAATCCACGCAGACACAAACTCCACACGGACAGCGTGAGATTCAAACTCCCGTCCTGATCGCCTGCGCCGACCACTACACCCACCGTGCTGCTTTGGTTGACGTAGCATTCGGTGCAACACTGTTACACAACTGGGATTTGAACCCCGCGCTGTCTGGTACGTTCTCCCCGTGTCTGCACTGGTTTTCCCTGGAGGCTCCGGTTTCCTCCCACCCTTCAAAACAATGTACTGGGGTAGGTCAATTAGGTGTAATTGGACAGCATGCGCTTGTGGGCCAAAAGGGCCTGTTGCTGTGCTGCATGTCTAAATTTTAAAGAAAATTAAATATAAGTAGCAGTGATAGAACACACAATAGGAATCTTTATCCCCATTGTAACAATGTCACCAGCTAGAGAGCATGTGTTGTAAGTCTGGGGAGAAAGTTTAAAGGGGATGTGTGAGGCACTTTTTTTACATGGAGTGAGATGTTTCCTTTATTACAATAAAGAAACGTTGGCTCTTTTTAAAACAACAGAACTTGCACATGCAGACCTCATGGGAAAGCATCCATCTTGAATCTCTGAAAGATGCCACAGCATTCGCAAGATGCAACATTTCCCAGATGCTACACCCTCCGTCTCCAATTCTTCCTAGAGGTAGCACTCTATCACTACAGTAGGTATCTGCAACGGACTGCCAGCGACAATGGTGGAAGTGGATATAATAACAGCATTTAACAGGCTTCTAGATAAATAATTGAATATAGGGAATAGGTGCAGATGTGCTATGTGCAAGCGGCAGACTGTTCGTTTAATTTGGGCATCACATTTGACACAGACATTGAGTGCCAAAGGCCAAGGGCCTATTCCTGCGCTGTACTCTCGTGTGATAAAATGGTGCAGATGCAAAGGCTCAGTAGATTGAACAACATAGTTAGCTCCTTCCAAAATGGCTTTTCTAATGATGATTTTCACTCCATTATAACCATAATCCTTTTCTTGTTTCTTATTGGAGAAGGCAGGCTGTGATTAAAAAGAGGCTGCGCTTTACCACAAGAGACCCGTGGGACAACATTTGCTTTGAAGAATGCATGTCTTCTTCAGCAGGAGATGATGAGGCAGGACGTTAAGATCTGGTAAGGGTTTTATATTCCAAGGCTCCCTGCAGAGAAATGGAGAATAATCAGATAGTCTTTACAGCAACATGCAGAATTCATGCTTGTGACATGGAGAGAATATCACTGTGACTTGTTTTTGATTTTTAGATTTATAATCAGTGTACATACATCACATCACAACCTGAGATTCTTTTTTCCCTGTGGGCGAGGCAGAATTACTACTTACTGGTAGTGCAAAAAAAATTGGACTCAACATACACATGTAAACAAGTAAAGAAATGTAAATAAACTGACTGCAATAGAGAGAGAAGAAAAATCAATGAAGTACAGCAGTAAATAGTCCTTAAATGAGTCCCTGATTGAGTTTGTTGTTGAGGAGTCTGATGGTGGAGGGGTAGCAGCTGTTCCTGAACCTGGAAGTGCAAGTCTTAAGGCACCTATATTGCTTTCCTGATGGCAGCAGTGAGAGCAGAGCATGTGCTTGGTGGTGTGGATCCTGCTGCTCTCCGACAGCAGCATTCCCTGCAGATGTTCTCAATGGTAGGGAAGGTTTTTTTTTCTGTGATGTCCTGGCATGTGTCCACTACCTTTTGCAGGGCTTTATGCTCAGACATATTCATGTCCCCATTCCAGACCATAATGTAGCTTGTCAGTACACCTTCTGTAGAAATTTGCCAGGATTTTTGATGTCATACCAAACCTCCATAAGCTCCTGAGGAAGTAGAGGTGCTGACGTACTTTCTTCACGATGCCATTAGTGTGTTTTATGTCACTGCATCGTTGATCATCTCAGGCTTTGAGAGCCAGCTCTCTAGGTGGCAAGCCCTGGAGAAGTAATAACCAAGTTGCCCAAATCCGCCTTGCAAGTTTTAGACAGGAGACAGAGAAAGGGATCTCTTCATGAGGGGGGTAAAATTGCACCCTTTCCCAGGTGTCAAGGTCAGGAAACCTCAGTGTTCATTGTGCGGTTTTTAGTAGGAAAATGTTTCTTCCCAAGCAGGGCAGGGTGCAGGGAACCATTTGTGGATTTGTGAAGAATCCCCAAACAGATGGCTACCAACGCAGAGGAATGCTGCAGTTGCAGGAACCAGGGGCTGAGGGTCACCTTGCAGAGCCTGCAGACATCCTTGGGAAGTGTGGCAGTACCAGGACCATCTGTCACACTGCATCCCCACCAGGAAAGGCAGACCGAACAGCTGTCCTCCCGGCCTGCAGTTGCAGTGTCTCTGCATCGTCCTGTATGGCGATGATAGTTAGAAACATAAGAATAAAAACATGTCAGGATATCCTTCAGTCCTTATAGGCCATGGAATACCCATTACTGTTGCACTCCAATCATCGCTACAGCTTGTTTGCACTCAGCAAGATTCCACATCAATGAAATAATAACAAGATCATCTCTTTTCAAGAGTGTATTGAGAACTTAATGTTGCCTTGATCGAAGAATGCACTCAAATCAGCAAAACATTGAAGACTATTGTGACAGATTACAGATATGTTTTTGTGAGATAATTTGGGGCAAGTTTTTTAGTGCAGGTCACATGCAAGCACTTCAAAACAGATCTCATTTAAAATACTGGAGATCTGCTCAACCCAGACAGGCCAGCTCCAAGAGCCTTTGCATTAGCTTCACTAATGAATTGTTGTTTTGAAAAGCAACAGATGAAAGAACTCGGAGGAGCAGTTCTGAGCTGCGGGCTGTCTAGAGTGCAGCTTGCTGTTCTAAGAGGGTCATGTGGTTTTGCAAGCAGAGAGGGAGTCAAACAGGCTTTTCTCTGAGAGAGAGAGACAGAGAGACAGAGAGAATTCAGTTCTGGAGTTTTACAGTCAGCAGTAACAGCTGGGACTGGAACAGGACAAGCTTGTGGAAACCCCATTTGGAACATGGGTTGTCAGTGCTTAGTTCAGCCTGGTCAAAGCCCTTGTGGTTCATACAAGAGGAGAGGACTGACTGCCTAATGTTTCACTTGCAATATGAGAAACAAAAAGGAACTCTGTGGTGACCTGAAAGAAAGAGGTTATCATCTAGAAAAGCCTGATGGGGCACATTTCTTCGGCAAGACGCTGACGTGGCTGATTAAAAGGAATCAGTTGTGATATCCAGCAAGCCACAAATCTCTCTCTGAAAACCGACAAGAACCTTCCTGAGCGGTAACCATTTGCCTTTCAAGCACAAAAGCTTGGTGAACTTCATAAATGTTAAATTCTGTGCACAGTATAAGAATTGCCTGATACCAGTGAACTTTGAGGAATGAGAAGTGAGATTGGACTGTGAATCAAAGAAATTTTCTGAACTTACACACATTACATACACATGCACTTAGAATTCGAAGGGGGTTAAGTTAGGCTAAGTTAATAGTGATGTTAAAGTTTGATCCTGTTTTCATGTTTAAAGATAATTAAAAGCAACCTTTGTTTAGGTAATCATTTGTCTTGGTGAATATCTATTGCTACTGGGTTTTGGGGTCCTCTGGGCTCGTAACACTATGGATGTAATGCAGATAAATGGAATTAGTGTAGATAAGTTCAATGGGAGATCTGGATATTGTGGGTAGAAGAGCCTGTTACTGTTCTGTATGACTCCATGACTCCTTGACTCTACTATGCCACAATTATTAAAGTACATGTAGGTTACTTAGAAGAAAAATATTACTCTGTGGAATTTGGAGTTCTCTTCTACAGATACCTGTTTAATACTTAGAGCTTCCAAAACTAAAATCAATAGATTATTGTTAGAGGAAGACAGCAAGAGAAATGGATCAAGATGAATAAATGGAGCAGAGGTTCATATCAGACATAATCTAATTGAAGGATTGGATTGGATTGAGGACCTAAACAGGCAATGCTCCTATTTCCCAGAATACTGGAGCTCTTCCTTCACACCGCCCTGAACCATCAGGCTCCGATATTGTCCTTAAATCTGGAGTGTTTTGACTCTGAGCCAAGGGAGCCCACCACCATCATCCCTGGATTGCCAGATTTCATTTAAATTTCATTGTAGAAAATTCCATCTCTTTCCTCATGGTAAGATAGAGAAGATATTTGCAAATGGCATGAGGATTTGTACTGATAATTATGGAAATAAGTGGATTCAACTTTGAAGAATGATGGAAATATAAAATCAGATGGTCTTTGGGTGAAAATTCTTCTTTCCAAGTCACAATTCTCCAAGTTGCAAATAGAGATCATGCCTCCAGTTCCAAGGAGTTCACAGAGAGCCACACATTGGCTTCAGTGGAAGATTTAAAGGGACATTCAGTGTTTAATCTCCAGCCACCATCATGAAAGAGAACATGGAAACATCATTGGGAAGAGAAGAGAGACTCATGAATAAATGCCATACTATGGCACAAGTGGAAATTGTTCACATATGTATATTTATTTATTGTTTAACTGTCCATGAACAAAAAGCACAAATCAAAATGTACTCGGTGAATGTTTGGGGATAGTATTAAATTCAAGTTTATTGTCATCTGATTGTACATGTACAACCCGACAAAAAAAACAGTGTCTCTCCACACCATGATGCACGCACAAAAGCACACAATACACAACACATAATAATCGCATAAATAATCAAAATAAACATGTATAGATATTTGGAATGATTGTCATAATTACAAGACACTGTCTTATCAGTTTCACAGCCTGTGATGCAAGCTATTCCCCAGCCTGGCGGTCCTGATTTTGATGCTTCTGTACCTTTTATTTGATGGCAGTAGCCTGAAGCTACTGCGCGCTGGATGGAAAGGTCTTCTATAATTCTTTGAGCCCTGTTTAAATAGTGCTCCCAGTAAATGTCATCTACAGAGGAAAGGGAGACCTCAGTGATCATCCCAGCTGTTTAAATGATCCTCTGTGTAGACTTCTAGTCTGGTGCTTTACATATTGACAAAGTCAAATAGAACAGTCTCAATTGTGCTCCCTGCAAAACTGGTTGTCAAGCCTTGCCCTCCTCAGCCAACTTAGGAAGTGTAGCTGTACCTTCCTGACTATGAGGAGATATTTTGAGTCCAAAATAGATTGTCCCTTATAAGCACGTCAATGCTCTCCACGATGGAACTGTTGATATGGAGTGGAGAATGGTCAACCATAGTCCACAATCATCTCCTTTGTCTTGTCCATGTTGAGACTCAGGTTGCTGTTCTCACATCATTTTACAAGCCTTTTAACCTCATCATTATTGCTGCTGAGGCCAACTACTGTTGTATCATCTGCAAATATGACAATTCTATTGGAACTGAATCTGGCAGTGCAGTAGCAAGTCAGCATCATGAACAGTGAGGTTAGAAGGATGGCAGGATTATCTTTGTATTGCCTGCTTAGAAAGATGTTGATGGATCTCTGCCAGATTGATGGAGACTCTGGAGACAGTCACCAAGATCATTGTCAACAACCGACAATAGAGATTATAAGTCATTAGTTCTCCTTTCACTCCAAATAACAGCAGCCATTGTGCAAAACCTTGAGTTGGATCACGCCCAATCCAGTCCCCCAGTGGGACCTGGTGACCATGATCTGCCCACAGCCATATGTTTCAGTGCAGGATTTGGAAGACCTGAATGGCATCTGGGCTTCGACCACTGACGGCCCGCTGGAAAAGAGCGTTTAAATCTCTCTGACTGTCAGAGAGATACTGAAGCATGAAAAAGTAAAATATATTAAAGTCTTAATTTATTAACCTGAAAAATAAGTGCAAAATAAAGAATAATTAACCTTCCCTTTGCTCTCTTATCCATCGGATTATGATTTTTATTGGAATCACTGGAAACCTATGTCAGATCTGAACTTTTGCCAACACCAGCATGAACAGCCTGATCCAACTGGTCGGTCCTTTAGTGAAAATCAGGGTCAGCGTGTTCCGCATTCATCTCTATCATTGTTAAACTTAGATTTGTTCAATAGGACAGAGTATTTTAAGAAGGTATACGGCCATTCTTTGGGAGGCTCACAGGATGCCCTTGAATTCCATGCTGAGTGATTGAAAGGCTTGAATTCCTTTCTTTTTCAATCTTTTTATTGGTTTTAACATACACAGATTACACGAGTATAATGTTAAAGTAATATCAAATTGTAGCCGACTGCTACAAAGAAACACACACACACACACACACACACACACACACACACACACACACACACACACACACACACACACACACACACACACACACACACACACACACACACACACACATGTTAAGCTCACTCCTTTATTAGGGCTGGAAAGGCTGCTTCTATACTGTTCAAGTGCCCACCGTTTTTTTGGTCATTGACTGAGTCATCCATATGAATAACAATAGCGGGTGGGAACATCCATGCATGTGAATACCCTTCTTTCCCAGCCTGTTTCTGCTGAGTTAGCTGCGCAGCTTGACCAACACCATTTTAGGGCTGTTGGTCTGATTCTGCACCAGCTTCTACCCTGCCGGTTCGTTGTCCTGGGAGTCACTTTAGCGATTTCTGTCCACGTCTGCTGCTGCGCGATGTGTTGGCCCGATCTCTGCAATTGCAGGCCGCCACAAAGTTATAAATATCAGTAACAGTGAACAAGGTACATATGAACCCGTGTTATTAAAATGAAAGGGAAAAAAATCATATTGCTAATCTACAAATCTAGCCCCACCCTATGAGGGCTGCTGGCCAAGTTAAGGAGTCCACTGCTAATAATAGTATTAACAATAGGCTCGAGAGAGAAAAAATAATAATTAATATATATATGTTTTGAAATAATTGAAAAAATAACCCCAAAGAGAAAGAAAGTTAAAATCCATTGCAGTAGTCAAAAACCTATTTTTTTTCTAGAGACAGACATGCCATCACATCCGACAACCGTTGAGTATGAGAGGGAGGGACAGCAACTTTTCATCCCAGCAAATTGGCCCTTCCAGCAATGAGGGAAGCAAAAGCCACTACATAGGATTGAGAAAAAGTCAATGTTAAATCCGTTGGCCCACTCACTCCAAAGATAGCTAAGTTAATAGAATGGCTGAGACATTTTTGCATCAAGAAGAAAGCCATACAGGAAATTCTAGTTTTGTTTCATATGTTGAGAATCATGGAAAGTTAACACAAAATTGATGGAGCCTGTTCCACTCATCTTATCCAAAACAGATGGCTGAGTCCAATCACAGTATCTGCTAGCTTTGTGACCCCATGGATCTTGATTCTCCAAGCATATTTGAGACAGGTTGAGGGTTTCTTCTCCATACCCATGCACCTGGTGGTGCAGCTAGTAGAGTTCCATTAATTCAGATCCAATCTTGACCATACTTTCTTCCTGTAAATGTGTGTTTAAATTGTAAATTACATTTAATTTTTTTTTAATTTTAATTTTAAATTTAGACATAAAGCAAGATAACAGGTCATTTCAGCCCACGAATCCGTGATGCCCAATTTATGCCTAATTAATCTACAGGCCACCCACCCCCACCCCCCCCCCCCCCCACCGCCCAGTACATTTTGAATAATGGGAGGAAACCGGAGCCCCTGGGGAAAACCCACGCAGACACAGGGAGAATGTACAAACTCCTAACAGACAATGTGGGTTTCGAACCCCGCCCTCGACTACTGGAGCTGTAAAGGCGTTGCGTTAACCGCTACGCCAACCATGCCACCCAGTGCTTTTCTCCAAGTGCTTCAGCTTCTCCCAAAAACATGCATAGCTTAGCTGGCCACTGTAAATTGCCCCTGCTGGAGAGGCGGGTAATGGTATGGGAGGAAGTTGATAGTAACATGGGGAGAATAAAGTAGGATCAAATGGGAGCTTGATAGTCAGTTGGGTCTCGGTGGTTTGAAAGGCCTATTACCACACTCTATGGCATCCTTTCAGGTCGAGAGCTTCTTTGACCATCATTCATCTCATCTTTCTGCTAATTATTTTGAGTCTATTTTCCACCGATTTTGATACTGCTGCTCAGGAAAATTGACTTGTCCTGCACCCCACACCTGCACAGACATATCTGTCCATGGCCTCATGCACTGTCAAACCCAAGCAACCCATAAATTCAAGGAGAAAGACCTAATATTGCGTCTGGGCACTCTCCAACTGGATGACATCGACTTGTCTGGTTTCTTCTAGCCCACTCTCTGTTCTCCCTTTCTTCCTCATCCCTCTTTCTTCTTCCCTTCAGCTCTCCATCCTTCCCTCTCTATTCACAGAGCCATCCCCCATCCCCTTTCTATACTGGTGTGCCCTTCCTCCCTTACCCATCTATCACCTCCTGCCTGTGGGACTGTGCTCCTCCCCTGGCCTCTCCCCCACCCCCACCATTCTGTTCAGGCTCCTACCCACATTTTGCTCATACCTTGATGAAGAAAGGCTCAAGCCTGAAATGTTGGTTGTGTACTTTTATCTTTACTATATAAAGTACACTGTTTGACCTGCTGAATTTCTCCAGCACCATGTTTTTACTTCAATCACAGCGTCTGCAGACTTTCTTGCTTTGCACCTGTCTTGTTCCTGTTTACTCCATCTAGTCATTCCATGATTTTACACATTTCAGATAAGTAGGCTCTTAGCTTCCACTATTCCAAGCAGATGACCCAGACTGTCCAGACTTTCCTCGTGGCTTCTGGCAATAGCCTCAAAAATCTAAACTAGAAACAGAACATTCTAGAACAATTCAGCAGGTCATGGAGAGTCTGTCGAGAGAGGAACAGTCAGCATTGTGAGTCTCCAACCTTTTGTCAGAACTCAGAAATTTCCTCTGCACCTTTACAGTATGAATAAGTCCACACCTGTACTGTGTGCCTCGGCCAATAAAGGAGAAAATTCCCTCTGCCATGACATTATCTACCTGCCCTGATACATTTAATAGACCACTCTAATACAGGGGCGGCACAGTTAGCATAGCAGTTCATGGCTATTTAAGTGCCAGCAACCCAGGTTCGAATCAGGTGCTGTCTGTAAGGAGTTCTCCATGTATCTACATGGGTTTCTTTCAGATGCTCCGGTTTCCTCTCACCGTTCAAAAATGTACTGGGGTTGATGGTTAATTGGAAGTAATTCGGCAGCATGGGTTCATGCACCAAAAGGGGCTGTTATCGTGCTGTATGTCGAAAAAGCCTTCAATCCTCAACGTCCTTTATTCTCTACTTGCTTTTTGCTTCTCCCCAAAAACTATTAAAATGTTCCTGCTGGTTTGTCCGATTTTTGGGGGCCTTATTCGGATTTTAAGTTGAGGAAAATATTCTCACTGAACTCTTCCACAAGTTGTGTCTAATTAAGATCTTTATTTGCTCATTTCTCCGTTTATCGAGAGTAAAGTGAAAAGCTTCGATGCTCAAGCCTTTATTTCAATATTTTAAGTTGCTTGAAGCATTGCATTGTTTACCTTCTGATGCATGTTGAAGCCAAGTAAATCTCATTTCCCACAGCAAATTTGTGTGGAAAATTAGTTTAATTGAAATGTACAATGAATTTTGAGCATGGAAAAAAAATAGAAAATGTAAGAATTAAAAATAAACTGGTCAGGGCTTCTTGAACAAAATGGCTTCTTGAACGAAATGGCTTCTTGAACGAAATGGCTTCTTGAACAAAATGGCTTCTTGAATGAAATGGCTTCTTGAATGAAATGGCTTCTTGAACGAAATGGCTTCTTGAACGAAATGAAATGAAGTGATAGCCAAATGTGCTATACCTTCCTGGCAGTGCGGTTAATGACTAAATTCATTGCTTGTTGTGGGGTCTAAAGCTGGGTTAAGGCAGATGAAACTAACTCAAGCCAACTGCTTTTTTTAAAAAAAATTCTGGTTCTATTTGTTGCAAGTTGAAAGACCAGGATGATTCTCATTCGACAGACATTTTTGGAGGCTGTCATTGAAAATGAGGCAAGATCTATTGATGGTTGTTTTGTAAGCTTAAGTATCAGTTGTAGATGGGAGACAGATCAATAATGAGGGGATATAACCAGATCAGTATGAATAAGTCCAAAGTGCATACATGTTTTCTACATGCAAAGAATAAATGTTTAATCTGTGACAGTTCACAAGTCTAAGGTCAAATGCATTCGTAAATCAGTGCTGAGAATGGAGACCTGAGAATGAGCTCTAACAAGCTGATAGCAAGTAATGAAGGAACAAGCTATTACATGCTGGTTTAAGGTTGATTTGGGGAATGGGTTTTGTTGACACGGTCTCTTGGTTGTTTTGAAGGAATGTGTAAATTAAAAAAAAACATGCATTGATATGCCACCCTTCCTCTTTTCAGTACATTCCACTACACCTTGCAGCCAACAAGTTGTTTCTTCAACTAGACAGGTAAAATTTCAGTCTCTTGGTGTTTTAATCACACTACCATCAGCGTTCACAACTATTGCCGAGGCTAAGATTCAAGTTCAAATCAAGTTTATTATCATCTGAGTGGACAAGTACAACCCAACCAGTCCTCGGTGCAAGAAAGTTAATACACAGCCAGACGTAACACACCTACAGACAAATAATACATATGCAGGACAAAGATTGCAGAAGAACTACGTCTCTGTATATTCAGTATTGCAGATCATTGTTATCAGAAGCAAAGCAGACCAAGCACCAGTTAGCACTTTAATGGGAGTTTTCACAGGGATACAAAGTGCACTGGCTTCACCTGGAGGGGAGGTGTTTGCCACCGGGTTATCTTGCCCAAGAAACCCCTATGATGCCAAAGCTCATTGCAGCATCTAAGATATTCTTTCTGGGGTTGACTTTGACTTCATGTATATTTTTGAATGCATTATGTACGTTTGTGTCAATTATTAAAAGGAAATTAAAGCTCACCTTTGTGAATGGCAGCAGTTGGTATTGTTGCCTCACTGCTCCAGTGACTGACTTTTGGCGTTTGCACATTCTGCGACCATATTGGTTTCCTTTCAATAATTTGGTTTCTCTCACATGCTAAAGACATACTGATTTTTTATTTGGTCATTGTAAATGATAGATGATGAAGAAAAACCAGGGATAAGTTAATGAGCATGTGAGAGAGAATGGCTTACAAGGAAATAGGATAAATGCCTTTATTTTGAGGTCTGCCTAGGTTTGATGGGGTGAAGGGTTTTTTTGTATTTTATTGACAGCACAGTAAAAGCCGATCCCATCGATTTTTCTTCTTCCCACGAGGTGAGAATGCTGAACGACAAAAGGAACTGGCCACACTAACCTCCTGAGACTCCTATTTATGATTAAATATTTATTTATTTGTATATATGAATACTTGTCCTGAATATGTATTGTTTGTACTTGTGTTATGTCTGGTGGTGTGTCTGAATGTTTTTCACCGAGTACCAGAGAACGCTGTTTCATCAGGTTGTTCTTGTGAAATCAGATGATGATAAACTTGATTTGAACTAAACCCATGCCACCCAATTACACCCAAATTAACCTACAATCCTGTATGTTTTGAAGGGTGAGAGGAAACCGGAAGACCCAGTGGAAATCCACAGAGAATGTACAAACTCCTTACAGACAGTGCCAGAATCAATCCAGGTCGGTGGCGGTCTAATAGTAATGCACTAACCGTTGTGCTTTTATGTTGAATATTAATTTGCCTTATAATACTTCTTCATACATTACTACCAGAAGAGCATTGGTTCCAAATGATATTGTGAAAATCCGGACAGTATTTCAAAGTTATTTTGATCTCAAGGCATCATGGAAATTTGGCTAATTGCCATTTTAGGAAGTGAGTTCCAAAGTTGGTGTAATGGTTATCCTCTCCTTTCATCTATTTTCAAGATATTGATGGAAGCAATGTAAACAGATTAGATAAGGGCAGCAGGGTTAGCGTAGCGGTTAGCTCAATGTTGTTACAGCGCTAGTGATCAGGACCGGGATTCGAATTCCATGCTGTCTGTAAGGAGTTTGTACATTCTCCTCGTGACTGCATGGGTTTCCCCCTTGTCTCCTGTTTCCTCCACCCTTCAAAACGCACCGGGTGTTGTAGGTCAAATGGGTGTAATTGGGCAGCTCGTGGGCCAAAATTTAAATTTATATTAGTATTATAGAATTTGTAAATACATAATATATTTGAGATGTGACTGTTGCTATATATAAAGCTTAGGAGAAAACCTTTTGTAGGCAACACTGGACAACAATTTTTTTCCAAAAGGTTTGATTCCAAAAAATAATTGGGGATTATAATAGACAGCTTCATGCTAAACACAAAGATAATTTCAGATTAGGAAGTTGGAGAAGCATTAAATTAACTTTTATTGAATTTAGCATGTTTGATCATCTATTGATACCTATCACATTGCATAGGTTCAACTGACCTAAGAATGTTTTACTGCTGACTTTCCTTTGTTCTCAGCATCTAATGAGTCTCGTGTCAATGTTCAACAGTAGTCGGCCGGCAATGATAAATTCTATTTTCCCTGATACCATTTTTCCATGGTCCTGGTGAAACCTTTCACCATGTTCGTCACTGACTGCCGTGAGATCAGCAGCGTAGAAGTGCGAACGCAGAAAATTAATTTTCAAGGGTTTTGTATGCTTGAAGTAGTCTTAAAATATGACAAGAAATCACAAAAATATGCTATGTTTTTTTTTAAAATTGTACATGGGAGGATATTTCTTTCAGGCCCAAAATCCATAAAATACACCCAAAAGAGTTCAGGAAGCAAGATCTTTGTTGTCCAATGCATCTACTGATAGGTAGAAACTACCACCGTTGCCAGAAGGAGAATAAGTGCCCCAATATATTGAATACAATGCAGTGGAAATCTGACAAAAATATTAAAACCACTGCAATTTTGTTGAAAGTTGAACAGCATCCTGTAGATAATAGATTAAATTTTGCAAGTGCTCTCTGTCACAGCTATTCTGGTGAAGGATACCCTTTGGAAACATTAACCCACTCCTTCATACTCAAATGTTGATCTGTCTCCTGTGCATTGCTGGCACTTTACAAATAATAGCAGGAACGAGAATGACTGAAATTAGATTGGATCTGTCCAACAACCCCAACAAGCCCCAGAAGAGAATATTAGTGAAACCCTCAAGAATCCTAATAAAGCAGCTTAATCAGCTGCATTTTTTTAAAAAAATGGTGTAAAGCAAGCTTGCAATTTAAAAAAATAAGATTAAAAAATCATTAACAAGGTTAGTATTATTCATAACAATTGACTGGGGTGTTGGTGAGTTGGATTACTTTTCTCAATGGAAAGTGATGATTTGCGGCAAGTTAATATCTATGGAAATTTACAGTTCACGAAACTTGCAACATATTTTTTTGTCTTTGGGAATATGTTGTCAGACGAAGCCGTCAAAATTCAAATTGTCCTGACATTCCCTTCTCGACACATTCCCACTTTCTGCAAAGTTCAGAGTGGTTTCTGTGATCAGTTCAGTCTCACTACAGTATACCTGGGATTGTGTGTAAAAATCCTTAATAATTATGATGTCTGCAATTCATATTAAAATAATTTCACAGCCGACTGAGGCAGATTGCCACATTTCCGTTGGGTCCTAGTGTGTGTGATGTATCAATACACAGTCAAAAGCACTTTGTAACTATGACTGTAAAAACACAATGCGGGAGAAACTCTGCAATAAATAGACCAAAACGTTGGTGATGTATCTTTATCTTTACTATATAAAGTACACCGTTAAACCTGCTGAGTTTCTCCAGGATTGTGTTTTTACTTCAATCACGGTGTCTGTAGACCTTCTTGTAACCATGGTTACATGCTTGGTTTGTTTAAAAATATTTATTTATGTAAAGTTATAATAAGCTTTGAGTGTACAAAAGTTGAAGAAGTAATTGGCAGGGCATATGAAATCAAATTAAACCTAATGTAAACTATTTTAAAGATCCCTCCACATCCTAGTAATAATCCATTTTTCATCGATGCACTGATATTGTCCAAAATGCACAGTTGTCCAACCTGTGCTTATTGTGTATTTGGGATGACAAGGAACATCAGGATGTAGATTACTGTAATAAAATTTAAATATCTTTCAAAAGAAAAGCAATTCACAGAAAATAACTACACAACTTCATATGTGGGACAATGTAGTTTCATTTTTTTCATTGTTTCCATTAAAAGCCTGCAAAAGATACGGGATGTTGCATTTTTCACAGTATAACCAGCGAGATTACATGCCTGCAAATATTCTTGGTGTACCTACTTTTTTTCTGAATATTTGATGGAGCCACAACCGCTGTGACAGATAGTAGAAATAGGACTGAATAATTGTGAGAATGAAATAATAGAGAGCAGAGGGTATTCATCTCACAGCGCACAGAAATGTGCAGAGCTCACAGATGTTTATCTTGGACCAAAAAAAAACAGATGTGAACCTGCAGTTGGAATAGCACGTACTCTAAAGCTGTGAATTTGCAGCAGAACTGGTAACGTCTGAAATATGCAAATCCTGAATGTACGAAAGACAAATAGAAACACATGAGAAATTATGCAGGCATAGAGTACTTTTAAGATATTTGAAGTATTAATAGTATTAGTTCTTCACTCTTTATCATGGGGGTGGGGATGGGGGGGTTTAGGGGTTAAAAATAGTTTTTTTTTAGTCTTAGTTTTTAGTTGTTAGGGGGAGATGCTGAGATTGGTATTGTATTAACTATGTTACTTCGTACTTGTATTACTTTATTTTGTATTTTTTCTGTACGTGAATTACTTACTTTCTTCATATGTTAAAATTAATAAATAAAGTTTCGAGAAAAAAAAAGATATTTGAAGTATTGAGGTATTTAACAAAATTGTGCCCACGCTTTTTCCATATTTTTCCGATATCTCTTTTTCTCACGGCTTCACGTTGAAATATGACTAATGCAGAAATATATAGTCAGCATAAAGTGGACAAATTCAGTTCTGACTACCCAAAATGACAACTGCGCAGAAGCTCTGGAATGAACCGTTCTTAACCATACATAATGTTGCCATTATGAGATTCCATTTGTGACCTTCAATGAGGGAACATGGAATCGTGACCTTTATTGAAAGAGGAAAGTTAGTTGGGTTTTGCTGAAACCACATCTGGATGATATACAGTTTTGATCTCTTTTTAATTTTTTTAAACCTTTATAAATATTTTTATTAATTTCAAATATAAGCATGCATATACAAAACATTTATGGAATACACAATATTAATAACAAATTTGATAACTCAACAAGCTATAAAGCTCATATCACCATAATTCAAAATTATAACAAAAAGAGAAAAAAAAGACCATGTACAGCAAGATTCTAAACCCTATCCCTTAACCCAAGGTGTATGACTGAAGAAAATATATACTTCGTTCAGAGAATAAAATGGAAAATATAAAAATTTTAAAATAACATTAGGTCTAGAGATTATGAAAGTAATCCAAGAATGATCCCCACAACATTTGAAACTTTATATTCGAATTATTAATTGAATAATGTTTTTGTTTCTAAAGTTAAGCAGGACTTAATGTCCCTCAGCCATTGAGCATGAGTGGGTGGGTGAGGCAACATCCTTCCATCTAAACAGTATTGCACGTCTATCCAGGAGAGATGCAAAAGACAGAATACAACATTTAATTGGAGCTAGAGGAATATCATCTTCTCCAGTTGTGGCAAAAAGAGCAACCAGAGGATTCGGCTCTAAATTTACATTTAAAATTAAAGATAAAATTGGAAATACCTCCCCTCAGTATTTTTCAAGGCTAGGATATGTCCAAAACATCTGAATTAAAGAAGCCTCTTCTCTCTTATATTTATCAGAACAAGAATTTATATCTGAACAGCTACAAGATAATTTAGACAAATGAGCTCTATGTACAACTTTAATTTGTAATAAGCAATGATGGGCACATAAGGACGTAGTATTAAAAATTAGATCCCAAACTTCATCTGACAACATAAGGTTTAAAACCTCTTCCCAGGCACTTTTAATTTTAGCTAGAGTGGCATGTCTCAAACCCAATAGCTTATCATAAAGAATGAACATTAAACTTGTGCGAAAATGTTGTAAACTAAATATCACATCAACAATATTCACATCAGCTGTCCGAGGAAAAGCCAGTATCTGGAATTTAAGAAAGTGTCTAAAGTGATCTCTGTTTAAGAAAGGGTACATTTGCCTTGGAGGAACTACAGCAAAGAATGTTTACTAGACTGAATGAGGGTTTGTCTTATGGGGAAGAATTGTGCAGCACGACCCTGCATTTCCTGGAGTTGGTAGAAGGAGAAGAGGATTCTGAGGGAGCTTGATGGGGGTATGCTCTGCAAACTGTTTCTCGGTAGAACTTGAGAGGATTGCCCTCTCATGTAAAGGAATAGTAAGAACAAGAGTAGGTAAAGAAGAGATGGAAACTGTGGACCCAGAGAAAGGTGGGTTTTATCTAAAATGAACAAAAATCGAGGTCCAGCAGGAATGCGATATGCTGTTCCTCAAGTTTACATTCGACCTCATTTTGGCAATGGATCAGTTTGAGGATGAACATGTCTATGCAGGAATGCTGAAGGAAATTGAAATGGTAGAAAATCCAGAGATGGGGTACAGATGCTTGGTGAAGCCACATTGAGTACACCAAATGCAATCGATGAACTTGCACATAAAGCACTGCTTCGCCTGGAAGGTCTGCTTGTGGCCCTGGGAGGAGGTGAGGGGGAGAAGATGTTTGGCTTCAGCAAGTAAGAATTTCTGTGCGTCTGTACATTGTACTTATCACAATATCTTGATGAAGGTCTCAAGCCTGCAGTGTCAGTTGTATATATTTATCTTTGCTATATTATAGTGTTCTGTTTAACCTTGTAGCAGACTTCAACAGGGACCTTATCTGAAGGCTGCACCTGGCAATTGGAGTCAGGTGTCTCAGCCAGTTGGATTTAAAAAGCTCAGATCAGCAGGAAGCTGATTGGGCAATAGAGATCAAGTGATCCAAGAAATTTGTGACACTGGGTGGTATTAATTCTCTTCAACTCAGTAGATGAGGGAGAGGGTATTATTGGCTGGCGTTGCACACAGGACATGTAGTAGTGAGTTGGAAATTTATTACTAATTTCTTCTTCAACCTGGTGAGTTTGTACATCATTGTGCCTTTAGTTCAATCATGGTATCTGCAGACTTTTGCGATTTATTTAAATAAACTTATTACTTGCTTTGGGATAAGTTTTGTTCTCAATTAGTGGTTTTCAAACTGCCCCCCTAAACTCACATTCCACCTTAAGCAAACCCTATGCCATAAATGCTCTGTGTATTAGTAAGGGATTGCTTAAGGTGGTATGTGAGTGGAAAGCAAAAGTTTGAAAAACCACTGTTTTAATTGTACCTAATTGACTCGTTATATGTACGGCTTCATAACTCGGAAGGAAATGGGCCAATGCAATTTTTCTCAAAGCAAAATATTTCAGTAACAATTGAGTCTGGAGCAATGGTTCTCAACCTTCCCACCCACATACCACCTTAAGCAATCCCTTATTAATCACAGAGAACTTGTGACATAAGGAATACTTAAAGTGGAAAGTGAGTTTAGCTGGCCAGTTTGAAAACCACTGTTCAAAGCACTATCTAGTTTGCTTATCCAATGAAATTTTGCAACTTGGTTGTAATTACAAACCTGCAAAATGGTTGTTTCTTGTATATTCCCTGAAATGACCAATAATATTAGTGATTCCAGATTCAAAGAATATAGAGAAGCAGATGTCATGTATGGAAGGAAGTTGCTGTATTCTTTTCAATTGTGGCTCAAAAAGAGGCTGGAATATTTCCTTTATATTAGATCATTCTTATTGATATTCATTCATTAGAATTATTAAAGATAAGATTTGTAAGGACACTCTTCCACGGTAATTTCATTGATAAATCAGTCCCCTGAGAAGGTTGGAAAGGGCATTTGGATGTTGATTACAAATGTAACAAAACAAACTCAAGCATCATGGGTGGAATCAATTCTGAATCAAAACTGTTCTGTATTTTTTTGTGAATGATGAAATACTATATATTTCAGTGGACAAGATGACTTTCAGATAAGATGAGACCACCATTTCTGTCTGAATTTGATGGTTTTCGCTCATCTTGGTGGTATAAGGTGACCCTCCCCCCCCCCCCCCCTCCTTGTGTGTGTTGACTTGGCTGGTGAAGTGCTGTCACAAAATAATATTCGGTTTAGTCTGTTGCTACTCTTAACCAGTTTAAAAAATGTTATTAAATTGTTATCATGGAGCCACCAGCAAAATGAAGAAAATATGAAGCAAGTTTGAAGTCAAAAGTCATTGAGTGGCCGAGGAATTGACCAACTGTGCTTCTCCAAGGACATTTGACATATCTGAGAAGATGGTAAAAGTGTGGAGAAAGAATGAAGATCCCAAAGAAGAATGAGAAGAGGAATCTCTTGTTGGCTAGAGTTGGAAAATCATGTTGTCTATCGGGTACTACATATGCTCTGATTTTATTTCTTGTGACTATGTCCTGATGTGGACAAGGTCAAACCCAGAAGACAGTAGAGATTTTAAAAAGTACAGTAAGCTTGTGCAACTATTTAATGAACAGGAAAATTCAGGTAATATGACATAGGATAATGTGAAAGTAGAGACTATAATATCTTTCAAAAAGTGCAGTATCTCTAGGGCAATGGATAGTACGGAGGATGAATGAAGCCAACTCACCAGTTTCAGACTGGGACCAATATGATGACGGTGTAAACAGTAAGACTTCAGATGTGCTTGCTGAGTTCTTCACCTCAAAATGAAACTAGCGATTTTTCAAGGATTTTTTTTAATTTCCAATTCTTTTACTGGTTTAGTACCACATTGGTCATGGATTTAGTGCAAAATAAAAATTGTGTACACTACAGTAGCTTTTTATTATACTGGTATCTTAAAAATATGTTATAGGGTGCGGTCTGGGAGGGTTATGGAACCAATCAAGTGGTATTTTGATAGAATTTTAAGGTTACTGTTTTTGTCTCTATAGGATGACCCTTTTTTTTTTGGGGGGGGGGTGTTTTTTTGGGTACTCATCCACCAAAATATATGGTAAATGGTGGGTGTTGCTTTCCTAATTCTAGTTCTTGAAGGTGTTAAAGTTGGAGCCTCACATTAACAGGTTTTCAATGTTCTTTGATATCGCTTTAGGACATTTTGAATATGTCCTCCAATTGACTAACTGAATATGAGGGACTACAAATACTGGAATTGAAGCAAAATAAAACCAACTTCTGGAGGAACTCTGTGTATCAGGCAGCATCTGAGGAAGGAAAGAGCATGTCGGTGTTTCAGGATGAGGCTGTGCATGAGCACTAAGTGTGTAAAAGGGGAGACAGCACAATAAAGAAGTGAGGGGAACTGGAAGCAGTGGATGGATGTAAGTGAGGCGATGTAGATGGACCCAGATGGGGAATGGACAGTTTAAGACAGTGGGAGTATGTTGGTGATGGACAAATGAAACTAGGCCAGGGAGGGCAAAAAAAAACTAGGTAAAGGAGCTGGAGTGGAGGGGTGTAGTTTGAAACAAGGGGGGGAGGGGGTGCAGTGAGATTTGTCATCTTACCAACCTGTTCCATAAATTCTAACAAATAATTCGGGATTTTTCCAGACTCCCTTTACAGAAGAACACAAGAACATTTGCATAATGTGTTCTACCATGCATATCAAGATATAAAATGCTGGAAATACTCAGCAGCTTCTGAGAGATCAAGAACATGTTCCTGTTCAATTCTATCATCGAAAGAAGAAAAACTGGGGAATGGAATATCAACATGGAACACTTTGAATAGAGACACAAGAGGCAGCTCATTGCTGAAGCCCAACCTCTACCCACATTCTAACTTGGCAAATGATTGGGGAATGCTTCGAGGATGGAACTCCTCTCAGGGATTCAGGTGGCATTGAACATTGGCACAGGTGGTAACTTTTATGAATTTATCATCTGTACTCCTTTCCGTGCAATATAGTCTTGCCTTTCTGCCACATTATTTTCTGCAGAAAGTTGTTAAATATTTTGTTTCTGCAGTTTTGTCATAGGGAAAAAAAATCTTTTTAGAACTGTGCATTTGGTTGGAACCTTTTGAGGTTCATTAGTCGGTATATCTTTCTCTTCAAGTGCATTTAAAAATAAATTAAAAGCAACCACACACGGGAGGAAGCAAGGAGAGGTGTAAGGCCAATGGCCGTGTAAGATATTCCGAGATTTTAGGTATTTATTCGCTATAGTGTGGGAGAAAATGATAAAGAATGTATAAGTTATAAATACAGGTGATGGGAAAAGGGTCACTACATATGAGGTCAATGTCTATCTTCTAGGCTGTGTGTAGGGAAATAAATAAAGCAAATATTCCTGGAAACTCTGCTTTCTTTACAGCTTCCCTCCCCCTCATGCACTGTGTTTAGTAAGATGAATTGAAATGACAAGTACACACAGGAATGCCTGCCATCTTGATACATTGAGAGCTGTCAGTTGTTTTGCACTGAGCAATACAGATGAGATTCTGACCTCTGTTGGAAAGGTCAAGGACTGTTCAAGGGCACAGCAGCCAGGACTAAAAACTCAGACATGCTGATTTATTATTTTTTTGCAGAATGCTATCCTTTCATCTGTCTGAATTGACTTTGGCTCATTTTTATCCTTCCAACAGTGATAAAAAAAATTAATCCATGCATGCAAATTTAGGACCTGTCAGTACTGTCAAAGAGGGTTACTGCCATGGAGAGCAGTGACATCAGAGTCACTTTTAATCTGATCCTGTTCAGGCCTGGAATTCATGAATGCAGTACTGATACATTTAAGGCCAGGCTTGAAGATTTATATACATACAATACAATTGCAATTGTTTTCCCAAAGACACTTCTGAGGAAGACAAATTCAGAGGGTTAAGGTTTGTTACTATTTCCCTGTGAAAGCCAGAGCATTTACACATGTGATCACAGAAAGGTGACAATTTACTTATTCAGCCAGTGAGGACTGTTGTGAAAGGTCTGGCTTTTACACGTATTTTAACGTATTAGGCAGTTTCACCCAGAGTACCAATATTTTTGCTTCAGTGCAAATATTCTTTATGAAGTGATAATTATATATTCAATGTGGCATTCCTAGCTTGTTTACGCAAGAATATCAAAATCCCAACCTGTCAATTTTAAAGCTACTGTACTTGCAATGAAATAGTTTGCGAGCAAGATGGATGTTCCATTCAGGACGTCAGAGTTTGTACAAATGTAAACAGGCAGATAGTTTGAAACCAATATGATATTTGCTCTTAAATGTGTATTTTGAAACTGCTGCTATTTGCTTCCTACCAATTGATAGTGTGAGGTTCACTCTCTCTCCCATTACCTGATAATTGGAAGGACCAAAACTTAGTACTTAACCATATAACCATTTACGGAGTGGAAACAGGCCATGTTGGCCTTTCGAGTCCGCACCAGTTCCCTCGAACAGCTCCACTAGCTCAAACCTCCCGCTCTCTGCCAATAACCCTCCAACCCCCTCACCTCCATGTACACATCCAACCTTTTCTTAAATGACATAAGATGGTAAATTATATATGTTGGCCCTCAGTGTCTTGACTACATGAGCAAGTACTTCTTACTAGCCTGTTAGAGCCTGGTCTCCTTACGGCAAAATTTGTATATTTCCCATAAATGGTTGAAATTGTGCTATTGATGCCACTGTGATACAACAGAGAGACCTAATAAAGTGACACTAAGCCTAAATAATATAGCATCTTCTCAAGTTTCCAGATGTCTGACTAACCAAGCCAAGTTTACAGTAATTGTATTACGGTACTTCACTAAGATTAACCTTTAAACCAATAGCCAATAACCTATGTTGGCAATGTGCAAGGGGAGGCAGATCTGATGTCAATACTGTATTAAGTGGAGTGATATTTAAGATAAACAGTTGGAATAGCAAATGCAGATGTTTTTCGCTTATAAGCTATTCTAGAATTGTACATGTTGCCCATACATTTTCATTGCCATAGTGTGTTGCGGTGCTTGCAATTATAAGCTGCCTATTGCTGTGTTTTAATTATATTCCCCTGTTAATGACAGTGCCTCCATTTGCAGGAGTCTATAATTACAGCATGATACGTTTACAAAGACAATTTTTCATTAATCTGCTGCAGAAACCGTATCCTCATTTGTTTAAATGGAGAGGAAAGGACGTGAGGGGGAAAAATTAGGTAATTTACACTTATTTGTTAGTTGAAACTTTATCAATTCTTCTTAAATTTTTCTTGTTTTGAGTATTTTTTAAATTTTTACAATATTTTTAAGTTAGAAGTCCATAAAACATCAAAATCTTTAATGAAAACAAATGACTAAAAGAATATTGGCATTAAAATAAAAGTCTATAAGGGCATAGGAGCTATTCAGCTCATTGAGACTGTCCCACCATTTAATCGTGAGCTGATCCATTTCCCCACTTTGTCCCATTGCCCAGCCTATTTCTCTTAACCTTTGAAGCACTGGCTAATCATGAACCTATCAATCTCTCTCTTAAATACACCCAATGACCTGTCCTTCACAACCGCCTGTGGCAACAAATTCCACAGATTTGCCACCCTCTGGCTGAATAAATTCCTATGCATCTGTTCTTGGTGAATGCTCTTCAATCCTGAAGTTGTGCCCACTTGTTGTAGACTCTCCCACCATGGGGAAACATTTCCACATTTACATTTTAAATGTAGTTTACATTTTGAATGACTTGACAGTTCTCAAAGTTAGAGGGTGCAACCTGGCTGATAATGAAAATGTCTTCCAGCTGTTTCTTGTGCAGTATTTGGTCCACGAAGCTAACATTCCATTGCTCCACAATGCTATTGTCAATGGATTCCTCATCACTTAGCTTTTGCATATGCTTTCCTCCAAGACGCTCAAGGTAACAAATGCAAATTAAGCTTCTTCCCTGAAAACTTTCCCTACTTATTTTGGGAAATATTTAATTATTGCAAATTCTGAATATTGGTCAAGAGGTTATGCATGAGTGACATTTGAATATTTGGATTATAATTTCAATTTGAACATTTCCAGTTTCTTCATCTTGAAAAGGAGCATTTTTAATACAGAAAGAGACTCTGATATGGCTCATGGTTTTATTACAGTTAAACCAGGCTTTCAGTAATGGTCTTGACTTTTATTGAACTAAAAGTAATCTTTCCTTCCCTTGCTTGCCTTTTTCATAAATATGTTTCTTAGTTTGTGTCATTTATATTACCCTCATTTTTATACTTCCCTTCACTCTGTTGCAAGCTCCCTCTTTTTGATTTACTTCAATTTTCTTTTTAGCCCTTTTTACTGTGGTAAACGGCAAGGTAAAATATTGTAGGTGGCCAAATCAAACATGACCCCTAAAGGAATTTGGTTACCTTTTATTGAATTGGACAGATAACACACGCCAGTTATTGCAAAGTGCAATCGCAGCAAAATCAGAGGTAAATAAATGGTACGGCCCAGCCTATTTAAAGGGAAACTGTACCTTTTGACGCTGCAGCAAGTCCAAAACAACATTTGGACATGGGCACCTAAGTGGCAAATGATAGTCACATCGTGCAAGTGTGAGGCAATTAACAACTTCTATTAGAGAGTCCAGCCTCTCTGTTCACCATTATTGAAATTTTTTTTTTTAATTTATTGATTCAAAAGATGTAACAGTCTGTGACGAGATCAGTATTTCTTGAAAGACTTCTTTCAAACTTTATCGGTGATTCTCAAGGACAAATTGGAGCCTTGCCATTTAATTGCTTTATTCAGATCACTTCAAGATTCTGATATTTTACTGACTCCAAACCAAATCAAATTTTACCTTTTACTTCATTGTTAGCCAGGCATGTAATTTTGATTAAATGGAAAAGCAATACTCCACCTACCCATGCACAATGGTTAAGTGATATCGTGTCTTATCTAAGTCTATTTTTGCCATTAAGGAGGCAAATATTAACTTCCAAAAGACGTAGGGTCCATTTAGGGACTATTACCATAACCCAAAGAATTTTGGGTGTTTAGATGCTCTGGTGTTGAGCTGTTTGGTTCCAGGTTGGTGTCACCTGATTCCCATGTATTTTTTTTAAAACCTTGCTTAGTGTTTGGGGTTTTAATTTAAAGTTTTGGGCATTTATTTTGGTTTGAGATTTTCTTTTTGTTTTGATTTTTATTACTAAAATAACTTTTGTTCAATTGCAAATAATGTAAACATTGATTAAAATTATAGAAGGAGAAGAGAAGTGAACCCTTTTTGTTAAATCTTATATGATGGTGCTCTGGATTTCCTTATGATGTGTAATTTTTTTTCTTTCTCAAATCATGTAGCACATTGTACAATTGTTTATATTGTAAAATAGCCATAAAAATATTTTTAAAAGAAAGAAAACTTTGATTTTCCCCCAGTCATTTTCCAGAGGTGACTCAAAAGTCAACTGCATTGATAAGTTAGTCACATTTTGTTCAGACCAGTAAGAATGTCAGATTTCCAGAAGAACATTAAGGAAGCAGTTGTGTTTTCAATGACAATTCAGTAGCTCTATGGCCTCTGTTACTGACACACACTTTGTTTGTAATTACATTTAATGACTTGAACTTAAATTCCTCAGCTGTCATGGTTTAATTCAAACTGAGATCGCCAGATTGACAGCCAGGTAATTTAATATTGTGTGCTTCCAGCTCATTTTCAATTGAGTGGAACTGTCACTTTAAGAGAACAAATCAAGCTGCACATTTGGGAGTTTGACTGAGCTGGCAGGCTGAGGACACTGTGTACTTAGGATACATCTGAAGAGAGAGGAAGTGCAGGTGCAGAGACCATGTGACCAACAGAATAAAGAGAGTACTGAGTTTGTTCATGGGCCACTTTAGGGAAGCAGAACTTGAGGAAACATCTTTTGAAGTGGCCTCAGGTGATATTGGACAATTTATCAGATTTCTCTGTTATAGGAAAAAGAGTACTGGCCATCTTAAGGAGACCGCACTTGCAGAAGCACCCTTTGAAGGGATACTGTGCTAAATGTGGTGTTGTGGTGATAGACAATTTGTCTGTGTTGTAGGAGAATGAGAACACCACTATGACCCCAAAAAAGGTCACTTTGAAAGGGGCCTTGTTTAACTCTATCATGGCCAAAGGGGGCTTGTTGAACCCCATCATGGCCAAAGAAAAGTCACTTCTGAAGGGAATTGTTGGACTGCAACTTGGCTAAAAGAAAAGGAACTTTATCTGGAAGCACCTCAATAAGGATTTTGTGAGTTAATAAACAGTCTGTCACCTTGCTCTCTCCCACCTAATTAGTGAACTTCTTTACATCTATCTAAAGTGTGTGTGTCAACATTGAATTTTTAGTCTGAACTTTCCAGAATTAGGCCTGCGCTGTAGTTCCGCATGCGTGCACTCACGATGAGTGTAGATAAAGTAGAAAAGATGTTAAATTATTGTTAATCAATAATTAAATATATTATTTTAAATGTAACACTGCCTGGGCTGTTTTTCTTGCTGCTGTCTGGTACGTAGCATTTAACCAGTAAGCTAATGCAAGCAGATATCCCAGGAGATCAATATCACCAGAAATATAACAGAGCCAATTTCATTAATACTGTAGCTGCAAGAGTAAACTCGATGCTGAATAGCCTGGAGAAAACTGCAGATTCTGGATAATTGAACTCAGACGATCGGGCAGCTTCTGTGGAAAGAAACCAGTCAAAATTTTGGCTCACCTGTGAAGAGTGAAAGGTTGATCATTTTCAGAGTTGAGTGCAGTGGGGGGGTGGGGGGGGGGGGGGGAGAAGGAGAAAGGAAGAGGCCTAGAGTGTAAGACAAAAGAGTCTATGGATATAGGTTAGGATGGATCAGAAGCATGCCTACTGACAGTGGCAAGGCTTTTTTTTAAAAAAAAAGTATATAAACTTGATATTGGAAAACAATGAGAGAGCAGTTTGCTTGAAGTTGGAAAATTCCAAGTCTTGGGGACACTCACTCATCCCTCGATCCCCAAAGATTTTCCTCTCAACAGGATACAAGTCAAGATTGTAATTAAATACTTTCCACTTGCCTGGACAAACAAACCCCCAGTAGCAGTGAGGAAGCTTGACCACGACACAGTAGTTTGCTTCATTTCCTTCCAGCATCAAGTCTCTCTACCTCCAGTGAAGAATAGCTGCAATATGATTTGAACACAAAATGCTTTTCCATAACCCACCAAGGTTTCTTTCACATCCTTCCCAGTCCTGTGATCAGAAGGACTTGGGCAATAAATGTAATGGAACATCTCCTGCAAGTTCCCTTGGAAATTTGAGTCTTGCACTGTTGGTACGTTCTCCCTGTTACTGCTTGGATTTCCTCCCACCATTCAAAACGTACCGGGGGGTGTTGATTAATGAGATGTAAACTGGGCAGCACGGACTTGTGGCCTGAAATGGTCTATTACTGTGCTGTATGTCTAAATTTAAAAATTCTTAATTGCTGGTGTTACGGAATCCAGAGGACCCAAAAAACCAGCAGCTATAGATATGCACCACAACACAGGGTTACTTAAACAAAAGTAGTTTTTAATTATATTTGAACAAGAAAACAGAATTGAACTTTAAATTATTACTTAACCTACCTACTTAATCCCACCCCCCCCCCCCCTCTAATACTAAGCACAGGTGTGTGTAATATATATTTAAGATTAGAAAAGTTCTTTGGATCACAATCCAATCTCACTGGTTGCAGGCAATTCTTGTACTGTGCACAGAAGTTAGCATTAACAAAGTTCACCAGTCTTTGGTGCTTAACAGGCAAATGGTTACCACTCAGGAGGGTTCTTGGTGGTTTTCAGAGAGATTCCTTTTCCAGGACATCCGCAACTGATTCCTTCTCAATTAGTCTTGCTGACGAAACTTGCCCCCTTCAGGGTTCTCCAGATGATCCTCTTTCGTTCAGGTCACCTTTCAGACTGCCAGTCTTCTCCTTTGACCAGGCAGCCTTCCAAAGTTTGCCAGCTTTGTCCTTCTGAAACTGATTTGTCTCCTCTCTCTGTTTCACACCCTCCCTCTCTGAGAGCAAAACTCTTATCCTCTGCCTACAAAGATCACCTACTCTCCAAGGCAAGCTGCTGTCGATACTTTGTTGCCTCCTGCAAAAAGCATTCTGCAAAAGTCCCGAAAATATTCTGTGTTCTAAAATGTATGTGTGCTCAAGCTGCTCTAACAATTCTTCCCAAACCACCCCTAAATACTCTGTCACACTGGGTCTAATCCTGGGGCTTCGTAGCAAAGTGTACCATACAGAGGTGTAAGAAGGCGGCTCATTATTACCTGTAACGTGTAGAAATACAAGTTTTAGCAGCTCCTATCCATCAGAATAACTAAGAATATTTCCTCTATTTTAATTAATGCTTTTTAACATTATAAATTATTTGTATCATTACTAACAAAACCAAGAGGCATTGGAAAAAAATAAAAATGATTCATTAAAAACAAAATCTCATTAACAGTTGTCCCCCTTTGCCAACACCTTAATGAGTTCTCTGCATTCCACGAAGCCGAATGCTTCTGTCATGATCTTGTTCCTCATGAGGCAATGGGTGTCCTCTTTCATGAGCTTTCAGCTTGCATCTGTGGCAGGTACTTCCTTCACTCAATCACAAGCTTATAATTTTAAGTATCTGCAATGTCAGATCAAACCAGTGCAACACAGTTGCTGTAAACAACTGATTAGAGCAGGTGGATGATGTATATGCTGCTGTGCTGTCCGATTGCCGGCTGAGTTTGCCAGTGGACCTTCAGCTAAAACCACTTGAATTCTTCAAGATGAGGAAAATCAGTGCATTAGTTGAAGGTTCCAATGAACTTCACCTGACCTTTCAGACTAGATAGTCAACATTGTAGTGATACAGCATCTGGCTGTGTTCATCTATGATCTCTCCCCACCGCTTTACGTGCGTGCACGCATTCTCCTGGAGTCGTATGCCTTTTCCACGGAGAATTGAACAAGGTGACCAATTTGTGGGATGCCTCAGTGAGAAGGGAGGTTGGAGCATCCTGTGATTTCCGATTCGCCTACCCATTTGGGATTTCTGGCAACTCTGTGCTGAACTTTGGCCCAGTGCAGGCTCCGCAGTTGTAGACCAGTTTCTTCTGGTTGCCCTTCAGGTCCTGCTTAACCTGTCACGTATCGGAGTATTGGTCTTTCTCTGCCCAAGTTGGTCATCTTGCACCAATGATTCTAGACGTGCGCTCAACAAGCCAAAGTAAGTGAGGCCTCTTGGACCTGGTTCAGTTTGCCAAGACCTCATTTTTGGTGATCTGTTATTCCCAAGTGACTACAAAGATTATTCTGAGAGGTGGGAGGAGGAAGCTGTTCAGTTTGCTTCATCTTCAGTACCTGACCGCACTTACACAAATTTAAAGGATACCAAGGACACAAGCTTGATAGGCAGACAACTTTGTATTCAGTTGGGAGCCTGTTATTCTGAATGTATAAGAGATTTTTTTATTTAAATTGACAAAAGCTTTTTGCTTTTTTATGTTAAGCTTCCCATCAAGGCTAAGTGTGCCTGTAAGAACTGAGTTGAAATAACAATGATCTGCCGTGTCCAGAAATGCTTAGTTTTCAGTAGCAGTGAAATGGCAAGGCTTCCCTCAATTTCAATCGCCATGTTGAACTTGGCGCATGAATCGCTCAACAGGTTTTTTGTGTTCTACAGTTCATCAGGTATCTTGGAGATTAATGCAGGATGAGCCGTGATCCCAAATACTGAGCCAGATTAGAGTTTTCAACTCCACGGGAGTGTTCAGATATTCACCAGAACTGAGACTTGTTCTATGTTCCCTCACTTCAACCTGCTCTGAGGCCAATTGTTCAACATTTTTTTTTTAAAAAGTAGACTGGTTTTTTAATCTGAAATCAAAACAAATAATTGTGAAGTCAGCAGATCATACAGCTTCTGTGGAGAAAAGAGAATCCCACCGGAAAGGGTGTGAGGGAAGGTCATTGACCTGAAACATGAATTTTGTCTGATCTGCTGGGTATCTTCAGCATTTTCTGCTTCTATATCTGATTTCCAGCAACTGGACTGTTTTGCTTTTATGAGCAGTCGAGAATGAGATCTAGATGACCATGCTGTACAAGCCTTTTCTAAAAGTGCCCTGCTGGAATAGTGGGATAAAATATAAATGGAACAGAGTTCATCATTCACAATGTACACTCAACCAAAGAATTAAGAACACCAGTCATTCAGAAACGAGAGATGGCCCTTCAAGCCATTCCACCTTTTAGCAAGTTGATGATTCATTTGATTTTTTTTTAAGCTTTGCCTCTACTTTTGCTGTCTGCTCTCCTTTAGAAAATGTATCACTAAGCAATCTACCTAGCGCTCTGAGGCAGAGAATCCAGGACTTGTGCTTTAAGGAATTCCTCTCACTTTTATCTTGTGTGGGCAACTCCTTCCTTTGAAACCATGCCTCCTCATTCCAGATTTCACCATCAGGGGAGACATCCCCTCAGCATCTATTCTGTCCACTCCTCCAAAAAAAATCACATCTTATTCTTCTGAACATTGGACGTACCCGCCCCATCCTGTTTGACTTTTAGTCAAGAATATCAACTATCGGCATTTTGCACTAGTAAGCAGTGTTTTGAGGTCCCATGCTGATTAAAGGGATTGTTGAGCCTAGCTCCAGTGTTCATTGTCTGCACTGGCTTCCTCAAAGGGAGAGAGGGAGAAGAAGTTGGAACATTTCCACAAAATGTGATCTGTCAGAGGCAAGCCTGAGGATTGCAAGCTTGAGGAAGTAAAAGGGATAGTCCCTATCCAATGGGGGGAAAAAGCTGGTAGCATAACTGATAATGCTAAGAATAATTTTAAACTTCTTAATTGGCAGGGGATAGCCTGCAATTTTCCAACCAGAAACGAACTGGAATACTTATGCTATTTGTCACAGAGTTCCACTTTCAGGGTGATGAAACGATGAGTTCACTTGTGACAAATTATCTTAAAATTGTTTCCAACTGTAGCAGATTTAACTGCTTTCTGATTTTTTTTTTCTTCAATACAAGTTGTGTCGGTGGAAAAAAATTCTCTTAAGCACATTGGAGGAAATTCCAAATCTTCCAATTGCAGTTCCATACTTTTTTTCATTCTTTGGCTTGGCTTCGCGGACGAAGATTTATGGAGGGGGTAATAGTCCACGTCAGCTGCAGGCTCGTTTGTGGCTGACAAGTCCGATGCGGGACAGGCAGACACGGTTGCAGCGGCTGCAGGGGAAAATTGGTTGGTTGGGGTTGGATGTTGGGTTTTTCCTCCTTTGCCTTTTGTCAGTGAGGTGGGCTCTGCGGTCTTCTTCAAAGGAGGTTGCTGCCCGCCAAACTGTGAGGCGCCAAGATGCACGGTTTGAGGCGATATCAGCCCACTGGCGGTGGTCAATGTGGCAGGCACCAAGAGATTTCTTTAGGCAGTCCTTGTACCTTTTCTTTGGTGCACCTCTGTCACGGTGGCCAGTGGAGAGCTCGCCATATAACACGATCTTGGGAAGGCGATGGTCCTCCATTCTGGAGACGTGACCCACCCAGCGCAGCTGGATCTTCAGCAGCGTGGACTCGATGCTGTCGACCTCTGCCATCTCGAGTACTTCGACGTTAGGGATGAAAGCGCTCCAATGGATGTTGAGGATGGAGCGGAGACAACGCTGGTGGAAGCGTTCTAGGAGCCGTAGGTGATGCCGGTAGAGGACCCATGATTCGGAGCCAAACAGGATTGTGGGTATGACAACGGCTCTGTATACTTAAGGATTATTAAAATGTCATGGCCAAGAAAACCACAGCCTATCTATACAAATGAGACAGTAAAAATGATCTGATTATGGAATAGGACAGGCAATTTTGAGAAAATGTTTGAGTAAACTGACAAACAAATTACCACCAGGAGGGGGAAAAGCTTCAAATATTGCAGAGAAGGGTTGGAATTGTTTAATCAGTGTATATATTAGTTATTTCACTTCAAACAGGTTAGAGAGACTATAAGTGACTTGAAGGCTACAAATGGAGGAAAGGACGATCAACCTTGAATTACTCATTTACATCAAAATCTCAAACTATTATTTCAATTAAGATTATTATTTTCCGCTAATCAATATGTATTAGCATAGTCATTTCTGCTATGTATTTGTGGTTTAGTAATAGCACATGGAGATGTGATGTTTCTTTCATGGTTTAATGCAAGTATAAGAGTGACAATGTCCTCAAACAGGGCCATGATGACATTATACGCATACTTAACACATCCCCATAACAAAATAAATGTCTCGCGAAAATAACATAAACGATAACTCCATGGTGCTCCCAGACTAATGGTAAGGTCCCTGTACATGGTGTTTCAATCATACTGGAGGACATTTCTCCCTTTTGGGTCATCTTAGAGGTAGAATCAGTCGGGATACTTTTCCAGGCTCTTTGACTTCAGGGGTAGTACTTCAGTTGGTGGCAAGGACTGTGAACTTTGTCTTTGGTGAACACCATTGGGATATTGCATAGGACTGCACTGTTGGGCTGGATGTAGTGTAGGACTGCTCAGTTGAGCCGTCGACATTGAAGGGGACTCGCTTCCCGAAGATATTTCTGGAACTTCGGTAGAATGAGGCCATGGAATCTCAACTGGAATCTAATTGGGGTCGGGAGTGGCCATAGGATCATCCACTGCTCTCAGTTGGTCAATGTGCCACTTCCATATTTTAATTCCCACCAGTCCCATATGAACAGGGATTTAGTTTTATTAAGAATAATACCTTTCACCCATGGCTCCCTATTGTCCCAGTCGTCCCATACTTGCTCTCCTACCTCCAGAGATCTGGTAGATTTATTAGGAGATTTGGATTTCTCTAGGCAAAGACCAATGTTTGGGTGCACTGCCGAAAATTATGCCCATACATTAATTCAGTCAGTGTTTTGTTGTAGAGTGGTGTGTTTCTATATCTGATTTTTGAGGCTGCATAATGTGTTTAGGAGTATCTTGGTTTTCATGGCTTTTTTAAAAAAGTCTGTACAAAATGTTCCACTTCCCTGTTGGTGCTTGGGTGGTAGGGTACTGATAAGATGTGTTGCATATTGTTATTGCGTAGGAATACTTTAAAGGCATCCGATACAAACTGCAGACTATTATCGAAAACAGTTCATGCAAATCTACTTGGTAGTCTTTCAATTGTCTGGTCTGTTGTTTTCTCATGTCTGACACTACTGGCCATTCAGAGTATGCATCTGCAACAAAAAGGAAGTTTTCTCCCATTAAAGGACCAGGAATTGATGTGAACTCACGGCCATTTCTATGGGTTAGCTTCGTATTGAGGAGCTTTGGTTGCATATTTTGACAAATGCCACATCGTCTTGCTGTCCCCTCAATATCAATGTCTATTGAGGGCCATCAGACATGTAGATGTGCCAACACCTTCATCCGAACTATCCCTGGGTGGTTGTTGTGGAGCTCTGATAACGTGGCTGTCTGCCATTTGGCAGGAACGGTTGTTCTGCTCCCCCACAATAAACACTCATTTTCCATTGATATCTCATGGTGTTGTGTGTGTAGTAAGGTTTCAGTTCTGCAGAGATAGCTTCAGCCACCTATTTCATGTGATGCCTAGAATTTTTGTGCAGCTGCCTTTTATAGTTCGCTGATTATCTTTGCCATAATGGGTAAGTGGTGACATTGTTCTTGATTAATGACTGTAGCCTCCACCATCTATTTAATTATCTCTTCTTTCTGCTCAGTTTCCGGTAGAGGTAAGCGAGATAGAGCATCAGCATAGCTGTTTTTTGTGTTGAGGGCTTACTTTCAAATCCTAATCCTGTGTGACCAGCAGCGTGGTTCACCTTTGAATTCTTGTTGCCTTGGGGCCTAGAATCAAACTCTGGTTTGATTGTCTTGGGAGTAAACTTGTACCTCTCACTTTGTTCGTTTTAGATTGGTCACAGTGTTCGAGCTACCGAAAGAAAACAGACACACACACACACACACACACCGAGAGCTTTATACAAGTCTTTATTACTAAATCTAAAGCTGAATTCACACTACAATATGCAAGCCCTTCCCAATTATACTTATCAGTGCCTGGACTGGTCCCAACTGCCGAAGTGAGGCGACGACTGCACACTTGTAGTAGGTTGTCTGGGCGCCGGTAGCAGCTTCTCCACTTCCCCGGACCGGGACGTCGGTTTGGAATCTTGAAGTTCTTCTTGCTGAGAGATGTTGCCACCTCTTGGAGAGTCTCAAACTTCAGCAGTGGAACCATGGCTTATATTACCAAAAGTTGTTTACTTCAGCTCTTGTCTCTTTGAACAAATGATTTAATTATCTTCAAGGTCTCCTGACAGTCTGCGACCAACAAAAGACAACTGCATCTCTTGACCTCATGGTGGAAGTTAAGTAATGTCTACTGATTCATGGGCATCCCTGGGCCCCATAGTGGGTTATGTTTTCTGATGCAACTGCATCCCTTCTTGCATCAGCTGGTCTAGGGCCCCATGGTGGAATTTAGATTGTTTTCTGATGCAACTGCATCCCTTCTTTCATAGGCTAGTCTAAAACCTCCATTACAGTTTGTTACTAAGATAAACTTTCTACCATGGTGGAATTGTTTGACATCAAATATTATGGCAAGCCCTTGTGTTTCCAGCTGGGCATAATGACATTCACAAGTCATCAAAGACCAGGAGGCATAGGCCACCAGTTGTTTCCCTTTCTCCGTTATCTGTGACAACACCTCTCCTAATCCGACGGGCGAAGCATCCTCCGCAAGGATCACTTCTTTTTCTGGATCATAGTGGACAAGAACACTGGCTGGACATTCTTTCAAGTGATCCACTGTTACTAGTCTTTTCATTCCAGCACCATTTCTGGTCTTCCCTCAACCATCGATTTAGCAGGTTGCAGAGTGTTGACCTATGATTGCAATTTGACTCGGTTTGTTGGTAATACTGCTCTGCATTTGGACTCCTTCACTGTTAATTGTAAACCCCAAATATGTCACAGATGATACCATAAATAGACGCTGATCTGTCGCAGATGGGCGATTGCTTGTTGCAATTGTGTGAGGACTTTAGGTTGGATAGGTGCTCAGTCATCCTGACTTGCAATTATGTTGCCATCAAAGTAACAGCCTACATTGATGCCATGTAATTTTTCATGGTTGCTGATCTGTATGGCATTTGGGTATATGTGAATAACACTAAGTGAGTATTGATTGCCAATTTTTTTTTGAGTCTTCATTAAATTATATTTGTTGGTATGCTTGTGATAAATCCAGTTTTGTGAATTTCTTTCCCCTGTTTGGGGCCTGGAATAATTCTTCCACTTTGGGCATAGGGTGTTCTGCTATCTGCAAAACCTGGTTAATGGTGACTTTGTAATCACTACAAATTTGGATTTCTCCATTGGCTTTTCACACTGGCACAATGGAAGCTGCCCAATTACTGTCTTGAATTTGTTCCAGTATTTTTCATTCTGATAAGTTCAGATTCAATATTTCCTTTTAATGCAAATGGTACCATTCTGGGCTTTAAGAATTTGGGATCCACACCTGACTTCAGTTGTAATTTCACCTGGACTCGCTTGTTTTTCTAGGCTTTTTTTCGAAAACCGTTCGATACCTGGAGAACTTGTTCCACTTTTGTTGGGCCTTCTCTTCCTGGCTTAAGTTCATTACTGATCCAATTTCTTCCCAGTCTGACTGAATCTGTGTTAACCAGTTTCTTCCAAGCAGCACTAACCCCTTTGTGTCCATGATGTAGAGGGGTAGTATTTTTTTTAATGGATGCTCTTTGTATTGAATGTTAACGTTGCACTTCCCAAACCCTGTGACCTTCTCTCCATTACTATCTTTTGCTGCCACCTTGTCCAACTCCATTTGAAGAGGTTCATTGTTGATTTTCAACCGGATATAGATTGCTGAGTTTTTAATCATTTAATCCGCGAACATACATGATCTTTAATGTCTTAATTTCCTTCAATTTATTTCCTTGCTGGGGCATTCATTCTTCCACCTTTTGCTTACCCCCAATGGGTGTTCTCAATGTTTTGGTTTCTGTTTTTATCCATTTTTCCTCTGTCCTTGATGTGTCATCCTTTATCACAGAGATGCCATCTGAATTTTTTGAAATAACAATCATCTGGACTGTGGTTGTATTTCCCGCAGCAAAAGCCACCTTGGAGAGAAAGTTTCCCAACTAGTGGATCTCTAGGGCCAATACCCCCAAGTTTTTATCCGCCATTTCTGAGCCAGAAGGCTGCTATTTCAAGTGTTACATTCTGCCAATCCCATTACTAAACTGTCTCATAATGCTTGGCTTAAGAATTGATCAAAGTCAGTGTTTTGAGAGTTTTATGTAATGCAGGCAAGAATTTTCTTAGATTCATCTGTTCTTTGTCTTCTAAAAATATTTCAGCCATAACTAATGGTTTGGGACTTGGATACGTGTAACAATAGGGACACAACTCTGGGTCGATGGCAATGGGGGCATATGTGGGCATTTTCTCCCTTCAAATGAGGTGCTGTGCCCCATATGGTCATAGCCATTGCTGGCCATTAGACCTGCCCCAACCCCTCCTGTGTCTCTAGAGTCTAGCTGGATACATGCTAGCAACTCTCCACCAGCCCTGACCGCAGTACTAGCAAGTGTCAAATGTCAGCTGCATCTAATGTTGCTTGACGCAATAAAAGGAGCGCCCTTGCCTTCTATGTCAGAGGGGCAGTTGGTGTTAATGCCAGATAGGTCCTCACTAGCACCCCTGATCAATGGGTAGGTCCCAGCTAGCAACCTCCCACCCTGCTGAATAATGCCCCCTCTAACATTTGTTCTGGCACTGACCCTGTCAGAACAATTTTTGTTCTCAGATTCTCAAGTGTTAGCAGAGATGTGAGAAGATCAAATGTCTCACTGCCCATTAGACTCAAAAACAGTGACTGCTTTTGGTTAATAGGCAATACCTTGTCAATATTTTGGGCAAGACAGTAATGATCAAATCTTTCTTCATAACTAAACCAGTTTTCTTCTAACTCCACAAATTCTCCAAACTTTACCTCTGCCATTCTAAGACTTCAGTCCTTTGTTCTCTGTGACAGAGGCTGTGGAATCCACTGTGTTGAAAGTCTGGCATTTCTATTTTAAATCCTCCCTCCACTGTCTGGAGCACAGCAGGGGTGGGGTGGGGGTCCATTTTGATCCTCATTGCCACTGTTATGTATTCATGGTTTAGTAATATATTAGCACGTGATGCTTATTTCCTGGTTTAATACAAGATGCCCCCCACCCCGCACACAGTACAGGTATATAAGTGAGAATGTCATCATACAGGGTGTGATGACATCATGTGCATGCTGGTGTACATGCGTAACAATCTCCAAATAGGTTCTCTCATCTGTACTTGGGTTTTTGAGCTATCTGTATAGTTCCACTCGTTAAATTATTCACACAGTGGTCTGGTGGCTGTGGTTGATGCCCTGTTTTACAAGCAGCTAGAGCCTGTAAAAATGCAATGCTTTATTTGAACTCGTACTAAATGAAGGTGAATTATTTTCATTACAGTTGAATCCATACTCATTCTAACCTGATGTCTATACCCTCCCTCTCTTCTAAATAGTTTTCACGTTTATTTTAATATCCATTTCTAAACCTGAGGATGCTTGATACTTTATGCAGCTTTAAATATAGCTCCAACTCGGAAAACATTTTAAAATGGTTGATTTGTGCAGCATGGTGCAACTAGAGAGGCTGGCAGTTAATGGTACTAATCTCACTGATTCGGGGACCTGGCATCATTTCCTGAGCTTGTGTGCTATCTGTGTCGCTAAAGGCGCAATTAAAATCAGGCCAGCCCTTTGGAAAAGCACCTCATAAATTCAGAAACCGCCTAAAAGAAATATCATCAGGAATAGCCAGGTATAGAGAGGGCACTGTTTGACCTGCTGAGTTTCTCCAGCATTTGTTTTTTATATATACTTAACCACAGTGTCAACAGAATCCTGTGTTTTACCCCAGGTATACATGGGAATTGTCAGGCATATGATCTTTACAAATATTTCCCTGCCTACTAAGTAGTTGGTTCAAAAGACTTTATTGTCTAACCACATTCCTGATTTTTTTTTAAAAAATAGAGTATATCCTGAAGTTCCCTATCAATCGAAAATAACCAAAACTGAGGTGGTGGGGTGGGGGGGGGGGGGAGGAGAGAAGAGCAGAGTTGATGATCAAGATTTTTTTAAAAATCTATAAATGGGTATGATACACCAATCATCTAAATAGAATAACATAGAACAGCTGTAGAATTGATAAAAGGTTGGAAATATTTTTAAATGCAGTTTCTGGAAAGCTGAGGGGGTAAAAAAAAGATAAAAGATATCAAGCAGGCCTGGCAGCATCTGCAGAAAGAGAAATTGAGTTCCCATTTTGGATCGGAGACCTTTTCCTGGAATTGCTGTTATAAGATGTCCCGTGGCAGAAATGGCCTCTTGCACAAAAAAAGTAACAGGAAATTCAGCTGCAGTTATTAGTGTGAAGTGTACCAGAAAGTTTCAATCTTAATTGAAAGTTTTTATGTTGCTTCCAAGATTCAGTTAGATAACATGTTACTAATAACTGAAGGTGAATTCCTGACTGCCTGGCATCAACTTCAAATTGGCAGGGGACCAACAAGTGTATCTGCTTTTGGAGACCATATCAGAAACAGTAATCAGAGATCCATGAATATTTTAATAAATATTTTTATGAATAAAACCTTATTTAGAGTAGAAACTGTTCAGCACCCACTGCATTTAAATCAATGTTGAATTATTGAGCTCTGTGCAAAATGCAAACAGAAATCTGGAGAATGATTTGGGACATGACATGCAAGTTGAAGGGTAGAAGAAGAGTTTGCATTTTGAAAAGCAACCTCCTATTTGAAATAAATCTTTGAAGTGATGACTGATACATTAGCTGGAGGTGGAATGTATTCTGTAAAGAGTGTGAGTTAGATTCAAGTCACATGTGGTACTGAAAGTCATTCATAGGTAAAGTGGATGGAAATATGTCATTCAATCCAAAATCATTATCGTTTTGGCTCCATCTATTGGCATGAAGAATTGTTTTAATTAGAAGAAGAAATTGATCCCTATCAAACTATTGATTTTGAATTAAACTATCCTACAACATACCTCTGGTGAAACCATTATAAATGCATATAGATATACAATAACAAGCATGGCACACACTGATCTTCATGGCTGTGTCAAGTGACAGGTTGGCAAGAGCAGGAGTAAACAGAAGGAATAATGAGAGCTTGTGGATGAATCAGAGGGAGATAGATGAGTGCCTGAGCTGACTTGGTTAATGGTGGTGAAGTTAAGTGGAGCTGGAAAACAGACACAGGGATCACCATTCACAATTATGCCATGTTAGGATTGTGCAAATGTGTTGTTGCCTGTTCATTAACATTACTGCAACATCTGGCTCATTCTAACCAGACTGAAATTGATTAGCAACAACTTTTCATGAAGCTAGCCTACATTAGTTAAAATAAGACAATGCTGTTTAAAGGGAAAGTGTATTGAAGCTTCAGGAATTGGTTTGAAGGAGTTTGCCAATGAATGCAACTTGGGCAAATATAAACAGCACAACAGGGCAGAGTGTGGACTCCACTACTTTCCAATGTTGCACTGGGAGCCTAATGGAAGTGGAGATCCATGTACTCTCCAAGTAGCCCTTTGGGTACACATTGGAAGAGCAATGGAAGCCCACTATTTGAAAGCCTGGACACCGAACCACTGACAAAGTCAAGATCAGTCAATAATCTTCAAATATTGTATCCTGCCAGCTGTCTGACCAGTCTCGTGTGCTGCTCCAACCCAACAAGAAGCTCCATCAATTACAGCTCATACCTAGCATTAATCAATTCACTGATCCAAGATTATTTATTGTCATTTAATAAAAGAGATGTAATATTTACACAAAATTGCTTTTTGTCTGCTATAAGATAGACAAAGATTCTCCATCAGCGGAAATTGCCCAGCGCCCCTTACAGTCGGAGAAGGAGAAACAAAAGAGTCTCTAGAGTGATTGAAATATACTAGAAACAATCAGAACATAAAGTAACATCTGCAGAAAGGCAAAGCAGGATTAACCCTTCAGACTGAAAAGTTGATGCTGTTTCTCTTTGCACAGATGCTGACGAACCTGCTGAGTGTTTCCAATATATATGGCATCTGCAGTTTTCAATTTTCATTCACATGTTCAACCTGCTCTTACACACAAGGCTGAGTCCTACATTTCACTGAAAGCTATTAAACCATGATGGTAGTGACTAATGGACAAATGTCTGCACCATTTCAGTTGGTGAGATTAAGTACACAAGGAGTCCTCTAACCAGCTTTGTTTTAGCTATAGATCTACTTGCTGAAGTGATTTAGAAATTAAGGGATTTAGGGTAGATGAAGAAGACCATTAAATTAGTTTATTTGCAGATGATGTTTTAATATACTTGACTGAGCCCAAGACCAAGACATATTTACAAAAGTGTGTTAAATTGGAAAAATATGGAGCAGTTTCAGGTTCTAAAATAAATTGGGATAAAAGTAAAATGACAAAAAAAGATAAAAATGAAATAACAGAAGACGATTATACACAATGTCAATGAGATTTTCAGGTTAAATGGCCAAAAGAGGGTATTAACTATTTAGGCATTTGCACAATTAACAATTTGAAAAAAATATATAAATTGAATTACTTATCACTATTTAAAAAGATTGAGGAAGGTTTTTTAAAAATGGTTGAATTTACAAATAACTTTAGTGGGAAGGGTTAATTGTATTAAAATGAATATATTTCCAAGAATACAGTATCTTTTTCAAACATTACCTATTTTAATACCTGAATTTTTTTCAAGAATTGAATAAATATGTAAGAAAACTCCTCTGGAAGTAAAATGTCAAGAGTTTCTATAGAGATGTTCACATGGAAATATGAATTGGGAGGCTTACAGCTTCCTAATTTCAAATATTATGGACCTGCACAAAAAAAGATTTCTTGGTTAAGATAGAATTGAATAAAATAGAAGGGGAGAGGGGGAGAGGGGAAATTGAGGGACACATATATCACCCAAATTACCTTCGAGTCAACATTCCCTTTTTGTACCTTTTACAAAAGACTATCAATTTTTAGATATTTGGTCTCATAGCAAGATTATAAATGTAGAACATTGTTACAAAATAGGACAATTAACATCATTTGAGCAATTGATAAATAAATATGGAATAACTCAAAACACTTTTTTTGTTATTTTCAATTAAGAGCATATTTGAGGGATAAGTTTGGACCAATCATGTTGTTGCCTAGTTGCACTGAAGTAGAATATCTTATTTGGAAAGGAAATGTTAAGAAATTTGTATTCTTTATTACAAATAGGAACTCACAAACATGGTGTTCATAAATCTAGATAGAGGTGGGAATTAGTTGAACATTGTAATTGATGAACAAATATGGGTAGATTGATTAAGGGAATGTATGATTAATACTAATGTAAGGTATTGAAAGGTTCAGTATAATTTTTTTAACCTTGGTTATATCTTGTACTGCGCCACAGAAATTGAATAGATTGAAATCATTCATCAGACCTATGTTTTAGATGTGGTGAAGATGTGGAAACTTTTCCATTCAATATTGGTCTTGTCCTAAGGAAGGTTGGGGAAATTTTTTTGAACCAAGTTGCAGGTGTTGTATTTCTGCAAAATCCAGATTTATTTCTACTGGGGGGAAATATTGAAGGAACAAGACCCAAATTAAAATGATCAATATATCAATTGGAATTTGTTAAAGTTGCATGAGTGGTGGCAAGAAAATGGATTGCATTTACTTGGAAATCAGACATATGTCTGGATATGGCAAGATGGAATGCAGAAATTCAAAGTTTTATTCCTTTGGTGGGGGGGAATTATAGTTTGAGAAATAAATATTCTGTTTCTGAAAACTTGACACCTGTATACCCAAATATTAGGTTTAAAATTGTCCTTCCTATGCCTCGGAACCTGTGAGAATCTCCTCTGAATTAGTGTGTGTGTTTCATTTTCTTTTCTATTCTGTATAACTATTTATTTTTTTAGTTATTTGGGGGGAGGTTATTAGTTATTTTTGCAAATGTAATTTCCAGTTTGTTTTCTTTATGGAATGTGTATTTTATTAATTCTTGATTACTACATCAATGGAAATAAACCATTCAAAACAAAAAAAAAACCCATAATGGTAAAATCACCCAAACATACTTCCAACTCTCCTGCAGGAAGACCCTCACCCACTGATATTGGGGACAAGGCAACCCCACCCCCCCCCCCCCATCCTTCCTCAGCCACTGGAAGGGATGGTGCTCATTCTAAATGGCAGACCTGTGACTGAGACTGTGCTCAGGAAAGGGAATGAAACTATCCTCAGAGACTCCTCCTCAGCATCTGATGGAAGTGAAACCAGCAAGAGCTGCTCAATGTCTGCACTTTCTGCTAACCAGCTACCCTAGCTGGTCCCGTATCCTCAAGCCCTGTTCTTACCTGAAGCAGGTGCAATATTGCTCCAGAAAACCAGCTTGAAAGGTCCTGCTTACCACAAGACCATTCTGAAATATATCAACAGTCAAAGGCAAATAAAAATTAAAAGTACCATTTTCAAAAAAAAATACATAAAACATTGAAATGTTTCTTTAAGAAATGCTATTATCACATTTCTAAACACTAGAAAACAATTAAGATCATTTAAATCAGCTCAGTTAATTGTTTGTAAAAAAAAAAGCAAATTGCCTTCTATTTATGCATCTGTCCACAGCCTTTACTTCCAATTGAAGTCATTAGGCCTGCAGGACCTGTGCCAGATGAAGCTGGCATACACTCAATGGGCAGATTTCCCAGAGCTGAGAAGTCTGCAGAAGTTTGTGCTCCCCTGGCGAGGAGACCAAGGGTCAAGCACTTTTCCTGTCTCAGCGAATGTTCAGGACGTCTGTCTTTGTTTGAGAGTCTAAAATATTTGCCCCGTGACTGAGTTTAAAATCCGCCAGTTGCAAGTGGAACTGCTGTCTTTTACGCAGGATATCCAGGTTAGCGTCTGCATGCTTCAGTGGCATCTCAGTCTGTTGCCGATCTCACTGTAGACCCCACTGCATCAGAGTTTGTGGGGCGGCACAGCGGTCCAGCGATCTGCGCTCCACAGATTACTCAGGATGCTGGGACTTTACCTCAGAAGAACGGCAATGAAGCACAAATCTGCTTACTTGTTTCAGGATGACAGCATCCGTGATCTCACCACAGCCGCACAGTGGGCATCCCTGCTGTTTCCCTGTCAAGCAGCCAGCCCAGACTGCTGCTATTCATGCCAATAAAATCCAGTCTGAAACCAGACCTCCAAAGGTGCTCAGATATTTTTGGAAAGAAAAATGTAGTTTCCCCTGACAGGAAATAGGGATTTGAGCACAATGTTACCCCATTGATAGGCTGATACCTATACAATACTATCCTAATAATAGACCAGCATCTTCATAGTGTAACCCCAATGATAGGTTGTTGGCTCTACAGTGTTAGCCCAAAGATGGGCCAATACTTGTACATTGCTATCCCACTGATAGGCCAGTACCTATAGAGTGTTATCCCAATGATGGACTAGAGGCTAAACAGTGTTACCCCAAGGGGGAGCACTGGGTAGGATGGACAAAGGCACAGAGGATGAGCAATATAGTTTGAGGATGATTAGTTGATGTTTGGTGTCTCTTGGTGCTTTGGCATCATATTTTTTTTATTTTGTGATGATTTTCTCTCAGCCAGTCACTGTGGTGGTCAGATTCAAAGGGAATGCAGACTTATGTCTTAATTGGAATGAGCAATCCAAGCATACCTTGGCTCCATACTAATTGATCTCTCTCTGTAACTGCATTTTGCCCTGTCTTATTTGCTGTACTGTGTGTGTGATGTCTGCTGGTCTGCTTGCAAAACAACTGATGCATGTGCAGCCACTGGAATGAGGACTGCTACATGTAGCACAATCTGAATAACACGTGGGCACTTGGCTTTCTCTCCAAGTGAGAAATGAGCAGTTGTAGCAGAGGAGAAAGGAGGAGGAACGAGGCTCTTTTCTGTAATTGGCTAATCCTACAGCAATCATACTTGGTATGCTTGGTTCTCGTAGATTATTCAATTACTTGTTTCTTGTGTTGATCAAGGAACTGTCGATGTAGTTCCATCAATTTTTTTTTTGTACCTGTATGTATGAGATGATTAGTTGTGGTTTCCTTAAAATTTTGTATGCAAGTTTATATATTAATCTCAATTTAAAAAAAATTTTTTTTTAAAAAAAGACATGTCAGCAGCAGGTTGCTCTTCTTATCCTGAGCCATCCTCTGCTTTGTCATGAAACATTATATACAAATGATAGAGTGGACTGCCCCAAAATTATGGCTTTTTCTGCAGTTCTCCAGAGGATGAGCGTCACTTGTACTGAACAGTCACCAAATCCATACACACTTCATCCAAACTACACAGCCAAGTTGTGCAATCCATATACGGAGGGGACGCCCACCAATGTAAATTGGCACTTGCTAAATTTGAACTGCAGTTGGAAAAATGACTGGGTTTCATAAGAGTTAATTTTCCAGGAATAAAATAACACCACTAAAATAGGTTTGGATTTTTTTTTTTGGCTTCATCACCTCTTACTGCACAGAGGATTTCCTTAGTATGCAAATATTTGAAAATTAGGCTAGGTTCCAAATTGCTATCATTATCTACAAGAAGGAAAAGAAGGCGGATTAGCTGTAAGGCTGGATATTCACCATTTTCCGCTTAAGCTAAAGGGATACTTAATCATTTTTCACAATTTGGACTATGCAAGGCTGGCATGAAGAACTAGTATTCAAACTAAATGAGGTTCAGTTGTTGGTCAGGAATTAAAATTGAAAAGGATGATCCCTGCAGCCTAAAATGTATAGCTGGTCATGGACATGTGTATGCACGCACGCACGCACGCACGCACGCACGCACGCACGTCTAGACACACACACACGCACGCACGTCTAGACACACACACACGCACGCACGTCGAGACACACACACACACACGCACGTCGAGACACACACACGCACACACACGCACGTCGAGACACACACACGCACACACACGCACGTCGAGACACACACACGCACACACACGCACGTCGAGACACACACACGCACACACACGCACGTCGAGACACACACACGCACACACACGCACGTCGAGACACACACACGCACACACACGCACGTCGAGACACACACACGCACACACACGCACGTCGAGACACACACACGCACACACACGCACGTCGAGACACACACACGCACACACACGCACGTCGAGACACACACACGCACACACACGCACGTCGAGACACACACACGCACACACACGCACGTCGAGACACACACACGCACACACACGCACGTCGAGACACACACACGCACACACACGCACGTCTCGAGAGAGAGACACGCACACACACGCACGTCTCGAGAGAGAGACACGCACACACACGCACGTCTCGAGAGAGAGACACGCACACACACGCACGTCTCGAGAGAGAGACACGCACACACACGCACGTCTCGAGAGAGAGACACGCACACACACGCACGTCTCGAGAGAGAGACACGCACACACACGCACGTCTCGAGAGAGAGACACGCACACACACGCACGTCTCGAGAGAGAGACACGCACACACACGCACGTCTCGAGAGAGAGACACGCACACACACGCACGTCTCGAGAGAGAGACACGCACACACACGCACGTCTCGAGAGAGAGACACGCACACACACGCACGTCTCGAGAGAGAGACACGCACACACACGCACGTCTCGAGAGAGAGACACGCACACACACGCACGTCTCGAGAGAGAGACACGCACACACACGCACGTCTCGAGAGAGAGACACGCACACACACGCACGTCTCGAGAGAGAGACACGCACACACACGCACGTCTCGAGAGAGAGACACGCACACACACGCACGTCTCGAGAGAGAGACACGCACACACACGCACGTCTCGAGAGAGAGACACGCACACACACGCACGTCTCGAGAGAGAGACACGCACACACACGCACGTCTCGAGAGAGAGACACGCACACACACGCACGTCTCGAGAGAGACACGCACAATTATTATGCCGACAACTCCGTACAGGTCTTAGATAGCCAATAGAAGGGGCCAGCAGTGTTTTTTCAATACTTTTATTGAAATTGAAGTTCCACATTTAAAAATAGTCCTGTACATAAGAATACTTTTTAAATATTTTTAAAAAAGACATTACTTAGATCATGGCAGTTCAAGGTAAACAATTATATCACAGTAATATTTTGTTATAAAGCAGATCTAAACCCACTACCAAAACCGAAGCTGTTTGATTAGGAATTTTTTTTCTCTCCTTGCCAAAGTAATAAATTACCTTAATAGTCAGCACTTCTGCATTCATGTTATATCAGAGATTCTGGAAATAATTCATAAAAGATCCCCACGGTGTTTGAAATTTTAAATTCAAATTGAAAACTGAGCATCTAATAGTCCCTAAATTTAAACATGACATAACGTCACGAAGCCACTGAGCATGAGTCGGCAGAGCAATGTCCTTCCATCTGAGCAACGCTGCCGTGTTTATTTTTATAAATCAGCAAACCCACGGATGTCCATACCTAAGATGGTGGAGCCCATGCTTGGCAGGAGATCACAAGGGTTTTCGGCATCTCGGGATCAGCGGACCGGCACAGTACGCCAGAGCAGGAGAACACATCCCCTCCAAGAAGGAGAAGACCCTACAGGAGCAGACCAGTGTGGGGCTCAGATGTCGAAAGGCTCATAGCAAGCTGCTGGAGACTGGGTGAGAAGAACCGTGTATAGGGACTAGGATTCATGACATTGCTGATGGTGTGAAGGGCTCCAAAAGTGGCTTGAGTGATGACTGCTTCCTGATCATATCAGAGGTTTAAAACCAGGAGCTCAGGTTTACCGCTGGAAGGAATAGGAGTCCGTACGTCTGCAGAGATTAATGCAGTGCAGGAGACAAATCCACAAACACTCAGTCTCTGAAGGGACTTTCATTTGGTTCTCTTTCTCTTATTGGTGGAAACGCCTGGCTAGTGTTGTCTCTGTGCATACCTTAACAGCAAGCAAAGGTTACCAAATTTTGGGCATTTAGGTACAGGTATACCCTGCTTTATGAATACTTGCTTTACGAAAATTCACTTTTATGAAGAAAACTGTGTTCGCTATCCAAAATAAATTTGAATGGGTTTTCACTTGTACAAAAATAGCCCAGAACACTGAAGGTGCACCTGCACGGTGGGTTCGCATGTTGGGTTTTGGTTGGTCCATGCACAAGATTTAAGGGGGTGAATTCAATATCGTCTGGGTGCACATGCACAGAAATCAAGATGGCCATGCCCAGCCGTGGACCACCAAATCACTGACTAACCAGGTAAGCATGGATCAGATTGTGGAAAGATTTGCCAAGGTTGATCAAACAAGTTTTAAGTTTTTATTGTAAAAATCCACAATGAGAAAAAGTTTTGATTTATATTAAAAAAAAATTTGCTTTAAGACTTTGGTACTCCACAAACGCGGGCACAATTCTGACTTAAGTCCGTTCCAAAGAATGACTGATACTTCGCTCCCCATTGCAGTCATAAGCCGGGGACTGTCTGTATATGACAAAACAGAATCTTTAATCTTTTCAGGTAGATTGTGTGAATGAGAATCTTCGTTGAAATGAAGATTCAAAACAGACTGAATGCTGGAAGTCTAAATATAAATTAAAAATGCTGGAAATGTTCAGCAGATCACGCAATGTTTATGAAAAAAATCACAGCTTAATTCATTGCAATGAACCAGTCCATCATTGCCACAAATTGGGGAAACCAAAACTGTTGTAGATGTTAAAAATCAGAAGTGAAAGTGGGAAACATTCAGTCGGGCAGGCAGTAGCTGAGGAGAGAAAATAACAGTTAATGCATGGTCAATGAGTATGCATCAAAACTGCCATAAGATTCAAAATTATATCCATATTTACTAACTTTCTCTAATCTTGGATGCTGAGTTTGGGTGTTGTTTGATAGGAGTGCTGCTATCATTCGTAATGCTTGGTACTTGGGATTCAGTTTTGAAATAAATATTTATTTTTCAAAGCAAAAATTCCCAGTAAAAGTTTCAAGTTAAACCTCTGGGATATTCTTCTCTCAGTAAGCTACAGCCTCAAGAGAATGGCACGTCAACCAGTTTGAGAAAAGGAAGTTCAATAATAACATTTGTATTTACTTTGGTTGAAATTGAAAGTTATGTTTCTATTAAAATACTGAGTACTGATGCGAGGTATTGACTGAGACAAGCGCTTCAGCCAGATAATACAAAGACACTGATTAATACACCCAGCTGAGCTGGCAGGGTCTCGGCAGATCTCCGAATTAATGCCGCACAATCTTCTCTCCGCACAATGCTGCTTGGTATCTCCTGCCAGCCAGTTCTGCAGCAGGCGACAGAAACAGGCACAACAAAAAGAAATAGAATGAGTGTTGATCACAATTACTCAAAACAGAAGGCTTGCTGATTGTTCAATCTTAGTTTTACCATTGTAAAATTAAAATACTGCACACCACAATTCCTGGAAAGAGCACAAGATTGATAAACTGACTGCTGGTCACCAGTTCAAATCGATGTAAACCCCCTTGCCAGAAAATACGGGTAGGAATCTTCAAAAATGTTATACCAAATCCATCCAATATTTTTATTGATTTAAATCTTGTATAGATACAAGATATCTATATCCCACTGTTACAAAGGCAAACATGGTTCTTCTTTCCTGTGTCCTTTACTCCTCAGCTAAAATCATGAAACCAGATTGCTGTTTGCGGCCCCTTGCTGTCCACAAATTGGCTGCTGTGTTTCCTGCATTACAATCGTTAGTACATTTCTAAAATACTTCATTGGCAATGAAGCACTTGGGGCTCCTAAAGTTGTGAAAGTCATTACAGGAATTTATCTCTTTTATTCTGAGAGCACCCATGGGGTGACCTGTTAGAAGGAAGGCCTCAAAAAAAGCTGCTCCTGCGGAGATTGATGTTAGGCTCTCCACTGAACAAAGGGTCAGCAGTAATCCCAGTGGTCTCCTGGTAAACATTGGAACCATTGTTAATTGTCCCAGAATTGTCAGAAGAGATTTGATTTGCCAAGCTGTTGCCTGGATTGGGGGGTATGAACTGTCATGAGAGGGTGGACAAACTTGAGTTGTTTTATCTGGAGCCCCATCATAGGCTGATGGGAGACCTGATTAGAAGTTTATAAATTTCTGAGAGGCTTATAAAGGGAAGATAGAATTTTTCCCCAACCCCCCCAGGATAAAAATGTCATATGCTCGAGGACGCACATTTAAGGTGAGAATTTGACAATTAAAGGAGATACGCAGGGGCAAGTGTTTTTTTTAAACAAGAGTGTTAGATGCCTGGAACAGGCTGTCAGGGCTAGTGGTGGAAGCAGATTCAATGGAAGCTTTTAAGAGGCTTCTAGACATGCATATGAATGGGCAGGGAATGGAGGGTGATGGAACATGTACATTTACAATAATCCAGATGCCAGAAATCCAGACTACCTGAGCATCCAGACTTTTCAAAAATGCTCAAACTTTAAAAAAATTTAGTGGGCTTTTGTGTGCGTACGTGAGCACCACAGATACATAACAGCAACAAGTGACCACTTGATTTTTCTTTAAATCTGCTCGTTTTGATAAATGAGGATGCTTTTCTTTGGCTTGGCTTCGCGGACGAAGATTTATGGAGGGGTAATGTCCACATTAGCTGCAGGCTCATTTGTGGCTGACAAGTCCGATGCGGGACAGGCAGACACGGTTGCAGTGGTTGCAAGGGAAAATTGGTTGGTTGGGGTTGGGTGTTGGGTTTTTCCTCCTTTGTCTTTTGTCAGTGAGGTGGGCTCTGCGGTCTTCTTCAAAGGAGGTTGCTGCCTGCCGAACTGTGAGGCGCCAAGATGCATGGTTTGAGGTGAGATCAGCCCACTGGCAGTGGTCAATGTGGCAGACACCAAGAGATTTCTTTAGGCAGTCCTTGTACCTCTTCTATGGTGCACCTCTGTCACAGTGGCCAGTGGAGAGCTCGCCACATAACACGATCTTGGGAAGGCGATGGTCCTCCATTCTGGAGACGTGACCTACCCAGCGCAGTTGGATCTTCAGCAGCGTGGATTCGATGCTGTCGGCCTCTGCCATCTTGAGTACTTTGATGTTAGGGATGAAGTCGCTCCAATGAATGTTGAGGATGGAGCGGAGACAACGCTGGTGGAAGCGTTCTAGGAGCCGTAGGTGATGCCTGTAGAGGACCCATGATTCGGAGCCGAACAGGAGTGTGGGTATGACAAATGCTCTGTATACGCTAATCTTTGTGAGGTTTTTCAGTTGGTTGTTTTTCCAGACTCTTTTGTGCAGTCTTCCAAAGGCGCTATTTGCCTTGGCAACTCTGTTGTCTATCTCGTTGTCGATCCTTGCATCCAATGAAATGATGCAGCCGAGATGGGTAAACTGGTTAACCGTTTTGAGTTTTGTGTGCCCGATGGAGATGTTGGGGGGCTGGCTGATGGAGGACCTCAGTTTTCTTCAGGCTGACTTCCAGGCCAAACATTTTGGCAGTTTCCGCAAAACAGAGGATGCTGTATTTGCTAATGAATAAGCTATCAAAATTTACACATTAATCTCTTCGTTATTCCTCCTTAAATTTGAAATTTAAAAGCACTGCCCGAGAATCCAGACCGACCAAATCCCCAAGCAGTCGAGATTTTCAAACTTCTACTGTAGTTTAATTTTGGCACTGTGTTGAAGGGTCAATTCCTGAGCTGTAATGTTCAATATTCTATCTACTTTCTTAGTCTTCCCTTTCCTTTGAACCACTACAGGATGTAGAATGACCCAGGTTACCAGAGGCAGATGTGAACATATGGCCTTGTACTCTGAGCTGTTGGTAGATTGTCTCTGTACGGTTTCATCCTTCTGACACCATAATAAATATAGAATCAGAAGCCCCTTTCACACTTGCAAATGGTCCCAGGAATTAACAGCCAATTGGCTTTCAAAGTGTCTATTGTGAAATGAAAATCTTCTCAATGCCAGTGTCAGATGACGTCATCTCACGTCGGGGATTGACGGCCTCAACTCCTTAGTACAATCCCCAGCGTCTGCAGACACCAGTGTTGCAATCAGCCATGTGCAGAATGGGCAATTTCATTGTGGGAATGAAATGACCCAAGTTTTTGCGAGTGCAGGAACGTGAAGGAAGAAAAGATTAAAATGAAGGAATAAACTTTGCTGTGGGAAAGTCACAGTGGGAGAGAGAGGAATTAAGTAACTATAGCAGACAATTTCTACACAGCATTAGAAAATTGGTAGTGCTGTTGCGCACATTTATAAAGACCATGGGGGAAAAAGCAATGGCAGACCTGACTTCCCAGAATGCAGTGTGGCAGAGAAACCCCTCCATGAGTGCTCCATGCATGCAGATGGGCATACGGCCCTTTCTCTGCTGCATGAAATTCTGGGAGGGCAGGTCCGCCATCATTTTTTCCCATGATATTTATAAATTTTACATTATAGCACTACCAACTTTCCCATACTGCTTAAAAATTGTTCACTATTGCTATTTATTGCTTGTTCTTTCCCATGGTCCCTTGTAAAGGTTTATATAGGTTGGCACAACAGCAGCTGAAAGGCTCATACTGTGCTGTATATAAAGCTTAATTATGTTATAATTAGGCATGATTAATTTTGTTCAAATAAAAGATCATACTACATTGATCAGGATTTAGAGTGGGTCCCCCATCACTCAGTAGAAGATAGAACAGTCATAATCCTGGGGATAGCTCCTTACACGTGTGAAGCTGTCCCTGTTAGGAGTGGTCAAGTGTGGGAAAACCAGATTCCCATTCCTATCCCAGGACTTTGAACAGCCAATTTAGTGGGACACAAGTGGGAAAGGGGCTAGAGAGAATCTGTGATACAGAATGAGTTATTTGGTCCTTTATGTCCATGCCCATCCAATAAAACATTCACCTGCCTGATCCCATCTTCCAACAAAGGGTTCATAGCTTTGTAGGTCTTTGTTTTTCAAGGTCACATCCTAGCCCTGTTTAAAAGATGATGAGGGATTCTGCCTCTTGATCTTTCAGATTCAGATTACAGATTTATTGTCAGAGTGTATATAACCATGAGATTCCTTTTTTCTGTGGGCTAGGCAGAATTAATACTAATAGTAGCGCAAAAAAAAGCTGTACACAGCGTACAACATGCAAGCAAATAACGAATGTAAAACAAACTCTGCCATACAGAGAGAACAAAAGAAATTCAATAAGGTGCACAAGTAAGAGTCCTTAAATTAGTTTTTCACCAGTCTTCACTGATTGTGGTCTGGAGGTGAGGAAATCCATGATCCAATTACACAGCAGGGTGATAACTCCCAGGTATTGGAGTTTGATGATCAGTTTTGAGGAAATGATTGGTGTTAAATGCCAAACTGTAGTCGATAAAGAGCATCCTGATGAATGTATCTTTGCTGTCCAGCTGTTCCAGGGCTTTGTGTAGAGCCAGTGAGATGGCTTCTGCCATAGACCTGTTTCTACGATAGGCAAACTGGAATGGATGCATGTCACTGCTCAGACAGGTACTGATAGGCTTCATCACCAGCCTTTCAAAGCACTTCACCGCTGTTGATGTAAGTGCTACTGGTCGATAGTCAAGCAGGTTACTGCACTCTTTGGCACCGGTATCATTGAGCCCTGTTTGAAACAGATGGGTACCATGCCCTGCTGGAGTGAGATATTGAAAATATCCATGAATACCTTGATCAGCACAGATCTTTAATACTCAGCTGGGTACTCCATCCAGGCCAGATGCTTTCACACTCATGGAGGCAGCACGCACGTCATCCTTCGATACAGACAGGATGCGATCGGCAGGTGACGTGGGGTTGCAGAGGGGGTGGTTCTTTGCTGTTACTGTCATCAAATCGGGCATAGAAACCATTGAGTTCCTCTAGGAGAGAAGCTTTGCCATCTCCTACTTTACCAGATTTGGTTTTGTAACAGGTTATGGCTTTTAGTCCCTGCCACAGCTGTAAGGTGTCCCATGTTGTTTCCATTTCTCAAGGAGTGAGATTCAATTCCTACCACTCTCATGATGAACTTTCTTTTTCCACTCCTACCCTCCAATCCAACCAATTACTTTGCATTTATGCGTGTGTGTGTATGTACATGTATTTCAGTCAAGACTCGCTGTGTCCCAAAGGAAACACCCCTTGCCTAACCAATCTTTGTCATAACCTCAATCATCCCAGTCACATCCAAATAAGTTTCTGCAACCAAATCTGACAAGAACTATTCACAGAACTCAAGCAGTGACCATTGAGTTATTTATTATTGCAGTGTATCTTCCTGTACCTGAATTCTTGGTTTTGGATAATGGGGAATAGTTGATAATAGATTATTGGTCTGCACCATATACACTGTGCCCCTCTGTTCATCCACACTATTTGATTTCTTTCCATTTTATTCCCTAACCTTTTTTTAACCTCCCTGGATGTGTTTCCTCACATTGCTCTGGATTGTACTCTATTTGAATTTTTCTACCCATCATTCCACTGATATTTCCTGCAGCCTGAAGCTAAAGGGGGATGAGAGGGTGAGCACATTTAAATTCCTGGGAATTGGTATCTCAGAGGAAATTTCCTGGACCCAACATACTAATGTCATCCTAAGAAAGCACATCAGCACCTCTACTACTTCAGAGCAGAGTATGACATCAGAAGCCTTAGCAAATTTCTGCAGATGTTTACTGGAACATGTGCTGACCAGCTGCATCACAGCTTGGTCTAGATGCACCGACCTTTCTGAGTGGAAAGCCTTACAAAAGATGGTGGACACACCCCCAGTATCTCACGGGCAAAACTCTCCCCCCCATTGAGAAAATCTACCTGGACGACTGCTGTTGGAGAGCAGCAACAATCATCAAGGATTCACATAACCCAGGACATGCTCTGTTCTTGTTGCTGCCATCAGAAAAGAGGTATAGGTGCCAAAATACTCAAACCATAATGTTTAGAAATAGTTGCGACATCTCCACCATCAGGATTCCTAAACAACAAAATCAGAGAGTCTTACTTTGCACAATATTGAATTTTTTTTCTGTATTGCACAGTCAGTTTGCCTACATTTCTCTCTTTTGTAAACTCCAAAACCTAGGACTCAACACCCCACTGAGTAATTAGATCCTGGATTTCCTCACCTCCAGACTACAATCAGTGTGGATTGGGAAGAATGTCTCCTCCACAATGTCCATCAGTACCGGAGCACCACAGGGCTAAAAATACATGTGGTTCGGCAAAAGGACAATTGTCATCTGTGCATTTCTGAACTAGAATAAAAAGTACATTTCAGATTTATTTTCAGAGTACATGTATGACATCCCATACAACCTTTAGATTCTTCTCCTGCAGGCAAGGCAGAATTACCATTTATTGGTAGCACAAAAAACTGTACTCCAGAACATAGAACAATTCAGCACAGTACAGGCCCTTCAGCCCTCGATATTGTCCCAACCCATATAGTCCTTTTTTTTTTAAATAACTAAATCCTTCCTATCCCATAAACCCTCTTTTTCTTCCAACCAAGTCTTTTAAATCCCCCCCCCCCCCCCCCACCAATGTTCTAGCTTCCATCACCAACCTGGCAAGGCATTTCAGGCACCCACAACTCCCTATGTTTTTTTTTAAACGTACCCCGATTAAACTTCCCTCCCTTAATTTTGTACATGTATCCTCTGCTGTTTACTGATCCTGCCCTACCCTAGGAAACAGGTGCTGGCTGTCCACCTATCAAGTCTCCTCTCATCCTTCTTTGCTCCAAAGGGAAAAGTCCCAAGTCTGCTAACCTTGCCTTAGAAGACTTGTTTCCCAATCCAGGCAACATCCTGGTAAATCTCCTCTGTACCCTCTCCACAGCTTCCACATCCTTCCTATAATGAAGTGACCAGAACTGAACCCAATACTCTTGAGTCTGGTCTTACCAGAGATTTGTAGATGCATGTATGTGTAAACTGTGCAATGCAGAATGCTGTGTGAAGTAAATTGCTTCTTCTATTCTCCAGCACCCATTATCCTCTATCATACCCTTTTTTTCCTTTTTATTCAGTTTCTTATTCATCACAACCTCTTAACAGCAAATGCTCTATTTGCATTCTCTCCAGCCACATCCTGGCTCACAATACACTTATTCTAACACCACGACCCAGCCCTTCAATTGCTCAACATCATTTGCTCATAGCATTGTTTCCCCCAACTCTCTCCCGGAAAACCTTTTACTTTCCCATGAAGACTAATGTCTAATGCTCTTCCTGCTAGCAGCACATTTTCATCCTGTCTCATTTTAGCCAAATGACAATTTATCATATTCTCCAACTTACTGTGAGTAATACAGTGTAAATCTGCACATCTACATAAGACACATAGTGTATAAAATACACTAATTTGTATGCTTGTGTATGTGTGTATATACTTAATGATCTTAATTACGTACATTTCAGTATAGCAGATGATTTTGTTCACACACACAGATAGCATTAGCACGGTGTCATTTCTGCTCTCTGGACGGTATAAACATTCAATATCAGTAATTCCTAGTTCTCATATTTTCTTGACCATTTGCACTTTGTGGGGCTTACTTCATGAAAGTGTTAAAGCATGCATTCATTTAAATTGCACTTTTATTGCAAGTGTTACAAATCCAGTAAACCCATTATTTGGACACAGTAAACACATGTAAGGGTGACATGGGAATTCCAAAGAACATGCGAAGGTACACTAAACACAAAGTGAGAGAAAAAAGGAGTTCATGGGCCCATTGCATTTGTGTCCGTCAAGAAAAAGTGATTCAGCCTTTTCTACCTTCTGGCTCTTCAAGGACACCTTGAGTTCCTGATTCCCACCACCTTCTGGATTAAAAGATTCTTTCCCTGACTCTCTTTGAAACCTATCAATCACTTTAAATCTATGCCACCTGGTTTTTAATCTGCTAAGAAAAATACATGTTTACTATTTAATCTAGTTAATTCCCTTATGTTATGCATCTCATTTAAGTCCCTTCTTAGTCTCCTCTGGTCCAGAGAAAATAACCCTAGTTTATCCAAACTTTCTTCATTGCTACAAAATTCCAATCCTGGCAACACCTTCGCAATTCAGGTTCGGAACATATTTTTGGATCAAACTTTTGAAATCTAATAATTTAGTAAGTGTGAGGGAGTCTTTTAAAGGATCCTGAACAGGTGTAAAAAACAGTTAAAGTGTAACTATGAAATGGATACTGCCACTTCAATAATTAATAGTGATTTATATTGAGAACCTGTTCTTTTTTTTTGGTTGCGTGATTCACACCTCCAGATTTGCCATGGTAACTGACAGCATTGACGGAATCCCCCAGGATTATGGTGAGGAGTTAGGTGGGTGTCACTAAGGCCTCGTCTCCTCATTTGATGTAAAGTGTGATGAGAATCCAGACAAATTCTGTCAGGTAAATTCACACGTTTTCACCAATTGAGGCTAAAATACCAGGAAGGAGATCTAATTAGCTCCTACACGAAGGATATAAAAAAAAACAAAGTTTCAATGACTTGTCAAGTCTGGAAGAACTGAAAATTCTAATTAAAGAAAACCTGAAATAACCTGAATTGTGTATTCAGTTCATTTTACTTCGGTTAGTAAATCCATGATTAAGTAAATTATTATGTCAAAAAAAAACTAATGGGAACAAGCTTTTGTTCTATTTTTAGGCATGAGAAAAGTAATACATTTCAAAATGTACCATCCATCTATGGACAATAAAATGTTAGCCATTACAAAGGAGACATCTGGCTTAAAGAAGCAACATCTGGTCAACTGAAATTTCTTTTAAATCTATTTTTTAAAGTCTTAATAGCCAAGATGCTCAGACAAAGTGCGCTGATGATGCAAATTTAATTTAAATAGTAGTAATAATTAATCAGTAATGTTTTGAGTATAATTCACATCGATGTTATTTTTTGAAAATCAGCAAAAGTTGTATTTCCTTATTTAAAATGACCATACTTAAGATGTTTGCGACCCAATGAAAATGGCTCCCCTGTGCCCATGCCTTTCTAAGGTTCCCAAATAAACTTGAGGGGCTTTAGAAATTCTGATTTTATCTTTGTATTACTACAAGAATGAAGATAATCAAAAAATATTGTTATTTGATATGATCTGGTTAGTAATTGAACCTGGAGCTGTGATGATGTAGTGGGAAATAGAATCAGAATTTATTCTCATGAATAAGTCATGAAATTCGGTGCTTTTCAGCGGCATCACAGTGCAAGCATTCGTATTGTGAACCATCTTTCAACATTATATATATATTAAAAAAATAACAGTGCATGAAATGTAAGGCAGTGTCTTTGGTTCATTGATCCATCAGGAATCTGATGGCAGCAGGAAAGAAGTTGGCCTTGTGCCATTGAGTGTTCGTCTTTGGGCTTCTCAACCTTTTTCCCGATGGTAGCAGAGGGTCATCATTGTGGATATCCCTCGAGGTCGAGGATGATGGACTTCATTTCGTTGATCTATTGATGGGCTCTCAAGTGGATTATGAGTCCGATCTTGGCTTTGAAAGATCTTCCTCATTCAGGACAGGTTGTTCGAGATGGCAGATCAGGCTTTGGTTGTTGCTGCCTCTCTTTCCATTTACTTCTCCTTTCTTCGAGTTCTGCACGTCTGTTGGCTTCGAATGTTGCTGTTCCTTCTCAGATGATGGTTTGCCAGAGTTTCCTGCCCTTGGCATTAGTTTCCCAATTATTGATGTCGATGTTACATTTCTTCATGTTGGACTTTAAGACATCTTTGAATCTCTTCTGTTGTCCACCTCTTTTATGTTTGCCTTCTTTAAAGTGGGAGCAGAAGATATGTTTCAGCAAATGTTCGTCTTCCATCTGAACAACATGATTGCTCCATCTTTCTTGGTTCTTAATGATGTAGGCTTCAATGCTTGTTGATTTTGCTTCATTTAGCATGCTGACATTAGTTCTTCTTTCTTCCCAGTTGATATTTAAGATGCTTCAAAGACTATGTTGATGGAACTTTTCAAATGCCTTCAGGTGAGATCGGTGTGTTGTCCAAGTTTCCGATGCATGCAGAAATGTTGGGATCACCACTGTTTCGTACACTAACATTTTGGTGTCCGTTTGAATGTCATGATCATGAAAGATGCTTATTTGGAGTCGTCCAAATGCTGTTCCAGCACATTTAAGATTATGTTGGATTTTGTCATTGAGGTCATTTCCAAGATATGGAAAAGGGTCCACATTTTCCAGGGTTGTTTTGCCAAGTTCAATTTATGGTTCTATCCGATTTGTCTCAGTTGGTGATGGTTGGTAGATGATTTGAGTCTTCTTGGAATTGATGATAAGTTCAGGTTTTGTGCATGCATGGTCAAAAGCAGTCAGAATCTGGTATTCTGAGAGGGCTGCAACATTGTTGTCATCTGCATATTGGAACTCGATGAGGCAACTCGTGGATGTCTTGTTTTTGGACTTGAGACGGGCAAGATTGAAAAGTCTGCCATCAGTTCTGTAGACAATTTCGATTCCTGGGGATAGACTATCCTTGATAATGTGGGTGTTTACTGCAATAAAGATGGTGAATGAAGTTGGGGCAATCACACATCCCTGTTTTACTCCAGATTTGACTTGAAAAGGCTCATTGCTACTGGTGCTGACCATGACTGTGCTGAACATGCCATCATGGAGGAGTCTCAGGATTCGAATGTATTTTTCAGGACATTCATGGATGGATAGGACAACCCATATGAGTTCCCTTGGTACCGAGTCAAAGGCTTTGGTGAGATCACTGAATGCCATATACAAAAGTTGGAGTTGTTCATTACATTTTTCTTGCAGTTGTCACATTGTGAATATCATGTCAATTGCTCCATGTAATGGTCTAAAGCCAGCTTGTGTCTCCAGAAGGATCTTCTCAGCTAAAGGCTTGAGCTGGTTATTCATGATGTGGGTGAGGATCTTTCCTGCTGTTGCTAACAGGGAAATTCCATAATAGTTTCCACATTCGGATCGATCATCTTTCCTTTTGTAGATGGTAATGATTGCTGAGCTATAAAGTCTGCTGGTACATCTTCATTTATCTGGATCTTGATGAGAAGTTGATACAGTTGGTAATTAAGAGGGTTACCTCCAATTTTGTAGACCTCAGCTGGTATTCAATCAAGTCCAGTGGCCTTATTGTTTTTCAAGGTTTTGATGGCTCCCTTGACTTCAAGTGTTGGTATTTTGCTTAGGGAGTTGTCGACGGGCTGTTTTGACAGGAATGTGATTAACAACATTCCAAATGAAACAGTTTGAATTAGAAGATCTTCAAAGTGTTCCTTCCATCGAAAATTGATGCCAGCATTGTTCTTCAAGATGATTGAACCATCTTTGCTTTTGAGAGGGGGTTAACTGTGAGTAGAGTGGCCAAAAATAACTTTAGTTGTGTTTTTATATATATATATATGTATATATATAAATAATTTATTTTTTTTAAAGCCCTCAAGTGTCATTGGCATCTGCTAGTTGGATTTCCTGACCTTTCTTCTTACACCATTGATTTTTCAGGTTTTGGGTACTCTTCTGAACAGCAGCCTTGCATTCCCAATAGTGTTTCCTTTTAGGAGCCAATGCTGGTCATTTTGTAAGATGATGAAAACTTTTCTCTTTCTCATCAAGTAGTTTGTCATTATCATCGAACCAATCCTGATGTTTTTCTTGTCATGAACCCAACTGTTTCTTTGCAGGAGGAGACGATGGCATTCTCCAATTGATTCTACAGATGGTGGGATTTGTTGAGGCAGTTGTTTTTGGAGATATTGTCTTGAAAGATGTCAACATTGAATTTTTTTTTTTTAGATAGTGTTCTGATTTTGATGTTTCGTTTTGGGCCGAATCTTCATTCTCATGGTGGACAAGATAAGCTGATGGTCTGTCCAGCATTCGTTGGCACCAGTAACTGCTCTTGTCATTGGTACATCTTGTTGGTCCCGAGTTCGTACGATGATGTAGTCAATGAGGTGCCAATGTTTGGAGCGTAGATGGTGCCAGGAGACTTCCTGCCTATAATTTATGGAGAAATAGGGTGTTTGTAATCATGTGTTCAGCACATTTAGTGAGGAGAAGTGTTCCATTGGCATTGACCTTGCTTGATCCTGAACAACCAAGGATCCATGGAGTCAGTTTTGCCTTCCAAGATAGCCGTTAGAGCAACCACTGGGAATTAACAAATGTCTCCTGACTCTGTGAATCCAGTTCATCAAGAATCAATGTGCCACCATTCATCAGCACCTATTCTCCAACTCTGGACACTGAAGATTAAGTCAAGATGAACTTCTCTGCCAACAACATTCCCAACAACAACAATATCATTCTCTAAGGAGACTTCAGTGCCAAAGTCGGGAAAGATCATCAGCTCTGGACTGGAATAATAAGCATGTTTAAAGAATGGAAAGCATTGCATAAACAGTGATCTGAAACCAAATGAGGAACATCGACGGAAAGGGAAAAGGTTTGTAACAAATTTGAGGTTAGAATGAAATACAGCACTTAACATTGGACAGTAAAATATTTGTTGCATTTGATCCCCATAATGTGATTTAAATGGCGGCACTGTCAGTATGTAGTGGTTAACACTATCACAGCGCCAGCAACCTTCATTCTAATCAGCGCTCTTTGTAAGGAATTGTTACATTCTCTGCATATCTGTGTGAGTTTCCCTGGCTTCCTCCCACAGACCAGAGATGTACAGAGTTAGTGGGCTAATTGGGTATATTTGGGCAGTGCGGAGTCCTCCACTAGAAGGGCCTTTTACTTTGCTGCATCTCCAAAGGGCATGGCTAGCATAGCAGATAGCATTAAGCTATTGCAGCTCCCGCAACCGGATTCAAATCTGGTGCTATCTCTAAGGAGTCACTACATTTTAGCCGTGTCTATGTGAGTTTCCTCAGGATGCTCCGGTTTCCTCCCACTCTCCAAAAACATACAGGGGTTGTAGATGAATTGGTCTATTTGGGTGGGAGGGTGCATGGGCCAGTAGGGTCTGTTACTCTGCTCTATCTCAAAAGCCAAGACTAGAAATGCTTGAACAATAACAAATTACTTTGAAAAACCAAACTGCTTTTGATAAGATCATTTGGTTTGGATTTTTGCAAAGGTAGTGCAATCCACTTCAACAGAAATAAATCTGTGGAACTCTTAATCCTTTCAGTCCCTTTTCCAGAGAACATCACAAAATAAAACACTGCAGATGCAGGAAATCTGAATTATAAACCAGGAATTACTGGAAACACACAGCAGGTCAGGCAGGCATCTGGGATGGTGATACCTATGATCTGGCTAATGGATTGGATCATGCTGGTCCTGGCTTGGGACACCTCAGCTGCAGTTCTCTGTGACAAATGCCAAGGGTCTAACTAGACATGGCAAAATGGAGGCAAAGCCTTAGGCAATGGTCCCAGTCCCAGAATATCTCTGATTGAACTGGTAGGTGAGGATCACTTTGGAGGTGGTGGAAATTACTGATGCAGAGGCGAGTAGGATGTAGGAGAGGACAAGGGAAATCCTCTGTTTGTTATGTCTGGGGGCTGAGGGGGAAAATGAGGAGGAGATGGAGGCAAGGGTTGTGTTGATCATGGTGGAAGGGAAGCCACATTTGTGGAAGAAGGCTGACATTTTGTAAAATTTGGACTGGAAGACCTTATCTTGGGAGCAGATGTGGCAAAGACAGAGTAATTGAGAGAAGGGGATAGAATCTTTGCAGGGAACTAGGAGTGAGGAACTGTAGTCAAGGTAGTTGTGGGAGGTGGTGTTTTTGTAATATATGTGTGGAAAGCTTGACTCCCGAGATGGAGCTAGAGATCCAGGAAGGGGAGAGTGTTACTGGAGATGGACCAAATTAGTTTAGGTCGAGGGTGGAAGTTGGCCGCAAAGTGGATGAAGTTGACAAGCTCATTGCAGGTGCATGAGGCAACCCTGATGCAGTCGGTCAATATACCGGAGGAAGAGTTGAGAGGTCTTGCCTGTATAGACGTGTAGCATGGATTGCCCCATAGCTACTCCTTTAATTTGGAGGAAGTGGGATGAGTTGAAGAAGTTATTAAGGGTGAAGACAAGTTCTGCCAGGCACAGGAGGGTGGTGGTAGAGGGTGACTGGTCAGGTCTTTGATCCAGGAAGATGCAAAGTGCTTTCGACTCTACTGTTTGGGGGATGGGGGTATAAATGGATTGAACATCCATCGTGAAGAATAGGCAGATCGAGAAATCTGAAGACATTGAGGAGATGGAGGGGATGTGTGGTGTCACGGATGCTCAAAAATGTGTGACTCATTTTAACAGTTGTTAAATGTTTTGTACAGACAAGAGATAGATGGGGTTATAAAGAGAGCTTTGGCCTTCATAAATCAAAGTAATGAGTATAAAAGTGGGATGTTATGGTAAAGTTGCATAAGATATTGGAGAGGCCAATTTTAGAGTATTGTGTGCAGATTTGATCACCTAACTACTGGAATGATAGTAATAACATAGAAAGAGTGCAGAGAAGATTTACTAGGATGTTGCCCAGACTTCAATAACTGAGTTACAGGGAAAGGTTAAACAGGCTAGAACTTTATTACCTGGAGCACAGAAGAATGAGGGAAGATAAAATTATGGGGGTGGGGGGGGGAGATAGACAGAGTAAATGTAGGGTAGGCTTTTTTCTACTGAGGGTAGGTGAGATACAAACCAGAGGACATGGGTTAAGGGTGAAAGGGGAAAAGTTTAGGGGTAATATCTTCACACAGAGAGTGGTGGGAGTGTAGAACAAGCTTTCAGTTGAGGTTATGAATCAGGTTCACTTTTGACATTTAAGGAGAATTTGGACAGGTACATGAATGGGAAGTGTATGGAGAGTAGTCAGTGGGACTAGGTAAAGTAATAGTTTGACCCAGGCTAGAAGGGCTGAATGGCCCATTTCTTTGCTGTAATTTTCTATGGTATTATGGTTCTATGACTAAATCTATGATCCTTTAAGTCAATAATTAAAGCAAACCAATTTTTCTTTAAATCAAATAATTTAAAACATTAAAAGATAGAATATTACAGCACAGGCGCTGTTCCTTTGGCCCACAATACCTGCATGGGAAAAAAAATGCCAAAACTAAACTAAACCTCTTTTGTCTGCACATGCTCCACATCTCTCCATTCCCTGCATATTCATTGGGATTGGTAGAGTGAGTTTTCTGGTTGCTCGAGACTGTGTTGCGTGAATGAAGAACAAACGATTTTAAACCTCTGGGGGTTTTTTTTTAATCAATTTATTTTTATTTGCCGGTTGCTTGATTTTTTTTTTATATACAGTACTTCCACTGGCAGCCCATTCCAGCCACCTACCCAACAATCTCCTTTAAACGTTCCCATCATTTTAAATGCATGTCCTCGTGGCATTTTTGCTCTGGGTGAAAGGATTCTGACTGCAAAAACATCATTAATTAAGAACTTAAAGCAAAAGAACCCACATCCTTAAAATTAGCAACATCCTACACTGTGTTTACTCTGTCGAAGGATCCAAAGATGATTTTCCCCAGAGAATCCCACAGATTTTACCTTTTCCCCCTTTCCTTCAGGGCTCACAGTCAAATTCTAACAGTTATCATCCAAACCATTCTCAGCACAATATGGCCTGTGGTCTTGGATTGACAATCTGAAACTGAAATATTAATTCTGTCTCCCCCTCTCTGAAAAATGCCAGGCAGAATTTTAGCCATGAAGCAATTTATTAGTTAATGCAGACATAGCAAGCCGGGAAGATAATGGGCAGGAAAAAAAAATCACAGCCTTGAGCTCATTGGAGAAGATGAGTATTTTGCTGAGTCCAAGAAAAATCAGCCTAGAACCATTTTATTGTTGTTGCTGCAGATGCATCTCTGTGTAGATTGGAAGAATGCATTAAAATGGCTGAGAAAGGGAATGGAAAAATAACAGAAATTTTGTTTTTGTTAAAACCATGATTTAATCGAGTTTGTTTAATGTCGAAATCAAAATCTGAAATAAGAACAGAAATTCCTAGACACACTCAGCAGATAAGACGAAAGAGAAAAAAGGTGTTGGTGTTTCAACTCACAGACCCCCTTGAGAAAGAGAGGAAAGAAGTTAGTTTTACACTGCAGAGAAAGGTGGAAGAGGGATGGATAGATCAAACTCACATCAGGCCATTTTATAGTTGGGGGGGGGAGTGAATGTAAAGGTGGATATTCTCCACCTTTACGTCACCTCACTTACATTGAAGAAAGCTCTGCCTAGCAGGAGTACGCTCAGAGGAGGAGCAAGGTTGTTCCACCTCTTCTGTGAGGACCATGATGTCGGATGATTGTCCGCCTGCCACCTAGGAGTGTGATTTTTTTTTTCTTTTTAAAAAAAATTTTAATTAAATCATATAAGTTAATATAGCTAATTACGTTGCGCAGGAGATCTTCCTGAGTCCTAAGACTGCTTGAACAGATCTCCCAGTGCTCTTATCTGCTCTTTGAGTGTAGGCCATTTTCCCTTCTTGTTGTGTATACTTGACGTCACGGCGATAAGCAGCACTACTGCACCACTCGCCCCACCTCCCTCAGCTCCGGAAGATGCTTCCCAGCGCTGCTGAGTTGAAAGCAACGCTGGGTCAGCTTTATAGGCATTCTCCATTTAAAAAGGTAAATTCACCTATTTTTCTCATTGAGCTGCCTTTAATACAGCCTTGCTCCATTTTTTTTTAAAAAAAAAAAGCCTGTTGACATCAAATCTCTTTGATGTTAATGTGAGTCGTACACACCAATACAAAGTAAAGATGTGCTGAAATTCTAATACCCTTCAGGCAGCCAGGTACATAATTGCCATCTCTGGCCAGTTCCTGTGGAAATAAATGTCATCTGGTTGAGGGTGAGAATACAAGCAAAGGAGTGTGAAACGTTATAATATGGAGGCCAGCTATTCTAGTGAAGAGCGAAAAACTAGGCAAGCATCACACATTGATGATGCCAAGCAGAAATGGACAGTTCTGGGAATGACAGAGAACAGGTTGCTGTCACATTTGTGACCCGAAATGTGAAATTAATAACACTATCACCACATGCTTTACCAGTTGAACATCTCCGTGTCTTTATTTTCCTGCTTCCCTTATTTCATCATCCTGCACCTTTCACCTCCAGTGCATACCATCTGACTTCCGGTCAGGTTAATACATCTCATGCATATTCATTATCATGACATCCCTCCTTTCATCAGAAATAAACTTTATATCTTTATGTTTAAATGTAAACACTTTAACACTATCAATAGCATTTTTCTGCCTTCTGAACCAACAAAACAACTTCAAATTCAAAACAAAAACAACTTCAAATTCCCTCTTCACAAAATGTAACATAAACATGTTATAACCAAATGTAATATAATAGCTCAACTGTTCTTCTGTAATTATACTAATACAATGCTCACCTCATATGCAAGATGTAAACATTTAAATTTATACACCTCACATGTTTAAATTCCAATACTTTTGTTTTTTTTTCATTTAATACCAAATAGTCGACTAAACAAAAATGCAATTCATACAGCACTCATACATGTACTTTATGATGTATTGATCAAATCACTGTCCAAATGTTCCCATCATCATTTCTCTTTCTTGGTGAGTAACATTACTGCGCTTCATTGAAACTCATTCCAACTATCACAAACTTTCACTTTCGTGATAATGCGGGCACGATTAGAAATATGGCACAAAATCTTCATATCGTTTAGGTGGTTTCCTGTCCCGTCTCGGCCTTCCTGCAATGCTACTGTCGCAACTTGGTTGTTCACCCTCAGCACCGGAAACACTGCTCGCTGCGGCCTCTGGTGTTTCTGGTACTCTGGTCACTTCATCGGGAATGCTGGTAACTACCTCTGGAACATCATCTGGTCCCTCAGGTTGAGCATCTCATATTGGACTTCCAACCACTTCACTTGGTGTTGCTCTGGATTGGTACTTTTTTACACCAGACATGTTTCTATTGTACAGGACTCCAGCTGGAGACTTGACTGTCACCATACTGCGACTTCTGGATATAACCGTGTAGGGTTGATGGTAATAAGGTGTGTCTAGCTTACCACCACTCTCTTGCCTCACAAGAACATTATCTCCAGGCATGATATCTGAGTACCTGGCCCCACGCTTCGAGTCTGCATACAGCTTTGCTGCTCCCTTCTTTTCAGCATCGTGGTCCCTCATCTCCTGTGTGTCCCTGATTTCCTTTATTTCGGGCATTTTTGTGCGGATTTTCCTCCCAAAAAGTACTTCTGCTGGACTTTTTCTTGTGGTTGCATGAGGCGTTGCCCGATAGACAGCTACATAGGATAGCAATGCTTCTCTCCAGTTCTGCCCTTCTGCATGAGCAATCTGTAATCGTTTTTCGATGGACTGATTTTGTCTCTCTACTTCCCCATTGGCTTGCGGCCATTTAGGAGTTACTTTATGATGGTGGATACATGTGGTCCTCATGTATTCAGCAAATGTCTCTGAAATGAACTGTGGACCATTGTCAGAGTAGAGCGTAACAGGCAATCCATGTCTCGTGAAGATCTCTGCCAATGCTTGTATTGTTTTTTCAGTGGTCGTTGACCTCATCACAGAGTACTCATAGTATCTGCTGTAGTAATCTACCACTACCATGATTGACTCACCAGTTGGTAAAGGTCCGAGAAAATCAACAGCTACATCGATCCACGGTCCTGTCGGGAGTTGCGTACTCCCATGGCAGGTTTTGACGAATTTCTCTGCGTCTTTATCACAACCTGGCCACCATACTTTACTCCTGAGGTTTTGCTTTGTACCAACAATACCTAGGTGTCCTTCATGAGCTAATGATATGATCTTCGGTCTCAATCTCTGTGGTATCACCAATCTACACCCCCTCAATACACACTGCCCGAAGCAACAAAGTTCATCTCTAATGGGAATATATGCCTTGTGAATGCACTTGACCCATTGTCCACTTTGGATACATTCTCTAACTTCTATGAGTTCTGGGTCATGTTCGGACTCTCTCTCAACTTCCCTCATTGTCACAGCTTCCGGTGTCGACTGAATAGCTACGAAGCATACAAAGCTCTCTGCTTCTGTCCCCAATTCTGACTTTGATTGTGGGCATCCATCTTTCAACAATCTGGACAGCGGATCAGCAATGTTTGCTTTCCCAGCAATGTGAACTACTCTGTACTTGTATGGTTGGAGTCTGAGCACCCATCGTTCTATCCTGGCACACGGTTTGGACCTGGTGGCATAGATCACCTCCAATGGTTTATGGTCCGTGATGAGTTCAAATTCAATGCCATACAAATATGCATGGAATCTCTCGCAGGCCCATACAAGTCCGAGTGCTTCTTTCTCTGACTGAGAATATCTCCTTTCCACATCTGTCAAAGATCTGCTGGCATTGGCAATGATTCTTGGTCCCACATCACGCATCTGGGCCAACACTGCTCCTAAACCAACAGGACTAGCATCCGCTATGACTTTGGTTGGTGCAGCCGGATCATAATACCCAAGAGTATCGCCATTCGTCAGAATTTGTTTCAGAGCTGTGAATGCCTCCTTCTGCTCAGAGCCAAAATGGAATGGTACACCTTTCCTGGTTAATTTCCTCAGTGGTTCTTCCAGTGTAGCAAAGTTAGGGATGAACTTTGCGCAATAATTAACCAATCCCAAGAAGCTCCTCATCTCCGTTGCATGCTGGGGTTCACGTGCATCTGCAACAGCTTTCACCTTGGCATCAGCTGGGTTCAGTCCTTCCCATGTAAGCCTGTGTCCCATGAAGTCCATCTCTGAGACACCAAACTGGCACTTGTCTCCATTCACGGTAAGGCCTGCCCCCTGTAGTCTGAATAGCACACGCCTCAACCGTCTGTCATGCTCTTCCTTTGTAGCCGCATGGACTATGATGTCATCAGAAATGTTGGCAACTCCAGGAATGCCTTGAATCACTCGATGGATTTCATACTGGTAGATCTCAGGAGCTGCATTGATGCCGAACGATAGTCTCTTGTACCGGTACAATCCACATTGAGTCACAAATGTTGTCACGTCCCTGGATTTTGGGTCCAGCTCTAATTGATGATAGCCCCAATTTAAATCAATTTTTGAGAATACCTGACTGGTAGTTAACTCCTGAAGTACTTCCTCCACTGTTGGTGTGGGGTGTCGTTCTCGAATTATAGCTTCATTAGCCATCTTCATATCAACACACAGTCTTATGTCACCATTTGGTTTGGGCACGATCATTACTGGGCTGACCCATTGTGTTGAATGTTCTACAGGTTCAATAATGTCTTGCTCGATCAACTCTTTGATTTTGGCCTCGACTTTCCCATGAAGTCCAAATGGAGTTCTGAGCACTGGTTGCACCTTGGGTTTGACCGTTTTGTCCACTGCTAGCTTTAGTTGTCGACCTTTCAGCTTTCCTACTCCCTGGAAAACTGCGGGGAATTCTTGCTTCATGTCCTCGTATGACTGAACTTAATTGACACGAGCTCCAATATGAAGTATTGCCAGGTCTTGCACCGTGCGTCTACTCAGCAATGGTTTTCCCCTCTCGTCTATGACAACAAACTCTGCTTCAGTGTACTTGTCACCAGCTTCAACAATCACAGTGAAACATCCAATGGTCTGCAATGGCTTGGTTGCTGTGTATGGATACAGTTTCTTTGAACACTTCTTTGATGTACAAATAATCTTTTTTCTTTTCAATTTCTCCCATAAATGTCGGTCAATTACATTACTGTCACTGCCTGAGTGTACAATGACCGGATCTGTCACACCACCAATTATCACTGGGACCTTCTCATGATGTACATCATTCAATGTAAACTGATAGCATTTCTGCCCATCCTGGTTGTCATCATCATCGTCACTTTCTGGGTCACCTTCTCTATGGCGAATAGTGCCTTTCTTTCCAGGATACTTTCCTTTCCCCCAAGCTTTGCCCTTAGAAGCTGTACTCTTCCCATTCTGGTTTGCATTTGACTTACTTTTGCACTTCTTTGCAAAGTGGTCCTTACCTCCACACTTTCTACAAACTTTGCCTTTTGCTGGGCAGCATGGGTCTTTTCCAAAATGACCTCTGTTTCCACATCTGTAACACTCCAAGTCATGTGTCGGCATATTTCTTGGCTGGCTATGGCTATGCAAGAGCCTATTTACTTGTTGACCAACTTTGTCTTTACTGGGCTGGCTTGAGTTGTCTTTCAGTTTCATGGTATGAAATTACCCCTCAACAGCCTCTAATGCAGCAGCAATTGCTAAAGCATTGGTAAGTTTCAACTCACCCCTTTTTTCCAACAATCGCCTTCTGAGTTTGTCTGATCTGCAGTGCTGCACGACTTGATCCAATAACTGGTTGTCCAAATCAGCTGCCACGTAATTGCATCCAACAGCCAGTTGTCGCAATCTCGTCATGTACTGGGCGACCGTTTCTCCATCTTCTTGTTTTGTTTTGCGAAACAAATGGCGTTGAAATGTAGCATTCGGTGTCACCACATAGTGTGCACTCAATGCATCTATGGCTTTCTGGTATTCCTCCTTCCTTCCAGTATTCAAAAGCGTCTTAAAAGTTTCCCAAACTGCGGGTCCTTCGGTGAAGAGAAGTAACGCCCTCCGCTGCGCTTTCTGTTCCGCCGTACTGCTATCGAGAAATAGGCCACGACTGTCGGCGTAGGCTTCAAATTCTTCCAGCCATGCCTTCCACTTCACACTCAGTACTTGCATCACCCGTCGGGTCAAAATGAGGAACACCTCGAAGTACTAGAAATTCAGCTCCTCTGACTGCCATGAAGAAAACATTCCTGCTCAAAGTCACCGATTCAAAATCCAAAATGTTTATCCTCGTCGCCAATGTCACATTTGTGGCCCGAAATGTGAAATTAATAACACTATCACTGCATGCTTTACCAGTTGAACATCTCCGTGTCTTTATTTTCCTGCTTCCCTTATTTCATCATCCTGCACCTTTCACCTCCAGTGCATACCATCTGACTTCCGGTCAGGTTAATACATCTCATGCATATTCATTATCATGACAGTTGCCTGAAGTGTAAAGTTCACTATTGAGTCTGGAAGGCACATCCAGAAGTTCTCGACAGATGAGTCAGAATGAGGGTGAAATGGAGAATTAAGTGGCAGACAAAAAGATCTGGGTCCTATGGAGGTGCTCCACAAAGCATCATTCCCTTCGTTGCAAAAAAGACCAGATTTTGCAACATATAGATAATGATTGTTTGCTTTCCCACGCTGCAGTAATTCTGCAGAACAAATGTGTAGTTTTTAATTCTGCAGAACAAATGCGATGTTTTTAACATTAGTTTCCTAGAGGTATATAGTACAGAAACAAGCCCTTCAGCCCAACTCATCCATAACAGCCTATTTGCCTGCACATCCTGTATGATGGTTCAAGAGTCCAGGACAAGAGGGTATAACTTCAAGATTGGATGGGTGTTCGCTTAGAACAGAGATGCAGAGGAATTTCTTCAGCCAGGTTGCAATAAATCTGTGGCATTTGTTGCCACAGGCAGTTGTGGAGGCCAGGTCATTGGATGCATTTAAGACAGAGGTTATTGATTTAACCAGGGCATCAAACATTATGGGGAGAAGGCCAGGCAGTGGAGCTGAGTGGCGAAATGGATCAACTTGTGACTAAATAGCAGGGCAGACTTGATGGGTTGAATAGCATATTTCTGCTCCGATGTCTTATGAACTTGTATCCCTTGAATCCCTTCCTATCCATGTACTTGTCCAAATGCCTTTCTGCCCCTTCCCTTCTGTATCACATTTCCTTACACTGAGAGAAAAATGAAGCAAATCCCAGCTCTCATCCAATCTCACACCAAAGTGGCCACTGTTCCAATGTGAGCAGTTTTTCTTTCTTTCTTTTTAAAATATTTTTATTTATTTTAATAAAGGATTAATACAAACAAAAAGGGTACAATTCAATAAGATGATATGGACAACAGCACAAAATAAGATATTCTGTATAACACTAACATAAACTGTAAATCATATCCATAATTCATATTCTAAATGTTTTTATATTTAAAAAAACTTTAATAATGCAAAAAAAAAGTAAACGATAAAAACTCAAACCATTTATCCAATCATGTTGCCAGATGCTATATTGGAAGATAAATAAAGGTAGAAAAAATATAATATGGAGAATGTGGAAAAGATACAAGTCAGACAATTTAATTACATTGAAGTGAAATTACAAAGTAAGATAGTGAGTCATAAATGACCCCCATACTTCTGGAATCTCATATCTGAATTATTAACTGAATAATGAATCTTTTCCATATTCAAATAGGACATGATATCACGCAACCACTGATCATGAATAGGTGGGCAGCATCCATTTAAGTAAAATCACATGCCTCACCAAAAAAGAAGCAAAATAAATGGCGCGACTCTGAATCAAAGGATTCAGAGTTAAATCTACATTAAAATTTTTTGACAAAGTATGAAAAACTGCTCTCCACTATTTTTCTAGACTAGGACAAGTCCAGAACATATGAATTAATGACACTTTTCAGCTTTTACACCTGTCACACCAGGGACTCTTATCGGAATGAAAGTGAGACAATTTAACCTTAGACAAATGTGATCTATGTACCACTGATTTGTAATAAACCATGTCGAGCACATAATGAAGAGCTATTAACCAACTTAAGAATTGTCCCAGTCCACATCCGATATAGTCAAATTTAAATCCTGTTCCCAAGCATTTTTAATTTTAACTAATGAAGTTGATTTTAAACATAACAATTTCTTGTAAATAATAGATATTAATTCCTTATGAGAAGGTACTAAGCTTAAAAAAAAATTCATCTATAAATTTTGATTCAGACTCTCGGAAAAATTAGATACTTGTGATCCAAGAAAACGCCAGACTTGCAAATATCTGAAAAACTGAGATTTGGGCAAGTTAAATATAGCAGTAAGAGGCTCAAATTATGCAAAACACCCATCCTCTCCATACCATGTCTGCAAAATAGCATCATGTAATGAGGGTTTAAAAATGATTGGATACGATAAGGCTCGAGAGAGAAAAATTATGAAGTGCAAAATGCTTTCTAAATTGTGGCCAAATTCTCAAGAATATTTAACAATTGGATTATCTGTTAACTTGGTTGAGAATGGAAGTGAAGAGCCAAGAACTGCTGATAAAGAACATTTTGGGGGGGGGGGGGGTCGGGGGGGGTCAGTGGTTTTGTCAGCTATTTAACCTTGGAACATGGCTCAGCTGCACCCCCTTTGTACAACCCCCCCACAACTGGACAGCTTCCTGCTGAGGGATCACCTTTAATCATATAGATTAGGAATCTTGGCTATGTCTACTGGCTCACCAGCTACATGAAATAATTAGAACAAATTTCTCAAAACTGATTACATTTCACAAAACTATAATGACTAGGTTTGCTTCTGTTCAATTTTCCCAAATGATCAGTTATTTCCCTCTTCGATTATTGGCTCTCGTACTTTGCCAGCAAACTAAATAAATATCTAGTTCCCCTCTTTCTCTCTCCTTGCTCTCTCTCTACTTCCCCTCTTTCTCTCTCCTTGCTCTCTCTCTACTTCCCCTCTTTCTCTCTCCTTGCTCTCTCTCTACTTCCCCTCTTTCTCTCTCCTTGCTCTCTCTCGAGTTCCCCTCTTTCTCTCTCCTTGTTCTCTCTCGAGTTCCCCTCTTTCTCTCTCCTTGCTCTCTCTACTTCCCCTCTTTCTCTCGAGTTCCCCTCTTTCTCTCTCGAGTTCCCCTCTTTCTCTCTCGAGTTCCCCTCTTTCTCTCTCGAGTTCCCCTCTTTCTCTCTCGAGTTCCCCTCTTTCTCTCTCGAGTTCCCCTCTTTCTCTCTCGAGTTCCCCTCTTTCTCTCTCGAGTTCCCCTCTTTCTCTCTCGAGTTCCCCTCTTTCTCTCTCGAGTTCCCCTCTTTCTCTCTCGAGTTCCCCTCTTTCTCTCTCGAGTTCCCCTCTTTCTCTCTCGAGTTCCCCTCTTTCTCTCTCGAGTTCCCCTCTTTCTCTCTCGAGTTCCCCTCTTTCTCTCTCGAGTTCCCCTCTTTCTCTCTCGAGTTCCCCTCTTTCTCTCTCGAGTTCCCCTCTTTCTCTCTCGAGTTCCCCTCTTTCTCTCTCGAGTTCCCCTCTTTCTCTCTCGAGTTCCCCTCTTTCTCTCTCGAGTTCCCCTCTTTCTCTCTCGAGTTCCCCTCTCTCTCTCCTTGCTCTCTCTCGAGTTCCCCTCTCTCTCTCCTTGCTCTCTCTCGAGTTCCCCTCTTTCTCTCTCCTTGCTCTCTCTCGAGTTCCCCTCTTTCTCTCTCCTTGCTCTCTCTCGAGTTCCCCTCTTTCTCTCTCCTTGCTCTCTCTCGAGTTCCCCTCTTTCTCTCTCCTTGCTCTCTCTCGAGTTCCCCTCTTTCTCTCTCCTTGCTCTCTCTACTTCCCCACTTTCTCTCGAGTTCCCCTTTTTCTCTCTCGAGTTCCCCTCTTTCTCTCTCGAGTTCCCCTCTTTCTCTCTCGAGTTCCCCTCTTTCTCTCTCGAGTTCCCCTCTTTCTCTCTCGAGTTCCCCTCTTTCTCTCTCGAGTTCCCCTCTTTCTCTCTCGAGTTCCCCTCTTTCTCTCTCGAGTTCCCCTCTTTCTCTCTCGAGTTCCCCTCTTTCTCTCTCGAGTTCCCCTCTTTCTCTCTCGAGTTCCCCTCTTTCTCTCTCGAGTTCCCCTCTTTCTCTCTCGAGTTCCCCTCTTTCTCTCTCGAGTTCCCCTCTTTCTCTCTCGAGTTCCCCTCTTTCTCTCTCGAGTTCCCCTCTTTCTCTTTCGAGTTCCCCTCTTTCTCTCTCGAGTTCCCCTCTTTCTCTCTCGAGTTCCCCTCTTTCTCTCTCGAGTTCCCCTCTTTCTCTCTCGAGTTCCCCTCTTTCTCTCTCGAGTTCCCCTCTTTCTCTCTCGAGTTCCCCTCTTTCTCTCTCGAGTTCCCCTCTCTCTCTCCTTGCTCTCTCTCGAGTTCCCCTCTTTCTCTCTCGAGTTCCCCTCTTTCTCTCTCGATTTCCCCTCTCTCTCTCCTTGCTCTCTCTCGAGTTCCCCTCTTTCTCTCTCCTTGCTCTCTCTCGAGTTCCCCTCTTTCTCTCTCCTTGCTCTCTCTACTTCCCCTCTTTCTCTCGAGTTCCCCTCTTTCTCTCTCGAGTTCCCCTCTTTCTCTCTCGAGTTCCCCTCTTTCTCTCTCGAGTTCCCCTCTTTCTCTCTCGAGTTCCCCTCTTTCTCTCTCGAGTTCCCCTCTTTCTCTCTCGAGTTCCCCTCTTTCTCTCTCGAGTTCCCCTCTTTCTCTCTCGAGTTCCCCTCTTTCTCTCTCGAGTTCCCCTCTTTCTCTCTCGAGTTCCCCTCTTTCTCTCTCGAGTTCCCCTCTTTCTCTCTCGAGTTCCCCTCTTTCTCTCTCGAGTTCCCCTCTTTCTCTCTCGAGTTCCCCTCTTTCTCTCTCGTTCCCCTCTCTCTCTCCTTGCTCTCTCTCGAGTTCCCTTCTCTCTCTCCTTGCTCTCTCTCGAGTTCCCCTCTTTCTCTCTCCTTGCGCGCTCTCTCGAGTTCCCCTCTTTCTCTCTCCTTGCGCGCTCTCTCGAGTACCCCTCTTTCTCTCTCCTTGCTCTCTCTCGAGTTCCCCTCTTTCTCTCTCCTTGCTCTCTCTCGAGTTCCCCTCTTTCTCTCTCCTTGCTCTCTCTCGAGTTCCCCTCTTTCTCTCTCCTTGCTCTCTCTCGAGTTCCCCTCTTTCTCTCTCCTTGCTCTCTCTCGAGTTCCCCTCTTTCTCTCTCCTTGCTCTCTCTCGAGTTCCCCTCTTTCTCTCTCCTTGCTCTCTCTCGAGTTCCCTTTCTCTCTCCTTGCTCTCTCTACTTCCCCTCTTTCTCTCGAGTTCCCCTCTTTCTCTCTCGAGTTCCCCTCTTTCTCTCTCGAGTTCCCCTCTTTCTCTCTCGAGTTCCCCTCTTTCTCTCTCGAGTTCCCCTCTTTCTCTCTCGAGTTCCCCTCTTTCTCTCTCGAGTTCCTCTCTTTCTCTCTCGAGTTCCCCTCTTTCTCTCTCGAGTTCCCCTCTTTCTCTCTCGAGTTCCCCTCTTTCTCTCTCGAGTTCCCCTCTTTCTCTCTCGAGTTCCCCTCTTTCTCTCTCGAGTTCCCCTCTTTCTCTCTCGAGTTCCCCTCTTTCTCTCTCGAGTTCCCCTCTTTCTCTCTCGAGTTCCCCTCTTTCTCTCTCGAGTTCCCCTCTTTCTCTCTCGTTCCCCTCTCTCTCTCCTTGCTCTCTCTCGAGTTCCCCTCTTTTTCTCTCCTTGCGCGCTCTCTCGAGTTCCCCTCTTTCTCTCTCCTTGCGCTCTCTCGAGTTCCCCTCTTTCTCTCTCCTTGCTCTCTCTCGAGTTCCCCTCTTTCTCTCTCCTTGCTCTCTCTCGAGTTCCCCTCTTTCTCTCTCCTTGCTCTCTCTCGAGTTCCCCTCTTTCTCTCTTCTTGCTCTCTCTCGAGTTCCCCTCTTTCTCTCTCCTTGCGCGCTCTCTCGAGTTCCCCTCTTTCTCTCTCCTTGCTCTCTCTCTCTCGAGTTCCCCTCTTTCTCTCTCCTTTCTCTCTCCTTGCTCTCTCTCGAGTTCCCCTCTTTCTCTCTCCTTGCTCTCTCTCGAGTTCCCCTCTTTCTCTCTCCTTGCTCTCTCTCGAGTTCCCCTCTTTCTCTCTCCTTGCTCTCTCTCGAGTTCCCCTCTTTCTCTCTCCTTGCTCTCTCTCTCGAGTTCCCCTCTTTCTCTCTCCTTGCTCTCTCTCGAGTTCCCCTCTTTCTCTCTCCTTGCGCGCTCTCTCGAGTTCCCCTCTTTCTCTCTCCTTGCTCTCTCTCGAGTTCCCCTCTTTCTCTCTCCTTGCTCTCTCTCTCTCGAGTTCCCCTCTTTTCTCTCCTTGCGCTCTCTCTCGACTTCCCCTCTTTCTCTCTCCTTGCGCTCTCTCCCGACTTCCCCTCTTTCTCTCTCCTTGCGCTCTCTCTCGACTTCCCCTCTTTCTCTCTCCTTGCGCGCTCTCTAGCTCCCCTCTTTCTCTCTCCTTGCGCGCTCTCTCGACTTCCCCTCTTTCTCTCTCCTTGCGCTCTCTCTCGACTTCCCCTCTTTCTCTCTCCTTGCGCTCTCTCTCGACTTCCCCTCTTTCTCTCTCCTTGCGCTCTCTCTCGACTTCCCCTCTTTCTCTCTCCTTGCGCTCTCTCTCGACTTCCCCTCTTTCTCTCTCCTTGCGCTCTCTCTCGAGTACCCCTCTTTCTCTCTCCTTGCGCTCTCTCTCGACTTCCGCTCTTTCTCTCTCCTTGCGCTCTCTCTCGACTTCCCCTCTTTCTCTCTCCCTCGCTGTTTTCCATTCTCCTCAAGATTTGGAAAATTTCATCTAATGGCCTGCAGCCACTTCCATTTAACCCCTTTAAAGCAGGCCATGGGGTCCAGGTGATTCATCAACCTTTAACCCCATTGATTTCTTTAATACTTTATCCCTTGTGATTGAGATTTTTAATGTCCCTCTCTATTATTTGAAATTACGCTAATTGTGATCTTGGGGATAGTTGCGGTGTCGTCTGCTGTAAGCACTGATACAAAGAATCAATTTAAGGTATCTGCCTCTTTTCTCCATAAATAATTCACCATCCTCCTCCAGATGTCCCACTCCTTCCTTGACTGTCTACTTCCTACTTTTCTATCCATAGAAACTCAAACAGTTTGCTTTAATGTTACCTTGAAATTTTCCCTCAGAATCCATGTTCTCCCTTCTATGGTTTTTTTTTGTCTTGCAATGATGATTCTAAAAGCTTCTCGATCCTATCTTTGTTATTAACTTATTATTGCAAATCCTACTTGCATTCAAGTAGAGAGGCTTAAGCCTTAATTTTTTTTTTACACATCTCGATTTGCCCTGTGCTGCAATCTTTGCTGACATTTTCAGCCCCAAAGTCCAAGATGATTGAGAATAACTGCAACATTCCTTCCTGGCATCTAGTCATTTCCCCACCATCACTGCATCTGAAATCGCCAACATGGTTCTGGACCAGGAACATTCTGATTGATGCAGCTCATTTCCATGTCGCATCAAATGCAGGTGATTTTACCTCAGCTGGAGGGGAAGTTCCCAGGAGTTGCAGGAATGTCCATTTTAAGCTCCATGCAATATTACGCTCCATCAACTAATTAAAGCCATCCTCACTGGGACTCAGCACCCTTCTCTGTCACTGAATTCTGGGCTTTCTAACTGAAAGACCGTAGCCTTTATTGAGTTGGCAGCAAAACAACGAGCATCCCACCCGTCGATGGGACTTACGAGGAAAATTGTCTAAAAAGGGCTTGCAAAGTTAGGGAGGACCCTTTTGCAGCATTCTCTAGCTACTCCCATCGATTTTAATGTAGAGAAGTATCAGAGCCAGGACCACCAAGCTGAGGAACAGCTTCTTCCCACTGGCAGTGAGAATGCTGAATGATGACTGAAAACAATTCTCTGGGACTCTGCTATTTATTAAGAATATGTATTGTTTGTCTGCATGTGTGTTCTGTCTGTACATGGGCTTTGAACGGTTCTTCACTGTGGGCCAGAGTATGTTGTTTTATCAAGTTGCAGTGGTACATTTGGAAGACAAATAAACGTGAACTTAAAAGGCAAGGTGCAATGGTCGCACCTCACTCTTTCTTTGAAGGGAAAGCCTCATGATGGCCTCATCCAGATAGATTTTGTATGTAGTGGGGGGGGGGGGGAGGGGGGGGGCTTGCAAACTTCACTATCCTTTGAAGGAGCATGTTCTTTGACGTTTCATCTTGTCAGTTTCACGATGGTCAGGTTCAACGAAAATTGCCTCCAATATTCTGGTTCTCTCTAATGAAAAAGCACTTTAGATTCCTGTAGTAGTGTAGAATTATTTTCAATTCACAGCACATTCGGAGTTGATAAATAATCAGATAAGGCAGGTATTAATGTAAACGGTGCATAACCAACTTCAGAAAATACCGATAGTGTTCTGAAATACTTTAAGTATTGTCAACATACGGTGAGTTTTGTAAAGAATGCACAATATTTTGAAAGGTAAAAAAGAGGAAAAAACAGTGTTTGACAGAGGAGGAATAAACATTGTATATTTCACAATGACATTGCCCCTGAACAAAATCATTGCTAGAAAGATATAGCCACATATGGAAATAGGCTTGGTGCGATAAGATTCACATTCATGTCGCTGTGCAGCATGGTGGCAGCCTGATAAAGAATCCTTAGATGGACGGGCAAACAGTTTTCAGAATGCACTGCTTTTCTAAATACTGTTTAAGTGTCAGTGTGCTCCCTATAAGACTCCGATTTGATTAGACAAAAATCAGTAAATAGCTTAAATTCTTCCTTTTATCTTCTTTTAAATTCCCCGTGTTTCCTTTTCCCTTTTCTACATGGATTCTGGAATTGCTATATATTTTCAGTCTTGTTAATATTGATATGTATCTCGATTTAATTATTTATTTTCTTTAAAGATCGCACCTCACTCTTTCTATGAAGGGAAAGCCTCATGATGGCCTTATCCAGATAGATTTTATATGTAGTGGGGGGGGGGGGGGTTGCGAACTTCACTATCCTTTGAAGGAGCATGTTATTTGACCTAGTCACTCTCTAGGTAATACTTCCCCCAATCCTCCCACCTACTCTTTTCTATATCGTCTCGCCATCAACCTCCCTGTTCAGGGAAAACTTCCTGTTAACTTTATCATGGCACATCATAATTTTATACACCATAATTTCCTAGCAATCCCCTCTACTCCAGAAGAGCAATCTTTCCTCAGGTTGAATTTTCCAGTTCGTATATCCCTCTGTATCTAACTCATCCTTTTCATAAAGTGGTGACCAGAACTGTAACTAATTACAGCCTAACACAGAAGCAACATTCTATAGATGCTGGCAACCTGAAAGTAAAAAGGGGAAATCTTCAGGCAGCAACTGCAGAGACTGAAACTGCAGAGACTGAAACTGCAGAGACTGAAACTGCAGAGACTGAAACTGCAGAGACATTTCCGGTCAATGACTTTTCAATCCTATCATGCTCTTCCTGTTCTTGTACTTTATCCTCACCAAAATGGTATATTCACCCATTTATAGATCATGGATAAAACACAGGATTCTGTTGACACTGTGGTTAAGTGAAAAAAACACACAAATGCTGGAGAAACTCAGCAGGTCAAACAGTGGCTTTATGTAGCAAAGGTAGATACATCACCAACGTTTCAGGCTTGAGCCCTTCATCAAGGTGTGGGGGAACATGCGAGATGTCTGACCAAAAAAGTGAGGGGTGGGGGGGTGTTGGTGAGGGTGGGAGATGATAAGTGAGGGGGGAGGAGTCCAGGCTGGGTGGAGAGAGAAAGGAAGTAGGAACTAGAATAACTAGTTAAGATGGGGGGGGTGGCAGGAAGCAAGCTGATTAGTGAATGCAGTGAACTCAGTGTTCATGCCCTGGGGTTGGAGCATACCCAGATGAAAAATGAGGTGTTGTTCCTTCAATTTGCAGGTGGTCAGGGTGGGGTAATGTGAAAGGCCATGGACAGACATGTGACCTTGAGGGTGTGACTCAGAATTGAAATGGAGGTCGCTTTTGTTGCGGATGGAGAGGAGGTGCTGGTGCTGGGTGAAGCTATCTCCTAATCTGCGACCAGTCTGTCCAATGTTATAGATCATTATTATTTATAATCACACTACACTTTACAATCACTTATAAAGGTCCTGTGCTCATTAACACCAAGCTCTGGAGCTTCCACTACACTTTTAAATATCCAATCATTTTGTATACCTTTGCTTTTTTGTTTCTTGCTTCTGGCCTCCCCAAATATATGACCTCTATCCTTGGATTGAATTCCACCTGTCCCATTTATGGCTCTTGAAGGTTCATATTTCACTATTTCAGTGATCATCATCCAGTGCTGTGTGTATTCCGCCCCCCCCCCCCAATCTCTCATTCTATCAGAATGACCTCCAATGAGAACATCTCAAAATTCTCTTTCCACCCACAGTTGTCAGAAACCAGGACTAAATTCTCTCACCAAGTCAATCTCTACCTTTCCCTTCTATTTCTTCTCCAAAGATCTGACTGGTCCACTCCTCCCCAAGAATCCTATCGCTTTTCCAGGGTCTCTTCTGCCCACCTCCAAGGCTTGATGTTATTCTCTTATCAGGAGTCCCCTACAGGCCAACAAGAAGTGTTCCCTTCAATCATGCCCGCCTACTTCAATGGATGTGAAAATCACCATCAATTGGCACATTTATGGTCCTTCATTCCTCAAGCTTCACACAGAGTTTTCTCTGATCCGACTACAGTGCATGACTGATTATTATTAACGTGCCTGTTCTCAGAAAGTTACCACTACTTTAGCCTGCAGCAGGTGAAAGGGTTGTGCTGGAGATATGTCCATGTCTTACTTCCAAAATGCATACTCCAAATGGACAGGTCCAGCTATTGCTCAAACAGAGTTACCACTCAGATTATTTTTGACTGACCTACAATGGAAATGTCTCACTGAAATCGGTAACATCCCAGTAGCATTACAGTTTCATGTAGATTTTCCCAGAGGATCAGAGCTTCTGACAATCTCTAATTGATGAACAATTGGGGCTTTAATGAGACAAAATATAATTTAATCGTCAGTCACTATGGAAGCAACCACTAAAGGGATTCTATGATCACATATGCAAATGCACGCAGAAATATTACTGGATGAGAACACCTAATAGCTTGTGGCAATTGAACATTCTAATGTAAGTTTGGCCATCTCTTCATTTCACCCCCTTTCCTCCTTTTTCTGTCCTTCAGTCTCCATTTCTCATTTCACCTTTTCTCTTCCTTCAGCTCTTGTATTTTTCTTGGCATTTTGCTTTATCTTGAAGGGGGAGGGGGTCATGATTTATCATCTTTCCATGTGGCGGGTCATTGCAGTGCTTTGCAGGATGGGGATTTTATCTCTCCCCTTTGATGACTGCCAGGACAATGACTCAGCTCATGCCACACCATCCTTTCCACTTGCCACAGTGCTGAAGATAACACTCTGATCTGGCCACAAAGAAGTGCCAGCTCTCCTCAAAAATAACAAATGCCACATTGATCACACAATCGCCTCCATCTACTGTAGACAAAGGCTTCTGGATATAGAATGGGAAGCAGAGAATGAACAAAGTGAAAAATTATTGAAATGAGGCATTTGCCGGAATTCTTGCGACAACTTTCGGCTTGCCTTTCATGGAGAAGTTCAGCAAGGACATTAAAAATACATTCATCAGAGGAAAAGCACCAGTTAATTATGGTGGCAGAGATTGAGTTCTGACCCCTTCTTCTTAAGGGAGAAGAGCACCTCCAAACTCCCCACCACACTAGCATGGCCAAGGTTCACTAAGCATGTAGAGCACTCGGCCCAGAGGGTGCAGTCTGTAGCAAAAGTTCGCTGCAGGTGAGAGAGTGGCAGCACAAGAGCACTGTTGGTTAAGTTTATTTTTGTTCCTGGGCCCAGCAGAGAATTGGAGAGGTTGGTGTTTGAGTTGTCATTACTAGGTGCCTGAGCTGTCTAATTTGCAGGCATCACTGCTACTTGTCAATGTATTTCTTTGGCTTTGCAGTGGTAACTAGAAAAGTGGGGTCCAAATAATGGAGCAAGGATGATGGTATGTACCTCACTGTGCAGTTCTTGCTTGTTTTTAGCTGCTAACTACCAGTACAGCAGTAATATCACCGTTTGGGCACTGTCACTGTTTAAATGGTTTCCAGCACTAAATTGGAATTCAAGCAAATTATAAATCTGTGCAGCACATAAAGATACTGTATAATGATCTTATTACAATAGTATCATTGATATTTTGAGCTTCTCTGGACCTGAACCCATTACTTATACAACCCATTTCCCAATTGCCCCTTCTTTCCAACTTCCTCCTCTCCCTGCAGCATCATTATACCTCTATTGAGTTCTCTCCTCCTGACAACTCGTACACCTTCACTCTCCACTCATTCACTGGGCCTCATTTTATTCTCATTGTTTGCCATACTGGCATGGTCTTTTTCTTGGAAAAGCCCATTGCTGGCCATCCAGAGAGCTGGCCATCTCCCCCTTTACACACTAAGTCCTGAAAATTGGCTGTTTTTCCCCTATCGTAGATGCTGGCCGACCTGCTGAGATCTTCCAGCATTTTGGTGTTTTTTTTTGCTCTGAGCTCATAACTCACAGAGCTGGTGTGGTTAGCGTCAGTGACAGGGTTCGAATCCAGTGCTGTCTGTAAGGACATTCTCCCGATGTCTGCATGGGTTTCCTCTTGTTGCTCTGGGTTTCTCTCACCCTTCAAAATGTACCAAGGGTGTAATTAGGTGGCATGGGCTCATGGGCTGAAAGGGCCTGTTACCATGCTGTATGAATTAGAAATTTTAAATTTAGACAAACACAATGGCATTACGGATCGAGCCACTAAAGGTAAAGGTGACATTGCCCAAATATGACAATGTCATAATACATTATAAATCTAACTTTAGGATGAATAAGCTATATTCATCCAGTTATAAAGTGTTTTATTCACTCTGATCTAATTACAGATGTCAGTGATATGGAAAGAGTTTGCAAAAGCTTTTGAAGTAAATATTAAGGATTTTCAACACCAAGGTTAAATGTGAAGAATTGGCTCAGATTATTGCCTGTGAAAAACTTGAATTGGAATGTCTAACTGGAGGACAATGCTCACATGGGTTGGTGGGGGGAGGGTGGCATTTGTGGGGGCTGGTGAGGTGAATGGATGACACAGGGAGAGTTGTCCACCCCCCAGATGAAAGTAAAGGCAAATAGTCACATTAATAAGAAAAGGACTGCATGTACCATACACTGCGTTCATCTTTCATGGTCAAAGGTTTATAAAAGTGATATATTTACATGTCATTATTGTTCACAGAAGACTGTTCTCATGGGCTTATTTTAGTATCCTTTTTGAAAGGTATGGCTGTGAAGAGTATTGCTTACTGCCCTCTCATCTCCCTTCAGTTGCTATCGGAGGCTCACACTGTACCTGTCGGAGCCACGGAGCTGATGAGATGTTGTCAGCCCACGCTGGAGGCGAAATGCTGGCTCCAGATTTATAGTCACTTTCATCACCCAGTCAAGCAGAACGCAGAGGCAATAGTGGTGCATAGTACAGGCAGCAACAAATCTCCCTCTTTCTCCGTACTGCCAAGCATTCCCCATTCAGCAGGGAATTGTCATGCCTGCAAACACTAGCTCAAGGAAGATGGATTTCATTGGAAAACTGATTGATCAGTTCTTTGGCAATAGTCAAATGAAAGCTATTTTGTGGCTCTTCCTATAGTTTGCCCAGAAGTGTTTTTTTTAAACTTGCATTAATCTACAGTATCAACCCCTAGATCACTTTCTTTGTCCATGAATTCAGGATATTCACCAATAAAAGGTAACATCGAGGTGACACAAGATGAGTGTATTAGGGAGTATGTTGCTCTGCTTCCAGCAGAGAATACTTCACTGTGTGCTGTCATGAACTAGGCTTAATAGACACCGAGGAATTAAATGCATGTTCTATTCTTTTTTGTGTTGTTTATTTCATCCTTGGCCCTATCAATAAAATTCTTCAAGGAATATTATGAACAACTCGAAACAAGCAATTCCATATTTTTTATCCATTAAATGACTGCATCGGAGAATCAAGCCTTTATTTTAATAAGCTAAATTTCACCATCCTTTAACTGAGGACACTGTAAGATGCTGTGATGATAAACAGCTGGCACTCACAGCTGTTGTGTGCAACATAGAGCACAAACCCATTTGTACATTGAATAAGTTTCAGCGTTGAGGAACCAGTGTGAGGTCTGGACACACAAAGCCAACGTCTAGGAACTTATGTACTGAATTTACAGACACTAGGGCAAACGGTGGGCAGAAAACTCGCAGGATATCTGAATAACACCAATCTCACTTCTGGACAGCCCATGTCATTACGCACGAATGAAGCTGTTAAATGTCTAAGAGTTCAAGAAACCAAGCAGTAGGTTCCCCTCCTGTTCTCTACTGCCTATTTGTTGAATGTAAAACAAGGGCACTTGTCACTTCATCTTTTCCCTCCCACCATCCTTAAACAAGAATTGTTTTTCAAGATGCAATAATCTCTGTGCTAATACTTACCCGTGATCCTAGTATGGTTTTGTAACTTCTTCCAGATCTCCAGCTGATCAAGTTGACATTGCATCAGTTAGTTCAAGGCCATGTTGCCAAGCCTGATATTGCTCATAACTATTTGAGACCATATCCTTCCGGTTCACCCCATCCACCATTGTGCCCACAAACTTCTGATCACATTTCTGAATAAGATTTTATCAGCATGCGCAGTGGCATGTCACAAAACTGACAGGTACTTCACAGTTGGACTCATGAACTTTTTGACATTTATACTAGTTAAGTGCCTCATTAACTGCATGAGAAGCCACATTACTGCAAACGTGTTGCGATTGGCTGCAGGTTTGCCATTACTGTTAACAAATTTGCTTTCTCCGAAATGTGCCTCTCAAAACCACATTTGAGACTTTTGTTAGTTCTCTACTTGGTGCAATGAAAAATTGGCATTCTTCCCATTTTGCAATGGAATGGGAAAGGCATCTCCAGATGTCTTTTAAAGCGTTGCGCAAGGCATCTGAAAGGCTTATTTAGAGCAGCAGACTTAAACCATTTGCTCAGAACTGACAATATCATCAGAGCTGAAATAAAGCCTCAGCTGGTGAAGTTGTTTGTGACAGTGCCATAGTGTAAGAACTTGGCATGGGTGGGTCTCCCTGGTGCAAAGTAAATCCCCACAAATAGCAACGTGATAATGACCAGATAATCTACTTCAGTTTATTGATTGAGGGGATAAGTATTGCCTAGGTGATGGGGGATGATTTCCCTGCTCTTTTTAAAAACATCAAGGGATGATTTATATTCACCCAAGGAACCAGTTTGGTAACTGCTCTGGGGAAGGATGCACCTCTAACAATCCTGCATCCACTCAGTGCTGCTTCTGAGACACAGTTTGGAGTTTTTGTTTCTGGAAATGTACTTCATCTCTCAACCTTCTGGGTCTCAAAGCAAATTAGTCGTAAATAAAACAACCTCACAGAGAATGTTCTGATGATGAGGTAAGCCAAACTTTTATAAGAGTTGTAATGTCTCTGAAGGGACTCTCTTTTGACTTCTTGGATGAGTGGCATCTTTTTGTGTGTCGTTAGGGCGAATAAAGATGAACAAATCTTGTGCTTTCTGTGCGTGACAATTGAAAAGCCTGAACCTGAAAAGTGCCGAAATGCCTCCAGTTCTCCAGAGGAGACTTCAGGAACATTCACATCCTCGGTGATCACAGGGACCAGCATGTGAGCCCCAAATACAAGGAAGAAGCATTTGCAGCCACGTTCAACAAGGTGCGACAAGCGAACTTCCTCACAGGCCAGTTATCAGCCAATTTGGCTCAAAAGGAAAGTTAATAATAAAGAAACAAGAGGTTGTCTGGTCGAGGTATAAATGAGAAAGTCCAAAATCACCTGTTTGCATTTATGTCTTTGAGGGTGAGCAGATGAAACTAGACTGCCTTCTTTCTCAGGGGCTGTTGTACAGTTTTATGTAATAAGGGAAAACAATGGAAGCAGGTCTCTGAAAAACATAATATTCTTTGGTGACTTGGTTTATTTGATTTCCCCTTACTGCATTATTCAAGTTTTATAATTGATCAATTACCTACCAATGTTAAAAAAAATATGGTGTCAAACAGGTTACTCACATAAAGGAGTAATATTCAAATAGTTATCTGTCCTCAGTAGAAAGTATGAAAGACTAGCCTGGAAATTGTAACATATCTGAAAACACACATTAAAGAGATGCTGTGTGTAATCCTGACCCTGTTTTGAGTGAAGTCTGGCATCAATATCTATTATGCACAATGCCCAAGGTTATCATGTACTGTATTTGAGCTCTTTGCACTAAGAAACACGCTATCTTCACCATACACAATGTCAGGAATATGACTGCAGGTTGGAGGTGCAAGGGGTTGAAGATAATTGTCGAGGAGGATCAGGCAAAGAAAAATCATGGGAAGCAGGGGTAGTCTCATGCTTTGCACACGAGATCAGTCAGGGAGCTAGTGCCAGAAGGGTTTGGGTAGAACCAGTGGGGAGGAGTGATGGGAATGCATGGATGCAATGATCAATGAGATTGTAATTACACAAGGAAATGATCCAGGTGAGGATTAGTCAGACAGATAACCAGGAGGGCTTGGGGACATTGGTATTTAGTGAGAGACCTGACCAGTTTAAACATTTTAAAGAACATACCCAAAAGATGATAAAACCCAGACTCCAGACTATGGCCTAGGTTAGGGAAACTTCTTTAAATATTGCATATACATGTGTAATATTCGGATTTTGTCGACCACTTTTTAGGGTAAAATTTGAGAGGTTAACTATTGCACGCATATTACTTTTGACTGGTAAGTATGCCTCATTCAGGGTGTGAGGAGCTCATATGGGGGCAGGTGGCCAATCTGCAGCTGAGGCATCAGGAGCTCAGACGGGTGGTTGCCCGAGGCATCAGGAGGTCAGATGTGCGTGCAATCGGGGCCGAGGCAAAAGTCCACAGTCATGGTGACGGGAGCTCAGATGGGAGGGCAGTGATCAGGGCATCAGGAGCCCTAGGAGGGTGGCTGGGGCTTTGGGAGCTCGGGTGGGCGGGTGCTTTGGGTGTTGGGACCTCGGATGGGTGGGTGGCTGGGGCCTGGGCAAGAATCCATATTTGGGGTGTCAGGAACTCAGATGGCTGGGTGGCCAGGGGTCGGGAGTTCAGATGGCAGACATCCAGGGCATCAGGAGGTCGGATGGCCAGGAGGCTGAGGCGTCGGGATCTCGGATGGCCTGGCGGCAGGGGCATTGGGAGCTCAGATGTGTGTACAGCCAAGGAGTTGGGAGCTCAGATGGCCGGGGCGTCAGGAGATCAGATCGGCAGGCAGCCAGGACCAAGACGAGAGTCCGCAGTCAGGGCGTCGAGAGCTCGGATTGGCGGGCGACTGGGGCCAAGTCAAGAGTGTGTGGTCGGGGCATGGGGAGCTCCAGTGGCCACGCAGCTAGGGCCTGGATGAGAGATGGCTGTTCGGAGCACAGATGGGTGAGTGGTCAAGGCAAGGGTTCATTATCAGGGTGTTGGGTGTTCAAATGGGCACACAACCGGGGCAAAAAAATAAGGAGGTTTGACTTTTACACATGATATATGGAAAACACCAGATTTTGGGGCCAAAGATAAGGAGGTCGACTTTTATACGGTATCGACAATTGCACCCGTATATCTTTCTTTGGCTTGGCTTCGCGGACGAAGATTTATGGAGGGGGTAAAAGTCCACGTCAGCTGCAGGCTCGTTTGTGGCTGACAAGTCCGATGCGGGACAGGCAGACACGGTTGCAGCGGCTGCAGGGGAAAATTGGTTGGTTGGGGTTGGGTGTTGGGTTTTTCCTCCTTTGCCTTTTGTCAGTGAGGTGGGCTCTGCGGTCTTCTTCAAAGGAGGTTGCTGCCCGCCAAACTGTGAGGCGCCAAGATGCACGGTTTGAGGCGATATCAGCCCACTGGCGGTGGTCAATGTGGCAGGCACCGAGAGATTTCTTTAGGCAGTATATACAGTACCTGAAAATGTATGACCACTGTGCTGAGATTTCTTTCAAAGTTTAAGGCTTGTAGCTTTCACTGGGCTTGATTCAGGTGCTATGTAATTGGAGGGGAGAGCTAGCAGAGCACTGTACACATCCAGTGTCATTGTACTTGTCCAGCAGACTCCACGCATATGATACCAAAGGAGAAAGAAACCCTCACTTTTGGAGGTAGTCTCTGGTGCACTAAGTATTTTGTGCATTAGTGTATAATGTTTATAAAAATTATGTCCCATAGCACATAAAAAGATTGCACTGTACAATAGAATTTCTCAGCATTCAGCTTGAGTTCAGGTCACATAACTGGTTGCATGATTAATTGCTCTTTATGCAAACATGTTTGAGTCAGAAATAGTTTTTTTACATATCAACAGAAACAAACCACTAAAATTTCAGTGACAGATTGAAACAAACTGCCCTGTGGATTTATCTACTAACCTTCAATGTCATAACGTAGCATTATCTAAACCAGGTCGGTGAATATTGTGCAGCTGACAGTAACTTGCGAGATATGACATGAAGATTGTATAACAAGTAAGACAACACTATTATTAAATTCTTGAGAGTCACATAAGCAGTTGTAACGCGATTAGGGAAAAGTAGTCCTGTTTTGAAAATTACTAAAGAAACAGCAGAGGTTAATCAGAGCCAAGAACTCAGCTGGAGAAAAGCAATAATTTGTTTTTTCATCATGTGATATCTGAATTATATCTCTGCTGTCCCAGAACTTATCATTCTAAGTTCCCAATCAGCATTTTCCATCCAGGGAATTTTATTGACATCCGTTTAAAATAATCTCTGTTAAGATTGTGAAAACAATTGAGATAATATGATACATTAATGCAATGCAACCTAGTATGAGAATCACAGATTGGGGAGGGAGCTGCTTTTGAAGGTGTTGAAGTCTTTCCAATATTCAATGATCATTGAGTTTCATGTCACACACAAGGACAATGTACAGATGCAACACCTGATGAGATTGCATTCCTCTTCACATCTGTGATGAAGTTTCACGGAGGTCATTGGCTCTGACTGTACCTCATGAGTGCAATCTGCTCATCTGAGTCCAGGTACTGCAGGCATTTTCAATACACTTGATCTATGACTAACCTTTTATGAACAGGTTGAGCTGGTACAAAGTTATCCAATAAAGCAATGCATTTTTATCAGAAACTTCCTCAGAAATGGAACTTAATGTTGGGATTGTTAAAAACAAGTTATCTTCAGAAAAATGGTTCAAATTGAAGGATACAGCAAGACGTGGTGTCTGAGATTCTGTTAAGTCATTACTTCTGCCGTCTATCCCAATGGAGGCTAAAGATCCTAAAGTAGAATTTGAAAGGGGTATAAGTATCTCCATTCTACCTCAGTGAGAAGCTGGAGGGACTCAGGATGTTAGGCAGAATCCATGAAGACAAACGGCCAGCCAATGCTTCGGTTGGGACATTTTATCGGCGCAAAATGTTGGATGCACATTTGTCTCGGGAATGCTGCCTGACCCACTGAGTCCCTCCAACTTCTCATGTTTGCTCAAGGTCCTAGTATCTGCAGTTCCCTATTCCATCTCAAATTGGGTTCACCAATAATAGGTCATCACTTGGCTCATTATTGATGATTGGGATTTTGCTCTGTACCAATAACATCCACAATTGTATGCATAACTATCAATTCTGTGATTTAATGAATACAAACGACTTTGAGATCTTTCCCCTGGGTATATTGTACAATACAAATTTTTGCATCTTAAATCTGATCTATTGAAACCTCTCAAAGATTACCACAAGCAGAATCGCAGACAAGAGAATAAACTTAGTGCATTTAAAAAATCTCCTTCATTAGCCCACAATAAATTTTATGCATTCCAAATGTTTAATAAATATTAACCTGGGGTTGCGTGATTTGTTTAATTAAATTAATTTAACTTTGTAAAATATCAACTTGGTGTAAAAAAGAACACAGAATTTATCAGACAGTTAACAAAATGTGTGAAACATTTGAATAGACCAAAAAAATGTGGTATAAGGAGGAGTTGCTCATGGAACTCAATGGGTCATTCGGCAGCTGGAGGCAGGACTCGCACCTGAAACACTGACTCTGTTTCCCTCCACGGATGCCACCTGACCCATTGAATTCTTACAGCAATTCGTTTTATCCTCCATATTCCAACAACAGCAGTCTCTTGTGTCTGCAGAACAAAATCCGTGTTCTTCTTCGCAAAACATTTAAACCTGCGGAGGGATCAATTATATCAATGAAATTTGTTTTGTGTTGTGGATAAGTACTACTCCTTGTAAAATATTCTAATGAATGAACCAGCTCACGAGAGGTTTCCACCACATTCTGTGGAGATCTCCATTGAGAGAACTGTAAAATTTACTCAGCTGTCAAAAGCAAATGATGCTTGCATTAAAAAAGGAATTGTTTGTATATTAAACATGTCATATGTATGCAAGATAATTCTGACTGAGGTGCATATCTACAATGGAGATTGTAACTGTAGATGTTTTCATTATATATGTATTTACTCACCCAATTGCTGCATTTCAGATGGAACAATATTGTGTTTTCCCCACTGTTTTACTGTTCCACCGCACATTAGGTTTGATTTACATGCATCTTTCTTTGATATGTTACCTTAGCAACAGTTCTCCTTTGGTTCTCCTTCCTCATAAGATTATCTGAGTGAAGATTGTTTAACTGGTATTATGCTGAGGGAGGGCGATATAATTCTATGCTTACTGTGTGTGCTTACCAATGGGGAGTTGAAAGCATTGCAATTATCTTTGGCTCCTTATGGGCACTGAGAATGAAGTTTCTACACAGTAAATAAATCATCACTCCATCATTGCAAGTGCTATGGTAAAAAGATTATTGATTTGCCAAGGAACTGGAATTCACCCTTTTCTGGTGCATCAAGCTTACATTGTTCATAGCACTAATGGGCATTCCGATTACAAAAGTGGAGGGGGGGGGGGAAATCATGAAAATATTTGGGTGTTTAGCACACATGTTTGAGGGCTAAAACAAGCCCATAGCTGTTCCTTTTTGGCCCTCTGTATAGAGCTTGCAGTTGCCACATTATTGCTCTGTTGACCACTGGGAAAAGAGTTTGGATTAATTTCCCAATGGTTCCTCTATTTTTTTTTGAGGCAATTCCTTTGGGGAAAGAATTGGGAATGTGTTCCATTCCAGATCCATGTGTTCTAAAGTGACAGAAGAAACTAGTATGAGAGTCACAGATTAGGGAGGGAGTTGCTTTTGAAGGTGTTGCAGTCCTTCCAGTATTCAATGATCAATGTGAGTTTCATGTCACACACATATATACAATGTAGAGATGGATTAAACCTCTTACTTGCCAACAGATACATAAGGTCAACCAACTACAAGAGTCAACATTTTAATGACCACAAAAAAAGAGAACAGTATAAAAGGATAGATAAATAAACATTCACTTACAGTTCATGCAAGAAAGAAAAATAATATTTCAGCCATGCATTCAGATCTTTTGGATCCTGGGATAGTTTATGGTTATAGCTAGAGTAGTACTGGGAGCTTCAAGAGCCTGATAGCTGTTGGATAAAACTGTTCTTGAACCCGGATGTTCTAGACTTCTGGCTTCTGTACCTCTGCCTGAAAGGCGTAGTGAGAAGAGATTGCGACCAGGGTGATGGGAGCCCTTTCCGATGTTGGTTGCCCTCTTGAGGTAGCATCTCACAGAGATGCTTTCAATGGATGGGAGTTTCTCTGGAGATGTCCATCCTTCTGAAGACGTAATTGATTCAAGGACTCCCTAAATATTCCTTCTTCATTTAGAGGAGTCGTGTGCCAGGCACTCACACAAACTATAACACACTTTTTTGAGAAAGCTTTGGGAACATTCTTGAATCATTTCCTCCATCCTTCTGGTTCTGTTTTGCTGTGGCAGAATCTTTGTTGCAAGTGGTGGGATCTGCTTATTAGAGCCAATGCCGTGTAATCAGAGCCTTCGTGCTAGGGATGTAAGCCTGGGAGAGGATGTCGACTTAGCTCTGATTGCTTTGCCAGCGAACTTGGAGGATTTTGTGAAAGTGGCATCGCTGATACCTTTCCAGTGTTTTGAGTGGCTGCTGTTTGTACCCCATGTCTCAGAAGCAAGGCCGGGAATCACTTCTTCCTCAGCAGACTGTGCCAGGTTTGAGGTCTTGATCATCGAACACATCCTGCGGGCTTTGCTGTAGTTTCAAAACTGATGCTCACCTCCTCAGATATGTAACTCTCAAAATAAAGAAAAGTGGTCCATGTTCTCCAGAGTCTCATCATGCATCTTTACTGGAAGAAGGCAGGGATTTCAGAGGACCTATGAATTCCTGAGGCACAACATAAGGCCAATTCTCTTGCAAATGACAATGAATGAGCAAATGATGATTGATATAAGTGCACAAAATTGAAGATGCTGGAACCTTGAGTGAGCAAAGAGAGGCTGAAGGGTCTCCACAGGCCAGGCAACATCCAGGGAGAGAAATGGACAATCAATGCTTAAATGGTCCCAATCTGGCAAGTTTATTGACCATCTCCATAAAGGGTCCCGACCCAAATTGTTAACTGACATGGAAGCTTCCTGATCTATTGAGTCCCTGCAGCTTCTCTTTGTTCAGTGATGACTTGGAGCTTAGCTCCCAAACCTGCATATATGCAACTATCGTCTGCCACCGATCTGTGTACAGGGATGGAGACCACACAGGTAGAGGCGAGGTAGATGAGATCAGAACTAGGGGACACAGCCTCAAGATTCAGGGGAGTAGATTTGAGATAGAGATGAGAAAAAACTTTTTCCTAGAGAATAATAAATCTGTGGAATTCTCTACCCAGGGAAGCAGTTGAGGTTGCTTCATTAAACATATTTAAGGTTCAGTTAGATTTTTACATAAAATAGGAATTAAGGGATATGGGGAAAAGGCAGGTAGGTGGAGTTGAGTCAATGATCAGATCTGCCTTGATCTTATTGAATGGTGGAGCAGGCTCGATGGGCCAGATGGCTGACCCCTGCTCCTATTTCTTATATTCCTATGTTAGTAGCATCTCCATGCTGTGAGATGTGGATGTGCATGAGAGTGAAATAAACTAGAAGTTTGATGTGAGTCCTGACAAATGGAGATGTTTGTGGCATGAGTAATGGAATTCTAGTGATCTAATGGTCTGGAGAGTGTGACAATTCCTTGCGCCCAACATCAGACCATCTTGAAGCACGAAGGCCAGTCTTCAGTGTCTCCCAGGCCTGTCTAAGCTCAATGTCTGCCAACACCTGCGCCAGCCCTTTTGTACCTCCCCTTTAAGGAGCATAGGCTGACTTTAAGTGGCAGCAGTCACGTGACCTTAGCACCTATTGAGGGAAGGAACCAACAAGCAGCCCCATCAGCATCAGCTGAAGCAAGTGGACGTGAAGTGAAAAGGAAAGATCTTCATATATATACACACATACACTGCACCCTTCAAGTATATTTCAGTCACTACAAAAGGAGTTTGCACCTAATGAAGTATTTTTGAAGAATTGTCACTTTGTGTTTAGCTCTTCATTCGCTTCTTTACAATTGGAGTGGGGTGCAACTGGTCAGTACCAGCAGCTGATGACAATTCCTGGTGGCCTGTAGCATTCACTTATTTGCTCTCAATATACAGTAGCAGTCATAGTGAGCAAGAGGCTAGAGATGAGCCCGCATTCTGATTTCCCCCTGAAGCTTCTTGTGTTATTGGAAGTAATTCTATTATTGTTTACCTTTGCAAGAATGTACTACACACTGGCATGTCAAATATGAGCATTATGGGGGTTTAGTTTAGATAATACAACCAAAAAAAATCTGAAAATCTAGGCATTTTGAAACATTTGAATTTTGTTTCTATTTCAATTTCAACTTGTACATGAGGAGACTGCTTAAGGCGCCTACTAATTGCTCTTTTTCTTGGTATTACATTCATAGAAAGAAGTCATCGCAGATGGTGTCTGAATAAAGCAAGCAAATTATTATTTTAATCAAGTATTTGTTCGATATTTCTATTTGAAGAAGCAACAGGGAGCCAGCGTTGATTTTTTTTTTCCCATTTCCCCTGTAGACCTCAGTTGTTTTACCCAGACAGTTAACACTGATACCTCAGAGGCTTACATTTGGCACAGATCTACATGAGCCTGAGGTTCTGTAAGCTTTAGAAGAAAAGGGGATTTTGAAAGTGCCATTCTCTTAGTAAGATTAAGACCATTTTCAAAGGAAAAAGGTGATTTAATAAATTTATTTTGATGTTCAACGACATTAGCAGGTACCCAGTGCCAATTGTTTTCCCAAAGGTAGTGGCAGAGCAAGCCTCGCTGTAATAAATCACCTTCCTTGTCCATGTCAAAGAGACCAAAGTTCTTTAAACCCAAAGAATTACTTTTGAAGTATTGCCTCTGTTACTGTGTAATAATTCTTGCCTTTCCCCTGTTTTCAACTGAGCTGAAGCAGAGTTAGGGAGGACTTCTGGTCTCAGCCACAACCTGAAACCAGCCTACATTTAAACAATTTATAGAGGCATGTGCCTTTCTCTTATTTTTTTCTCTCTATTAGAACTCACAAATCTACAGAAAAGCACAAGCCCTTTGGTCTACAGTGTTGTACTGACCAGATAACCTACTCTAACAACTGCCTAGAATTTCGATATAATCCTCCATTTTTCTCAATTCCATATCTAACTTAAAGGTGCTTAAAAGAGCCTATTGCACCTGCCTCTATCACGTTGCTGGCAGTGCACTCCATGCATCCACCACCCTCCGTGTGAATAACTTACCTCTTGCATCTCCCATGTTCTTACTGCCAAGTTCCTTAAAACTATGCTCCCTCATGTTTGCCATTTCAGCCAAGGGAAAAAGCCTCTGGCCATCCACACAATCAATGACTCTCATCATCTTACACACCTCATCCTCCATAGCTCCAAGGAGAAAAGACCAAGTTCACTCAGCTTATACTCATAAGGCATGTAGTGTACTCCAATCCAGGCAACAATCTTGTGAATCCCCTCTCCATCCACACCCTTTCTGTAGCAAGGTGACAAAAACTCAACACAATATTCCAAGTGGGTCTATTCCTGCAGCAGTTACTCCACTGATCCCACATACATACTAAAATATTATTAAGGATAATATTTCCAGTACAAAATAGTGCATTTTCCTTGTGTGGCTGGATATAATTTATTTCATAACATACCAAAAAGCAGGGTGATATCAATGATTTTTCAGCTTGCCAGTTGTCATTGAGTTCTTTACAGACTCAATAGTTCGTTACCATCTTAAGATAAAGTGAAAGCAATTTTTGTATAGTATTTTTTAAAAGTGCTATTGCATTTATAGAATGTGCACACAGCAGTGGGCCAGATATCAAATAACAAGAAGCAATGTGGGGAAAAAGACTAGGCCTTATCCCCCAACAATTTCTACATGTAAACCATTGAAAACAAGCTTGCTGGATGCATCACAGTATGACATGGGAACAGCTCACCTCAAGATCAAAAGAAGTTACAAAAGATAGCCAACGCAGATCAGACTACCCTGCCCTCTGTGGATTCCATCTACAACTCCTTCTGCATAGGAAAAGTAGTTGACATACTGAATGGTCCATCACACCCTGGACACGCTCTTCTCCCTCCTCCCATGGGAAAGTGTGCAGCAACAAGCTTAAAGACAGCTGGTACCCTGCAACCATCAGGCTTCTGAATTAACCCCATAACAATGTTAACATGCTGCCCTTGCTAGGTGCTCGTTAACTTCCTTTCATTGGAATCCCATGTTCTATAAATTGTGCTCTTTACGCAGCTGTATGTAATGTTAAGCTGTTCAGATAAGAACCCCATTTCACTGTATTGGGTACTTTGTGATAAATAGCATGCTTGGACATTCTTGGTCATGTGGATATTTTAGTTTTAAAACAACCTAAAAGTCAGTGTTATAGTATAAAGTTACTTGCTTGGTTGATACTTATCATCAGTTGCGTTATTTCAATGTTAATGATGAGCTATCCTGGCACCGTGGAGGAACACAAATATTCTAAGCCATTTGGCACATGCTACCAAATTGCTTTTATGAGGAAATGCTTCTTTTCTGAAGACTTCCATTGGGCTCGTTATTACTGAAACTGTAGCTAATTAAAGAGAAAGCACATGATAATGCAGTTCTCAAGAAAAGAGAAAGCACATGATGATGCAGTTCTCAAGAAAAGAGAAAACACATGATGATGCAGTTCTCAAGAAAAGAGAAAGCACATGATGATGAACAAGGAATGCACACGCACAGCATTCTTATCACTGAGTTTGGAAGATGAAGCGCTTTGCTGATCGTGCCAAATGATCAACTTTCCAAAGAAATTTCAGGACAACTTAATCTACTTGAAATCACTGATGTTGGGGAATGTTGTCATTGATACCATCCGGGTTACACAATTTGACCCCATCAATTAACCTCCCTTCAGTTAAAGCAAGCATTTGTGCCTAGACTGCAGCATTTTGACTTAGAAGATTCCGATAGCACTTGATCTCCTTTCAGTGTCCTTTGCAATGACCCACTTCACCATTAGCCACAGTTCATGTTGCCCGATCCTGAACAAGTATTGTCATTTGCACAATGATTCTTATGGGTCAAAATTATGTCACCTTGATTTTTTTTTTCTCTCTCTCATCCTGTGCAATAAATGTTGTGGGGACTTTAACCCTCCTGGTTACCTGCATCTGGCATCTCTGAAATCTAAAGATAACTGAAAGAGCTTCTGTGAGTGCTTCTAACCCACGACCATCTCACAGCAGTGTTCGTGAGAGATGCTTCCGACCTGTGCACACTTGCGTGCTTCCCAATGAATGCTAGCAGACAGTCTCATGAGACACTCACTCAGGACCTTCAGAGGTTAAAGCAGAGGATTGATCTACATGGGGAAGTCTAGCTTTCTGGTATGGGGACAGGAATACCCTGATCATAAAGCCCTCCACATCACAGGCAAAACCCTCCCCACCATCGAGAACATCTACAGGGAACACTGCCATTGGAGAGCAGCAGCAATCATCAAGGATTCACATCCACCAGCGCACACTCTGTTCTCACTGCTAGTTTTCAGATTTATTGTCACAGTACATACATGACATCATATATATCCCTGAGATTCCTTTTTCCTGTGGGCACAGCTGAATTGGTAGTGCAAAAAATAAACTATACACAACGTTAAACATATAAACAGCAAAGAACTCTAAACAAACAGACTGCGATACAGAGAGACCAAAAAGAAAATCAATAAAGTGCACTAGTCCTTAAATGAGTCTCTGATTGAGTTTGTCATTGAGGAGTCTGTGACCATCAGGAAAGAGGTGGAGGTGCCACAAGCCTCACACCAGCAGGTTCGGGAATAGCTGCTACCCCTCCACCATCAGACTCCTCGACAACAGACTCAGTCGGGGACATATTTAACGACTCTTACATTTGCATTTTTTTATCTGTATTGCACAGTCACTTTGTTTACATTTCTTTAGCTGTTTACCTGTGTATGTTAAGTACAGTCGTGTTTTTTGCACTACCCATAAGTGGTAATTCTGCCTCGCCTGCGGGGAAAAAAGAATCTCAGGGTTGTGTGTGATGCCATGCATGTACTCTGACAATAAATCTGAAATCTACTACCTTCCCCACTGGCCTTGACTCCAGTCCCCTGTTACCATATCTCTGAGCCAATTGTAGGAATCCAGTTAAAACAACAGCCCTTATTGATTTGATCACTGAATGTTTTCAAGGCAATGAGAATTGTTGAATGCAGGGTTTACAAGGAACTATTCTCTTCTTTGTGATAGGTTGTGGTGCGAGAAATAACGAGACAGAACTTCACACAGGTTTCCGGCAGATTCCTCAGTCTTCCATCATAATGTATTTCATTGGCTTCCTGAAAGGCACATCAATGTATTCAACAATTTCCAGTTCACAGAAGTTATTTTGCTTTCAAAGGATGGGACCCTGAGTTCTGTTGCCTGAAAATTGGTCAGTGTGTAATGGATGATCTATGGTCAGTGAGCTATGGTCTATCCACCTGCCACTCTGAGATATGTGTCAATCATTGTATATCACTGAATAGGCCTTGTATTCTGTATGGAACCTTGTCAAATGCTTCTCAATGGATTCCGTCATAAACTGCTCTGCCAGTTATAATTGATATAAACTTGAACTGTCAAATGTGATCTCTCTTTTTAAATCTGTATTGCTCCCTTCAATTATATTATGAATTTCTTAGTGCCAATAATCACTTCCCAAAATTCGATTCTAGTGTTCTTTAGACATGGTTTTTAGTTGTGATAGCCTGTAGCTCCCACTTTTCCCTTCCTTTATTGAACTGCAGGGACTTATTCACTACCATACCAATGCACAGGAAACTTTTTTTTTATTTTCTTATTTTTCACATAAAACATTTCCCTCTTAAATATACAGTGTTATTTTCTCCCCTTCCCCCCCCCTCACCTTCCCACCCCCCTCCAAACCCATTAAACGTTCAACATACACAATACCATAAACCCATTAAACAATGTCATCACATAATGAAAATAAACAAAAAATTGTGTCATCTACTTCTACACACTGGATCAGTTCATTGCGTCTTCTTCTCATTCTATCATTTTAGGGGGTGGAAGTCCGCGGCAGGCCCTCTCTGTTGTGCTCCATGTACGGTTCCCAAATTTGTTCAAATAATGTGACTTTATTTTTTAAATTATATGTTATTTTTTCCAATGGATTACATTTATTCATTTCTATGTACCATTGCTGTACTCTCAGGCCCTCTTCTGATTTCCAAGTTGACATTATACATTTTTTTGCTACAGCTAAGGCTATTTTTTGCACTTCATCCAGTTTGAAGCCTAATTCTTTACTTATATTACTTGAAGAAAGATCTTTGGATTTTTTTGGTATGTTGCTTTTTGTGATTTTATTTAATACCTGATGTAGATATTTCCAAAACTTTTTCACTTTCTCACATGCCCAAATTGTATGTACTGTTGTTCCCATTTCCTACTTACAGTGAAAACATCTATCTGATAATGTTGGATCCCAATTATACTGTATCATGCGTAACCTTGTGTTTATTGTATTCTTCATAGTTCCAGAACGTAACTTTTTCCATGTTTCGTTCTTTATCTTTATGTTTAGATCTTGTTCCCACTTTTGTTTGGGTTTATAGCTTATTTCATCATTTTCCTTCTCTTGCAGCTTTATGTACATGTTTGTTATAAATCTTTTTATTATCATTGTTTCCGTAATCACATATTCAAAGCTGCTTCCTTCTGGTAATCTCAGTCTGCTTCCCAATTTATCCTTTAAGTAAGCTTTCAGTTGGTGGTATGCAAACATTGTACCATGAGTTATTCCATATTTGTACTTCATTTGTTCAAATGTTAATAAATTATTTCCCAAAAAAACAATTTTCTATTCTTTTAATTCCTTTTCTCTCCCATTCTCTAAAGGTAAGGTTATCTATTGTAAAAGGGATTAGCTGATTTTGCGTCAATAATAATTTTGGTAGTTGGTAATTTTTTTTTTCCTTTCTAAGTGAATCTTCTTCCATATATTGAGTAAATGATGCAGTACTGGTGAGCTTTTATATTGCACCAGCTTTTCATCCCACTTATAAAGTATATGTTCCAGCACATTCACCCCTATTTTATCTACCTCTATCTTAGACCAATCTGGTTTTTCCCTTGTCTGATAAAAATCTGATAAATACCTTAATTGTCCTGCTCTATAATAATTTTTAAAGTTTGGTAACTGCAAACCACCTTGTTTGTACCACTCTGTTAATTTATCTAACGCTATCCTCGGTTTCCCCCCTTTCCATAAAAATGTCCTTATTATTCTCTTTAGTTCATTGAAGAATTTCTCTGTTAAGGGAATTGGTAACGATTGAAATAAGTATTGTATCCTTGGGAAGACATTCATTTTAATGCAATTTACCCTCCCTATCAACGTTAGTGGTAATTCTTTCCAATGTTTTATGTCTTTATGTAATTTCTTCATTAATGGCTGATAATTTAATTTATACTGTTGTCTTAAATTATTATCTAATCTAATACAGAGGTATCGGATTGCTTGTGTTTGCCATTTAAATGGTGATTCTTTTAAATTCTGTATAATCCGCATTACTCATTTGCTTCGCTTCACTTTTATTTGTGTTGATCTTGTACCCCGATATTTCTCCATATTCCTTCATTTTCTTATATTGATATTTCTCGTTCTGTTAAATATACTATGATGTCATCTGCAAATAAACTGATTTTATACTCCTTCTCCTTTATTTTTATCCCTTTTATTTTATTTTCTGTTCTTATCAGTTCTGCCAATTGTTCTATTGCTAAAGCGAACAGTGAGGGAGATAGTGGACATCCCTGCCTAGTTGACCGACTTAATTTAAATTGGTTTGATACGTATCCATTTACTGTCACCTTCGCCAATGGTCCATTATATAATGCTTTAATCCAATTAATATATTTTTCTGGTAGATTGAACCTCCTGTAATACTTTGAATAAATAATTCCATTCTACTCTGTCAAAGGCTTTTTCTGCATCTAAAGCAACAGCCACTATTGGCATCTTGTTTCCTTGAACTGCATAAATTAAATTAATAAATTTACAGACATTATCCACTGTTCATCTTTTCTTAATAAATCCAGTTTGATCTTGTTTTACTATTTTTGGTACACAGTCGGCCAATCTGTTTGCTAATAATTTTGCTATTATCTTATAATCTGAATTAAGTGGAGATATTGGTCTATATGATGCTGGTATTAGTGGATCCTTCCCCGTCTTTGGTATTACTGTAATTATTGCTGTCTTACATGAATCTGGCAAGTTTTGTGTTTCTTCTATCTGGTTCATTACTTCCAGGAGAGGAGGAATTAATAGGTCTTTAAATATTTTATAGAATTCTATTGGGAATCCATCCTCTCCTGGTGTTTCAGCAGCTTTTTTAATATATCCCGTATTTCCTCTATTTCAAATGATTTTATCAGTTTGTTTTGCTCCTCTTCGTGCAATTTCAGCAGTTCAATTTTAGCTAAAAACTCTTCTACTTTATCATCTTTCCCCTCGTTCTCAGTTTGGTATAATTGTTCATAAAATTCCTTAAAGTTCTCATTAATCTCCATTGGATTATATGTAATTTGTTTGTCCTTTTTCCTTGATGCCAATGCAATTCTTTTAACTTGTTCTGTTTTAAGTTGCCAGGCTAATATTTTGTGTGTTTTTTCTCCTAGCTCATAACACTTTTGCTTTATTTTCATTATGTTCTTCTCCACCTTATACGTTTGTAATGTTTCGTATTTAATTTTTTTGTCTGCCAATTATCTTCTTTCTGTTATATCGTCCCTTGTTGCTAGTTCTTTTTCTGTACTTACTATCTCCCTTTCCAATTGTTCTATTTCCTGATTGTAGTCCTTTTTCATCTTAGTTATATAACTTATTATCTGCCCTCTAATGAAGGCTTTCATTGCGTCCCATAATATAAATTTGTCTTTCACTGATTCCATATTTATTTCAAAGTACATTTTAATTTGGCGTTCAACAAATTCTCTAAATTCCTGCCTTTTAAGTAGCAAGGAGTTTAATCTCCATCTATATGTTCTTGGTGGGATGTCCTCCAGTTCTATTGCTAATAACAGGGATCAATGATCAGATAGTAATCTAGCTTTATATTCAATTTTCCTAACTCTCCCTTGAATATGGGCTGACAACAAAAACATTTCAATCCTTGAGTATGTTTTATGCCTACTTGAATAATATGAGTATTCCTTCTCCTTTGGGTGCTCCCTCCTCCATATATCCATAAATTTCATTTCCTGCAATGATTTAACCATGAATTTGGCTACTTTATTCTTTTTGCTGGTCTTTTGTCCAGTTTTATCCAACATTGGGTCCAAATTAAGGTTAAAATCCCCTCCTATCAATATATTCCCCTGCGTATCTACAATCTTCAAAAAAATAGCTTGCATGAACTTTTGATCTTCTTCATTAGGTATATATATATTGATCAAATTCCAGAATTCTGAATATATCTGACACTTTATCATTACATACTTCCCTGCTGGATCTATTATTTCCTCCTCTATTTTGATTGCTACGTTTTTATTTATTAATATAGCTACACCTCTGGCTTTTAAATTATATGATGCTGCCGTTACATGCCCTACCCAGTCTCTCCTTAATTTATTATGTTCCACTTCAGTTAGATGCATTTCCTGAACAAATGCTATGTCTATTTTTTCTTTTTTCAGGAAATTTGATAGCCTTTTTGTTTAATTTGGTTATGTATTCCATTAATATTTATAGTCATATAGTTCAACATGGCCATCTCATATTCTGTTTACACCTCATTTCTGCTTCCTCATCACCACCATCCCCCTTTTCCCCATTTTCAACTCTCAGTTTTCCCTTTTTGAACTCAATATATTTCAACACTTTTAAAACATAAAATACTTCAACAACTCCCACATCTAAAATTCCCTTATCTCCAAATGTTCCCTCCCCTCTCGAAGTTGCCCTTTGTCCCTTGCCGGGCAACCATAACTCCCCTCTCCATTTGGATTATGAACCCGCTCGCAAGCGTCAACTGATTTCGCAGTGACTGTTATTCTCTCCCACCCAACTCCCTCCAGAAAAGATTTTTATCTTCACATATAACAAAGCTCACCCTTTTATTCCCCCTTACCTCCTTTCTTCCCTTTTTCTTTCCCTTCTTTAGTTCTTACTTATACATTATTTTTACATCTTTATATGTATTTTATCGTTGTTCTTCGTTCTTGTTACATCTCTTCATCTCTCCTTCTGTCCTGCAGGCGTTCTGCAAATTCTCGTGCTTCCTCCGGATCCGAGAACAGTCTGTTTTGCTCCCCCGGGATAAATATTTTAAGCACAGCTGGATATCTTAACATAAATTTATAGCCTTTTTTCCATAGGATCAATTTTGCTGTGTTAAACTCCTTCCTCTTCTTTAGGAGTTCAAAACTTATGTCTGGGTAAAAAAATATTTTTTGACCCTTGTATTCCAATGGTTTTTTGTCTTCTCTAATTTTATTCCTTGCCCTCTCCAATATATTTTCTCTTGTGATGTATCTCAGAAATTCTACTAAAACGGATCTTGGTTTTTGTTGTGACTGTGGTTTTGGGGCTAGTGTTCTTTGTGCCCTTTCTTTTTACATTGTTTCCTGTATTTCTGGCATTCCCAGGACTTTTGAGATCCATTCTTTTATAAATTCTTTCATATTTGTGCCTTCTTCATCTTCCTTTAGGCCCACTAGCTTTATGTTGTTTTGCCTACTATAGTTTTCCAATCATATCAATCTTCTGAGCTATCAACTCTGTGACTCTTTAATTTTTTTGTCACTTTCTTCCAGTTTTCTTCTTAAGTCATTCACTTCCATTTCTACAGCCATTTCTCGTTCTTCCACATTTTCTAATCTTTTCCCTATTTCTATTCACTTTATCTTCTGTACTTTTCATTCTTCTTTTCATTTCACTAAATTCTAATGTCAACCATTCTTTTAATGCTCTCATTTGTTCTTGAAATTTTTTTTAAATCTATATACTGTCCATCTATTTTACCTTCTATTCCTCTGTGCAGAGCTTGGTCTTCTTCTTCTTCTCTTCTGCATCTGCACCTGTGTTTGTGTCTTCTACTTCTCTTCCTTGTATCGGTGTCTCTTCTGACTTTCTTGTTGAGTTGCTTGCCTCACTTTGCTGGGCTTCTTCTTGCATGGCTTCTTGCTGTTGGTCCTCTTCTACTGGGTTAGTCATCTTTGGGCCTCCTGTTGCTGTTCTTCTTTCCTATCACTCCCTATCTTGTCGCTATCCTCTTCTTCCAGCTGAGAGCCCTGGTGTCGGGCATCTCTCAGCTGGTCACACTGTGTTAGTTCACTCCTCAGCTGGGTCTCCCTCCCATTGGTGTTTTCTTTCTCCTTAGTGAGCGGACTGCGATGCGTGACTCCTCGTGCATGCACAGTTGCATGATTTTGTTTGGCTCAGAGAGCCATTTTTGCAGTCCAGCAGTCAGGAGGTTGCGATTCTGCGGGGTCATCACCAACCTTGGGGAATAGACTCTTTTCTCCATGACGGCTCCCTGTTTCTTCATGAAGGTAAGGCCTTCTCATTTCTCTTCCGGCATCTTTTCCTTTTTTCCCGTTGTTTTTACTTTTTCCTTCTTGGGTGCCATTTTCTTTCTTTTCTCCACAACTTTATCTTTTATTTGTTATGTTTTGTGTTTCTTGAACTTTGTATTTTCTTCATTTTATTTCTTCTTTTCTGGAGAGGGTTGGTATTCTCCTACCGGCCACTACTCCATCACGTGACTCCTTCCATGCACAGGAATCTTGATATAATTTCAGGTATTCTGGAGGAACTAAATGAGTCTAAGCCCCACCATACCATCCTTAAAATTTCTAGGAAGAAGCTTGTCAGGCATTTCTAGGCCTTTCGACCCATTCATTTCTTCAATACTTGCTCATGACAATCATCTTTATTTATTCTTCAGCATTTTTTTTGGGATCGTCCACAACATTGCAGCTCTAAAAATCACTGGTGAGACCACACTTAGGATGCTGTGTTCAGCTCCGGTCACCTCATTACAGGAAAAGAGTGGAAGCCACGGAGAGGGTGCAGAGGAGATTTACCAGGCTGTTGCCTGGATTGGAGGATGTGTCTTCTGAGACAAGATTAGCAGAGCTGGGACTTTCCCTTTCGAGCGAAAAAGGATGAGAGGTGACTTAATAGAGGTCTGCGTGCTTATGAGAGGCATAGAGAAGATAATCATTCAGTACCTTCCTCAATCAGCATCTTTATACCTGGGCAGGTGTAGCAAACACCAGAGGACATCTGTACAAAGTGATGAGAGAAAATTTTAGGTGAGATTTACTTAGAGAGCGGTAGCCGTGTGGAATGATCTTCCGGGAGAAATAGTGGCGGCGGAGTCAATTGTATTATTTAAGAAAAGGTTGGACAGGTATATGGATGAGAAGAAGATGGAGGGTTATGGGCATTGTGCAGGGAGGTGGGACTAGAAAGGGGTGTTTGGTTCGGTGCAGACTAGAAGGGCCTAATGGCTTGTTCCCGTGCTGTAATTGTTATGTTATGTTATATCAATAGTAAGTTTTTTTACACACTGTGTGCCTGGAATGCATTGTCAGGCATGTCGGTGGAGGCTGAAACAATAGGGACTTTTAAGAGACTCTTAGACAGCCACCTGGGATGAAAGAAAAACAGAGGGTTATGAGGTAGGGAGCGTTTTTTTTTTGGTAGGTATACATAGGTTGGCACAACATCATGGCAGACGGACTTGCAATGTTCTAAGTCCCATGTTCAAAAGCACAAGTCATAGCTTCTTTGTAATAATGTATGGCACAAAATTAGACTATCATTGTGTGTTTACCACCATTATTTGCTCCTATTACAATTTCTTCACACACTAAATGTAAGGGAATTTTTTACATCTTTCTTCTTATGTACTTCTGGACGTTTTTACCCTTGGCTTTTTTCATTATGTTTGCACTCATTATTCTTGTTTCTCATTATTAGTTCCTTTGTTGAATTGGAAGCATTTACCAATCCATATAGTCCTATCATTCTATTTTTGACAACTCTTTTTGCTTAATTTAATACTATTTATGTATGGTCATTTTTGGACCACATTTCCCATGATTTTTCTCAGGAAGTATGGAATGGTAGAGTGAGTAATCACTGGGTAAGTGATTTTTGTAACAGCAATAAATTTTCTGCTGCTGAGCACATGACCAAGTGAGCACTTGATTATAAGAATTAAGTAGAAACAGAAAAAAAAAGAAAGTAAGGTTAGCCACTTACCCGGACACTTTCCTGGCCATTTCCAATGGTTAGTCACTTTGGGTTGGCAATATTGTTGAAAGTGGTTTCTTCACCTATTTGGTCATTAGGCAGAAATCCTCCTTGTCTGGTAACGTGCCCCTGTGGTTGTCATTTTTATTTTTTGTTGGAGCAGCAAAAGAAATCAAATACAAAGAGACCAGACTGGGAATGGCAATAGTCCACTACCAAATCTCTCCCTAATTCTGTAACTTTCTGCCACCATGACATATCCAAAGAACTATATTTTTCTGGCATTTCTAGGCAACATTTATAACATTAAGTACACTTCAGAAGTACTTTATTGACAGTGAACATTTCTTATTATTAACCATTATTTCTCCCTTCCTTATCTATTTGTCTCTACTTATGTATCCGGAAACTCCAACTATTAAGACTTTCATTATATCTGCGTATTGTACTCTTGTATATAAAAATAAACTTCATTCATGACCATGATGTGCCTTGAGTTATTTGATGTTATGAGAGGCACGATATAAATGTAGTCTGTTTTTCCTTTCCTTGCACGTCCCCATTTTCTTCTTTCCTCCATTTCAGTTGCACTTTCATCTCTCCAGACCGTAAGGTCTGATAATCCTCCCTAAAACTCTCTTAAATTGCTTCTCCCTCACTCTTTCAGACATTCTTAAAGGTTCCCTGGTCAGTTAAGATTTCTGTCATCCACGCTAATATCCAAGCAACTCAAAGATGAAAACTATCTGCAGCACTCCAGTGAAATAACCTGGAATATTTTGCCATATTAATGGAGCTACATCAGTAATTGTTATAAATGCACAATGAAGTCTATGGTTATTTCTTATTAGAGTAAGGGCGGGGATAGGATTTATTTTATTGTGGTCTTAGATTTGCAGCCTATCTTGCTTCCTGCTACATGCTGAAATGGTGTAGAGTCCCTATTTAGAGTGAATTTTATTGATGTAATGCAATTAGAAAGTTGGTGGTCTCTGTGGCATTGCCTCTCTCCTCTTCATCATTTAGTATGGATTATCCAGGTTAGAACTTATGATTGCATGATTTTACAGCTTTATAAATATTGCCCAGTTATTAACACTTACACCATCAGGCAACCTCCACTTATTTTATCAAGAAGACAATGAAATCAAGCCAAATGTAATTGCTCAACTAAGCCATGACCTTAAAAAAGACACCCCTTGTACATTTTATTCAGTGCTTCAACAGAAACAAATTAATCATCCACTTGACATCTAGCTATGTTCAGTTTTCAGACAGATTTCTATATGATCGACTTACAGAAATTAATTCTCAAACTAAATTGTTTCTTCTACATGAACATTCATTTTTCATTGAATTGTAAAATTAAACAAAGTTACAACTTCAATGCTATACAATCAACTCAGAAGTACCCATTGAAACGGATGACAGAATGTCTAATTGTAGTGAGGATGGATAGGGATAAGATTAAAAAAAAACCCACAAAAAGCTAGAGAAACTCAGCAGGTCAAACAGCGTCCTTTATGTAGCAAAGATTTTTTAAAAATACAAAACTGATGTTTCGGGCTTGAGCCTTTCATCAAGGTTTGAGAGAATGTCGGCAGGCGTCTAAACAAAAAGATGGGGGGGAAGATGGGGTGGCGAAGGCAGGAGATGATAGGTAAAGAAGGGAGGGAGGGGACAGCAGCGATCAGGGGGAGGAGGAATGGATGGGTGGGTAGAGGAAGAATTTTCTGGTAGGTTAACTGGCTCCGGTATAAGTGAGTAGCAGAAGAATCAATGGGAGTTCACGAACACTTGAAAAATCAGTAGGAATTGGATTTCTGGGAATTATCTGAGAGTTGCCATACATTCAATAGGCTGAAGGATCTTGTCTGGTGTGAGCCGCTACACATGCTTATGAAAAAATTATTTTTGCAGTACCTGAATATCACTGGCAAAGCCAGCAAGTATTGACAAGATCCATCTGCCCCTAAAAGGAATGGCTTGCCAAGCCATTCCAGAAATAATCATGTTACAGTGGTCTGGGGGTCACTTACAGGCCAAGTCAGCTCAAATCAGATCAGACCAGAAAAGGATGGCAAATCTCCTCCAAGGGTATTAGTAAGATCCGAGTTTTATTTAATGTCTAACATTATAACTATTTATTGGTAGGATTTGTTGAGTCTCTGAATTGTCAATTAAAAACAGATTTTTAAAAAGATATTCAGCGCACTTTTCTTGCCTTTGATTTTCATGAGGATTTGCCCTGCAAGTTTCAGTCATTTCCATAAATTGTTTTACAAATGTATCTCTGGAAGCACAAACATGTCGAGTGGCACTTGTGAAAAGTTGTCATTTTTTGATAAGTCAGCCTGCAGCTGACGTGGACTTTTTACCCCCTCCATAAATCTTCGTCCGCGAAGCCAAGCCAAAGAAGAAACATATCAGTATCTTTAACATTACTTATACTGTTTTCTAAAGTGCGAGGACAATTAATAGGATAATAGTGACGTGAAATAGAAATTGTATGAACATACCACCTGATACTGGTGAACCCAACACGTGATGCTATGAAAAGAGCTCTTTTTGAAACATTTTGCTATAGTAACCAGTAGCTCACCTATTACAAAGGGCAATGTAGGTTTTCCTCTTTGTGTCACCTCGGGTATTGTTGAGAGAGAGCTATTTCATGCCACGAGCATATCTCTTCACACTCCCAGAACAACAATTCATTTCATGTGTATTTTGTTCATCTTTCTGTACAACGTGGCCTGGCTATTTTTACCAAACAGTTCTATTAATGATTCACTCCTTATGCACCTGAGACGAAAGAATTATTGTGTCACCTAAATATTGCCAGGCTGACGAGTCACACAGTTGCGTATGTTGATTTGTTGGTTCAGGGAAAAATAAATCTGTTTTCTGTTGAATACTGTGGCGCTCTCTCAGAGCAGTCCCTACCACACAAATCTTGCTGCCCTCTCATCTTACACTGTTATTACCTTTAATAGGGAAATATATGCACAGCCATTGCAGTAAAACATTGCAAATCTGAAATACTCTTCAGAGATCAATTCACATGAACCTACAGCTTCTTCAATGCATATTGTGACCATGTCATGTAATGAGAAACATAAGTTTTAAAAAACTTGGATTTTAATGTAAATTATTTGTACAAAATAGTCTTAGGAGTGGATTGCTATATATGTTTAGCAGCTGGTCCCAGTATATGCTCTTTTATAAAAAAGTCACAACAATGTTCAACGGGCTTGGAGATTCATATGTTGACCTTGAGGTGTATTATTTCTCCCCAAATTTATTCCAGAAATGTGTTAGCATCCACATTAGAAGCTCGGGATGTCTCAGGGGCAACTTAGAAGACTGCACACCTTTTCAGAGATTTGGCTGCCAGCTTTTCCTTTGGATTACCGTAAATACACAAGGGTGCTGCAGAAATTCAGCAGGTGCCACAGCATCGACAGGAGGAAAAGGCAGAAACAGCCTGCCTGTTTTTGCCCATACCATGACGAAGGACTCAGGGCCAAAATGTTGGTCATATGGCTTTGCCTGCTATGGACCTGCTGAGTTTCTCCTGCACAGCATCTGCAGACATTCTTGTTTCACTCCTTTGAATCTAAATTTTTTTTTCATAAAATTCAACTTCCTTCCAACAGAACTATTTTGGGAATATGAAGTAGGAACTTTCGACGCCTTAACAGCCCCCATTTTCACAAAACCATTATGAGGCTTTCTTCATTCTAGTTGACTCAGGCACATTCGACGAGCGCTCCTGTTTTACCTTGTACATAATCATCCATGATTATGACCATTTACTCCCCGGCCTTTGATGCAACACAAGAAATGGGCACCACCTGGGACTTGCAGCGAGCGGGAGCCAAACTTCTCTGCAGTTGGTGTGGAATTTGATTCAAATATTCCACATCCAAGGGTGGTAATCTCAGGATTGCTGCCTGAGCCAGGATGCTAGGGAAGGTAGGAACAGGAGATTGTGGCAGATGAATGCGTGGCTGAAGATTTGATGCAGGGAGCAGGGGTTCAGATTTCTGGATCATTGGGATCTCTTCTGTACAAAAAAGGATGGGCTGCACCTGAACTGAAGGGGGACCAATATCCTGGTGGGTAGATTTTACTAGTGCTGTTGGGGAGGGTTTAAACTAGTTTGGCAGGGGGTGGGAATCAGAATGTGAGTGGAGAGATTCTAGTAGAAGGACAAAATTAGTTGGTGATGAATGACAGTCAGGAGACAAAATATAAATGTAGTCAGTTAGAGGGGTGGCATTGAAATGTGTCCATTTCAACACGAGGAGTATAAAGGGGATGAACTTAGAGCATGGATCAGTATGTGGAACTACAATGTTGAGGCCATTACAGAGATTTGGCTGTTGGATGTGCGGGATTGGCTGATGCAGGTACTAGGGTTCAGGTGTTTTAAAAGGAATAGGACAGGAGATAGAAAAGGTAGAAGTGTAGCATTACTGGTCAGGGATAGCATTTCAGCTATAGAAAGGGAGGGCACTGCAGAGGAAGTGTCCACTGAGTCAGTGGGGTGGAAGTCAGAAATAGAAAGGGAGCAATCACTGTGCTGGAAGTAGTCTATAGGCCCCCAAATAGCTCTCGGGACACCGAGGAGCAGATAAGCAGGCAGATCTTGGAATCATGCAGGAAATACAAGGTTGTAGTTATGGGTGATTTCAACTTCCCTAATAATGACTGGTACCTCCTGGCTGCAAGAGGGATAGATGGGGGCTGAGATTGTCAGGTGTGTTCAAGAAGGATTGCTGATGCAGTATGTGGACTGGCCGATGAGAGGAGAGGCCATACTAGATCTAGCTCTGGGTAATGAATCTGGTCAGGTGGTGGACCTCTGGGTAGGGAAGCATTTTGGTAGGAGTGACCACAACTCCCTTAATTTCAGCATAAATATGGAAAAGGTTAAAAACAGACAAAATAGGAAAGTGCTTAACCGGGGAAAGCCTAATTACAAAGGGATGAGGCTTGAACTAGCGAGAGTAAATTGGAAACAGATGTTCAAGGGTGAAAGCACGGAAGTAATGTGTTTAAGGAAAACTTGTGCTGGGTTCAGGAGAGGTTTGTACCACTAGGACAAGGAAAAGATGGAAGGAAAAGGGATCCGTGGCTGATTAAACAGATCAGCCACTACCAGTAGTCACGAGGAAGAAGGAAACATATTAGATATAGGAAGCAGGAAACAGGAAGGGCTCGAGAAGTATATGGTAGCCATGAAGGAGCTTAAGAAAGGACTTAGGAGAGCTTGAAGGGGGCATGAGAAGGCCTTGGCATGAAGGATTAAGGAGAGCCCCAAGGTGTTCCATGTGTATATGAAGAACTGAAGGATGACAAGAATGAGGTGGGGCTGCTAAAGGATAAAGGAGGTGAAATGTGCCTGGAGGCAAAGGAGGTTGGGGAAGTCCTAAATGAATACTTTCCTTCAGTATTCACAAAAGAAAAGGACCTTGGTCAGGGTAAAGTCGGAATAGAATAAGCCTGTGTGCAGGTCATTGTGGAAATTAAGGAAGATGAAGCATTGGATCTTTTTAGAAACATCAAGATTGAAAAGTCCCTGTGGTCAGACACAATATACCCCGGGTTGCAGTGAGAAGAGAGAGAAGAGATAGCTGGGGGAATAATGATGATCTTTGAGTCCTCTTTGGTCGCAGGGGATGTTCTGGCAGATTGGAGAATGGCAAATGTAGTCCCCTTGTGTAAAAAAGGTAATAGGGAGAATCCTGGGAATTATTTATGATGTGCAAACTATTGAAGAGGATTCTTATGGATAGGATCTATGAGCATTTGGAGAAGTACAGTCTACTCAAGGATAGTCAGCATGGCTTTGTGAAGGGAAGGTCATGCCTCGCAAGCCTAATTGAGTTTTTTTTTGTGGAGCCAACAAAAGAAATTGATGAGGGTAGGGTGGTAGATGTGGTCTATATGGATTTTATCAAGGCATTGGACAAGATCCCCCATGAGAGACTCATCCAGAAAGTCATGAGACATGGGTGTGTGGATAACTAATTGGCTTGTAGGAAGAAAGCAGAGAGTGGTAGTGGAAGGAAAGTATTCTGCCTGGAAGTCAGTGATTAGTGGAGTGTTACCGCAATCTGATTTGGGACCCCTGCTTTTTGTGATTTTTTATAAAAGAACCTGGATGGAGAGGTGGAAGGATGGATCGGTAAGTTTGCGGATGATACGAAGGTTGGAGGAGTTGTACGTGGAGCTGAAGGTTGTCAAAGGTAACAAGAAGATATAGACAGAGTTGGGCAGAAAATCTCCAGTTGGTATTCAATCTGGATAAGTGTGAGGTGATGCATTTTGGAAGGATAAATCAGAAGGCAGAGTACAGGGTTAATGGTTGGTTACTTAGAAGTGTGGATGAACAGAGGGACTTTGGGCTCCAAATCCATGCATCCCTCAAGATCACAGCATGGATTGATAGGATAGTTAAGAAGGTCTATGGGATACTGGGCTTCATTAATAGTGGGATCGAGTTCAGAAGTAGAGAGGTCATGTTGCAGCTCTACAAATCTGTGTTGGGACCACACTTGGAATATTTGTTCAGTTCTGGTCACCTCATTATAGGAAGGATGTGGAGAGGGTGCAGAGGAGATTTACCAGGATGTTGCCTGGATTAGAAAACAAGTCTTATGAGGCACAGATAGCAGAGCTGGAGCTTTTCTCTTTGGAGCAAAGAAGGATAAGAGGAGACTTGATAGAGGTCTACAAGATTATGAGAGGCATAGATAGAGTGGACAGCCAGCACCTGTGTCCCAGGGCAGGAATGGAAAACACCAGAGGTCATATACAGGTACATGATCCTTTATCCGGAACCCTTGGGGGACAGTGTGCTCTGGATTTCAGAAAGCCCACCCAAATTGTGCTGCTGTATCCACCCCCACCCCCTTCTAGTCGCCTGGCTGTCTCCCCCAACCACCAGTCCCTCAGCTGCCTCCCCCAACTCCCGGTCCCTTGACCGCCGGGCTGCCTCCCACGACCTCTGGTCCCTCGGCCACCTCCCCCTGACCGCCAGTCCCTTGGCTGCCCGACTCGCGCTGCCGCCTCTCTCCCCACTTGTTGTATTTTGGAGCATTCTGGATTTTAGATGTCCGGATAAAGGATCATGTACCTATATACAAAGTTAAGGGAGGTAAGATTAGAGGAGACATCAGGGGTAAATTATTTTACACAGAGTTGTGGGTGCCTGTAATGCCTTGCCTGGGATGATGGTGGAGGCTGAAAAATTAGGGGCATTTAAGAGATTCTTAGGCACATGGATGAAGGAAATATAGAGGATTACAGGGTAGAATTGGTTTAGAACACTCAGCTCTAAAACATCCAGAATACAGCAACTCATACATGTGCCTGCTCTTCTTTGACTACAGCTCAGCCTTCAGTACCATTATTCCCTCAGTGCTGGTCAAGAACCTACAAATTCTGGGCCTCTGTACCCCCCTCTACAACTGGATCCTTGACTTTCTCCACAGTCAGAATGAATTGGAAACAACATCTCCTCCTCAATGATTATCAACACAGGTGCACTCCACTGCTCTACTCATTATATACCCATGACTGTGTGGCCTGGCACAATTCTAATACTATCTACAAAGTTTGTTGATGACACCACAGTTGTCGGCAGAATCACGAACGGCAATGAGGAAGTTTACAGGAGGGAGATAGATCAGCTCATTGAGTGGTGTCACAACAGCAAACTTGAGCTTAACATTAGCAAAACCAAGGAGATGATTTCAGAAGGAAATCAGGAGAACACAATCCAGTCCTCATTGAAGGCTCACTAGTGGAGAGGGTCAAGAATTTCAAATTCTTAGGTGTCAACACCTCTGAGGGTCTGTCCTGGAGCCTCCATTTTGATGCAGTCATAAAGAAGGCTCATCAGCAGCTATACTCTGTGAGATGTCTGAGAAGATGCGATATGTCTCCGAAGACCCTCGTAAACTTTAACAGCTGTACCGTGGAGAGGATACTGACTGCATCACTGTCTGGTATGGAGGCACCAAATCTCAGGACAAGGCAAAACTCCAAAGGGTTGCTAGCTCGGCCTGCGACACCACAGCCACCAGACTTCACTCCATCAAGGACATTTACAATAAGCAGTGTCTAACAAAAGCAGCCTCTATCCTCAAAGACCCCCACCACCCAGGCCACACCCTCTTCATTCTGCTACCATACCATCGCAGAAAATGTACAGGAGCCTGAAGACTCAGCGGCACAGGGACAGCTTCTTCCCTGCTGTCATCAGATTCCTGAATAATCAAAGAATAAAAAGTCCCTGGCTTACTTTTCATGCATTACTATTTTATTTTTATTTTTTATATTAATGCTGTAAGATGGCTGCAACGTGAATGTTTGCGCTGTGACGCTGCCGCAAAACACCGAATTTAATGACTTGCTTGTGACAATAAATCCAGATTCTGATTAGTACTAGGGATAGATGGGTCAGCAGAACATCGAGAGCCAAAGGGCCTGTACCATGCTGTCGTGTTCTATGTTCTATCCGGATTAAGTAGCCCGTTTACTGCCAAGACCACAAAAGTTAGTTAGCCATCTGAGCAGCCGCTGATAATGAGTTGGAATGTACAACAAATTCCTGGAATAAAAATAGAAAGTGTTCAGTGGGTGGGGCAGCAGTCACGCAGGGAAATATTTCTGGCCAATGAGTGACCAAAGAATGACCTGATAGCTTTCCTCTGCTGCCCTTCCTGCTGGCCATTTCTTCTACTTTCTGTTTAGATGACTAGATTTGGCAGCATTTTGCTTTTGTGTCATCAATGTCACCATTCTGCTTCTGGGTATTTCCTTCCTGCTGTTTTCTCCCCAAAGTTTGTCTTTTTTTCCCGCTTCTCCATCTGAAGTCAGTTATTTCAGCACTGAGTCGAGGATGAGGAACAGGGTATTTGTGATTTGTGCGGTAGGGGCGGGGGGGAATCTGGTCCTCTAGCTAGCTCCCTCTACCAATCAAGCTTCCACCCTCAGTGACCCCTAAAATATTTTAATTTCATTTTAGACATACACCAAGGTTACTGGCTCTTCCAGCCATGTGCCCATGCCCTCTTTCCCCCCGCCCCCGCCCATTGCATCCAATTGACCTACAACCCTCATTATGTTTTGAAGGGTGGGAGGAAACCAGAGCACCTGGAGGAAGCCCACACAGACACGAAGAGAAAGCACAAACGCCTTGCAGGTAGCCACGGTTTCGAACCGTGGTCGCTGGTGCAGTACAGCGTTGCGCTAACCGCTACGCAGGGCCGGTTTTAAGCCTATTTGATTGATTTGATCAAATTGGGCCCTGCACCTCAAGGGGGCCCCCACGCACGTATTTGACCCCAGGCCTTGACAGACTTCATTTAAACTGGTAAGAAAATAATAATACTTTAGGCCTTATAAACTGAGGGATTTGTCAGTGAACTCGTGAAGTTATTGCCCTTAATTGATCGTATTATCTCAGTAAAATATGGGAAATACATTTTTAGGAAATACGTTTTCGATTAAACTACTGGCTATAGGCCTCTTTTGTCTCCCTAGCCAAAAATTTCATGTTTCGTATTCATTTGACCCAGTAAGATAGATGTATTCCAGAGTTGATGAAGCATTTCTTATTATTATCAAGATCAAGACAGGCTATAGGCTAATCAATAAGAGAACTTGTTCTTTAATATGAGATTGAGATAGCGTCATGCTAGCCTAGGGCCTAGGCTATAGCCTAGGCTTAAGCAGTTAGCCTGAACGTAAATAGCCTGGGCCTAAGCGTAGAATTTCTGACATTGTTAGCAATTATAGATGAAATTGGCGAGGATATTCGGGTCTTGTAAAGATGAATAACCCTGAAGTTAGGTTAGTTTAAGTTGATCTTTACTAGGCTAGGTCGCTGTGGGGGTTATAGCCTACATCTTTACAAGCTGGTTTACAAGGTTATTCAGCTATAGGGGCATGTACTGTACATCTCGGGGTTATTCATCTTTACAAGATATAGATATTCTTAGCAAACTTGAGCTTAACATTAGCAAAACCAAGGAGATGATTTCAGAAGTAAGTCAGGAGAACACAATCCAGTCATTGCTTCATAATTTTGGAGTGGTTTGATTAGTATCAAAATAATATTAGGCTACTGTTACTAACTATGCTATTGCACTGCCAGGGCCTATTTCATGTTTTTGGTGATTTGGAACAGGTGCAGTTTAGCTTGACCATGGAGAAATTGTTTTCTTTGGGGGCGAATTTCATCCGTTACACGCATCAGTTTTTCCATCGATTTTCTAGCCAAATATCTAGTGACAAACTAGCGCTAGACATTTGACTAGAAAATCAGCTAAAAAAATGGCAAAATTAAAGTGCGTCGCCCCATTCTGGAATATAACCTTAACTAACATAACCTAACTAACCTAACCTAACTAACCCAACCATGACTAAAAAAAGCCAATTCTTACCTTATTCGAATGTGTTGTCATTCAACAAATCCGGAATCGGTCGCTTGTTTTGCTGTTCAGTGGCATTCACAAGTTGAGAGTTGGGTGCGTTGTTCCAAGGTCAGCTGCTGACGTTGGAACAACGTAAATCTAACGAGAAAAATGACGTGGGATTGACGTTGGTTTCTTAAGCTGTACCAACGACGATGACAACATTGTTCCACTGTTGGAACAACGTAGACATGTTATCAGGGATGTTCAGTCCAATTTTATAACAAATTGATAACGTCAAGTTTTTTGTGTAATTTTAAGTCTAAACATTTTAAAATATACTTCTTTTACCTTTTTTACCTTAAAAATATAGCCCAGAGAATTAGCAGCTTAAAATTTGTCTGTCATTTTACATGGCAAGCACTAGCAGAGATAGAGACAAAGGGCCTAAGTATTTAAGTGACAACCAGAAACGAGCACTGGCCAAGGCTCAGGTAGCTGAAAATGAAAAACATCGAGGTGCGATCACAAAATTCCTTGTCACTCCATCTTTGAAGCGCCCATGTATTGAGGATGAAGAAAACAAAAACAATTCAGAAAATGACAATACAGCCTTGAGTCCAATTCCAGTTGATGAATACAATGATGAAATTGATAACAAGTTAGAAAAGGATGACGCAGCTGTGAATCAAATTGAAGATGATCTCACTACACCCCAAGACAGTGCCAAAGTGGAAAGTCCACTTATAGCTGAAAAACATCACGCAATGATGGATCATCCATGAGTACAGTTGTAATTAACATTTATGATGACCCAGCCAACTGGCCAACATATATAAATCAAAAATGTAAGAGATTATTTAGCAGTGAAAGGTCCTTCTATTCCAGTGAACGACTTTCCACAAAATGAAAAGGATTGTGTTTTTCAAAGTTTCACTGTAAGAGGAAACTGCCAAATGGGCAGTGTGTTGAAAGGCCTTGGATTATAAACTCTCAGTCTGCTGATAGAATTTATTGCTTTTATTGTAAACTTTGTAGTAAGAACACAACCAGTGCATTATCAACAAGTGGATTCAACTAATGGTCTAATCTTCATACAAGGTTGTGTGAGCATGAAAATTCTAAAAACCGTTTGGAAGCCACATGGAGTTTCTGAGACTTACACCAAAGACTTTGTAGTGGACAGACAATTGAGAAAGAACTTGAAATAATCATCAATGAACATGCAAAGCACTGGCAGCAAGTATTCAAAAGGCTAGTAGCAATAGCGCAGTTTCTTGCTGAGAGAAATCTAGCATTTAGAGGAACAGAGGAAAAAGTTGGTAATGAGAGTGTACACAATGGAAACTTTTTAGGTCTTGTTGAGCTGTTTGGACAGTTTGACCCTGTTCTTGAAGAACATTTGGGAAAAGCCAAAACCCACAAAATTCATAATCACTATTGAGGAAAAGATACTCAGAATGAACTACTAGACACTATATAGGGCTACAGCTGTTTTGAATGAGATACTGATATGCGTAAAAGCAGCTAAAGATTCAGCTTCTCCTTTTACCTTGGGCTCATCTGTTATCTCTGAAGCGCCATAGTTTTCGACTGCACACCTGATTTGAGTCACCAAGAGCAAATGTCTCTAACGATCAGGTATGTGTCTGATGGTAACTTGGCTCCTTCAGGTGTTTATGAACATTTCATAAAGTTTGTGCAGGTTGAAAGTAGCACAGGAAAAGATTTATATAAAACATTATTAAACACACTGAAGGAATTAAATTTAGAGGTGAAAGACATTCAAGGCCAAGGCTATGACAACGGTAGCAACATGAAAGGTCACATCTGGAGTACAAGCATGACTGTTGCAGGATAATTCAAGAGCTTTCTTTGTACTCTGTGCATGTCACAATTATAACCTTTTACTCAGAGATGTAGCCAAGTGTTGTCCAGATGCTATAACATTTTTTGGGATCTTGCAAAGCATCTACATATTGTTCTCAGCATCAACTAAGAGTTGGGCAGTTTTTAGGAAACATGTACCCGGGTTATCAGTGAAACCCTTGAGCAACACAAGGTGGGAGTGTCAGATTGATAGTGTTAAAGCTATTCGTTATCAAGTTGGAGAGGTATATGATGCACTTGTGGAAATATCAGAGGTAACAGATGAGCCCAAGGTAAAAGCAGAAGCTGAATCTTTAGCAAACCAGCTAAAAGACTACAATTTCTTTGATATTTTGGCATGAAGTACTTTTTTAAAGTTAACTATGTAACCAAGGAACTACAAGGTGAAACAAAGGACATTGATGAAGGCATGGAGTCATTTGAAAAACTATTATCATGGCTAAGAATTTATAGAGAGGGCGGTTTTAATGATGTCCTAATAGGCGCAAAGCAGGCAGGACCAAGATCGTGTTATATGGCGAGCTCTCCACTGGCCACCGTGACAGAGGTGCACCAAAGAAAAGGTACAAGGACTGCCTAAAGAAATCTCTTGGTGCCTGCCACATTGACCACCGCCAGTGGGCTGATATCGCCTCAAACCGTGCATCTTGGCGCCTCACAGTTTGGCGGGCAGCAACCTCCTTTGAAGAAGACCGCAGAGCCTACCTCACTGACAAAAGGCAAAGGAGGAAAAACCCAACACCCAACCCCAACCAACCAATTTTCCCCTGCAACCGCTGCAATCGTGTCTGCCTGTCCCGCATCGGACTTGTCAGCCACAAACGAGCCTGCAGCTGACGTGGACTTTTTACCCCCTCCATAAATCTTCGTCCGCGAAGCCAAGCCAAAGAAAAGAATAGGCGCAAATGAATTGGCTGAAGCTGTTGAATTACCATTGGAGTTTAGACAATTTCAAGAAAAAAAACTGCGGAGAAGGAAGAGAATGTTTTCATGTGAGGCAAAAGATCAAGCTTTAAATGATCCAAAAGAAACATACAGAGTTCAGTGCTTAATCTTAGTGCTAGACAGAGCTATTCAATCTTTAGAGTCTAGATTTAAGCAGCTTAAAAGCCATGTAAAATTATTTGGATTTTTAAATAACTTTCAGAGCTTACAAAAGGCAGAAGTAAGGAAACACTCAGCAGACCTTGAAGCAGCTTTAACTGACACCATACTAAAACAGAGCACTGATGGAGGGGTAGTTACTGAAACAGTTGGCCGAAGAACTTGAGGCTCCGAAAACTTTTCTTCCCTTCAGTGTCATTAAGCCTCAAGCTCTGTTTGAATACCTGGACGTAAACAATCGATTTACAGCATTTCCTGATGTTTTTATTGCTTTGAGGATTTACTTAGCAATGCCCGTAACAGTCGCATCGGGCGAAAGAAGTATTTGAAAACTAAAACTGATTACGGTCAACAATTTCACAAGAGAGACTAAACAATTTGGCGATGCTATCGAAAGAAAATGACATTACTAAAACCGTTGACTTTGAAATTATTTTGAAAGATTTTGCAAATAAAAAACCCAGAAAAGTCTGTTTCTAAAAGATCTGTGCATAAACAGAATGTCTGTAATTGTCTTAACTTGTATTAAAAAATTAAAACTTTCATATTGTCTTTCAATATTTAGTATATCAAGCATTGAATGCTTTTTGGCTAAGACTGACATACTACACAAAATATAAAACATCAATTTCAACTTTTTGTAGAGTAGAGGCCCTGCTATCAATATTCTAATTGGGCCCCACAATTCCTAGCACAGGCCCCGCCGCTACGCTAGCTGGGCTTCTCACTCATTGTGTCTCCCTTTTCAGCAGTTCTCCATCTGACTGCTGTTCACTCCAATCTCTTCACTTATGACCTTTTGCTCCAACTACCCCCAGTCGTCCTCTTCCTCTTGTTCTGCTTTCATTTTGCTCATATTTAATCTTCAGTGATATTCCCTACCATCTCATCTTGCCGAACTAGGGCCAGGTGTTGGTATACCTTTGGATCCTCATCTTTAACTTGGCTTCCATTCACCTTACATGTGTCACACTCCACCACTCAGCTTTAATTCATAGCTTTTCTCCCCTTACCTTCAATCTGTCTCTCTCTTTCCCCTCCTTTCACTCTGTGAGCCTCCAGCTGTACCTTGAGTTACCGCTTCACTAAGCACCTTCACTATCTGAATCAGTGACGGGGGTCTCCCAGTGACCATTCATTTCAATTTTGCACCCCATTCCTGCAGTGACATATTTGTCCACGTCTTCATATTCTGCCAAACCTAGACCACACGTGAACTGGAGGAGCGACATCTAATTCTCCAGCCAAGTGACATTAACATTGACTTCTCCGGATTCTGCTAGCCTCCTCCCCATTCTCTCTCTCTCTCTCTCTCTCTCTCTCTCTCTCTCTCTCTCTCTCTCTCTCTCTCTCTCTCTCTCTCCCCCTCTCCCTCTCTCTCTCTACCTTATCCCTCTGTCTCCTTTCCTCCAGCCCTCTATCCCCTTCTCTCTTCGTTCACAGAGCCATAGCTTGTTTGCAGGTGTGCCCTCCCTTCTTTATCCACCTTCCTGCCTGTGGGAGTGAGCTCCTCCCCCCGACCCTCCTCGTTCCCCCCCCCACCATTTTGTTCGGGCATCTGCCCACATTTTGTTCATACCTCGATGAAGACCTCAAGCCCGAAACGTTGGTATGTATCTTTATCTTTGTCATATAAAGTACACTTTCTCCAGCATCGTGTCCTTACTTTAATCACAGTGTCCTCAGACTTTAATGTTTTACACCTGTTCCTTGAGCCCACCTTCTTCACCTTCAATGTATGACCCTTGTCCTCTCGGCTTCAGATTATGTCCTTTACCTTCAACCTATAACCCTGCAGGCCATGCCATTAACCTTTGATCCATCTCCAGTCATCTTCAGTGTGTGACGGAGGAAAAGTTGATACTTGAGCAAACTTGTTATTCAGTGTCAAAAGACATAGCGGGACCAGTTCCAGTTTGCTTTAGGGCTTTGTGTAGAGTTTGATAAGAGTTCATTGTCATCTACATGAGTACAATGTACAAATCCACCAAAATTCTTATTTGATTCAGCCACACAGGTAGGTAGGGTCCACTCAGGTACATAAGAAGCCTACACTTCCAACTATGGAAGACTTGGACAACTCTATTCATATATTTCTGGATGCAACCATGATGCAGCGTTCACTGACCAATGTTTTGGCTTTCAATATAGCACAAGCACTAGCCATCCAACCTCCAAGTGCAGTGAGGAAAACTTACAGCAAGCCAGGCTGCTGCTGGCACCCCCTGTAGAGCACATCGAAAGAACCAACTACTCGGTTTGGGATTAGATAAGTTCCAGCTTGTTTTTGTATATTTAGCTTTATCCGTAGCGAAAAAATGTATTGCTAGTACGTGGAAAGATACAAATATGATTAATATTAATAGATGGAATAATGAGATGAAATATTGTTTAATAATGGAAAAAATTACGTATGTTTCGCATGATAATTATATTTTTTTTATTAATAAGTGGCTGTTATACTCAGAATATTTACATTTCAATTTATATTGACTAGATTTTAATATGTATATTTAACTTTTTCTTTAATATTCTTTCTTATTTCTTTTTTTATGGCTCTCCTTAGGAGAGTTGGCTGAAGGGGGGGGTCGTCCTTTTCTTTTTTTTTCTTTTTTTTCTATATATAAAAAAAACGTTCATGTTCATGTTTAACTGCTGCATATGTCATATTATTTGTTTTTTGAACGAATAAATAAAGTTTTTTTAAAAAAAAGATCCAAAGACTCGTTGATCCAAACCAAAGCTTTTATTAACTAGAAGACTGGAGCATATCACATGTAGGTCGACCAATCCAGAATGACCTGGTCTGACTAGGAGCAATCCTTTAAGACCTGCCGGTTGGTGTGGCTAAGGTCTCAGCCAATCACAGTCATCCTACACTACCATCTGTACATATACACATTGGTGATAGATCTGTACTATCACACCCGTCACTGCAGTATGCAAAGGTTCTTGCAAGGTTTTGCTATAGTGATTGCTAATATTGCTGTGATGTCACTGGAGAGGGCCTGGCAATATCATCGTCCTGTACTTCATTCTCAACAGGTCATTTAGGAATGGGTATTAAATGCTGGTCTGACCTGTGATGCCAATATCCCATTAAAGGAGTAAAAAGGTGAATTAACATCTCCACACCAATCACAGCTAACCTGATGGCATATTGGTAGATTATGACACCGAACAGGAAGACAGGAGCTAGAGGAGCTAAGTGTTCTTTAGCAGTGTAGAGCTCATCAAAAGAACCAAAGACTTGTTGATCCAAACCAAGGCTTTTATTAGCAAAAGACAGGAGCTCTTCACAGGTGGCCGACCAGTCCGGAATGATCCGACCTGGCTAGGGACACAACCCTTTAAGGCCCAGACAATAGGCATGGCTTAGCTCTCAGCCAATCGCTGTAAGCACAGTCTAGATACAGTAACTATATACACTATGTACATTGGTGATAGATCTGTACTATCACAGGCAGCCCTAAGGATACAATTCAAAAGCACTTCTGAACCCATCCTAGCCACTTATTTAAACTTAAATTGTGACATACAGCACAGAACAGGCCCGATTGGCCCATGAGTCCGTGCTGTCCAATTACACCCAACTGGCCTACAACCTCCAAATGTTTTGAATGGTGGGAGGAAACCAGAGCACCCGGAGGAAACCCACACAGACTCAAAGAGAACATACAAACTCCATGCAGACAGCGCTGGACACGGACCCAGGTCGATGACGCTGTAACAGCATTACGCTAACCATGCAGCCACTTGATACTGCATACAATGTAACACCATCTCGTTGAAGTTAAAAATGATGGCATCAGTGAGTCATAATATTTCATGCGATTTTAAAGAAGTCTTACCCAAGATCTGAATTGCTGCTCTAGGTCCAGCTAAACTGCTTGTAACAAGATTGCACAGTCACTTTTGTCTGTGGGTCATGGAAAGCTTCAGGTAAAAGAATACCCACTTCATTCCAAAGTTGTATGTAATTTGTATTGACATGAGCAACCAAGATCACCTGATTTATTTTGGATAAAAGAATTTCACAGCAGGAAGAACATTAAAAAATATTAAATTCTAACCAAAAGAAAACTTAGCTCAAGATTGCAAGAAAATTAAGGGTGAAGAAATTCATTCAACTCATCTCAAGTTCTTCCATTGTGGAAGATCTCAAAGTCATGCCAACACAGAGGAATTTTACTCCATATAACTAACCATATAACTGCTTACGGAGTGGAAACAGGCCATGTCGGCCCTTCAAGTCCACGCCGGTTCACTTGAACAACTCCACTAGCTTGCCACTCCTACTCTCCGCCCATAACCCTCCAACCCCTCACATCCATGTACACAACCAATCTTCTCTTTCTCTTTAAATAATTCTATGTTATTTTCTACCTCTCAATCCAGAAGCACTGATCATTCTCTAGGTTAGATCTAATCTTGTGGATCATGTAAAATGGATGACATCATGTCACCCTTCCATTTCACATCTCATTCCTCTCTTTGGTGGTATTTCTAAATTCAGAATTGAATACCATTAGATCTCAGGCAGGCCTGCAATTAAGGTGATTCATTTAAATTACACTTGGAAGAAAATTTAATGAGACAGCAAAAGCAGTCAAAACACAGCAGATAAATTTGTTAATAGTAAATTATCCAAAGGCAAAGAGCCTCTCTTTGCGGCAAACGGAAGTAGAAGGGTAGTGTGGCTGTACTACTTAATAAGTACTTGCCTTATCCTGTGTCTGCAATGGACAGTTGAGAAAAATTGTCAGTCCATTTTAACCTTGTTTACTCAGGGAATGAAATAGTGCTTGAATCAACTGCTCTGAATTAAGTACACTACCGCTTCCTTATCTCCCAGTTTGCAATGCAGTCATTAACATAAAGGAGATTAGAATTTGAATAGTTGCTGAGATATACACCATGCTCATGATGCATGGAGCACGACTCAATGATGTCATGAAAAGACATGTTTTACTCTGTGATATAACCGTTAATCAAATGAATAAGATTTAGCATCAGCAATATCTTTATTCATTCACAATCCAGATAGATTTCCAGACATGAATTTGGTCGATCTGGTACTGTTTTCTTACTATGTTAAATAAATGGTTTTCTTTGCTGTGTAAGTTAACACCAAATGGAAACTCACTTTATTAAAGCTCAGCCTGTGATTTTATATCTGCAAAATATTAGAATTTCCTAAATAATTTATGTTTTCTTTTGTAGTGAATTCAGATTTAACATTGATGTCATTTAAAATTGGTTTAAAATGGAATATTTTGGGGGCTTTTTTTAATTTCGTTCCCTTTAAGTTCTCATATTTACTTAAGTTGAAAATCCTGTTGATGATTCAATTGAATTGCGTTAAATTGGGATATTAAAAAAAAAGCAAATATGGACTGTGAGTTAGACGTGCACACCGTGCAACTTTCTCTTACTTGCCATAGCAGTGTAACAGAGATTAATTTGCAAACTTCATACCCACAGCTTTCATGAATGGAACTATATTAAATCTCTCACTTCTTGGTTGTTTTTCGGGATTGAAGGTAACTTAATTCCACTCGAATCTTGTGGATTCTGGGATGCCACTAAAGTTCGTGTGGCATCCACAGACTTTTCGGCAGGTGAGCCAGGTGGTGCCTATGGGAACGGATTAGAGAGAGCTGTTCTGCGAGGGGTGAACCTCTTCTGTTTAGGTTTCTCATCAGTCAGAAGAATGAAAGCTTTTTGATGGTTGCAATCAGAATCAAGCCGCTGTAATAAGAACCCAGTACTGTAGATATGACCGGCCCTTTGCTGGTCTGTTCAGAAGTTGATTCAGAGAGAAATAAGAACCACATGGGGCCCTACCAACTTTAAAATATTGGTCCTCCAATCTTCAGTTGTAATATGGGTAGCCAGTCATTGAAATTTTCATCACCCTCCATCCTGTAATTTACTCCAGCATTAAAACTCCACCTGAAAAACACAAAAACTGTAGATTCTGGAATCTTGATGAACAAAAAGAAGCTAGACAGTCCAGCATAAAGGGTCCCAACCCAAAATGTTTCTCTCCATGGATGCCTGTGGAGTCCTTCCAGCTTCCCTTCGTCCACTTATAACCTTACCTAATCTCTCTGATTTCTCTGTCTTCCTTTTATCCATTGACATCTTTACCTTTAGTCACCAGAATAATGCAATCTCTTCCAAAATGCCTCTAATTTCAATGAAAGTTTAATCGCGCAAACCAGTGATATTTGTATTGCTGTGAAACAGTATCAGTTTCACAGTGTGGAATGTGAACATCAAAGTACTAACTAAAGTCTTCTCCCCTAACCAGATGACAAGTGTTTTCTGTGGGAAAGGAATCCCATTCTTTTATTCCATCTGTAAAAAAACTATGAATGGGGCTGAGGGAGGAGATTGCCAACAATTTTCCCAACAGACAGGTAATATTTGAATCTGAATCCAATTTAGTCCCATGTGTTAGACTCTTTGAGGGAAAACTTCAAAATACCTCTCCTTCGATCTCTGAATTGGATGAAGGGACATATGGAATTGGTCTTTGTGGTAATGCTGAACCTTCTGACAAAGCCTGACAGATAAGGAACATTATATATGATTGGTTTGTTCTTTCCTTGTGGTCTTCAGATTTTCTTCAGTCAATATAGTTCTGGAATTGAGCAAAATATTGGGCGAAAAATCCTTTCTACCTTAGTATTAGTCCAGCAATTCTTCAGCATGATGCTGAACCAAGCCATGAAAGACCCCAACAATGAAGACGCTGTTTACATCCGGTACCGCACGGATGGCAGTCTCTTCAATCTGAGGCGCCTGCAAGCTCACACCAAGACACAAGAGAAACTTGTCCGTGAACTACTCTTTGCAGACGATGCCGCTTTAGTTGCCCATTCAGAGCCAGCTCTTCAGCGCTTGACGTCCTGCTTTGCGGAAACTGCCAAAATGTTTGGCCTGGAAGTCAGCCTGAAGAAAACTGAGGTCCTCCATCAGCCAGCTCCCCACCATGATTACCAGCCCCCCCACATCTCCATCGGGCACACAAAACTCAAAACGGTCAACCAGTTTACCTATCTCGGCTGCACCATTTCATCAGATGCAAGGATCGACAATGAGATAGACAACAGACTCACCAAGGCAAATAGCGCCTTTGGAAGACTACACAAAAGAGTCTGGAAAAACAACCAACTGAAAAACCTCACAAAGATAAGCGTATACAGAGCCGTTGTCATACCCACATTCCTGTTCGGCTCCGAATCATGGGTCCTCTACCGGCACCACCTACGGCTCCTAGAACGCTTCCACCAGCGTTGTCTCCGCTCCATCCTCAACATCCATTGGAGCGCTTACATCCCTAACGTCGAAGTACTCGAGATGGCAGAGGTCAACAGCATCGAGTCCACGCTGCTGAAGATCCAGCTGCGCTGGATGGGTCACGTCTCCAGAATGGAGGACCATCGCCTTCCCAAGATCGTGTTATATGGCGAGCTCTCCACTGGCCACCGTGACAGAGGTGCACCAAAGAAAAGGTACAAGGACTGCCTAAAGAAATCTCTTGGTGCCTGCCACATTGACCACCGCCAGTGGGCTGATATCGCCTCAAACCGTGCATCTTGGCGCCTCACAGTTTGGCGGGCAGCAACCTCCTTTGAAGAAGACCGCAGAGCCTACCTCACTGACAAAAGGCAAAGGAGGAAAAACCCAACACCCATCCCCAACCAACCAATTTTCCCCTGCAACCGCTGCAATCGTGTCTGCCTGTCCCGCATCGGACTTGTCAGCCACAAACGAGTCTGCAGCTGACGTGGACTTTTTACCCCCTCCATAAATCTTCGTCCGCGAAGCCAAGCCAAAGAAGATAGAAAAAAAAGAATGATTTGAAATGATCTCCAACGAGTTTGACTTATACGACTATTGGCTTAAACCCCACTTCTCATCAGGTTGTCTCAAGTGATTACAAAGATGTAGGGAAATCAAACTAGATGGAAGGCTTTATTTTTTTCCTTAAAAAGCAGAGTTAATATAGTTGAAATAAAGGTCATGTTGAAAGTAAATTATATATTTTACGATGCTTTTTAACTCAAATGGGGGAGATATTGAACAGTTACTTTTCTTCGGTATTCACTAAGGAGAAGGATATTGGGAGATGTGAGATAAAAAAAAGCAAATTGGGTAAATATGGGGAATATAGAGATTACAAAAGGTGTAGTTTTAAGGCTTTTGAAGAATATAAAGGTTGATAAGTCTCCGGGACCAGACGGGATCTTCCCCAGGACATTGAGAGAAGTGAAGGAGGAAATAGCAGAGGCTCTGGCGGTAATTTTCCAAATGTCATTAGATATGGGGATAGTGCCGGAGGATTGGCGCATTGCGCATGTGGTTCCGTTATTTAAAAAGGGTACAAGGAGGAAGCCTGGCAACTATCGGCCTGTAAGTTTGACGTCTGTGGTAGGTAAATTAATGGAGAAAATTCTTAGAGATAGTACTTATAAACATCTGGATAGACAGGGTCTGATCAGGAGCACTCAACATGGATTTGTGGGAGGAAGGTCATGTTTGACCAATCTGATTGAATTTTTTGAACAGGTGACTAGGAATGTGGATGAGGGTAGCGCAGTGGATGTTGTCTATATGGACTTCAGTAAGGCCTTCGATAAGGTACCACATGGAAGGTTAGTTAGGAAGATGCAGTCTTTAGGTATAAATTTTAAGATAGTCAAATGGATTGAACATTGGCTGAAAGGGAGAGGCCAGAGAGTGGTAGTGGATAATTGTCTGTCAGGTTGAAGGCCGGTGACCAGTGGTGTGCCTCAAGGATCTGTATTGGGCCCATTGTTGTTCGTTATATACATTAATGATCTAGATGATGGGGTAGTGAATTGGATTAGTAAATATGCAGACGATACTAAGATAGGTGGAATAGTGGATAATGAAGAAGGTTTTCAAGGATTGCAGAGGGATTTGGGCTGCTTAGAAAAGTGGGCTGAAAAATGGCAGATGGAATTTAATGCTGATAAGTGTGAGGTGCTTCATTTTGGTAAGAAGAATCAGAATAGGACATACGTGGTAAATGGGAGAGCATTGAGGAATACAGAAGAGCAGAAAGATTTAGGAGTAACGGTACATCGTTCCCTGAAGGTAGAAACTCACGTGAATAGGGTGGTGAAGAAGGCTTTTAGTATGCTGGCCTTTATCAATCATTGCATAGAATATAGGAGTTGGGAGGTGATGTTGAGATTGTATAAGACGTTGGTGCGGCCTAATTTGGAGTTCTGTGTGCAGTTCTGGTTGCCTAATTATAGGAAGGATATAAACAGAGTGGAGAGAGTGCAGAGAAGGTTTACCAGAATGTTGCCTGGGTTTAAGCATCTGGAGTATGGGGAGAGATTGGACAGATTGGGTCTTTATTCTTTGGAGCGTAGAAGGTTGAGAGGGGATTTGATAGAAGTATTTAAGATTATGAAAGGGATAGACAGAATGGATGTGGATAGACTATTTCCGTTAAGTGGAGGAAAGATTAAAACAAGAGGACATGAGTTAAGAATTAAGGGGCAGAGGTTTAGAGGTAACATGAGGGGGAACTTCTTTACTCAGAGAGTGGTAGCCGTGTGGAATGATCTTCCGGGAGAAATAGTGGCGGCGGAGTCAATTGTATTATTTAAGAAAAGGTTGGACAGGTATATGGATGAGAAGAAGATGGAGGGTTATGGGCATTGTGCAGGGAGGTGGGACTAGAAAGAGGTGTTTGGTTCGGTGCAGACTAGAAGGGCCTAATGGCCTGTTTCCATGCTGTAATTGTTATGTTATGTTATGTTATTAAAGGGTCTGAGGGGATTTGGAGGATGCCACCAATTTACTTGTCACAATGTAAACATAGGAATGGACATTTTAGTTCCATGGCTCTATGGTCATTATTCCAGGTATAAAAGTTGGTGCTAATCTATATGTTCCAGGATGATAGCTGTACAATGATGAAAAAAAAGTACAAAATATTTTGCTTGTGTTATTTTCTAAATTCTCCAGATCCCAGTATTAGTGTTGTCTACAAAACTATAGAGTTTCTGCTTCACCATCTGATGACAATCCGAATTCGTGACAGGTTGGCAATTCTTGCAACAAAAACAAAATACAGCTGTACCTTTGCTTACGCCCGATCAAGTAACGTCCGATCCCAGATATATCCGAGGTCACCATAAAGGCTTAATAAAAGTTTTAAAATTCATACCAAGACCTACGTTGGCAGGCATTAGCAGACATTAACTCACACATCACGCATTCGACACATGGGCTCAAAAGCAAAAACAAAACGATTGCACTGTAGATGCCTAATTTATAGTACAGTACATTTATGTAATTTCAATCTATAATATATTCATGTATATGTACAATATAGATGTTTAGGTAAATATATATGGGTGTCATGGTATCTTATGTTGTACAGAATATTTCATCTATAACGATTGACTTACGCCCAAATCGATTTGAGTCCCGACTTCCAGAATGTAACCTGAATGCAAGTCAATGCATGGATGTAGTAGATTTACTACAAATCAGAATACTCACTGGTTCTTTACCATCCGTGGATAGAGAAGTAGTAGAGTTAACCATTCAGATTGATGTACTAATTGGTTTCAGTCAGTGGTAATAAAAACACTCCTGAATTTCTGTAGTGTCTTAATAGTCCCTTGAAGAACATGCTAATTCACTTCTTCTTCTTTCTTTCTTTCTTTGGCTTGGCTTCGCGGACGAAGATTTATGGAGGGGGTAAATGTCCACGTCAGCTGCAGGCTCATTTGTGGCTAACAAGTCCAATGCAGGACAGGCAGACACGGTTGCAGCGGTTGCAGGGGAAAATTGGTTGGTTGGGGTTGGGTTTTTCCTCATTTGCCTTTTGTCAGTGAGGTGGGCTGGGGTGGGTTCACTTACAGACAATGAAATGTGTAGGCTTACTGGTACAAAATAGGAAATGCTGCAACCAATTTTCACTCAGCAAATATTCACAATAGCAATGTGATTTTTAGTGATGTTGTTAGGGAATATGATTCCATTATAAGTAAATCAGTAATCCCACATTTAACACTGGCAGCCCATTTGAAATAACTCTTTCCACTCTTTACCATGAAACAATGATCTTGTCGATAAAACCCTTTTATAAATCAACCTTTTTTTTGAAAAAAAGATGATAAATGATGCGTTATTTTCAATTTTTATAACTTATCCAAGAAAATAATGGACAGATTATTTCCTTTTCTGTGCCATGTGGGAATTGATGGTCATTTTATATGATTCCCATTTAGTTTGTAATCTTGATGAAACTTTAGGCAACCTTGTTAGGACAAATGTTGTCCCCTGTCCTTGTATTAAATGTGCCCAGTCTTCAGAGAAGGGGCTCCATATCTTACAATCAAAAATGATAGTTTACATTGTATGGATAATATCTCCCTCCTTTTATTTTCTCCTTGATCATGAAGCCTCTCTGGATAATTCCTAAACATAAAGTTCATTGTCTGTCCAAAGGCCTGAAGGATTGGTTGAGTGCATTTTTATGGTATGACCAACACCTCGAAGTAAACTAACTGTGAATAGACTATATCTGGAAATCATGACCATTTGAGGTAGTCAGGCACCCACATAAAATGACAATGACCTAAAACCTTTTTGAGGTGAGGTACTTTCATATGATCTAATTCTCTTCCATGTCTGGATATGTGGCTTGGGGGTAATAGTGGGACTCACAATTGTCTAATTTGTCTTAAATTACTATTTATATATGCTTATTTTAACCACATAATTTAGGGCAGTGGTTTTCAAACTGCCCCCCTAAACTCATATACCACCTTAAGCAATCCCTATGCCATAAATGCTCTGTGATTAGTAAGGGATTGCTTAAGGTGGTATGTGAGTGGGAAGGGAAGGTTGAGAACCACTGCTCAAGTCCCAATTGTTACTGAAATATTTTGCTTGAGAAAAAATTGTCACTGGCCCATTTCCACTGGAGTTACAAAACGGTGCACATAACGAGTCAATGAGGTACAATTAAAACAATGGTTTTCAAACTTTTTCTTTCCACTCATAAACCACCTTAAGCAATTCCTTACTAATCACAGAGCACTTATAGTATAGCATAGGGATTGCTTAAGGTGGAATGTGAGTTTAGGGAGGCAGTTTGAAAACCACTGATTTATGGTGATTTCCCTTGAGACATCTCCTTCAATCCAGTCCTGGATTTAATTTCACAATTGATCATGGAAACCTTTCCAAATAATTCATGAGATAAAATTATCAATTAAAAAAAACAAGAAAAATTAAAGTCACTGATCTTCAAACTATTTCCTCTCCGCTCCATCCTCAACATTCATTGGAGCGACTTCATCACCAACATCAAAGTACTCGAGATGGCAGAGGCCGACAGCATCGAATCCACGCTGCTGAAGATCCAACTGCGCTGGGTAGGTCACGTCTCCAGAATGGAGGACCATCGCCTTCCCAAGATCGTGTTCTATGCCGAGCTCTCCACTGGCCACCGGACAGAGGTGCACCAAAGATGAGGTACAAGGACTGCCTAAAGAAATCTCTTGGTGCCTGCCACATTGACCACTGCCAGTATGCTGATATCACCTCAAACTGTGCATCTTGACGCCTCACAGTTCGGCAGGCAGCAACCTCCTTTGAAGAAGATCGCAGAGCCCACCTCACTGACAAAAGACAAAGGAGGAAAAACCCAACACCCAACCCCAACCAACCAATTTTCCCTTGCAACTGCTGCAACCGTGTCTGCCTGTCCCGCATCGGACTTGTCAGCCACCAACGAGCCTGCAGCTGACATGGACATTACCCCTCCATAAATCTTCATCTGCGAAGCCAAACCGAAGAAAAAGAAGTGTTAAAATACAGAAATGCTGGAAGAACTCAACTCGTCTTACAGCGTCCTTAGGAGGTAAAAATGTATAACAACATGGGTTGCCTATTTCAAATGGGAGATCTTCTTGCAAAGACATCTAGCAAAACCAGCATCAGGAAAAGGGAAGCCAGTGAGACAACCACCCCCTTCCATACCTGTGTGAAACAACGGGCTGCTTGTTGCTAGTCCCATCTTTTTGGAAGCTAAATGAGGATGAAATGTGATCCAGTAAAATAAAGGGCTCCTTTTTATTGGGGCACCTGCCTGATTTTCAGCACTACTGAAATACGGCCCAGGCCTGAAGTGCCGACTGGCTTGTGCTTTCTGTGGATGCTACATGTCCCGCTGAGTTTCTCCAGCATCCTGGCATCTGCAGATTTCTCAAAATAAAACACCTACTAATTTTTCTGTGGTCATTGCTTAATTCACCAACCACTGCTACAATTAGCCAATAATGGAACTCTGCAACTACTGAATCACAGCAGTATGAAGACAGCTGAAATCGAGGCACCCTGGATTTATGCATAAACTTAAATTCTTTACGTCATAAATCTCCTAAGCCATTATCTGCCAGCCCCAATGATGTTACTGGGAATCACTGTTTAAACAATAATGTTTACAGACATTAAACAAAATAAAATCAAACAATCAAACAGATGTTTAATTCCAAAAGTTAGCAACACTGTTAGAATATTGATTTTTTTCTCTGGGGCAAGGCTTTTTCTTTCAGAGATGACAGAGATTTCAGAGATGGGATCCAGAATATTAAAGGGTTTTCCAAAGCAAATGGGGGTTGCAATAATTTTTGAAAAGTTTTACAAATCAGAGAGTTCCTAGAGATCAATTTCGTAGCTGAAGCAGGCCTCAAGGGAGAATTAGTGTTCCATCTGTTCAGAAAACAGATAGCATAATTTGGTACACAGGGCTCCAAACATCTCAATATGGAAATGAGCAGAGTCAAGAGAAAAGTGGCTCAGTTAAATGATTCCTCTTTGCATTTTTTTGTATATTTTATTTATATTCCACACATGTATTAATCCAAATATAGAATTTACCAATCATATACCAAATAGTTATAATACATATCTTTTATATATATAATTTCCCCCCCTCCCCAAATCTGTCCCCATCCCTTCCTCCCATATAATAAACCCAAAAAGAAAAGGAAATGAAAAGGTAGAAAGGTAAGAAAACAAAAAGAAAGAAAGTAAGAAAATAAAGATAGAACACGCCTGGTTATTAAAATTTTCATGATTTCATAAAATTTATACCTTGATATTTTAATCATATATTAATTAATTGCTTCCAAGGAGCTGATAAAGATTTCAGAAGTCCAGGGAATAGCTTTTATAAATTAATACCTGCAACTTGTAAGTACGGACACTAAATTTTCAAAAGGAAATCATATCTATTTTTTAAATTATATGTAATCATCTCGAGAGGCATTCAGCTACAAATTTCAGCACGCCATCTATCCAATCCTAAATGTGAATCCGATTTCCATGTCAACGCTACATTTTCTTGCAACTGCTAATGCAATTTTCACAAATTCTTTCTGAAACCAATTAAATTTCATTTTTGGTCTTACCCTGGTTACATTACCCAATAGGAAAAGCATAGGATCTTGAGAGAATTTAACTCTCGTAACCCGCTCCATCCAGAACAGTCTTAATTTTGAACATGACCATGTGAAGTGAAAAAAATACATATCTCCTGATTACACCTAAAACACATATCTGATAAATCTGATTTCAGTCTATATAATTTCTGTGGGGTAAGATACAACTGATGTAAAAAACTATATTGTACTAATCTGTAGCTAACATTTATTGTATTTGAAAAGCTATTATGACACAAATCCAACCAATTTTTCTCCTTAATACCAATATTTAAATCCATTTCCCATCTCTGCTTAGATCTATGAATTCTTTGTTTTTGCATAACTTTTTGCAATAATGTATATATAGCTGAACTAAATTTTTAACAGATTTATTACTAATCAAAATTTCCATCTCACTCCTTTCAGGCAAATAACATTGTCAGATCTAATTTATCACATAAATAAGCCTTTATTTGATAATAACAAAATATTGTATTATTGTGTACTGCATTCTTAATTTTTAACTGATCAAATGTCATTAATTTTCCCTCTTCAAAACAGTCCATTATTTTCTTAATTCCTTTGGAAAACCAAATATCAAACTACCTATTATTCATTGTAAATGGTATAAGTCTATTCTGTGGCATTTTATGAATTACATTATTCCTCATTCCCATTTCAACATTTATTTTATCCCATGCTGTAATCAAATGTTTCAGCATTGGAGTATCCCTAACTCTAGTTATTAATCTCAAGTCCTATTTATAAATAAAATTTTCACATATCGCCTCTCCTTTTTTATCCATCTCTATTTTAATCCATATTGGCTTCTCTCCTTCCTCAAAGAAAGAAGAGAGAAATCTCATTTGTGCCACTATATAGTAATTGCTAAAATTTGGAAGTTGCAGCCCTCCCAATTCAAATTTCCATGCTAATGTTTCTAATGAAACCCTCGCTGTTTTACCCTTCCAAAGAAACATTCCTATGTATTTATTCAGTACTTGAAAAAAACTTTTGTGGAATAGATACAGGCAATGACTGAAAGAGATATCATAACCTTGGAAAAATATTCATCTTAATTCAATTAGCTCTACCTAGTAAAGTTACAGGTAAATCCATCCATTTTTTAGATCCTAATCAATTTTCTTAAGGAATATAATTCAAATTAAATATATTATTTAAATTATTATCTATTCAAATCCCTAGATATTTTATTCCATCCTTTGGACATTTACATTGAATATTTCTTTTGCACTGCTAGTAAGAGGCATAATCTCACTTTTATCCCAATTCACTTTATAGCCAAATACTATACAATATTCTTTCAATCTAGAGTACAATTTATGCAATAAACTTTCCAGTTTGGTCAAATAAATTATTACATCATTTGCAAATAAATTAATTTTATATTCCTCTCTACTATTTCTAAACAATTTAGTTTCAGTGTATTACCTAATCAATTCTGCTAATGGTTTTATTGCTAAAATAAACAAAGCTGGAGACAATGGACATCCTGGTCTAATAGATCTAGTTAATTGTAAAGAATCAGAAACTTATCAATTTGTTACTACTTAAGCCCTCAGTCCATCTATACATATTTGTACTAGACTGTATTTTTCAAGAATTTTAAATATGAAATCCCATTCTAATCTATCAAATGTCTTTTCTGCATCTAAAGCCACTGCTACACTTAAATCTCATCTTTTTTATGCTAAATGAATGATACTTAATAATTTAGTATCATTGTCTGCTGACTTTCTTTCCTTAATAAAATCAGTTTGAGCCATATTTATTAACTTTGGTAAATATTTTGCCAACCAAATCTCTAATATTTTTGCTAATATTTTATAATCAGCATATAATAAAGATATAGGTCTATATGAATATGGCTTTATTGGATTTCTATCTTTCTTTTGGAATCACAGTTATTATTGCTGTTTTAAAAGATTCAGGTAAAGAATATGTTTCCTCTGCCTGTTTTAACACTTCCATAAATTGATGAATCAATAAATCTTAAAACTCCTTGTAAAATTTAGGTGAGAAGCCACCTTTTCCCAGAGATTTATTACTTTGTAAAGAACTCAATGCTTCCCTAACCTCTATTAGAGTGAAGGGAGCATACAATTCTCTCTGATCTTCCAAATTCAATTTAAGTAAACTAATTTGAGATAGAAAATTATATATTTTATTATCATCTTTTACAGATTCCAACTGGTGTAATTTTGTACAAAATTGTTTAAAATTTTAATTAATTGCTTGAAGTTTATAAGAAAGCAGATCAGAATTATTTTTACTTGTGATCATTGTTCTCAATACCTGTTCTGTCTTTAACTGCCAAGCAAGAACCTTATGTGCTGCTTTGCCCAATTCATACCTCTGTTTTGTTCTCATCGCTTTCTCCATTTTATATGTTTGTATAGGTTTTTTTATTAATAAGAGATCTTCATTTATCCTCAATAACTTGCCTCTGTAACTCCTTTTCCAAATCTGTTATATTCAACTCTACTTCTTCTATTTCCTTCATATAATCTTTCTTAAATTTTGAAGTGTAACTTATTATTTGTCCACGTAAATACGACTTCATTGCATCCCATAAGATAAATTTATTCGTAACTGAGCTAGAAGTAGTTTCAAAGAGAATTCTTATCTGTCTTTTAATAAATTCACAAAAATCTTTCCTTTTCAATAACGTAGAATTAAACCTCCATCTATAAACTGATTCTTCTTTATCCACCATTGTTATTGCCATCAATAGAGGAAAATAATTAGATAAAATTCTTTCCTTATATTCTGCTTGTTGGATTCTACCCGAAGCTGTTCAGATACCAAAAATAAATCAATCCTAAAATAAAAATCATGTGGACTTGAATAAAATTAATAATCTCTTTCTCTCAGATGGAATTTTCCCCAAACATCTATTAAATTTAAATCTTTCATCAATGATAATGTTGTTTTAGCTGCTCTAGTCCTCACTATAACTCTGATAGATCTGTCTAAGAATGGGCCTGAACAAAAATTAAAGTCCCCACCAATTAGTATATTCTCATGTGCATTTGCCAAGTTCAAAAATGTTTCCTGTATAAACCTTTCATCATCTACATTGGGTGCATATATAATATAATCATAAAAGTTCAGTATTCTGAAAAAAATTGACAATAACATATCTTCCTGCAGGGTCTGAAATTACATTTGGTATTTTCATTGGAAGTTTCTTATCTATCAATATAGCTACACCTCTTACTTTTGAATTAAATGAAGAGGCTACAATGTATCCTACCCAGTCCCCTTTCAATTTCTGATGATCTTTTTCAATTAAATCCTGTAAATAAGAAAAACCTACATTTACTTTCATTTTCTTAATATGCGTTAATACCCTTTTTCTCTTCACCGGGCTGTTAAGTCCATTAATAATAAAACTTAGAACATTCAATAATTTATTCATTAATGCATTTTTATCTTCCATAAAGAAACATCTCCCCTTTACCTCCCTCCTCTCAACTTCTTGGCACACCAACTCTAATCTAAGCCTTATAACAAGGTATTTACATCTAACCGTTCCAGGTAACAAGAAAGAAAAAAGAAAAAGAAAAACAGTAATAAACCTCCCATCTAAGGTTGTTAAAATAATATGCAACAACATTACCCCCCCCCTCCCCTCTCCCTTACCGGTAGTAGCCAAAGAACAACCCCTCCACACTCATACCCACACCCACACAACCCCCCCCCCCACATATTTCAGTAGATGTCAGTTCATTATCATCCAACTCCCCTGAATGGTCATTATTACTTCCATTCATATCGAATAGACAAAGTAGAACTAAATCCAGGAAGATTTGAAACTCCCGCTTGTTGTGCTGCTCTTTGTTCAGCCTCTCGTGGCATAATTGGAGAGTATCTGCAACTTCCTGCACCCTCTCAGGATCAGTGAAAAGTTTATTTGGCCCTCCATGAAGTAACATCTTGAGAGTCGCTGGATATCATAGAGTAAAGCTTTCTTCCAAAGGGTATTTTTCACCGGATTAAATTATTTTTTTTCTTTTTCAAAACTAATGTCAGGGTAAAAAAAAGACTTTACTTCCATTGTATTCCAAAGGTTCCCTTCTTTCATTTGACTTGCTTTGCTGCAAGTTCTTACATCTTCTCATGAACTTTATAGCGAAGGAACTTTATCAATATGGGTCATGGCCTTTGATCAGATGGTGGCCCAAGTCTTAAAGTTCTGTGACCCCTTTCTATTTCAATATCTCCTTGAAATTAGTCTTGTCCAAATGTTTCTGGAATCCAACATTAAAGAAAGGTTATCATATTATCTCCTTCATCACCAGCAATCTTGAAATTGTTCCTTCTACTAAAATTCTCTAATAAGTCCACTTTCTCAGACAATTGTTTTATTTTCAGTGTTGTTTTCTATTTTCTCCATTCTCTTGCACCATATCTACATCAAATTCCACATTTTTAACTCTATTTTCCATATCTTCAAATCTTTATTGCATTTACAATTTCATAATATCTCTTAATTTTCTCCTCTGACTTTTTACTATCCAATCTAATTTGTTTAAGCTCTTTCATTAATACCTCTTCTAGTAGCAGTTGTATGTTGTTCTTCATCTTCTTCCTCTTCTTCAATATCTTCTTCCTGCGGAATAGGTTCTCGTCCCTCTTCTGCATCGCTGCGTTGAAATCCAACAAAATTTTCACTTTCAGAAGGCAGTAATTGAAACAGATTGCTTTCCTTAGCGATGTCTTTGATCTCCTTCGATCTGAGCATGTGCGGCTTTTCGTGCACGCCCAGCACATCTTGCTTCATTTTATCATTTGTCCATAACTGCTGCAGTCGTGGCACTGCAGTTCGCTGCGTGTCCACCATTGCTGCCCTCGTCAATCAGGTAGAAACATTCACCACAGCACCCGGATCCATTTGTAAGGTAGGCCTTCTTTCTTGATCTTGACCTTTTTTTCTGTAGCATTACTGATGTTTCAGCAACATTCCTTTCCTTCTCAGGAGGCATTACTATTTGTTCCCTGTCAGTTCTTTGACACTTTCTTATACGTTAATTCCTGTCTCTTCACTTTTTTTCATTTTTAAAAAAAGTTTTTCAGGAGACCCAGATTCCCATGTCCTGCCTCTACATCATCACGTGATGTCCCCCTGCTCTTTGCATTTTAATCTTGCTACTGAGTGTCAGTCAGATATTTGATGATGGTCTATATACAGTTCTAAAAGGAACAGTTAGCAGAAGAGAGAATCCTTGCTGATCTTTCATCTCCATTGCAGGGGGTCATCGATGTCCTTGATACTGTAGCAACTCATAGAGAGTTAAATGAATCCTGGGAAGTTCCTGCATGTTCCAAGATGGTACAGTACTCACTGGTGGTGTTTACGTTCTTATCCAGATGCCTGTGGATAATTTTCATATTTTACCAATCATTTTTCTCCATTATATGGTGTCTGAGAATTAAAAGCAATGTATTATTTCACAACCGTATAAGAAAACACTGACAATATGGGTGGAATGGTTAGCTTAGCTGTTAGCGCAATGCTGTTACAGCACCAACAACCTCGGTTCAAAACCGGTGCTGTCTGAAAGGAGTTTGTACGTTCTTCCCATGACTACATAGGTTTCCTCTGGGCACTCCAGTTTCCTCCCACCTTTCAAAATGCAAAGGGGCTGTAGATTAATTGGGGTATTTGGGTAGCATAAGCTGCTGGGCCAGACGGGCCTGACACGGTGCTGTATGTCTAAATTTAATATGGAGGCCGGATACTGTGTCCCTTTATTCAAAACATTGCATTCATATTATCAAGCTAATTTTAAGTCTAGCCACTTGCTTTATTCACAATTCCCATGGGCCTTTTTTTCTTTAAAATCAAGAATGAAGATTTCAGAAAATCCAAATAAATCTACTGATTTTTTTTTAAGGTACATGACATGGGACCACTTTTCTATCTATATTTCCAATAGTTTAATCAAATTAGGATTGTTTCAATATGTCTGTGTTTACATAAAAAAGGATGTTGTTTATAGTTGTCTACACGATATAATTCAAACAGTGTGGTCCTTGGTATATCTGACCAAGATTCAACTTGGATTAAATGATCAGTGTAGATATGCTTGATATTAGATGGAGTTGATCTATGATTTACATCAAACTCAGATGGTTTTCTGTTTTGGGAATTGGATTTTAGGTTTCACAGTTATAATGATGGCAAAATGATTGGGATTCAAACAACTTTCAATAAATCAGAGAACTTCCACAAGCTGTATGTTTGAAGCTAAGGCATGCCGGTGAAGATCTTTGAATTGTCATGGATTTAAGCCATTGAGCTTAGTCCAATCTGAAATAGTTTAAAAATTTTGACCCCCAAATATTAAGAGTGTGTGTGTGTGTGTGTGTGTGTGTGTGTGTGTGTGTGTGTGTGTGTGTGTGTGTGTGTGTGTGTGTGTGTGTGTGTGTGTGTGTGTGTGTGTGTGTGTGTGTGTGCGCGTGTGTGTATGCGAACGCACGTGCGCGTAGGGCAATTTATTTTCAACCTCATTCATATTTCTATGTTCCAATCTGTACATGGCATGCCAGATATGGTTAAAAATGGTCCTTTCCCCATTTTAGTATGCAAATTACTGCTCTTCTATTTGGATGACATGACACTGTTTGCTGCCAGGCATCTCTTAGAACTAAAGTTTAACAGCAAACAACATCAGAAAAGGGGAAACCTTATTCCAGTACTGAAGTCATTAGATATTTCTGAGTCACTTTCTTTCAGGACTATTAGCTCACTGCTCACTGTTGCTTTAATACTGGCAGAAATTCTATGCTTTAGAAGGCACATCAGCCATCTAAATAGAAAGTAAAATTGATTATATAATGTTGCAATGTATGTAAGAGAGAGCATTATTCAATGGATTTATTAATGTACTCTTTAAGCAGAAATTTAACAGCATTCTAACACGAAGGTGTTTTTCTTTGATCTCATGGAATAAAAGGAAGATATAAAATCAGTTGGAAACTAGCATATTAAGAATGACGGCTTCTTACCTAACTATAAAAAGACTGAATTTACACCTGAAATAGACAATATTTACTTAATGTTTGGTTCATTTCCAGAATTTGTTCATCTAAATGGTATTCTTGATGCTGAGGTATGAAAACTATAAGGCCTCCATTTATTTCCTTGATTCACGGAAGAATGGCTGCAGAAAGCATGGTTTCCATGGTTCATTGTTTCTCAAAATAGTTTCAGAATGGAAAGTAATTTAGTCGTAATAAAACAGCTTCAAACAATTAAATCAAAGCAATAGATAAGCTCTTGGGAAACAATAACCCTAATCATGTTGTCTCTATAATGTGTAAGGTATTATCAAGTACACATTTTTCTTTCTACGCCAGAATTTTAAATTTAGCCATACATACATTTTGATGGGATTTAACCAGATCACCTCGAGAAAACCCACTCAGACATGCGGAGAAGGTACAATCTCCTTATAGACACCGCTGGATTCGAACCCTGGTAGCTGGTGGTGTTACCGCCTTGAGCAAACCACTGCCCTATCCTATTTCAAGTATGTACCTTCTACCAATGATAAACATGCCATTGGGTGCCACGATTCAATCACGCCAACCTAAAAAGGACCTTATCATGGTTTCAAAAGCATGTTCTCAACATTTTTTATGGACCTTGCATCTGGATTCCCTGTGGAATTCATTGGCGACAATCTTGTCATGATGGCCTCCACTATACTCTTCCCCACAAATAGAAAGAGCCTCTCTACATCCATGCAATCAAAACCATTCCATTCCATTCATCATTTTGAAGGTAGACTTCTCAAGAGAACCAGGGCTTAGTTTGTTCATCCTGGTACATACATTTTTGCATTTCTTGCAAAGCTTCTTTGCGCCCTCTCAAATGCCTCTATATTTTTTTAATAGTACAGTGATCAGAACTGTGTACAGAACTCCATGAGTGGCCTACCCAAGGTTCAATGCGGAAACCAAAAAAGAGCATCTTTCAATGGAAATCAAAAATAAAACAAAACCTTTGGAAATATTCAGAGGATCAAAAAACATATTCAAAGAGTAAAAATGGAATTAATATTTCAGGCCAACGAAATGTTAACTTTTTCCTTTTATTAAATCCCTCCAGCATGTATTGTTTTATTTAAGGTTCAGTACAGGTTTAGCATAACTTTCCTCCTGTTCTGTTCCATCCTTCTAGAAATCAACCTTTGTCATTGATTGATTAGTTCAAAATGAACAGAAAAGACTGAGTGGAAAAACTGGGATTTGCAGCAAATAAAAGATGCCTCTTCCAATAGAGAGGTTACATTCATTCAGCCAAATTTGTGGTATCCACTCTGACATAATATTTGTTATTCATCTTAATTGATCATTTGACATAAAAATCAAACAAGAGAATACCTGAATTATTTAAAGTCAGGCAGAATGTAAAATGTTGTTTATTCAATAAGAATGATTATTATTACAAAAAAGGCTTATGGCTGATGTAACATTTTAAGAATCCAGCATACTTCACTCTTAGTTCATTCTAACTTGTTACATTCACACTATTGCTTGGAACCTCTAATACTGAATGCTACTAAAGCATTTTAAACAAGTGCCATAATCTGTTTTTAAAAAGGAGTTTCAAGATCAGAGTATTCGGGTAATGGAAATAACTAAATGGTTGAAAATTATGCAAATTTGGTTCATTTGCCAGTTGAATAATTTCACTTCATGAAAGAGCCACTCAACGGAATTTCAAAAAGATCCCAAATCGCAAACCCTCCAAAGGTTGCACCATAATTTTCATCTGCATTTTCAACAGCTAACAGACATAAAACGAAGAGATTTTGCTTATTTGGGGGGGGGGTCATAGTTATTTCACAGCAGATTCACAGAACTTGACAGCAGTACTTGATATATACAGTACCGCTCTAAAAATGGCAATGGGAGTCATTGCTTGGTGACATCATTTGTGCTGTAAGAGGAAGACCCACCCTTTGAGAATCAGTGAGCTTGGAAGGTTACCTGGTTCACTTTTTTTTTAATTTTTTTATTTTTCACACCATAAATCACATTAACCATGATACACACTTTTTCCTTTTCACACATATACAGTGCCATTCACTTTAACGCCATATAGACATTAGTAGATTTTTTTCCAGCTCATGGTTATGTTGCATTAAATTTAAGTCATCTCTCTCTGCAAATTTTTTAATGTACCTTCTTTGCTGCTGTCCTGTCCCTTTCGTGGGCTGATAGAGCACAAGCATTAATTTTCCTTGGGATATGGTACTCAGTGGAGCAAATAGTCAGACTTTGACCTTTTTTCTTTGTGCTGCTGCCGCTGTCTTGCATTGCTCTGCTTCATTGATACTTAATTATTTCATTAGCTTTCATTTTTTATGCAACGTGCACTCGGTCGCTTGTTACACTTTTTCTGACATAGATTTCCATCTGTAAGTTTAAGAAAAAAGAACATTGATTTGCAGTAAAACTCTGAAGCAATGACAGTGCTGTTTTGGTAAAAAGTTATCTGCAGAATGTTGTAAATGTCATCTCATGATTCTTCTAAAATTATTCTGATGTTGGAATGGAGAGTTACACCCAGGAATCCATTCAGTGGCGGCTGAACACTTCTAAACCATTTCCAAAATCTCCGAACTTCAGAAGGAGAGAAGGATCCACGGAGCCATATATTTGGCATTGTGGGCAGCGGTTTGAATTTAAAGGCTTTTGATTATTCAACAGGAATCTCTAAAGTCCCCTCAGTTATAAATTTGGCTGATAAGTGCTACAGAAAATGGCGGCTTCAGACCTTCCAGCCACCAAATTAGAAAGGCTGTTGGGAAGGGAGGGAGTTTAGGGAGAGACTTTCAGGGATACATTTTTTTTAACACAGAATCTTGTGGGCACCTGGAATGCCTTGCCAGTGGTGAAGGCTGCAACTTAAAAGATTCCTGGACAGGCACATGGACAAAAGAAAAATAAAGGGCTATGAGGTTTCCGAGGGATATTGGTAAGTGAAGGTAAAGTTTATTTCTGATTAAAGGAGGGATGTCATGATAATGAATATGTATGAGATGTACCGGAAGTCACGTGGTATGAGAGAGAGATAAGAGCACAAGCAGGAGAACAAAGGAAACTGGAAAATAAAGACTCTGAGAAGTTTACCTGATAAAACTTGTGTTTGATGTTTTATTAACTTCACATTTCGGGCCACAAATGTGACAGTAAGGAGGGTTTTGTTTTTTTTTGGTAGGAATAGAAAGGCCGGAGGGCCTTTATGGTGCTATGTTGTATGTCCCTTGCCAATCAGCTCGCCATACCAATTTGAAACAAATAATCCCAAAATGGAGCTCATGGGTGCAAAGATGCCTGGTCCAAACCATTCATATTTGAGCACATGTTCAGGAGCAGGACGAAGACTGGACGAGTCGCTGAAGTCTACAGCGCCTAACGGAGTTAACCTTGAAAAAGCAAACTTCTGTTTAGTTCTTGATTCATCAAGACTTCTCTAATCACCAGGTGCAAACAGACCAAGGTGCGATGGAACTGCATCCCTTGGAACGTGGCATGAGAGAAATAAGGATCAAAAGTGGAATGAAGAAAATACTGCACAAGTGAAAAAATAAGAAAACTGAGGATAAGGGAATGATGAGTTTATTGTCATGTACATTGTACAATGTACCTATGAACTGAAATTCTTGCTGCAGCAAACAGAAACTTCATTTAAAAAATAAATCACTATATAATACTAAATTCTTATATTAGATTTCAGATTGATTGTTCGAATATATACATGACATCACGTACAACTCTGAGCTTCCTTTTCCTGCAGGTGAGGCAGAATCGTGATTTATTAGTAGTGCAAGAAAAAAAACTGTACACAACATACACATGTAGAGAAATGTAAACAACTGACTGCAATACAGAGAGGTTAAAAAAAATCAATGAAGTATATAAGTAAGAGTCCTTAATAGAGTTCCTGACTGAGTTTGTTGTTGAAGAATCTGATAGTGGAGGGGTAGTAGCAGCTGTTCCTGAACCTGGTGGTGTGAGTCTTGTGGCACCTATGCCTCTTTTCTGATGGTAGCAGCAAGAACAGAGCGTGTGCTGAGTGGCGTGGATTCTTGATGACTGCTGCTGCTCTCCGACGGCGGCGTTCCCTGTAGATGTTCTCGATAGTGGGGAGGGTTTTTGCCTATGTTGTCCTGGGCTGTGTCCACTACTTTTTGGAGGGCTTTACACTCAGGTGTATTGGTGTCCCCATACCAGACCTTGATGCAGCCAGACAGCATAATTTCCACCATATATCTGTGGAAATTTGCCAGGGTTTCCAATGTCATACCAAACCTCTACAAACTGCTGAGGAAGTAGAGGCATTGACATGCTTTCTTCACAATGCCATTAGAGTTTTGGGTCCAGGAAAGATCCTCCGAGATAGTGGCTCCCTCTCCACCTCTGATCCCCCAGTGATCACAGGATCGTACACCTCTTGGTTTTCCCTTCCTGAAGTTAGCAATCAGCTGCTTGGTTTTGGTGACATTGAGTGTGATATACACCATTGCTTCCCTGACACCTCGGAGTGATTTATGAGATGCCTACTCATCCCTTAGAGCATGCTTGGAAGATACATTCCACCACTACCTTTCAAAGAGAGTATTGTCAGTGACGTTGATCTTCCAAGCATAAGCTCCTTCCAGGGTGGCACGGGAGTTGTTTTCAACCTTTCAACCATTTCTGTTTGCCCTATATCCATGGTTTTCCACCTTTTTCTTTCCACTCACATACCACCTTAAGTATTCCCTATGCCACAAGTGCTTTGTGATTAGTAAGGGATTGCTTAAGGACATATGTGGGTGAAAAGAAAAGGTTTGAAAACCACTGTTTTAATTGTACCTCATTGATGCGTTGTGTGCACGGTTTCATCACTCCCAAGGAAATGTGTGAGTGACCATTTTTCTCAAGCAAAATATTTCAGTAGCAATTGGGTCTGGAGAAGTGATTCTCAACCTTCCCTTCCCACTCACGTACCACTTTCAGCATTCCCTTACTAATCACAGAGCACCGATGGCCTAGGGATTACTGAAGGTGGTATGTGGGTGGAAAGAAAAAGGTGGAGAACCACTGCTCTAGTCTGCTGTTTTTTGTTTAATTTTAAATATCTGGGCTCATGGAAATATTTGCCCTCGTGAGGGTGGTGGAGAGCCAGCTTTTTGAATTGCTGAAGTATGTCAGTGAAGGCATTCCCAAACTTTGGAAGTTCATTCTTTAGACACCTTCCCCTCCAGGTCAGGATGGAGGGGAACATACAAGTGGTGATGTTCCTGAATGCCCAACTCCAAATTCCTTTTGTATGATGGAGGTTACGGGTTTAGGAAGTGTTGTTGGAGAAACGTAAGTGTCTAATTGCAGCGTATTTCTAAACAACAAGCTCAATCGAATCTCACTTGGACAATTAATTATGTATGAATTTTTTTCTGTATTGCGCAGTCAGTTTGTTTTTCTTTACATTTCTCTCTTTTGTATATGTAGCTGTTTTTTGAGTACAGCTTAGTTACAGATAAGTAGAAAATCTGCCTGGCCTGCAGGCAAAAGTATTTTATGTTACATCATGTATGTACTCTGTCATCGAACGTCTGGTACAGAAAGGTTGTACTTTTATCATCAACTCTCTCTTACCAGGCTTTTGATCTGGAGTCAAAACACAGGAATGCTGGAGAAACTCAGCCAGTCTCATAGGAAAGTAAAGATGTATAACCGACATTTCTGCTCCAATCCCTCAGGGCTGAAATGTTGATGGTATATCAGTAGAGCGCGTTGAAAGAACCAAAGACTTGTTGATCCAAACCAAGGTTTTTATTAACTAAAAGACTGGAGCATATCACAAGTAGGTCGACCAGTCCAGAATGACCTGGTCTGGCGAGGAGCAATCCTTCAAGACCTGCCAGTAGGTGTGGCTACACTCTCAGCCAATCACAGTCATCCTACACTACCATCTGTACATATATACGTTGGTGATAGAATCTGTACTATCACAATATCTTTATCTCCTGTGGACGCTGCGGAACCAGCTGGGTCCCTCCAGTATTTCTGTGTTTTGACTACAATCACAGCATCTGCGGTCTTTTACGTTTCACTTCTGGAGTGAAGTAGCTATTGAGCTTGGTGTTGGAAGAAAATGAACAAACAGGTAAATAAAAGGTACAAGCCATTGCAGGGAAACTCCATTGATCACACCATATACTCTACCTATTGAATTCTGGAACTCAAAAGTCAAACTTTCCTTAATGAGACCATCATTTTGGTGGGTGTGTTTTTGTGTGTTAAATGGAGGAGGGAACCCATAGACAAAAGAAGCAGAATTTTATTTTTCTTCTTTGGCTTGGCTTCGCGGACGAAGATTTATGGAGGGGGTAAAAGTCCACGTCAGCTGCAGGCTCGTTTGTGGCTGACAAGTCCGATGCGGGACAGGCAGACACGGTTGCAGCGGCTGCAGGGGAAAATTGGTTGGTTGGGGTTGGGTGTTGGGTTTTTCCTCCTTTGCCTTTTGTCAGTGAGGTGGGCTCTGCGGTCTTCTTCAAAGGAGGTTGCTGCCCGCCAAACTGTGAGGCGCCAAGATGCACAGTTTGAGGCGATATCAGCCCACTGGCGGTGGTCAATGTGGCAGGCACCAAGAGATTTCTTTAGGCAGTCCTTGTACCTTTTCTTTGGTGCACCTCTGTCACGGTGGCCAGTGGAGAGCTCGCCATATAACACGATCTTGGGAAGGCGATGGTCCTCCATTCTGGAGACGTGACCCATCCAGCGCAGCTGGATCTTCAGCAGCGTGGACTCGATGCTGTCGACCTCTGCCATCTCGAGTACTTCGACATTAGGGATGAAAGCGCTCCAATGGATGTTGAGGATGGAGCGGAGACAACGCTGGTGGAAGCGTTTTATAATTAAGGTAGAAATGCTGGAAGAGGACATTTGGTCATGAAATCACTGTAAAGAGAAAGAAACATGAGTTAATATTGCAGATCAATGGGCTTTCATTAGAATGTTTTATTCAAAAGGTAGTGCTGGTGAGATAGAGCTGCCATAGCTGAGGGACTCCTTCAATCAATTAAGATTCATAAATAAAACAATAAGGACATTTCAGCTGTTTACAGCAATCTTGGTTCTCCAAAGTTGCACCAAATACAGGAGGAGGCTGTTTTCCCACAGGAATTGCCCAAAGGGAATGGTATCTTTCCACTTTCTGACAGTAGTTGCAACCCTCATCATTTCATCTGCAGGGTATTTGGTGAACGTGCATTGCTCATTACATGCTTCTGAAAGAGATTTTCCTCTGATCCCACACTGTTAATGCAGCACTTGGTAAGGACAGAGAGGATTTATACGGAGAATTTAAATTACAGTGATATAAATATGCCTCCCCCATTTCAAGACTCACAGTAACTTACAACTAAAAAGATCTCTCTAGTGCAGACTGTTGACAACTAAGCACATGCCTTGCACAAAAATATGCTTTGCCCTGAATGCCCATTGGTTTCGTAGGTAGCAGTCTGCTTGGTTTTACATATGTTTGCGTCATTATCAAGGACAGCCATCCTCACTCATTTCTCCAATGCACATCTTTGGTCACAGAGAGCCTGCAAAGCCCAAACAGGCTGTCAGTGAACAGATTATTGATGATTGGGTACCACCTGATAACATTGTCAATGACACTTTCCAACAGTTTGCTGATAATTATGGAGGAGTAATTATACAAAAGTGCTAGAGAAACTCAGGAGGTCACACAGCAGTCCTAGGAAGTAAATGATAGCCAGCATTTCGGGCTTGAACCCTTTGTCCGAATTCCAAAAATTTATCCAACGCTCGACCCTGGCATCTGCAGATTTTCTTGTTTAACTCTGGACCACCGCCAGTGAGCTGATATCGCCTCCAACCGTGCATCTTGGTGCCTCACAGTTCGGCGGGCAGCAACCTCCTTTGAAGAAGACCACAGAGCCCACCTCACTGGCAAAAGACAAAAGAGGAAAAACCCAACACCCAACCCCAACCCACCAATTTTCCCTTGCAATCGCTGCAGCCGTGTCTGCCTGTCCCACATCGGACTTGTCAGTCACCAACGAGCCTGCAGCAGACGTGGACATACCCCTCCATAAATCTTCGTCTGCGAAGCCAAGCCAAAGAATTACTCATGTTGAATTTGTACGGCTTTTTTTTGTGACCGGAACATATGTGGGAAATTTTCCCCATTGTCATGAGATACCAGTGTTGTATCTGCACTGAAGCAGCGTGGCTGGAGACTCAGCTGGCCTGGGGCACAAGACAATTGGTCTGGTCCCATGCTCATGTGGATCCAGTGCTCTCAGGCATATTTGGGTGTTGCATTCACTGAATCTTATTGGCTAAAGACTACCTTCTGTGATACTCTCTGGAGGAAGCAGGACTGGATCATTCATTCAGCTCTTTGAGCTAAGCACTTTAGTCTGGCCTGTTGGGTTTTCAGATCACTTACCTCTGTACGCTCTCCTTGTTGCTTTTGTTCCCAGCAAGTTTTGCAGCTTCTCCAGGTTGGCACTTCATTTTTAGGTTGAACCAGAGTTGATCCTCTCACTTGATAAAGTGAGCCAGGCCATGAGGCTATAGACCCTTCTGCTGCCTTATGATCTGTGGTGCCTCGTGGATGCCCATTTCTTAGCTGTCAGGTCAGTTCTGAGTACAATTGAGGAGCACAACGCTGAGCGAGAAGATAAAGTGTATCTCTACCAGAATTGGTCGCTTCTACCCATGCTCACATGGACACAGACAAATTTTCATCCATTGAGTTCATACCTTCCACAAAGATGTGCTTTTCCCCGGGTCTGTATGTCTCCCATAAGTTGATTGGGTGAGGACAAGATCAAGTGAGTTTTGTTAGTTCGCTCACTATCTGCCTCAGACCCAGTCTGGTTTCAGTGCTTGGCCACCTGGGTCAATTATGAAATTATCAAGCCTCTCTTGGTGATGGAGATTGAAATCCCCCATCCTCAGTACCTTTTGTGCCCTGAATACCTTTGGAACATGTTCCAAATGTTGCTCAATGTGGAAGAGCATTGATTCATCAGCTAAGGAAGGAGGGTTGGAAGGGATTTTATGCCCTTGGTGGAACTTGCACCCACTTGGAATCTCACAGAGATACAAATGGAATATCTAGCCCCATCAGATTTTCCACCAGCATTGGACCTTTGAACAAGTGCCTAGTGTTGTGCCAGACCGTTGCTGCACTGAGCACTTTTGGACCTAAAGGACTGTATTATTTCCAATCGATCATTTTCTGTATTATATCCAATCTTACTCAACTTTTACCCAACACACCATTTCCTTTTTTTGATTTTTAAACCATATTTGTTATTCCATCCAGGCTTTCTTTCTTCCTCCTCCATTGAGTGTTAAGGTCTTGCTGGATCACAGGCCTAACTGCCCCCCTGCTGTTCTTCATATACAAGGCCAAGTGTACAAATGCCATTAAGTTAATTGACCATCATGGTGTATATTTGAATTTACATATTCAGTTTGCTAGGATACTTCAGAGAACCAGTAAAGTTAATCATAGTCTTTAAAAAGTGATTGTGTTTCAAATGCAATCAATTTACACAAGGGTTTCTGGTGAGGGCTTAACAATTGCCCATTCTTCTAGCCCAAAATCACAAAAGACCATTTACAATGCCCATCCAATGAATATGGCTAAAGTAATTATAGGACAAATATTAAAACTTCCCACTTGTAGATTTGGAACACTTCATGCCTAAACCAGACAACCTTATAACCGTTTAAGTATTTTCCATTTTATTTCAATGATCTTTCAACCTGAAACACTGACAAACACTTTTTCTTTGTTAGCTTTCTTTGGAAGCATTGCTAAATAATAATGACTGGATCTGAAGAAGACAAAACTACAATAGTCTTATCCTCAAAAGAAATTGCAAAGTCTTTCTGCGGCATTTCAACTGGAGATAAGGCCAAATGTATTAGTTTAGAAAATGCACACTAGGAATGCTAATGGGTCTGGGAAAAATCTGACAAATATTCAAAATCTGTTGGATTTTGCTGGGTCACTCACTGAATGATTTATATGTGTGATGGTTTCTCCTCTATTTCACCTTTACACCAAATTAAAGATAGAAAGTTTTTTTTCAATGTCCTGGGATTGCTTTATGTGTTATTTATGTCACCTGTCTGAACCTGTAGAAACCTTTTAGTTACAGTAAATAATATCTAAATTACACTTCAGAAAAAAAATTGAAATTATTCTGTTTTATGTGGTTATGCACATTAGATAAAGAAATGAATACATGAAATAAATTGAATGACTATGGTCCAGGATGGGGTAAAATCTCTGAAGTGAAAACAAAAGCAATATTTAAGCAATTTGAAAATATCACTTGAGCCTTGAGATTGGTTTTAAAAATACATCTCATTTCTGGTATTTTATTTTATATGGATATGTCAATGCAAGATATTAGCAGTATTCATGCTAACCCATGACTAGTTAGCTTCAGTCACTGAAACATTTAGTTTTACTTTTTTGACTTGCCTTCATTGTGATTCTTAATAAATGAAAAGCACTCTCTCTCCTTTCTCTCTCTTGTCCCTCTTTTTCTCTCCTCTCGATCTTTCCCTCTCTCTTCCTGTGTGTGTGTGTGTGTGTGTGTGTGTGTGTGTGTGTGTGTGTGTGTGTGTGTGTGCATGTGTGTGTGTGTGTGTGTGTGTGTGTGCGTGTGTGTGTGTGTGTGTGTGTGTACATATATATATATATATATATATATATAAATCTTCATCTGCAAAGCCAAGCCAAAGAAGAAAGAAGATATATATAATATATATATATAAATATGTTTTGTGCATGCATATTTAAAAGTTGTGTCTGTGCGTGTGTGTGTAAGATGTTCATTGCTAGATCTACCAGTACTTAAATTGAAAACTACCTGGAAGAAAACAGTGGTGAAATGGTTAATATCTATATAAATCCCTCATGGAAAACAACACTTGCTCAAAACTGTTCTGTGGTCCACATGGACTTTTGAATAGGGGATGATCTTGAAGTCAAGCTGTCCACTGATCAATCAAACACGATTCCCGAGGCATGTCACTGCTTTATTGTCTTCTGTCGATGGTTTCACCCCTTACCCACCCCCTCCTGTTTCCAGACTTTCCTTAATAGCATCCTTTTCAGTGAAACAAATTGTCCAGCCGCTAGCTGCACCTGAGGGCTTTTAGCATTTAACAAATAGTCTTTTAATTTTCAGCGGGAGCACCAGGGACCACACCAATCAGGCATCCATCATCATCAAAACCCTCTTGGCTTCCTCTCCCTGGAGACATTTCACCAGCAAGCCTATGCAAACAGCTCACTGCAAGTGATGAGTAAAACTGGCTCAGAAGTAAATACGGCAAATGAAAGGGTGACTTTAACTGTGGGACAGAGGGTCAAACAGCAAGTTCAGAAATTGAGCAAGTGTGATATTATAAACCACAGGTTACAAAGATCATCTTTGTTCTTTACCTAGATTCTATTTTAATAGGTGGAAATACATTTTCTTCAATAACTGTCAAGATAATGGTTATTGAGAAAGAATACCCACCGTACAAAAGATTTCCTTATATGAGCTACACACCGCACCTTGTTTCATCTCAAATCTAGATTTTAAAATATGTATTTTTCTCTCAAAGAGAAACAAGGACTGGATATCAGTTGAAAAAAATAAACTAACAAAGAAATATAATTTCACTGAACCAAAACTAAAGACAACCATGACTGAATGTTTGGTTAATTAAATGTCCAAAATCTTCACAGGAAAAACCGCGCGTTTGATAGATAACCAGAAGTAGAGATAAATCAGGCAGTGGGGGAGGCACCTGCTACAAAAGGAGTAGCAAGTGCAGGGAAAGGTGTCCAACTAACGATGGATTACTGACAAACAGGTTCTATACTTTGTAATATAGAGTTGTATATGACATGTGAGGATAGTCTAGCGTTTGACCCGCATCCTCTTTAAATCATTTTTTGCTTTGTGTATGAATGATTTCAAACTACAAATGCTTCAGGGAGCACACCTCATAATCACATTAATATCTCCCTTATGGAGGTGATGATGGTGGCTGGATTGTGTGGGCCATCCTCTAAGCTTAAATGTGTACCACTTGTTGATTAAATGTTGCCATACAGTACTAGGCTTTGATTCTGGCATTGAATAGGCAAAGCATTTCTCCCTAAGTGGTAAAAAAGATCAGCACTATTCTATCCAAAACTGATTTTACATCTCCTTTATGGCATTAATGATCATTACTTAGTAAACCTATGCTAATCACAAAATCACTTGCAAGCCATATTCTTACCTTTGACTTTCGTCCAGCTTCAAGCGCCCAACCAACGATGTTAAGCATCTTGCATCACAGATTTCAGCCTAATTGAATATGCCGGAACAGTTGGATGAGAACTAGGAGCACAGTGTCTATGTTCTTTAAAGGGATACTCTCGTAACATCAGGAGACCTCAGGAGGCATCTTTAGAACTGAGTCGATTCAAACTTATTGTCAGACTATATACTTGACATTACATACAACCCTGAGATTCTTTCTTTCTGTGGGTCAGGAATAATTTCTATTTATCAGAAAACTGTACTCAAGAAAAAAAGATACATGAACAAAAAAGAGAAATGTAAACAAAGAAAGAAATATAAACCAACTGGCTGTGCAATACCAGAAAAAAATATTTAGTATTAAATAATGTGCAAAGTAAGTCCTTAACTGAGTCTCTGATTGAGTTTGTTGTTGAGGAGTCTGATGGCGGAGGGGCAGCAGCTGTTCCTGTACCTGGTGGTGCGAGTTTTGTGGCACCTATACTTCATTCCTGATGGCAGCAGGAAGAAAGAGCGTGTCCCGGGTGGTGTGAATCCTTGATGATTGCTGCTGCTCTCCAACGGGACCATTCCATGTAGATTTTCTTGAAGGTGGGGAGAGTTTTGCCTGTGACGTACTGGGCTGCGTGCAGTACCTTTTGCGGGGCTATTGGTACCCCCAAATCAGGCTACCATGCAACTGGTCAGCACACTTCCCACCACACATCTGTAGAAGTTTGCCAAGATTTCCAGTGTCAAAGCAACCTCCACAAACTCCTGAGGAAGTAGAGGTGCGGACATCAGGAAAGGTCCCCCAAGATAGTGACTCGCGAGAATTTAAATATGCACATCTTCTCCACCTCTGTCTAGCATAGATAAAAGCTCACACTCGACTAGAGGGAGACTAATGCTTTTATTAGCTTACAACACAGATAGGGTTCATAAATAGGCTTCAGAGGAGTTCAGGGTTTAGGCAGGAAACCAGGGTGATATACAGGCTCCCGGGGGAGGAGCCTGGAGGTGGGACCAATCGTCAGTACAGGACACTTCTAGTGAATCCCAATTCACTACACTCTGATCACCCAATGTTCACTGGATCGTACATCTCTAGATTTCTCTTCCTAAAGTCTGAAATCAACTCCTTTGATTTGGTGACATTGAGTGCAAAATTGTTAGTTTACCATTCAGCCAAGGTTTCTATCTGCCTCCTGTATGGTGACTCATCGTCCATTTTTATACAGCCCACTACTGTAGTATTGTCAGCAAATTTGTTAATGGTTGTTGTTATGTCGAGCCGCACTGTCATTGGTGTATAGTGAGTAGAGCAGGGGACTAAGAATGCAGCCCTGTGATGTTCCAGTACTGGTGGAGGTCGTGGAGGAGATGTTCTTACCATTCCATACTTATTGGGATCTGGAGGTGAGGTAATTCAGAATCTACTTATACAATGAGGCATTGAGGCCCAGGTCTTGGAGTTTGCTGATCAGTTATGAAGGGATGATGGTGTTAAATATCAAACCGTAGTCAATAAAGAGCATCCTGATGTATGTATTTTTGCTGTCCAGGTGTTCCAGGATTTTGTCTCGAGCCAGCAAGTAGGCATCTGCCATAGTCCTGTTGCTGTAGTAGGCAAATTGGGACAGATCCGTGTTGCCGCTCAGACAGGAGCTGATATGCTTCATCATCAGCCTCTCAAGGCACTTCATCACTGTGGATGTGACTGCAACTGGTAGTCATTGGGAATGCAGGCCTTCCGATGTGGCAGTGCCGAAAACTATGAGGGGGTGCCTGCTGCAGCTCTTAGCTGCTGAGAAGCACATCTAGTGGGTCACCACTGACAGCTCTTCATTACTGTGGGTTTTCAGGGAGGCGGGTAGGTAATTCAGAGCACGAGACAGAAATATTCTTCAGCAAAGACCTTATACCCAATAATTCTTTAGAAACAGGTCATTGCCTCCACAAAGGGCTTAGGTCTGAAACATTACATATCTTGGCTATGTAAAGAATGCTTCATGACTTGCTGACTTTCTCCAGCACTTTTGTGTATTGATGTCATACCTTTACCTCTCCAGTGAGCAATGTGTTCACATCAGAAACAAAAACTAGGAGTAGGCTACTCAGTCCTACAGCCTGCCAAGACACTTAGTAAGGTCCTGTTGGATCTGTCTTTGGCCTCAGCTTCACTTCAGGGCCAGTCCTCCATTAACTTCAATTCTCTGAATTTTTAAATACCTTCTTTAAATACCATCAATGGCCTTGCCTCCAGAAATCTCCATGTCAGATGATCAATCACCATCCGTGAGAGCAAATTCCTACATAGATTTAAATGAGTGTCCCAGGCTATGTCCCCTCAGTTAATATTCTCCCGAGTGGAAATATCTCAATGTTCACCCTGTTTTGTCCCCTAATGATCCATATGTTTCAATAAGATCACCCCTCATGCTTCTAACCTAAAGAATATAGATCTAATTTCTTTGGCCGCTCATGTTAGGACACCCTTTCATCCCACATGAATCTCTCTTGGAGCCTATAACATTAGACTTTCTGAGGCTACAGTTTGTGAGATCCATTTGCTGAATGATCTTCAACAATGCTCTCAGGCCTGGTCCCCTCTCCCTGTGGAAGTCACACTGAGGGTGATTCACAACTTCTGTGGATTTGGATCATTCTTTGAGGCAGCCACTCAGCTCACCGATGAACCACAGTCTGTCAGCCTTCACAGCATTTTGGGGATGACCCATATTTTGTACTCTCAGAGGAGTACCTTGACTTGAGAAAGGAGTTGAAAGCATCTTGGGTTCAGAAATTTGCCAGCATTGCTGCTTCCAAAGTTCTGGGCTCTAATTAACTAATGTGACTAAAGGAATTTCATGATAAAAACCTGGCCGCTTCATTCATGGAAAAAATTCCTTGGGCATGTGAATCTGGAGACGAGTTTCCTCTGACAGTTCCCCTGTTCCTTCATCCTTCGGGAGTCCACCTTCTCTGAGGAAAAGAGAATAGTCAGAGGTATGGGAAAATGAGATTCTTTCTACTCCATGGCTATTGACCCAATTCACACTCCCATGACTCCAGCTGAGTGTCAGATCGGCCACAGCAGTTGAACATCAGGATCGAGGAGAGATTGCTATTCATCTTCTGAAGTGGATTCTGCATGATCCTCATCAGTCCAGAGGTGCACAGCACCTCTGAAAGATGCAGGATTTCACTGTCTCTGAATACATTGGTGAACAGTGACAGGTTGTGACTGGGAAAAGCAGCCAGGAGAGCCAGAGCATGAGAAGGATTTTTCTGCAGAACAAGAGATAATGAAATCTATTGTTAAGTGAAGGAAGTTAAGTCTTGTTTCCCGTATCGAGGAATAATTCACATGAAGATCATCCACATTCATAATTCAATCACAAAACCGTAACTTTTCCACACTCAATCCTTTACCACCACCATAAACAGTCAAAAGAGACCAAATGAGCTTTTTTTTTGCCAGTCCACCAACAACACTTAAAATCAAGGAATTAATCCCTGCTCCAATTACTTAAATCGCTCATTATAACACATTTCCCAATGAATGGCATCTCTCTCAAAACACCGTGGTTTCTGCAAAAAGTACACTTTCCATTGGAGAAATTCCATTCTGATGCCGCTGACAGAAGTTGAACATTTTTCTGTTGATTAAACGTCGATGGGAGGCATTCACCTTGGCAGGCTATGAAACTGAAACTAATGGGTTTCACCGTATTTCGATTGTATTGATGTGTTTGAGTAGGCAGTAATCATCAAAGACCCCCACCACCCAGCACACACTCTGTTCTCGCTGCTGCCATCAGGAAGGAGGTACAGGTTCCACAAGACTCACATCACCAGGTTCAGGAACAGCTGCTACCCCTCCACCATCAGACTCCTCAACGACTCAATTGAGTTTGGAACTAAAATTCGATAAGTCTCAAATTGCTTTTCTGAGATTGCCACCAGCTGTAACAAGAAAATGTTTGGCAATTACTTGGAAAAGTAATGAGACTGATTTGAGTATTCAGTGGTGGCATTCGGAAATGAGGTCTTGTATCCCACTGGAAAAGATGACGTATAATTTACATATAATTATCCTTTTTTGTTAAAGTTTGGAGCCCGTATATGAGATATATGGGTTTGAATTTATAATAATTTTTTTTCTGACAGTTGTTGGATGGCAATAGTTGATGATTGTTACGGCAGTTGATCTTCTCTTCTATTTTCTATTCTTTTTTTTCTTTTGGGGTAGATTAGAGGGGGGTTGGGAGGGATGCGGGATTACATGGGACAAATATTATGTATTTACTTGCATTTTGATTTTGTTTGTATGACTTATTTTGATTAATAAATAAAATATAAAAAAGATTCCTCAACAATGAACTCAATTAAAGATTCATTTAAGAACTCCTACTTGTCCACTTTTCCTTTTAGTTCTCGTTGTATTGCACAGTTTGTTTACATTCATTATTGGTTTACAGTTTTTTGTTTACATGTTTACGCTGTTTACAGTTTATTTTTTGCTCTACCAATTAGGGGTAATTCTGCCGCGCAAGCAGGAAAAAGGAATCTCAGGGTTTTTTGTGATGTCATGTGTGTTCTTTGACAATACATCTGCAATTTGAATCTGAATCTGGACATTTCATGAAGTTCATATTCAGTCAGCAATGAGAAATCCTTCATGAAATCAAGCCAGTTTCTTTGTCACCCAGTTAGACGATTGATCATTCCAAGACACACAGGGGGAAGAACGGGTGAAGTTTCAAGAGTAGGAACGCTATGTTTCACTCTGTTTACAAAAGTTAGATGAGATCGACATCTTGTCACGTTATTCTACTTCGAACTAATGTCCTCTCACCCACTTGTAACTCCGAATCTCAAACTTGGCTGCAAACAACTTCCTCAGGGCCGCTCTTTATCGCCTCCTGACATTGGCAATGTCTCATAGTCCTGTTGTCTATCCACATCAGCCAGCTTGGGGAAGCCTCCCAATTATAATCCTCACCTGAATCCTTTGCAGCAGTACAGATGCATGCAACCCTCTCCCATCCAGTGAAATTGGATTCCCTGAGCCTCAAGCATGGGCCCAGCTACTAATGCCTGACATCCTTCCCCTCGATACACAACCCTGTGACTTATTTAGGTCATTCCATTTGGTGCCAATCTCTGAGGAAATTCTGTGAAGTGTGAGCCACCATGTAACCCTGGCAGGACAATCAGCATCCTGTTCCTCTCTCTCTCTTTTCTTCAACCTGTTCTTCCATTGGCCCCATCTTCTTACTTCTTAGCGTCCTGACGTTGTGGTGAGTGGGAAACGGGACTTCTCCTGGTGTCCTAGAAAGACAAAATGGAAGAGAAGTGCATTCAAAATACACAGTACAGTGCAGCAACAGAGCACATGGTTATTAAATGGATATTATGCACAAATTAAAAAGGGATTTCATCTTCATGATGAAATTTTGTTATTTAGTCAATTTTGCAGGTTGCTTGTAATGTAGTTTACATGTAGATGGACTCCCTGCCCTCAAGGAAGAGGATGGTTTGTGAGAGAAGCAATTGGTTCTTTAGATTACCCTTCCTGTGTGAGTGACTGTCCTTCTAGAATAAATGGAAGCAATGGAGCTCATTGAGTGCCTTTTTCATCCTCCACTTGGTGTCTGGACAATGGTGCGAGTGCACGGGTATGTGGGAGAAAGGCAGATGGAGAAACTGTGTGTGTGTGTGTGTGTGTGTGTGTGTGTGTGTGTGTGTGTGTGTGTGTGTGTGTGTGTGTGTGTGTGTGTGTGTGTGTGTGTGTGTGTGTGTGTGTGTGTGTGTGTGTGTGTGTGTGCGTGTGTGTGTGTGTGCACATCTGTGTTTGTGTTTAGTTTATGCGTACAAGAACAGCATTGGTAACCTGCATCTCATCCTGACATACCTTGTGAGGTCATGAAATTTCTTGTAACATTGCTCCATTGTGTGGGATTCCTCATTCCTGCTGGAGGCAGGCTCCAAGCACTCTGAGCAGATGGCCATAGTGGGTTTTCTGATCCCTGACACACAGGACCTCCCTCCTGGCAAGCACTTCATTGATGAGCATTACAATCCCATTTCTCTCCTCCCTTGCAGCCTCTCCCCCTTCCACGTGTGCATTGATATTGTCTGGCTGCTATGGGGAGTGCCTCTTTAAAGGTTGTCACCGTTCCCTGTGCAGCATTGGGGTGAATTAAATCTGCCTCTATCGGGATCTGGACAGTCCCATTTTAGTCTGGGTATGAGACCCTGAACAATGGTGCATACTTGTTTTTGAACAATATCCTGATTTTTCTGTGGGGAAATCAAACTGTGCAAAAAACAGAAATGTTTCCATACTCCAAAAGCTTGGTGCAATCCAATTTGCATGCTTTCAAGTATATGATGATTGTCCACATTATGAAATGTGAAATGCGACAGAAATAACCTTCTACTAGCTACCTTTCCATAAATCCACCACCCACTAACTTTTAAAGTTTAACCTTCATAACCCTGCTTTGACCACATGGAACTTTTTTGCTTTGTTATATACATATCATTTCCCACGCATGGAGCAGAGCAATAAGCTTTAAATCACACCTGCACAGTCAAACTGCTGGCAATTAAATGGCCCAGAGAAGAGTCCTTAAAATGTAATAATTCTTCGTAAGACCACGTGATTAGTGCAAGAAAAAAGCACACAGAAACACTTCTCATTTTATAAGGATCCATTTCGGCAAACATTTTTAGAATTAAAAAGTGATGTTACTGAGTTTTATAGAGTCCGACAGAAGAGATCATCTCAAGATAAATCCAATCATGAGCCTCAAATCTGTTTGGACAATTTTAATTTAAGCTTCCTATATTTTGCCCAACAATTGTTCATGAAATGGCAGCCAAAATATCACTAAGGTTAACAGAGCTTGGCAATAAAAATCTGCAAATTGCCCAGTAACTTGTGCCAGGGAAGAGTTTTGCTTTCGTTGCAAAGACTGCAAATTGTACTGCACTGTTGACAGCTTCAAGCAAATGCCTGCTTTACCTCAGATCCCCTTGGCCTTCATAATGTTGCCACAGTCGCACTTCCCTTGCCAGTTACACCTGTCCCCAGAAACAAGGTAATTAGCAGTGTAAGTAATATTTTAATATGAAGATTAGTGTGCCTGCAATGGCAAAAGAACCATTTCAGCATTGAATCTCGTTCAGGGCATTGTTGTCGGAGAATATAAGCATTTACATTTAACTTTATTCCAACTTCTTCCTGGTTTTTTTTCATCCTTCTTTTCCTCACTCTGTAATTCCGTACCTATGTTCAAAGTTCAGACTTATTGTCAAAGTGCATACGTGACATCACATGCAAACCTGAGATTCCTTTTCCTGCGGGCGAGTCAGAATTGTCACTTATTGGTAGTGCAAAAAAAAACGTATTCAACGTACACCTGTAAACAAATAAAGAAATGTAATTTTTCTCTCACTCATTCAGTTTCCTTCTTCATTGTTCTTTTTTTCTGGGTGCCAAAATCCCAGTTTACTTTAAAGCCTTTACCATGTGAAGCAGAGCACTGTGGAGACTCGCAGCTCGTGCCTGGATGTAAGAGCTTGACAGGTCACTGTCTACTCCACTCCTGGTCCTCCCCCAGTTTACTTTAAAGCCTTTACCATGTAAAGCAGAGCACTGTGGAGACTTGCAGCTCGTGCTTGGATGTAAGAGCTTGACGGGTCACTGTCTACTCCACTCCTGGCCCTCCTATACCATTCAGAGTTAAGGACAAAGAAAGATGGAATCACTAGCAAGAAGCAACCTGCAACAGGAATTTTGCATTCACATGGAAAACCCTGAGTGAAAATTCAGGAATTTATTTTAAAAAAACAGGATAGTCAAAACCAGAAGCTAAAGACAAGACTGTAAAATATGGGACAATATTTACATAAATGTATGCACAAAAATTGGGATGATTAACTAAAACAACAGGATGTTATATTCCGAGGAAAGAAAGGTTTTTGGAAGGTTTAAACCCCATGATCATTCTCAGGTTCTACTTTACTGGGTAAATGGACAGAAAAAAGCAACACAAATAAGTTGCACTCCCATTTGAAAATGCTACTGAATCATATAAACTATCAAAGAAATACCCTGCAGATACAGAAATTCTGTCAGCAATGAATGCTTTCATTTTAGAAGTCCATGAGATGTTTTGAGAAGAATGGAATGAAGAGTGTGAAAATCCTGACATTTTCTTGAGGCTGATTAATAATGAATTAGTCAATGTACAGCAAGTTACTTCTGAATATTTCAAATGATTGCTGTTTCCTTATAATGCAATTTATAATCTGATTGTGTCACGCGATGGAAGGAATAATGTGCAGGATCACAAAGTGTGAAGAAGAAAGACAGTTTTTATTCTCAAATACTGCAATTTATCCTACCAATTTTGAGTTTGACAGTAAAGTGACATCTTGAGGTCAGCAGGTTAATTATTTGTTTACATCCAGCTGTACTCCCCATTTACTAAATTGTGTGTTTGATGGCCCTCTACTCTGTAACACCCTGTTATTTTGTTCTCCTAATTTTGTTTGTTAGGAGACTGCAGCACTATTTAAATTATCAGATATCATAATTTTCTCATTGTATGCTAGCCTTTTAATTAGAGGGTACTTCATTTCCTTTAACACTGCTTTCCTTGTTTATGAACAGCTTACTGTAAGGTCAGAGTCCCAGTTCGATACAATGTTTTTATTCCTAGACAGTTGCGAAAATGAGGCACTTATAATACCATTTTAGAGCAAATAACAGACGCTGAAATTTTGTAAATCAGGACAAAATTTTTGTTTTACATTTTTAAATATTATGCGTTTATCATTTCACCTCATAGAACAGCCATGACTGTGTTGATAAATTTAATAGTGAAAAACATGTCAACCCAATGGAAATGGCCTTGAAAAAGAGTAAAAGATGCAAAGTGGGAGAAGTAAGACATTGGGTCCCATATGACTGCTCTGTCATTTAATAAGATTGTGGAGCACACAACAATCACATCGACATAATGTGGTAATTAAACGGCTTTAATTACCAAAAACCTGAGCATTACTGATACACGACTTGGCCAGGTTCCAGGTACAGGAGCAAGAGGGGACAAGTCCGGGCACGCCAGCCTTTATTGGGGAATCTGGGGAGGACCCAAGGGAGGGGTTAGGGAAGGTCAGGGAGGTTTGGACTGGCCAGACCGTACATCTATGATCAAGATCACAGGCAATCTTTTACCTGTGGCATTTAACCTAAATATATTTATGGATTCAAATTCCTATCAATGTCTATCCTGAATATACTCAGCAGTTGAGCTTCCACGGCCTTCTTGGATTGAGAATTCCAAAGAATCACCAAGCATAACGTGACAAATAAACTTGAGTTTGATCTTCTGGGTGAAACCATTCCATATCACCTCAGTGTTAAATGAGTGACTCCTTATTTTGAAACCATGACCTCCTGGTTCTAGATACCCCAGATAGGGGAAATATCATCTACCTTGTCAAGTCTGTACGCATATTGTAAATAACTCGCAGGACCTGCTCCCATCTTGGGAAATTAAACAGGCAAATTTTTGTTACACTCCACACATTGTAAATATATCCTTCTTTAGGTAGGGAGACCACATCTGCACTCATGAAGGGTCTCACCAGTGCCCCGTAAGCTGTCTTTATGTTTGTACTCAAGCTCTCTGGCAATGAAGGCCTTTGTACTATGGATCATCCTAATTGTTTGCAATTCCACCCTGGTTGGTGCAATGAGAGCACGCTCGGCTCATAAACAAGTGGGCTGTACACTGGCACCACTGGCAGACTCATTGCCTCATGGCACCAGAGACCAGTTCAGTCCTGACCTGCTTGAATTTCACCTGCTCTCCTTGGGATCACCTGCAGGGACTCCTGTTTCCCCCCCCCCCCCCCCCCCACATTGCAAAGCTGTGCAGTTTGCCCCTCCTGTGAGTCACTGAGCTGTAGAATCTGAGGAGAATCAATGAGAGAGAGCAGGGAGAGTGGGATTAATGTAGGATTAGTATAAATGGGTGGACGGTAGGGCCTGATTACTTTGCTGCATCTATTGCTCTAATTATTTTGGTATCAGGATACCAACATCTTCAAACATCTGGTCATTTAAAAGATACTCTGCTTTTGTACTTTTTCTACCAAAACTGATGACCTCACATTCTCCATAATATTTATCTGCCTTGTACTCATCGTTTCCTTCACCTGTCTTCCTAGGGTAGCCAAGGGGCCAATCCCAGAGGATACCCATTTAAGGTGAGTGAAGTCTGGGGGAGACATCAGAGGAAGGTTTTGTCCACAAAACAGTGATGGATGCCTGGAACACATAGGAGGTCGAGACCAATACAATGGGGACATATAATTTTTTTTTTAGATAGTCACATGTATGTAAGAAAAAATGAAGGTTCTGGGACGTGAGAGAGGAAAGGGATAGTTTTTTTTTAAATTTTTCACACTATGAACCATAGCATACTGACCAAAATACACACAAACATTTCCCCCTTGAATATACACAGTGTCATTTTCTCCCCTTTTCCCCCCTCCCTTCCCTCCAGGAAAGGGATAGATTGATGTGGAGTAGGCTTTTGATATAGGTCGGCTCAACATCCAGTGCTCTGCAGTGCTGTTCTATGTTCTATCTTTTGGATTTACGTTTGCTCTCTTCTAACCTGTGGGGTTATCTTGTGTGTCTGAACAGAGGCCATACAACCCCCTAGGGACCACAGGACACTTAAAGGAGGGCGCAGACTGAAATCATAAAATAGTTTTTATGCAATCTGTAGGAGAGAAGTATGGAAGAAACCAACTAAATTTGACTGTTTCGCAGGGAAGGGGGCCCATAAATTTTGAGCAGAGACCTAAGGGCAAAAGAAAAGATTGAGAATGGCTGCTCTCCAGTTCCCTTCCTTATAATTTTCTTGGTCTTTCTTTGCTGAAATATGTTTTCTATTTTACTACTCGTTTTTAAACCAATGTTGTGACCTAATGTTGTCCTCAGCTTCTATTGCTAGCCATAGTTTTCCAGCCGTGCCAATCTATCATTAAACATATCAAAAGATGTAAAATGAAAGACAAGATCATTTTTAAAAGCAGCATTTATTGGCCAGATATCAGCTTGCTAGTGAAGAAATTCAATTTATTTCAGAGCTTCATTCTTTAAAAAGGAAAAGAAAACTGTCTACTTTTCTCCATTAATTCATAACTGGCTGGGCACACAACAAAAGCACAGGCAGAATTGTGGAACGCAGTTGCTAAAACAAAAGTAAGGTTACTCAAATGCAAAGTGTTCAAAATAAAATGCACTTTTACCACAGTCCCTTGGTACGAATTTGGTAAGAACCCTGGCTTTTGGGTTTCATACAAAATTTAATAATATTGCTCAATGTGATTGCCCCCCCCCCCCCCAAAATACAAATAAGATTTCAAAAATCCCATGCGATTCAATCCACATAAGCAGCATCCTTTTTAATGGCTAGTACATAAAGTGACATCCTGCCAAATTGTCTGTTTAAAAACTGTGCATTCCTCCCCATCTATTGGAAGGTTGTTCACAATAGAGAAAACAGGCATACTTATTATTAAAAGATTAATTTTACCCTAAAGATGTGTAATAATGATCCATAATTTTTTATCGCCTTCATACTTTGATTTTTCACAAGTACAGGAAATGATGAATATTATTATAAGGATAGCTTACCAGTTATAAATTAATAAACAGGGACACATTACAAGGTGTTCTGACTACTGTAGATAACTTGTTAAAGTGGCAGGGGGTGTGTTTAACAGTCTCCTTAGCAATATGAACTCCATTTCTATTCTATCAGAGGTAGGTAATTGCCTTATTGTATGTATGTATTGAAACCTAATTGTTTTATTTAAAGGAAAACTATGGAGTCATTTGCTGCATATTAAAACAGGTTTCATAATTAAAATTATTGCTTTGCAAATGAGATAACATTTTAATGCTGCTCATCTTATTGTAATTACAGACTGGCAATGCATCGAAATGACTGTTCCAAATCAAACATGTCCAGGCAACCAGCTCCAACCCAAAACCTCTATATTTTTATTTATTTAAAGCAAACAGCAATCAATTATTTCATCAATACATAATTCTATCAATCTGCCAATCTCAAAGCACCATTGTCAATAGGTCAATCAGAAAGTCTTGACAAATTAGACAAATGAAATGAAATATTTATTAGCTTGTTGAGTTTTCCCTTTTTTTTCACAAACCATGGCCAGTGTGATTCCAATTTGGCCAGAGAGAGGCTGCATTAACAAACACAATAATTCAGCACCTCATTCTGTACCTTTTCAAACATAATCACTAATAGTCAAAGTCGTATCGCCCAAAGGACAAAGTAATGCTGTTAATATGCTGTAAATGTTAATAGAGATTTTAAACAATCATTAAACTATTAAATTGATCATAAGAAATGTTTTAAACTGTATGAAGTCCATTAATCTTTTCAAGACCTTGAAAGAATGCACATAGTCCAAACAGAGTCATATTAAACTTTTCCCAGTAATTAGACTGGATTCCTCTTGTATGTATAATCCTATATTAGCTCCTAAATTTGGTAGACATTGACATATAAATCAGAACAGCAGTGATGAATATCTCACACATACTAATAGCAATATTTTCATGAAAAGTCTATAGTGTCTAAGAGCAGACAAAGAACACAAGGATCCAAAGTTATTGTTCAATGCTCTCCATAACAAAACAAGGATGAACGTTTAATTAATGCCTATAGCCCCCAAGTTGAAGACAGAAAGCAAATGCTCTAAAGTGTGCAGAAGTTTTCTTCTTTTATCTTCTTAAATCAGCAACAAACTTCATCGTTTGAGGCAGGGGTGTTCCAGATGCTGGGCAGTAAGTCGAAGAAGACAGATGCAGAAGTGGTGAAGAGACCTTTGAGGTGGCAACGGACAAAGTCAATGGAGTTTGGAAGAAAATTTAAGAGAAAGATGAGGAGGTGTTGGAGAAAGAACTCTGAGCTGTTTAAATGAAGATTGAAAGTTGATGGGTTAAAAGAGGGATGCCAATTAAACAAGGTCAGTAGATTGAAAAGGGCATAATGTGCGGGCAGATTTCACTTTCTCATTGAGCTGGTGTTTATTGAAGGCAATTCACAAGATCACAAGATATAGGAGCAGAAGTAGGCCCATTGAGTCTGTTCTGCAATTCTATTAAGAGCTGATCCATCTTCCCACAGCCCCCATTCCCTCTGCCTCTTTTGATTCCCCGACTGATCAAATAGCTGTCAATCTCTGTCTTAAATACGCCCAAGTTCCACAAACTCAACACCATCTGGCTAAAGAAATTTTTCTGCATCTCTGTTTTAAATTGACACCCTTTTATCCACATATGAGTAATTTGTTGAAGAAATTGAGCCAAGAGGGGATGAGCAGAAGCTGTAGCACTGCTTGGTTAGGGCATTATGCTTAACTATTGAATTGTTCACTGTCACATGTACAGAGGCACAGTGAACTGCTTCAATTTGCATGCCATACAGGCAGCTCACAAGCTGTTGCCATGCTCTAACACGGTGTTTCTCAACCATTTTCTTTCCACTCACATACCACTTTAAGTAATCCCTATGCCATTGGTGCTTTGAGATTAGGAAGGGATTGCTTAAGCTGATATGTGGGTGGAAGGAAAAAGGTTGAAAACCACTGTTTAAATCGTACCTGATTGACTCGTTATGTGCACAGTTTCATAACTCCCAAGGAAATGGGCCAATGACAATTTTTCTCAAGCAAAATATTTTGTTAATGATTCTCAACCTTCTCTTCCCACCTTAGGCAATCCTTATTCACAGAGCACCGATGGCATAGGTGAATTACGTAAAGTGGTATGTGAGTGGAAAGAAAAAGGTTGAAAACCACTGCTCTAGATCCACAAGAGAAAATTGACAGAAAACAGTAACAAGGCTAATTCCTGGGACAGGTGGATTGCCCTGTTGGGGAAAGGTTAAACAAACTGGGTCACAACTTTCTCAAATTTAGAAATGATGTCATTGAAACATGCAAATTTCTTATTGGAAGTTAAAAAGCAACATTTGCTGGAAATGTGCAACAAAATGAAAATGATGGAGATCGGCAATAGATCAGCAGCATGTGTGGAGAGGAAAGCAGAGTTCATGTTTCACGGAGATGCTTTTCATCAGAACTGGGGAAGTGAGAAACCAAGTGTACATTTAAGTTGTAGGTGGGCAGGGGAGGGGGTGGAGAGAGCAAAAGGATATGTGTGATAGAGTATAAATCCAGTGACACAAACACCTTTGACGCAACCTGAGGGAGGGTGATGAATTCTTGTTACTTGCAAGCATCTTTTTTGGAGGAGTGTAAATTGAGGTGGAGCGCAGTAGTGAAAAGCGAAGATCAGAATTTTGAGATACAGAATGGAGCAGTTGTTGGTCATCTGAAACAAAAGTATGTTCGAGATGCCTAGCAGATAAAGGAGTATCTATGAAGCATGAAAGATTGAGTTATGATGAACTGCTGTTTACTGCCCAAAGTTCTGTGTTCAGTTTTGATTACCTTATTTCAGAAAAGAAATCATTTTGGAGATTAATTAGTGGGACAATGGGTTGTGCTATCACAAGTGACTGTAGAAATTATATCACTATTCTTTGGAGTTTAAAGGATTGAGGGATGACCCTACTGAACTTGTAACATCTTGAGAAAGCACGGCATGCCAAGATGTTTAAACGACTGGTGGGTGAATCTCAGGGAATGAAAGGCAATTCACCGGTAGCCACTGGAATCACAGTGGACATGACAAAATAAACACGCAAGGCGTTTTTTAGAGTGAATCAAATCTGCGTCTCCTGCACAACCTTTTAAAAGCCAGCATCAAGAGCCCGACACACATTGACATCATCACGCACTGACATCACGTTGCCGGTTCGATGCCTCCTGGGAGTTGTAGTGCCGCCATAGTGCAGCTACACACCCACCTGAATCTCAGGAGATAAAAGATTAATGTGGGTGGGGGGGGAGGTCATTTAAATCTGAAGTGTGTAGGAACTGCTTCTTATAGAGGCCGTTTAATTATGAATCATCGGCCCCTAAGGGTTGAGATCCCAGATTACTGGAAGGAAGTAGATAAATTTTTTGAAAGATCAGGGAAGCAAAGGCTACAGTGAACTAGCACAGAAGAGATGAGGCCTAGGGCATGAGGGACTGAAAGGCCTGACCCAGTTCTTATTTTCTTGTGCTCTTACTGTTACAGGTAGATGGTCTTATTCTGATGCAAACATCAAAGGTTGGCAATCTGAAACTTTTGAATTAACTGTGAGTGCCAACGGTTGTATAAGATCTGATGGTGTTCCTTGATCTCACTTTGGGTTTTGTTGGAATATTAGATGGGCAAAAATAGGAAGGATGGAGAGGAAAATGGGATGAAGAATAAAAGTAACTGGAAACTAGGTACGTAAGGCCTCCCTTGCAGATTACAAGATAGCTCTGTGTTTTGTTCTCCTTTGTAGAAGAGACCACATTGTGAGCATCAATTGCAACCAACAAAATTGGGAAGAGTTCAAGTTGATTGTTTATTGAATTGGAAGCTGTGTTTGAAGTCCCAGGATGCTGCGAAGGGAAGAGGTAAAGGGGTATATGTTGAACCTCTTTTGACTGTATGGGAAAGTGCTACATATTATTATTGGAAGGCGACTTCTCTGACCTTGACCGTTCATGGAGAGCCTCTTGCCTCCTTATGGAGAGAGGACACGTCTCCTCCTGAACACACCCTTCACCAAGCCCACAAGCATAGCATCTGAAAACTTCTGAAAGGGAACTCTTTCATATTTTTAACCGATCGGATCCCCTCACAGAAAGCCTGCTGTTTCAGAGAACCATCGCTTTAAGTGGCACAACATTGCTTTAAATGAACCAGTCACTCAGAATGTTGGCCTTTTGCTGATCTGTCCAGCCAATGGCTGGTCAGCCTTAGGAATTATTTAAATGAGCAGGCATTGTGATTTTGGCATGCTACCTACACTGTAATCAGCGTGTGTGGATTGATCACACATCATGATTAGATGTTGGTGCTTATCCAATTCAAATCCCTAGATATTAAAAGCAGTGAAAAGTTTCACAGTGATTAAAAAAAATGGAGCAGTTCCTTAGCACAGGAGCATTATTCCATTTTAATTTCTTAATAGAAGAAAAAAACAAATAATTATGTGGAACATTAAAGCACTGATGGTTATATTTATTTGTTGTGGTTTGAAATACACAGATTCTGCATCAACATTTTTCTGTTTCTGTGATACGCTCTATCAATGACTCCCAAAGACAGGGAGTGAGAGAGATAGGCTTTAATACACTTTAGATTGTAGCTGGCCCGATTCCATGTGCTTGAATGAAGGACAGGGTAAGAAGGTCGACCTTTATGGCCAGGTCACAAGGGGAGGAGCTACCAGGGAGCAAGTCATCAGTGGGCAGGCCAGCAACCCATACATATCACCACACTCTGCCCAATGGACTTCCTTCCCCTTTTTTACACAGACCACTCTCACTCTTCCGCTCATCCATTTTCTGAGTTGTCAATAATACCACAAAAGGGGCCACAAGGAAACTGTGGAATCTACAGCAAAACAACAACGCTGCAGGCACTGAGTGGGTCAATCTGCATTCGTGCAGTCGACATTTCACATCAAAATCTTCCTTCAGGACAAAGAGAGAATACAGAAGGCAAGCAGTATTAAAGAGGAGGGTGGGGGTGATAGGTGGACAGAGGAGGGATGGAGAAGAATGAAACTAGGTGGGGGAGAAGGAGGGGTGGAGTTGAGAGAACGGTTTCTGAAATGGAAGAATTCAATATTCATGCCATTGGGTAGTGGACTGCCCAGGCAGAATAATAAGATGCTTAGTCTCACCCTGGCACTGGAGGAGGCTGAGGACAGATGAGTCAGTATGGTCCGCTTTAGCAGACCAATCAGACAACGAGGAGAGAGAGCTACGCACAGGTCAGGGAGAAGAGCTCAAAAGGGAGCGTTCATGGGGTTCAGCATTTTAGTGTACCAATCAAATTGTGATTCATTAGCAGGAACAAATACAAGTGAAGCTGGCACAAGTAGAGCGGCCATTGTTGGAGCAGCCAGTGTGTGAGTGGCCCAGTGTGAGAGTGGAGAGATAGAGGCTATGCCTCAATTGGCTTCAGCGAGCAAAGGCTGAGGGTGCGCTTCAAGTAAGATCTTTTCATAATAACCCAGAGTAGGTAGTGGAGATGGCAGCTAAGGCAATTGTATGCTCCATCTCAAGTGTCCCTGATGACTACACCTAAAAGAAGTGCATCCAGCTCCAGCTCCTTGCAGAATGCATTTGGGAACTAGAGCTGGAGCTGGATGAACACTGAATCAGTTGGGAGGCAGAGGGGGTGATAGACAAAAGCTAAAAGGAGACAGACACCCAAGAAGCAAGAGGAAGATAAATGAGTGACTGTTAGGAGAGGGAATGGGATTAGGCAGTCAGTACGGAACACTGCTATGATTTTTCCCCTCAACAATAAGTATACCATTTTGGATACTGTTGGAGGGATGATCTACCAGAGACAAGTCATAGTGGTCACATCTCTGGCACAGAGGGAAGGGGGGAGAATGGAAGAGTGATAATGATTGAGGATTCAATGATTAGGGGAGTAGATAGGAGGTTCTCTGAACAAAATTGGCAATGCTGGATGGTATGTTGCCTCGCAGGTGTCAGGGTCAAGGATGTGTCAGATTGAGTTCACAGCATTCTCAAGCAGGAGGGTGAGTAGCCAAATGTCATGGTCCATGTTTGTACCAATGACATAAACAGGAAAAGGAAAGAGGTCCCAAAGAAGGAATACTGGGAGTTAAGAAGGTGGCTAAAAAGCAGGACCTCGAGAGTGACAATGTCTGGATTATTGCCTGTGCTACACGTTAGTGAGGGCAAGAATAGGAAGTTGTGGCAGATGAATACAGGGGCCACGGGTACAGGTTTGTGGATCATTGGGAATCTCTTTTGAGGAAAGTGTGATCTGTACAAAAACGACGGGTTGATCATGAATGGGAGAGAGTCAATATCCTGGTAGGCAGATTTGCAAGAGCTGTTAGGGAGGGTTTTAACTAGTTTGGCAGGGTGAAGGAAACCAAAATGAGAGGCAGTGAAGAGGGCAAAATTGCAACATAAGATTAAGGATTCAACTTGGGGCACTTTGGAAACAAAATTGAAAAGGGTGATGAATGCACTACTGAAGGTCTTGTATTTAAATGCCTGCAGTATAAGAAATAAGGTTGATGATCTAATCGCATAGCTGGAAGTCGGCAAATATGATATTTTGGCCGTCACTGAGTCATGGCTGAAAGAAGACCACAGCTGGGAACTAAATATCCATGAATACACAGTGTATCGGAAGGACAGAAAGGTGGGGGGTGGTTCTGCTGGTTAAAAATGGAAGCAAATCTTTGGAGAGAGGAGACTTTGGATCCAAGATATAAAATTCCTGTGGGTATAATTTGAGAAACTGTAAGGGTGAAAACACCCTGATGGGAGTTGTATACAGGCTTTGATAGAATCATTTGCCTCATGTCTCCTTTAAAGGAGAGTTTTCATTGCCAC